>NC_141696.1:1348505860-1349105860 GCF_964263255.1 Lissotriton vulgaris
ACAAGGGCACACAAAATGAGTCTAACGGGGCAGAAGGGCAGAAAAACAAGGGAAAACGAGTCTAACAGAGGGCAGAAGGGCAGAAAAACAAGGGCAAAACGAGTGTAACAGAGGGCAGAAGGGCACAAAAAACGAGTCTAACAGGGGGCAGAATGAATCCCGCCCTGCATGTTTGTCCACGAAGATGCCACCTTTTTGTGCAATACCTCTACTCAACTGGAGTACTTTCTACTGTCTAATCAGTAGTGCTCCCTCGTTGGCTAAATGTATAGGGGCAGATTTACAATAACTGGCGCATCCCCATGGATGCGCCAGTTAATGTGCGCCGCTGCTCCGCCACCCATGGTGCACCCCATTTACAAAGCGGCGCACCATGTGGCAAAAACGGCACAGATACGTCATGCATCTGTGCTGTAAAAGTAGCGCATTGCTGGAGCTGCGTCGCGCTTGCGACGCAGCTCCAGCAATGGTCTGGGGGGGCCCTATCTCCCCAATGCTGCATCAAGCCTTGCGCCTGATTCAAGCAGGCGCAGGGTTTTGACGCAGCATTGGCCTAAAAGTGACTGAGTGAAATCTTGTAGATTTCACTCAGCTACTTTTAGGAGGCTGAGTCGGAACGCCTCCTGATGGCGCAGGGCTTTACAACATGACGCATCTCACAGAGAGATGCGTCACGTTGTTAATACCCAGCACCATGGCGCATCTTTTGTGCTGCCGCTGCGTCACAAAAGGTCTCGGTAGAGGGTGGCAGTGGTGGACCAGAGGGTGGCAGTGATGAACCAGAGGGTGACAGTGATGAACCAGAGGGTGACAGTGCTGACCCAGAGGGTGGCAGGGGTGAACCAAAGAGTGGCAGTGCTGAACCAGAGGGTGGCAGTGGTGAACCAGAGGGTGGCAGGTGTGAACCAGAGGGTGACGGGGTGAACCAGAGGGTGGCAGTGCTGAACCAGAGGGTGGCAGTAGTGAACCCGAGGGTGGCAGGGGTGAACCAGAGAGTGGCAGGGGTGAACCAGAGGGTGGCAGTGGTGAACCAGAGGGTGGCAGTGCTGAACCAGAGGGTGGCAGTGGTGAACCAGAGGGTGTCAGGGGTGAACCAGAGGGTGGCAGGGGTGAACCAGAGGGTGGCAGTGGGGAACCAGAGGGTGGCATGGGTGAACCATAGGGTGGCAGTGGTGAACCAAAGAATGGCAGTGGTGTACCAGAGGGTGGCAGTGCTGAACCAGAGGGTGACAGTGGTTAGCCAGAGGGTGGCAGTGGTGAACCAGAGGTGCAGTGGTGAACCAGAGGGTGGCAGTCATGAACCAGAGGGTGGCAGGGGTGAACCAGAGGGTGACAGTGCTGAACCAGAGGGTGGCAGTCATGAACCAGAGGTGCTGTGGTGAACCAGAGGGTGGCAGTCGTGAACCAGAGGGTGGCAGTGGTGAACCAGAGGGTGACAGTGCTGACCCAGAGGGTGGCAGGGGTGAACCAGAGAGTGGCAGTGCTGAACCAGAGGGTGAACCAGAGGGTGGCAGGGGTGAACCAGAGGGTGGCAGGGGTGAACTAGAGGGTGGCAGTGGTGAACCAGAGGGTGGCAGTGATAAACCAGAGGGTGCTGTGCCTATAAACGACTGCATGGGTAACTTCGCTATGCAAGTGGCTCACGAAGACACAAAAAGCCCCGCGAACACGCAAAAAATCCCGCGAACACGCAAAAAACCCTGCGAACACGCAAAAAAACAAAAATCCGCAAATTCGCACAAATTCGCAAATTTTGCGGATTGCAAATTCGCAAAAACGCAAATTTGCGGATCGCAAATTCGCAAAATTCGCCCATGCTTAGTTACTTCCACCTCAAAGGCATCCCAAGTATAAGCACAGGGGCTCTGACCCAATGTTATTAGAACAAATCTGGATGAAGATGAGACTCTGCCAAGCAGAAGAGCTGGAGAGCTGTCAGGAGAGCACGGCCCCTTTGCTGTGTTTGCTTTTCTGGGTTGACCTGCTGTTACTGCTTCTGTCTTGGAGAGACTAAGGACTATACTTTTACTTTGGTATTCTGCTTGAGAATATTCGTCAAGAGCTAGTATGTGATTGCCTCCTGTTAAGCAGTCTCAGGGCCATCAAAGACTTTACCTGCAGATCCTGAGCTCAGCTTCTGGGAGTTCTGACCAGCCAAGTGGTGCCAATTCCAGTTCTGGTCTCATAGAGTGGTTTTCCTGCTTCAACAACCAAACATCCATGCATCGCCCCTTCAGCAACGCTTTTCCTGCCGTAAACTTGCTGTGCAGTTGAAAAACCAAAGCATCGCTGCTGTGCAGCAGAAATGATTGTCGCAGTCCCTGTTCTCAGCCAGAAAAACCACTGCAGCCCGATGTCAGAGCACTGTCTTTCCATCATCTGACTCTGACGCATGCCCTGCTGTGAGGCTGAAGGAATCAATGCATCACCTACACGCAGCTGGGAGAACCGATGCAGCATCATCACATCAGCCCCAGTGTGTCCAGATTTTACATGCATCGCACATGTCTACATCAACGCTGGGCTTCAGTGAGGAACTGAGGCTGCGAGTCTGCAGAACCAACGCATCATCTAGCTTCGCAGTACGAAACCGATGTATCACCTCCTCTTACAGTAAGAAACCAACACATCACCTCCCCTCATAACAGTAAGAACCTGACACATCACCTTCCATGGGGGCAAGGAACTGACCCATCAACTCCCCTGTGAATAAGGAACCGATGCAGCACATGCTTTTCTGGCACCTCACCCCCCAGCACCTGTTTTCATCTTTGATTTTGACGCATCCCAGGTACTTTGTCCTAAAAGTGACGCATCCATAGTTTTCTAAGGATTGAACTGTTTTGAACCTTTTAAAAGAGATATCTTGATTATTGTATGTTGGATGTTTGTTGTTTAGGTCTTGTTTGGTTTAGATACATATTGGTTATTTGTTTAAGGAACAGACAATTCTTTATGTACAATATAATTGGCTGTGGAATTTGGTACTGCCAATACTCTTTTTAGAAATGTATTTTCTTGGATTTGTAGGGATATGGTATTTTCTCTCCCCCATATGGCAGCCCCATAACAAGCACCAGTAACACATTTGGTTCTATATAAGGAAATTATATTGTACATAAAGAATTGGCTGTTTCTTATATAAATGATACAATCAAATTAGCGGGCCTTACACTCTGGCGAGGTTTGTGGGCAAAAGAAGAGACAAAATTTATTACGGACATAATAATGGACTGCCTGGCTCTTGATCACTGGAAAAAAATTCCATGGGTTGAGTATTTCCAAAAGTTACTGACAGATTGTGTAATAGACTTTGACAAAAGGGATTTAACATATATATTAGACATCAGTAAAATCGAGTTGAAGTCAAGATATATCTCGGCCATGGCCTGCATTAGAACTAATGAGGTAAATCATAAACATAGTGTTACTGCTTATAGTCAAATCTCTTCTGTGCAGGGTATACAGACATATCTTATAATGACAAGTAATGCCCAGCACAGATTCTATTTAACATGGTTAAGATTTGGCACAATACACTATATAACTACTTTTCGCGACAAGAAAATGCCTATGTAATGGAAAAAAAAACCCAGTCCACACTACACGTTTTACTGTTATGCACCTTGTACAGTTACATTCGGAAATCTGTTTTAAAACCTCTTTTTTAACGAATAGGTTGTATAATTATAAAAATGCTTTTAACTTTCTATGTAGTCTGGACAATATGAAGATTATTTGCACTGTTGTTTTGTTTTATATTAAGGGCAGTAATGCGTAGAAACGAATTAGTACACTTAGATGAATTACTGTATGAGAAAAGTGATCATATTAATTAGTAAAATATCTGCAGACACCTATATTGATATGATATTTGTGTATGGCACTATTTCCTGGCTGCAACCCCTGATATATTTTGATTAATGATCCCCTGGAATCTCTATGAAAAATTAATTGTAAATGAATTGAAATTTTAAATGTGTATATTTGTACCCGTGATCTATTTTATTAATGGTTTTTATGAGTATGCTTTTATGGATGTACATTTTACACCGAATAAAGCTGTTTTTGATTTGATTTATTCGTTATTTTTCTAAACTGGTGCCTCTGAGATAAGCCTGGCTGCTTGTGCCAAGCTACCAACGGGGTGAACAGGTATTATCTTATCTTTGTAAATCACCTTACCTTGAAGGGAAGGAATGGTCCCTACTTGGAAGGTTGCAAGCCACTACCAACTAGAGAACCCCATTACTAACAACCCGCTTCATTATTGATGAACAGCCTCTCTGGCCATGTCTAACAGATACACAATGAGATCTCATCTTTAATCCCACTTGGCAAAGTACTTCTGGGTCTATGACGTGTATCTGCAGCGGCATATGAAGCAAGCTTCCCTTCTGCAAGCGACAAATGCAATGTGACAGTACATTTAAAAACATATAATAAAATAATTGATGGAAGCAGAAGCAAGCTGTCTCTGCCATCTCCCATTGAGTGTTACCACTGCACTTTCACACTGACTGCGGCTCAGGACGGTCTTTGGGGTATTACTACTTATGCTTTCACTTGCTCGGAGCCATAATGTGATTAGATGCCTTGTCCTCGCGGTCAGGTTTCATCAGGGCTCGTTCACGACGCATGCAATTTCCTACATGGTATATCAGTCTTTCCTGATGTGACAGTCTTCGAGTTCTATTGTATTTGCATGTTCAGTTTGTCGCTCTCACCGAGCAATTCATCTCCATTACAAGAACACAATAATAACATGGACTAGAGTAATAAAGTGTGCACATTTCGATTTAGTGTATGCGTCAGTGCTCTGGGGGGAAGTAGTTCCACTTCACACAAACCTACGCGTTTTCCCGTCTTTCATATTCTACATAGATTTAATTCTGTTCGAATACATTACCATCAGTGGCATTTTATTCCCTCTAAATGATTGATTAGACACATTGGTGCCTCCTGCTGACTATGTTGATTGATTAACCTGCAGCTCTTTTGATTCGGTGGCATGTGCTAGCAAACCTCGGCCTGCTCAGTGCTCGCCAAATTACACGCTGTTGTCTGTGCCCTTCCGGAAACCTTGACAACGTGAACTTCGTTCTTTTTCTTTGTATGAAGCTCAGTTGATTCCGCTGCTGGGTATCACTTTAAGGAAAACCATCTGTAAAAACATAAATGTAGGTACGTTTATGTTTCTTCAAGGCCAATGCCTTTCAAAACGGATCACATAGTGCATAAGGCACAGATTACGAGTCTGGGTTCCATTTAACGCACCACGTCACAGTTGGTGGGGAATAACCTGCAGATTTGGGTGTAATGTTTAACGGACCAAATTCCGCATGATATAGTAAATACTGTATGCTTTTTCCCCGTTACATTGTGGCTTGTTTGATCTGCCGAAATTGAATAAAGTTTAGGTATTTAATAAATCTGATAAATATTGAATACCTTAAAAACATCCCAACTTGTAATTTTGACCCGTGCGTAAACATTCCGGAGCACACTGACGATTCGTTATCGGGCCCTTAGTGGTGAAAGACTTTTAGAAGGAAAAGCTGTACAGTAATTTTGTTGAAATATAAAAAAAAGTTTTTTAACTAAGCAATAATATATGTCTTATAAATTTAAACAAGTAATTACAAAGGTTGAACATTGAGAATTTGAGGAAAACAATGTGAATTTGGCTGGGAGGTATCTTTAGGCACTTTAAACAGAAATGAGTCAAAACAAAATAAGCATTGGCAAAGCCATTAGATTGTGCATTTGAGACCTATTGGCTTCAGCAATGCCTTTTGTTTATGCTATACAGCATTGGCAAAAATGCTGATGCAGTGCAGCATGAAAAAGGTGTGCTCATTTTGAGGAAGTGTGCCTGCGTCATGGTACAAGTGAGTAACAGGGGTGCATTTTTAAAAATTTACCAATGAAACATGGATAGCTGTAGAAATTGGGGTCTAGAGTTGGCAGAGGTATGCATCTTGTCCAAGTAGGGACCCACAATCCTAGTTATGGTAAGTATAGTAAACACTAAGGGGCAGATTTATGTTAACTGGCGCATCCCCAGGGATGCGCCAGTTAATGTGCGCCACAGTGCGCCACAGCTACGCCACCAATGGTGCGCTGCATTTACAATGCGGCGCACCATGGTGCAAAAACGGCACAGATGCGTGAGCATCTGTGCCGGAAAGGTGGCGCATTGCTGGAGTTGCGCCGCAAGTGCGACGCAGCTCCAGCAAGGCTCGGGGGTGCCCCATATTCACAATGCTGCGTCAAGACCTACGCCTGCTTCAAGCAGGCGCAGGGTTTTGACGCAGCATTGGTCTGAAAGTGACTGAGTGAAATCTCATAGATTTCACTCAGCCACTTTCAGGAGGCGTTCATGCGCAGGAACGCCCCCCCCTGCGCAGGAACGCCTCCTTATGGCGCAGGGCTTTACAACGTGACGCATCTCCTAGATGCGTCACGTTGTAAATAGAGCGCATTGTTTGCGCCGCCGTTGCGTCAAATAAAGTGACGCAATTGCGGCGCAAAGAGGCGCAAGGGCATCATAAATCTGCCCCTAAAGGTTTACCTGTGCTCACCCTCCAGAAGCTTCACACAGAGCAGTCAGGCTAAACTAAAGTGGCAATGTGTAAAGTATTTGTGCACACACACACACACACACACAGACACAGTAATTTTTCATCAAAAGGGAATGAATCACATGCCTTTGACAAGCCAGGGTCCATATGTGTTGCACAAAGGCCTTCATACACTCTAACCCATGGGTAGCTGTATATCTTGGTTCTCCGCTTGAAACGGATAGGTGGTTGATTTTTTTTATTTGGTCCTCTTCCACATGAGTTTCCCGTTCTCCAGGCAGTCAATCTTCCTCCACCTGGATGGAGACCATCTGGATCTATGACGGATATGATTTTGGTAGTGTTAGCGAAAACAAGTGAACATTTTAAAATACCTCCTTTCCGGTACTCTTCGCTTTGTTCGTCAGGAAGGGGTAAGATTAAAAACAGTGTGTGGTGATCTGGTGGATATGTAAATGGTCCACCGCACCTATATAATGGATATTGCAGTGGTTGACATGTTTCAGTCCATAGGTGTCTCTAAAGATCGGTGGACTTTCATCAGGACCTTAGTCGTAGCGATAACGAGGGGATTGCTTTAACAAATCAGATAAGTGTTACTTACCCATCTTCGTCATTATTTCATATAATTGACTAGTGTATAGATATAGTTCTACCTATAGCTTTTTAGGAGTTTAATTAAACTCCATTGGGTGCTGCGGGAACTCTCAAGAGCACTTGGACATCCTTGTTGCAGCTTCCTACCATGACCTGGAAGTTCTAACTTCGTCATAGATCCAGATGGTCTCCTCCAGGTGCAGGAAGGTTGACTGCCTGGAGAATGGGAAACTCAGGCAGAAAAGGACCCAATGATAAAACCAATAACCAACCATTTCAAAAGGAGAAACAAGATATACTGGTACCCATGGATTAGAGTGTACGAGGGCCTTTGGACAACACATATAAACCCTGGCTTGTCAAAGACACGCAATTCATTCCCTTTTGACTATAAACTATTAAGCATGGAAGCAGAATGAATCACTGCTTCTTCCACACTCTTTTGGATTTTTGGATTACACACAGCAGTATAGCAAAACAAGACCAAAATGAAAATTCAACATACACAAATCAAGATATGAGTTTAGAAAGATTATATCAAAATGCAGTGCTTAGAAGTCTATAGCTTAAACTGGGGCTATCTAGTCGTGCTTGACCTTGGACAAATACAAAAGTTCAGCCTGACAGCGATGGACTGTGGCCATGATACTGGAATCATGCAGACCCCCTTTCAGTACCTTAGATGCGTCAGAAATGAAGACTACTCGTGAAGCAGAGCAGGTGAGCTGCCATGGATGCAGGTGACGCGTTGTTTCCTGAAGGTGGTGCAGGGTCATTGAAGCTTTGCCCCTCTGGAACAATGTGTGGCCCAGAGGAGGTGATTAATGAGTTGCTTGTGTGAGACCATAGTTCCTGAAGATGATGCGTTGTCGATGATGCGTTGAGGTTGAGAGCGGGCAGCATCAATCCTTTGACATCGATGTTAAACCGTTGGGTTTCAATTGTCATTTCTCAAATCACTGGGCTTCCATTCTTCGGCATTGATGTTGATCCGGGATGGAGACGATGTTACATTGGAAAGCCATGCAGGGCCGGACTGCATCAGATTCGGAGCATCACAGACTTCGATGAGGCAGTTCTCTAGACTCATGCAGCAAATGTTCTTTGGAGGCACTGCAGCAAAGTCGGGGGATGCGTTGAAAGTAGATGTTGGTGCATCATGCACTCGGAAAGTAGTGTTCGTGGCTTCAGTGTAGGTAGTGGTAATGCATTGATTTCACAGTAATGCACCAGCTTTGAACTGATGCTTGGAGTAGAAGCATAGCTTTCTCGATTGCAGCACTAAATTCACCTTAAAGGGCCCAGGACTGCATTAGGCACTACTTGGCACCACAGGACTCACAGCGGGGGAGCCCAGGTGCTGGTAGCAAGATTCTGGTCAAGTCGTTGATGTCTCTAAGACTCCAGCAACAGGAGGCAAGCTCAGTCAAGCCCTTAGAGAACCTTAGAAAGTGGAATGCAGAAAGTACAAGTTCAGTCCTCTCACTCCCAGGCAAGAAACAGCAGGCCAACACAGTAAAGCAAACAGCAAAGTGGCAGTCCTTCCTGGCAGCACAACAACTCTTCTTCCTGGCAGAATGTCCTCAGTCCAGAAGTGTTATAAATATATGGTGTCAGAGGTCCATTACGTATCCTCATTTTAGCCTTTGAAGTAGGGTGACTTCAAGGAAAGGTTTCTGTAGTGCACAAGACCCTGGCCTTCCTTGCCCTGGCTTCAGAGACACTACAGGGGGTATGCAGCTCTTTCTGTGGGGACAGACAAACCCCTATTCAGGAGCAAGTGGCAGCTCCTCCTGCCACTCTAGCTCCGGGAGGCTCATCAGCTAGGTAAAAGGCCATCAGGATATTAATCAGGGCGCACCTCAGCTTAACCGAACCGAAGACCATGCAATGCATCCTCCTCAACGTCCGATTCCTCCACAAACACACCACCGAAATCTGGGACCTCCTCGACAGCTGCGGTTGGTAGGATACGCCCTCCTTTAGTTGTTTAATTGTGATCAAAGTCAATATAGGTGGGTGGTGCCCGTGGAGTAGAACCCCCTGTACTTGGGGTTGAACAAAACTGTGGAACGCACTGTTTCCCTCGAGATCAGTGTCTCTCCAGAGCACTCTGTGCTAAGTTCAATAATATATCCATAAAGTGTAAACAAAATTCGATTGTAAGATTAAATTTGTTCTTTTAATTGTTCATTTTAAGTTCATCACATGATTATTCTCATGGTGTTTTAACAAGTGGCCCGGTGGCCCAATGCATTTCAGGCTGTTGCCCTTCTTCAGGAGCCGTGTAAGTCTCTGTAAGGTAACCAAGTACCGTTTCAAAAGAAAAATTCGTATTCATGTCATTTTATGCAACTTCATAAACATTACAACATTTGTGATCATGCGGAAGGGAAGAGGAATGGAGTAAACAGTGTAAATCAAGGTTTTTTGAAAAAACATGATTGATCGTGCTCTCATTGAAACAAAGGTGACTTCATGTCATGCGAGAAGTTTAAAAAGTAACAGTGTCTGCACAAACGTGAAAATAAATGTGAAGATAAAGGTGAAGTGGTGATGGTTTCAACATAGATTTTATGCTACAATGGTGAAAAAACGTGGCGTGGTTAATGTAAAGTTCAAACCTGTTTCAGACAGTGTGTTGGTGTGTATTGGCGAGGGTTATCGAGCCTAGGAAAAATAATGAATTGGGTCAATGAGCTTGTTCACGCGATAGCGTATTTGCTACATTGTATCAAAGTGGTCGCCTGATTCTCGGTTTGTAGTTACGGGGCTTACCAGAATGGTGGAGATCTCAGCGTGTCCCGTGCTCGTTCGTCCGAAAACGTTGAACGCACGCTGTAAGCAGTTCTATATGGGTGAACTGGGTCATGTGACTCCGGAATAGTAACTAGTGTTTTGATTGGCTAGCTGTTGGTCACATGTCAAAACAATGTGTAGTCCATAGAACTCACTAATGGAATTGGGATTTTAACGTGTACCATGTAAAATTAAGTGGACTGTGTGTATGAACTTATCTGTTTGGGTGAATTGCTATAAAATGGCGCTGTGTTGCATTCAGGTTGAACCTTGAATGTGTGTGAAATACAAGTAACATAAGTATGTGCAGAAACGATTTGTTAGTTGAATATCACTTTCAAGGTATGAATA
The DNA here is from genome assembly GCF_964263255.1 of Lissotriton vulgaris. Lineage (NCBI taxonomy): Eukaryota > Metazoa > Chordata > Amphibia > Caudata > Salamandridae > Lissotriton > Lissotriton vulgaris. The sequence continues at coordinate 1,348,516,192 of NC_141696.1, forward strand.
ATGCAGTAACAAATCAGTTAAGAAAAACAGTCAAATTAATAATATTAACATTAACCATTCATATTCAATTATCTGATGGGTTAATTCAGTAGTCTATAAATAACAGCTAAATTCCAGCCGTTCATTCAATCCTCTTGGAGCTGTTGATGAAAGTCTGTGTATCCAGTAAAGTTCTCTTTTTAAGATGTGTTGTTCATTGTCTCTTCCTGGCAGTATTGGTACAATTTCCAGAATACAAAACTTCAGTTGACTGGGATTGTGTTGGTGGTCATTAAAATGTACTGCAACTGTGGATTTTGTCGATTTTACTCTGATGTTACTACGATGTTCAGTTAATCGAGTTTTAATTTTCCTTGATGTTTTACCCACGTATGGGAGTCCGCATGGGCATTTCAACATGTAGACCAAATTGGTACTATCGCAGGTATCATTGGCTTTTAATTTGATTTTGGTTCCACTTGATGGATGATTTATTTCATTTCCTTTGATTATTGAGTTGCAATTCCCACAATTGTGACAGGCTAATGTGTCCTTATATGTTTTTGGAGGCTCTGTAAGTTTGTGTTTCAACAGTTCCTTTAGGTTTCTGGTCCTTTCATATGCGAACCTTGGATTTGAAGAGAAAATGCCCTTAAAATCCTCTTCAAGGGCCAGTAACGGCCAGTGTTTTAAGATGACTCTTTTAATATTGTGACTTCTTGTGGAGTATTTGGAGATAAACACTGATCTCCGCTCTTCCCTTGAGCTTGATGGTGTTAATAATTGTTGTCTGTTCATTGATTTTATTCTGTCTACAGCAAGTTTCAGCGTGGCTTCTGGGTATCCTTGATCTTTGAATTTTTTGATGGTATTTTCTTTTTGTTGTTCATACATTTCCTGAGAGGAGGCAATGCATTTTACGCGTATCAATTGAGAGAATGGAAGGTGATTTTTTAACGACGGTTGATGGAAGCTCTGATAATGTAATAAATTGTTTTTGTCAGTGGATTTCTGGAATACAGTGGTGTGTATTTTGTCTTGTTCTTTGATGATCAATACATCCAAAAAGGACAATTGTTTGTCATTGACGTTGTGTGTAAATTGAATTTGTTCATTGATGCTGTTGAGTTCCTGAATGGCTGACAGTAATTGGTCGGTTGATCCTTTCCAAAGTATAAATATATTGTCAATGTATCTTTTGTACAATATAAGGTTGTCTTTCCATGTTTGATTGGTTATTATGTGTTCTGTTTCGAAATGATGCATGAATGTGTTGGCATATGCCGGCGCGGCACAATTTCCCATGGAAGTGCCGTTACATTGAGCAAAGAATTCATTTTTCCACTGAAAATAGCTGTGAAATAATGTGAAGTGCATTAGTTCCATGATTAGTAATTTCAGGTCCTCCTCCTGTTCACTGTTTAGTAAAATGTTCTCCAGTGCTGTTAACCCCAATTCGTGGGGAATTGAAGTGTATACATATATAAAAAATATTTATTCTTCAGTAAGACACACATTAACTGGATGATGTCATCAGTGATGTCATCAGTGATGTCATTTGAGATGTCATCAGTGATGTCATGAGTGATGTCACTGACCATGTCACGAGTGATATAATATGTGACGTCATCAGCAGTGCATTGCGGTCGCAAATTATAGTTAGCTGAACTAACTATAACGGGGGAATTTCAAAGATTTTGTATGAGTGAAATGCCCAGCTAACCATAACATGTTTGAAACCTATGGTTGTTTCAGTGAATTTCAAAGGTTTTTTTAATAATAATTCCTAACTATAACATGCCTGAAACCTATGTTTTTTTCAGTGAATTTCAAAGGTTTTTTAAATGCTAATTCCTAACTATAACATGTGTGAAACTTATAGTGTTTCAGTGAATTTCTAAGGTTTTTTAAATGCTAATTCCTAACTATAACAAGGCTAAAACCTATGCTTTTTTCAGTGCATATATATATTTATATGCACTGGAAAACTAAACACCCACTTCCCTTACAAAGAAATGGAAAGTTTACATCTCTGCAGCCTTTCTTATTTTTCACCTTATTCATTTTCCGCTCAATCAACATATCATCCACAAATACACACACCTACTTGGCCTTTATTGGCTGGGCTTATCAATTATTCTTCTTTAATTCAAATTCAAAGTCAAGGCCCTTTATTCACCTTCTTCATAACTACTACCCATCAGTAGCAGTGGGTATTTTCCACACTTCCGCCCTTACTACTGCATACTATGCACTAGCTTGCTTCCTTAGATGTGCTACTCGTTTCTCTTGCTCCCACTGCGGAATCCAACACCCTATCAGTGTAATGAGCTGGAAATCCAAAGATTCTCTTCACTGACAAGGCAGTGGGTAGTTTGCGTGTCTCCAACCTTTCTTATTTCTCATCTTTTTCATCTTCCTCTCAATCAACACATCATCCACACATACACACAACTACCTGCTGCATACATTAGCTGTGATTATCAACTATTCTTCTATTTCATATACCTATTCAAAGTGCAGGCCTTTATCAAACATTTTTATTGTAACAAGTCCCCCAGGCGAAGACATTGTAAATTTGCACACTTGCTCCCTTTCTTGGCTGGGGTTATCAATTATTCTTCAATTTCATATTCTGGTTCAAGCTCAAGTCCTTTTATTGAGCCTTTTTGTTGTAACTACTTTTGCAGGAATTCCGCTCCTACACAGAACTGTGCATAAAGACTTAGGACCTCAATGAATTACGGTGTACCAAAACCCACCTTAGTAACCAAACCCCCTACCAGACTAGCAATCAGTGACTCATTGGTTCTTCGTCCTATAGCAAAAAACACCAATTACTAGTCAACCCAGAAGATGCGACTTAGATTACCTCAAGTAAGATAGATAAAAAGAGCACTCTTTCGTTATAGTCTTACACCAGTCCAAAACAAGGAGTAAATAAAGACACTTGCAGGTTTGAAATGTTTATTTCTAACGCCGTAATCTCATGCACAGTACCTTAGATAATACATTCAAACATATTATCACAAACAAAGTTGTCAGCATTGTTACTATTCCATAAAATACAAAGTGAGAAAGCATCTTATATTGCTATTGGGAAACAGGTTTAAAATATACCTACATTTCATCCTCCCGACCTACCATGTTAGTTTATAACTACAGAAGGTCTCATAGGATTACATGGACGGTCCCATACCTTGAGTTCTGCACAAACTGTCAGGATACCAATGTTCTCCAACTGTGTCTTATTATGCCTCCACAATACATTATTAAACGCACCAGTATCAGACGTGGCCACACCTGCATATGTGTTATAGGTCGAACGTGCGAGGATCATTCCGAATAACAGACACAGTATCCAAGATAACTTTGATGTTCCATGCTCTCACTATACACACTAACCTAGCGAGGCAGTCTAGATATGTAGCATAACAAATTATTCTCATGTGAAACAAAATACTCAGCCATCTCTAAACAATATCAAAATTGCGTGTTGTGTGCTAAGCAGAGCAGGAAAGTAAAAAAGGCGTTTAAGCTTCTAATGAACCCATGCTAACTTAACGCGGTGTGAGTGTAAGGCTCAGCCCACGACACCCTCCCTCGATAGAACCACGTGATACAAACGTGGGCGAACTAGGAACGCAGAGTCCAAGCCTGAGAAGCAGAGTCAAGTTCAAATTGCAGAACAAATTATTTGCTGTTAGATAGAAAACAGTAACTAAATAATAAAGAATAGGTAGAAAAATCAAAGAGTCTTAATCCAACAGCGTATAAGCACATTATGTAGCAACAGCCTCCAAGAGGAAGTCATTGTTCTCATATGAAAACATTTCAGCCATCCAATTCAATAGTGAGAATGAACATACATGTTCCTCAATGACCGGAGCCTCTATCACCATCGGAGGGAAACTCGTGTCATCTTCAATGTAACTGCGTGCCAAGAAGTCATGCGCCGCTGCAAAAACATTCCAACGTCCCACGCCGCTGCAAAAACATTCCAACGTCCCATTATTCCATGTATTGCTGCTAAAGCCATAATCCCGCCACCAGTACAGAGCAAGTCATGAACCACTAAGGGGCTCATCAGCTGGTCATAATTCGCGTTGGGAGATACCGTACTGCAGAGACACAAAACCAGGGCCCAGTCGAAATCGCAGCTCAGGCAATGGAAGATAGGTTGAACGCATGTGAAAAAGGAGAATCGAAACGATAATCCATAAACTGCACTCAATGTAGCCAGAGGCAGCGCTCCGTAATAACTAAGCATTTGGTTGCGGAGCAGCAACAGTCGAGAAATATTGTTGTGTGTTGGGGATGTGCATCCATATTTAAGTGAACAAATTAATAGAAGCACACTGGCAACTAATGCAACTATTAAGAGGAATCCACCAAAGATGCTGGAAAAAATCTAGTGAAAAAATGCAGAAAAGACACCAAATATAGTTTCAAAAGAACTCACAAGACCACTGCTTCTAACTGTAAAAAAGTAAGGTAACCCCGTAGTCAAGGACGCAATAAAGATACTCTGAATTAACTCCCCAAAATACAAAAGCACATCTGTATTTAATAAATCATACACTTTTGTGCGGGTGATTACTACATGAAGGACAAATGTTTCTCTAGCAGATGTAAGAGCAACCTCTTTTTGAGACAATAGCGTTCTTATACGGCTCACTTGGTTGACTCTTCTTTCAAGGTCAGAATCGACGGCCAGATGGAAACATCCAGCTTCCCATGCAGAGGAGTAAACACAACTTTTTTTTAGCAAACCACACACTCAGTTACCGTCATAATGTAACCGATGCCTGGTAACATTGCACAGCAATCTGCATTATTTCAAATTAAATAACTCACGATTCCAGTAAACTGATCGATGGTATGATAGCAGGTGTCGCAGTGCCTTTCAAAACTCACACCAAATTAGGCGCATCTTGATTACAAGAGCCATACAATTGTATGTGTCTACAAATTAAGGAGTAATGTAGTGCTATTGTGCAATCCTCGCCATTCACATAGACTTCTTTTCCCTCCCTCAGACACATATACGTAAATGATAATAACCAAGCTTGATGTGCTGTAAAAAGGTGGTTTCTTCTTAGCCATGATGGTTTCACAGTCTTATTTAAGAGGTCAAAAGAAGTTAGCCACATCTCCTCACATTGAGAGCCAATTACTGCCCCCCACAGTTGGTCTGGGAGAGTAAAATCTCCATCAATTTCTTCAAGAAAGTGCCAGTACCAAAATGCTACCTCTCTTCTTCCCACTGGCTTCTCCACTAGCTGTTGTTCTAGGGGACTTGCTTTCCCCAGGTGTTTGTCTTTTCTACGCTGGCCCCTAGTCCAGCTATCCATCTGAATATATTTAAATCTAGACAGTCCGGGACTGACGTGGTCTTTTAACTCGTCCCATGTAATTAATGAACCTTCCTTTACTAGTTAACCCCATCTTATAATCCCTGCTTGCTCAAGTACACCTGACAAACTATCTCTCATATATAGTGGAAGCCCGGGTGATTCCCAAATTGGGGCAAAGTTTGAGTAATATGACAGCCCGATTTTTTTTCTTATAATAAGCCAGGTCTTAGTCCAAGATTGTAGTATTTTAAGTTTGATTTTTTTGAAAAATTTTTGACCGGCAAATTTAAACATAAACCCATCCACTGATAGGTTTGCCCCGATTAACATGGCTTTGTACATTGCTCCATTCAAAAGATTAGTTGGCGTTTTTAGAAGCATCCTCGAATGTGTCATCTGAAATGCCCACGCACAGTATAGTAGGTCAGGCAATGCCAGCCCTCCCTTCTCCCTTCTCCTCCTCAGCTTCTTCCAAGCAATTCTCGTTGACTTGTAATTCCAAATAAAAGAGTTAATTTCTTGTTGACTTTTTTCGATTGCTTTGGGATCAAAAGCCGAAGGGATGGTACTAAATATAAAGGTGTATTTGGGGAGGATACACATTTTTACTAAGTTTACCCGTCCCTCTGTGGATTCTGTCTAGGTTGATTTGACAAATATTGCCCACATCCTGGGTGACTCGGATTCCTAGGTATCGCATGGACGATGATACATTTATTCCTAGATGTTGTTCTGGGATATTCCAAGTTATTATTTCTGTTTTGCTCGAATTGATGTCGTACCCTGAAATAAGCCCAAATTCTTTTGCTCGCTGTATAACTACAGGTAGTGTTGCTTTTGGATCCGATGTTAAGATCAGAATATCGTCAGCATATAGTGCTACCCGCCTCTCCCACTCCCCAAAGCGAAACGATGGAATGTTTGCTTCTGCCCGCAGAACCTTGGCAAATGGCTCAATATATAAATTGAAGAGGAGTGGGGAGAGCGGGCATCCCTGTCTGGTGCCCCTGGTAATTTGGAATGCCTCAGTCAAGATACCTATAACCAATAGCCTGGCTGAAGGGGCACTATATAGCTGAAATATTACTTTGCAGAATCTACATCGAGCATATATTACGCCACTCAAACTCTCCAAATTTCTCCCGGATAAAAAATGTAACAAATGCAATCTCACGGGAGCTTCAGATGTACATATGTTTATGGAATGCCCTGACATAAAACGGTTTTGGGTAGAAGTGGAGACAACTCTAAACTCCATCATGAATACATCATTCTCAATAACACTATCGCTCATTATTTTTGGTTTGGATGATAACATCACAGGGAAAGCAAGGTCATTTCTCTTTTATGCTATCTTGCTGGCTAGAAGGCAAATCTGTATACACTGGACAGAGAAAGCAGCCCCTTCACATTCTGCATGGCTTACATCATTATATGAAATATCTAGATTAGACCTTAATAGATCATGCAGTAAGCGTAATTTGGCATTTTGGGAGCTGCTCATCGAGTGGAGATAGAATCCGGGTTTTTTTTTTTTTCCCGGGTCCTAGGATTATGCCAATTAATACTCCTTGGACTGGGTATAGTCTCGTTCCGATTTTGGTCCTGCAGGTGGTAACGCACCTAGATGGAGTCAGTCTGAATGCCTCATGTCTCTGGGTCTTATCTCCCACCCATAAAATTACTCGAGTCCTAGTATTGGATGGAGGGCATAAATAAGCACTTTTGAGTGGACACTAAGGTAAGGACTCGCTAGGTGGTTGGTATCTTCCATACTGAGGTTATGGCAAATGAGGACAAAAATAAAAAATAAAAAAAAATTAAAAAAAAATAAAAATAATAACCAAGCTTAATGGAGATGAGCGCTACCTAAACTTCCATGTCTGCCTATAGCATAGTATTACATGCAAACCTCAAACTTAAACAGGCTAAAAAGTAACGGTATGATACCGTGGAAAAGCCACACAGCTGAATCGGATTTCCAATGAGTGACCACTTCTAACCATTGTCATAGCGCGCCCTGTGCTCTGATTTGACAGTGAGAGAGTGATCGCGCCATAGTTTGTACTGCTAATCATTCTCAGCATACGCTATGAATACGCTTTCACGTTACGCGTCGCATCAAAGCTTCCGTGTGATGTCATGTACGGTGCCCCGTACGCACAGACGCAAATGTTTTTAATTGTTTAAAAACATATATTTATGCATTTATTGAACATACTAACAGAACACATTATCTAGGATAATTATGAAAACATTTTTTTTAAAGTTTCAATAATCCTACATTACTTTTAAAAGCAATTACACCAATCGCGGTGAAAAGTCATGCGTACTCGCATCCTAAGAACACCATAATAACAGCGTAACAATACGCAAAGCCATGTGACTTTAAAAGAAGAAATTTCATTGGTTCATAACACTTCCTATTACAACTGTTGAAACTTCCATCCCATTTTAAAAATTCTAATTTGACTTTCTAAAAAGAAACATCTCTTCTGAGAATCTTGTCAAATAGAACGAAGTTTACCATGTTAACAGCAATGGACTCATCTTCCAGCCATTCTTCAGAAGAGTATTTCATTCCTAAAGAAACTTCAAAGAAGAGGAAAGAAGATCTAATTTGGCAGTTTTTTACTTTTCCAGAAGGGCAAAAAAGAGGTTAATGCTCCAAAAGTAACCTGTAAAATTTTCCAAACTCTTTCAAGGGGTGATCCATCTCAAAAATACTCCCTTAGCACAGCAAATATGGAGCGACACGTAAAGAACTTACACCCCCAACAACTTTGCTCGAGCTGGAACACAGAGGTTGAAGGACAACCCACCTACTACTGCACCAATCACATCAACTGCTGCACCAGATTTTTCTGCAAACAGTCCACGTACACAAATTCATCCTGATTTTGCTCAAGTTAACATTCTATACATTTATTGCAATAAGCTTTTGTGTTATCGGAAAAAGTCTATTGACCTGATAAAACGCAGGAAGCAGGAGCATCACTGTCCTCGACATTACTTTTTTTTTTCATTCTTTTCTTCCTCTTGGACACTACCAAGCCCCCCATTATAGAAAAAAATTGCCCCTGGGATTTGGCCCCCCCGGTAGCTAATTAGGAATAAAACAAACTTCTAGTTTTTTTTCCTTTTCCACCGCATACGAGTACAATACGCGTACAGCGCAGGTTTTTTAATTAAAAATAATTAAATAAATTTGCGCCTAAACATCCATGTGAGACCCCCTGAGCAGGCCTAGATGGTCAACATGTTTCTACCCTACTCCCTTTCCTTATTTTTCAACTTTGTTTTACTGTTTTCTTGTGACTCGGTGCTACCGAGTCACAAGATTGCTGCCAACACTTCCTGGTTTGGAGTGTTGACAGGCAGTTGACATCCAATCAACATGCAGCTCGTGCTCGTAATTGTACAGATTTCCGTACGCGTGCTGTACTTTCTCTCTAGATATCGCTATGATTTTACTTTTGATTTTCTCAGGAACTACTAAATGGATTTACACCATTTAACAAAAGCACAATCTGTGAACCGAACTCTACCTCTCTGCCAAATATGGTGTAATTACGTTCAGCCGTTCGGGCTGTAGCTCTGGCTAAAGGTCCCTATGGAAAATTGCATGTGGAAAACACCTTTTGGGACCCCCTTTTTTCTCTGCCCCCGCTTGAAAAATCACCCCCAAACTTTCAGGGAAGGAGCAGAGCGGAGCAGGCCATTTTCTTGGAGAAATTCGCGAAGATTCGTCTACCGGCACCAAAGGTATTCCAAATAGAGTGTTGCTATAGAAACTAAGTCCTAACAATAACTACATACATGAGCTGCTTTCCATCTAAACTTGAGAACTACCCAGAGTTCTCTGCTTCTTTTTTGCATAATATATTCGTCACTCTGTACTTGAAAGGGTATTGTTTTGATCAATATATATATATATATATATATATATATATATATATATATATATATATATATATATATATATATATATTTATATATATTACACTCTAGTCTCCTTCATATCCTCATTTTCATGAAAAAAGGAAAGCACTCCCGGGGATCATTTCTGTTATTTATTCACAGAATAGCACAACTCCAACAACAGACGCGTTTCGGTATCCAACTTTCGTCAATGGTTGGATACCGAAACGCGTCTGTTTTTGCTGTGAGCTATCCAACACCAAAAAATATAAGGCGGCCACAGACTCCCTCAAGAAATTGCTAACGGGACTGCGAAGTGATGGCCTCATTTCTAATGATGAGTTCAAGTTTATGCATAATGAGAACCCAATTGTACCTGTATTATATTTAATACCTAAAGTGCATAAAGGTATTTCTCCGATTCCTGGCAGGCCTATCATTTCCGCTATAGGAAGTGCAGCGGAACAAGTGGGCCAATATGTTGACTTTTTTCTTCAAAATCATGTAAAAAACCTGCCTAGTTACATCAAGGATACAGGTGATTTTCTTAGTAAAATCAAAGACATTCAATGGTCAGATGGGATGTATTTAATCTCATTAGACATTGAATCATTGTACACCAGTATAGATCACCAGGCAGGAATAGCAGCTGTTAAATTCTTTTTAGACCAAAGACCGTGCGAATTTTATCAGCACAACAAGGCCTTAGTCAGCATGATGAGCTGGTGTCTTAATAACAACTTCTTTCTTTTTGGAAAGGAGCTGTTTAAGCAACTAAGGGGTGTGGCTATGGGCGCTTGTTTCTCCCCCAGCTATGCGTGCTTGCACGTTGGCTGGTGGGAGGAGCAAGTGCTCAAAAGGGACTATTCTTCCATTTTTGAAGAAAACATCGCACACTACTACAGGTTTATCGATGACATTTTCATCGTGTGGCGGGGCAGTAAAGAAAAGGCACTGGAATTCATTGAAACAATCAACGTTAACAACCTGAATCTCCACTTTACCCACCACATTGACAATTCCAGCTTAGAATTCCTGGATGTCAAACTGTATGTAGTCAATGGGAGAATAGAAAGTACCCTATTCAGAAAATCCACCGCTGGCAATGTCACACTCCACGCCTCCAGTGCCCATCCTAGGCACTTGATTGCAAGCATCCCTTACGGGGAATTGCTGCGCTTAAAGCGGATATGCAGCACGGATACTGAATTCAGTACCTGTGCTGCAGAATCCTTGCGTCGCATGCGAGCTAGAGGCTATTCAGAAAAGATCTTAACATCAGCTCTGAACAAAACATCTTCCAGGTCTAGAGCGAGCTTACTTCCAGCCGCTATAGTGGAGAAGCCTGCCCCGAATATTTCACCTGACCTTCCAGTCAATTCCGGGGCAATTGACAAGGCCCAATGTCCTAGATTAATCACAGCCTTTAGTGAGAACGAACGCAAAATCAGATCAATCATCAACAAAAACTGGGGAATAGTACTTACTGATCCCGTTCTTAGGATGAGTCTGCCATCTAGCCCCACCATAACATTCAGTAGAGCTAGAAACATGGGAGCTGTATTAGATCCTACCAGCCCAGAGATAAGAACCAAACCTAATTGGTTAAAACCTAAAGATGGTTTCTATAAATGCTCTTCTTGTCGGGCGTGCAAGTTCGGGGTGAACACAACAGAATACCGCACACCATTCAGTCCCACACCACACAAGATAATGGGAAACTATAACTGCAAAACAGAATTTGCAGTATACGTTCTCTCTTGTACCTGTGGGCTCAATTACATCGGAAGCACCAAGTTACAGGTACATGAGAGAATCCTTCAACATCTCCGTGCTATATTGCACAGTGATCCCAATTACCCAGTGGCGCGCCACTTCAAACAAGTCCATGGTAATAATTTATCTTGTCTAACATACTATGTGGTATCGTCTGTACCTAAACTTCGCAGAGGAGGGAATAGAGAGGCTTTGCTCAGAAAATTAGAAACTAAGTTCATTTTGAACTTTGATAGCAAATGCCCAAACGGTCTGAACAACACCGAAGATATGTATACGTGTTTGTAAATAGGTATTTTGAGTGCAACCCGGAGCAGTGAAGTTTTTGACATCGTACAGTTTCATCTGATTTTGCTTTCTGATCTGATTCTAGATATTGTATATATGTGTATTGATATTGGCAAATTCCGTGGTCAAGAGAAAAATGTTTTGTGATCCGGGACAAACCTTTTATCACGGTGATCAGTAATGGGTTTTTCACTTATTTATACTTCGGCAGAGATTTTGCAATATAGGTGGGACAGGTTGTACTGTTGTGATTGCATAATTTGTTAAGAAATTATACTCAAGTTGTGCTCTGAGTTTATCCTGGGAAAAGGGAAACCCTTAAAGATAGGCGGGTGTTACCCCTCTACAGATTTTACTCAGTCTCACTTAGTGTTATGTCTCAATCGGAGCAGGGTTACATGATGAATTTCTTTATGTCACCCCTTTTTTTCATCACTTACACTTAATCAACTCACATAATACATATTTGTAAAATTATGGTTATAATTAGTTCTTCTTTGCACTTTGTATACTTATTGCACATTACTTCCAAACTATAGTCACAGATCTGTTAGTGATTACATGCATTTATGCAGTTAAAATGAAATTTTGATACTTTTTATAATGGTATCTGGATTTACCCAGGAATTTTTTCGAATGCCAAAAGCAGGTCTTTTTTCAAAAATTGACTGCAATTTCAAAATGTTTTATTTGTGTCAACATCTTCTTACAATGTTATAATTTTCCGTTGCAATGGGAAATGCGGAGATGTATAAGGCAAATATGAAATTCTTGGCGCTAATGAGATTATTTATATGCTACTGATTGCATTCGTACCATGTAGTCTTTTTACCATGTTTTTCATTAACCTGTAGAACATGTGACTTTAGTGGGAAGGGCATATCACTTTAAATAGGCGAAAATCATTCACAGCCTTTATGTGAACAAGGGCGCCAAAGCCCGAAACGCGTCATCTGTTTGACTGCTGCTAGGCTGTAAATAAACATCTTGCCTGAGAAAGAAGTGGTTCGTTTCTCTTTTCTTCACCGCTGTTCCAGTGGAAGTGGAAGGAGTGCTTTCTTTGCATATATATATATATATATATATATATATATATATATTATACATATCATTTTTTTTCACCTAGGCCACATTCAAGCTGCCGAACACTAATGAATGGGTGCTTCCTTACATGTAAAAAGGGGGTGGTGATGAACAGAGTGTCTGAATTAAGCAGACCACTCTTACCCAGTCAAGAGATCAGGGCTTGATCCATCACCGTTATTTAGCTCACTGCATCACCCCAGTTCAGAACCTGGCTACATGCAAATTAGTCTGACCCAGTGCCTCATGGGAACAGGGCAGACCAAACTACCAAGCCAATTCTTCACTGGAAAGGAGACAAGCTTCCGGGGACCGGTTTCTGGCATTTCAGCCATCGTCGGCCCGGCTTGCTTGAATCCTGGTGGTGCAGTGAGCAAGGGACTCATGTCTGAGTATACCCTGCCACACTTATGGTGGCCAAAAACGATTCAAAAAGGGGGTGGTGATGAACAGAGTGTCTGAATTAAGCAGACCACTCTTACCCAGTCAAGAGATCAGGGCTTGATCCATCACCGTTATTTAGCTCACTGCATCACCCCAGTTCAGAACCTGGCTATATGCAAATTAGTCTGACCCAGTGCCTCATGGGAACAGGGCAGACCAAACTACCAAGCCAATTCTTCACCGGAAAGGAGACAAGCTTCCGGTGACCGGTTTCTGGCATTTCAGCCGTCGTCGGCCCGGCTTGCTTGAATCCTGGTGGTGCAGTGAGCAAGGGACTCATGTCTGAGTATACCCTGCCACACTTATGTTGGCCAAAAACGATTCAAAAAGGGGGTGGTGATGAACAGAGTGTCTGAATTAAGCAGACCACTCTTACCCAGTCAAGAGATCAGGGCTTGATCCATCACCGTTATTTAGCTCACTGCATCACCCCAGTTCAGAACCTGGCTATATGCAAATTAGTCTGACCCAGTGCCTCATGGGAACAGGGCAGACCAAACTACCAAGCCAATTCTTCACCGGAAAGGAGACAAGCTTCCAGGGACCGGTTTCTGGCATTTCAGCCGTCATCGGCCCGGCTTGCTTGAATCCTGGTGGTGCAGTGAGCAAGGGACTCATGTCTGAGTATACCCTGCCACACTTATGGTGGCCAAAAACGATTCAAAAAGGGGGTGGTGATGAACAGAGTGTCTGAATTACGCAGACCACTCTTACCCAGTCAAGAGATCAGGGCTGGATCCATCACCGTTATTTAGCTCACTGCATCACCCCAGTTCAGAGCCTGGCTATATGCAAATTAGTCTGACCCAGTGCCTCATGGGAACAGGGCAGACCAAACTACCAAGCCAATTCTTCACCGGAAAGGAGACAAGCTTCCGGGGACCGGTTTCTGGCATTTCAGCCGTCGTCGGCCCGGCTTGCTTGAATCCTGGTGGTGCAGTGAGCAAGGGACTCATGTCTGAGTATACCCTGCCACACTTATGGTGGCCAAAAACGATTCAAAAAGGGGGTGGTGATGAACAGAGTGTTTGAATTAAGCAGACCACTCTTACCCAGTCAAGAGATCAGGGCTTGATCCATCACCGTTATTTAGCTCACTGCATCACCCCAGTTCAGAACCTGGCTATATGCAAATTAGTCTGACCCAGTGCCTCATGGGAACAGGGCAGACCAAACTACCAAGCCAATTCTTCAACGGAAAGTAGACAACCTTCCGGGGACCGGTTTCTGGCATTTCAGCCGTCGTCTGCCCGGCTTGCCCAGACTAATTTGCATGTAGCCAGGTTCTGAGCTGGGATATTGCTGTGAGCTAAAAAACGGTGATGGATCAAGCCCTGATCTTTGGACTGGGTAAGAGTGGTCTGCCTAATTCAGACACTCTGTTCATCACCACCCCCTTTTCTGAATCGCTTTTGTCTTCCATAAGCGTGGAAGGGTATACTCAGATGTGAGTCCCTTGCTCATTGCAACATCAGGATTCAAGCAAGCCGGGCCGACGATGGCTGAAATGCCAGAAACCGGTCCCCAGAAGCTTGTCTCCTTTCCGATGAAGAATTGGCTTGGTAGTTTGGTCTGCCCTGTTCCCATGAGGCACTGGGTCAGACTAATTTGCATGTAGCCAGGTTCTGAACTGGGGTGATGCAGTGAGCTAAATAACGGTGATGGATCAAGCCCTGATCTCTTGACTGGGTAAGAGTGGTCTGCTTAATTCAGACACTCTGTTCATCATCACCCCCTTTTCTGAATCGTTTTTGTCCACCATAAGCGTGGAAGGGTATACTCAGATGTGAGTCCCTTGCTCATTGCACCATCAGGATTCAAGCAAGCCGGGCCGAAGACGGCTGAAATGCCAGAAACCGGTCCCCGGGAGCTTGTTTTCCTTCCCAGTATAAGAATTGGCTTGGTAATTTGGTCTGCCCTGTTCCCATGAGGCACTGGGTCAGACTAATTTGCATATAGCCAGGTTCTGAACTGGGGTGATGCAGTGAGCTAAATAACAGTGATGGATCAAGCCCTGATCTCTTGACTGGGTAAGAGTGGTCTGCTTAATTCAGACACTCTGTTCATCACCACCCCCTTTTTGAATCGTTTTTGGCCACCATAAGTGTGGCAGGGTATACTCAGACATGAGTCCCTTGCTCACTGCACCACCAGGATTCAAGCAAGCCGGGCCGACGATGGCTGAAATGCCAGAAACCGGTCCCCGGAAGCTTGTCTCCTTTCCGGTGAAGAATTGGCTTGGTAGTTTGGTCTGCCCTGTTCCCATGAGGCACTGGGTCAGACTAATTTGCATGTAGCCAGGTTCTGAACTGGGGTGATGCAGTGAGCTAAATAACGGTGATGGATCAAGCCCTGATCTCTTGACTGGGTAAGAGTGGTCTGCTTAATTCAGACACTCTGTTCATCACCACCCCCTTTTCTGAATCATTTTTGTCCACCATAAGCGTGGAAGGGTATACTCAGATGTGAGTCCCTTGCTCATTGCACCATCAGGATTCAAGCAAGCCGGGCCGAAGACGGCTGAAATGCCAGAAACCGGTCCCCGGAGCTTGTTTCCTTCCCAGTATAAGAATTGGCTTAGTAGTTTGGTCTGCCCTGTTCCCATGATGCACTGGGCCAGGGTCAGACTAATTTGCATATAGCCAGGTTCTGAGCTGGGATGGTGCAGTGAGCTAAAAAACGGTGATGGATCAAGCACTGATCTTTGGACTGGGTAAGAGTGGTCTGCTTAATTCAGACACTCTGTTCATCACCACCCCCTTTTCTGAATCGTTTTTGTCCACCATAAGCGTGGAAGGGTATACTCAGATGTGAGTCCCTTGCTCATTGCACCATCAGGATTCAAGCAAGCTGGGCCGAAGACGGCTGAAATGCCAGAAACTGGTCCCCGGGAGCTTGTTTCCTTCCCAGTATAAGAATTGGCTTGGTAGTTTGGTCTGCCCTGTTCCCATGATGCACTGGGCCAGGGTCAGACTAATTTGCATGTAGCCAGGTTCTGAGCTGGGATGGTGCAGTGAGCTAAAAAACGGTGATGGATCAAGCCCTGATCTTTGGACTGGGTAAGAGTGGTCTGCTTAATTCAGACACTCTGTTCATCACCACCCCCTTTTCTGAATCGTTTTTGTCCACCATAAGCGTGGAAGGGTATACTCAGATGTGAGTCCCTTGCTCATTGCACCATCAGGATTCAAGCAAGCCGGGCCGAAGACGGCTGAAATGCCAGAAACCGGTCCCCGGGAGCTTGTTTCCTTCCCAGTATAAGAATTGGCTTGGTAGTTTGGTCTGCCCTGTTCCCATGATGCACTGGGCCAGGGTCAGACTAATTTGCATGTAGCCAGGTTCTGAGCTGGGATGGTGCAGTGAGCTAAAAAACGGTGATGGATCAAGCCCTGATCTTTGGACTGGGTAAGAGTGGTCTGCTTAATTCAGACACTCTGTTCATCACCACCCCCTTTTCTGAATCGTCCTTACATGTAAGTCGCTGCACGAAATTTGAAATGTCCATCAATTGGAAGCATTCATCAGGTTCTCGATAATCAACTTTATTCTGTTAAAAAAGGCAGATGCGTTTCAACAGAAATGTATTTATCAATGCTCATTGCGTAGATTCACTTTGAAGTTTTCATTGTTATAGGGCTTCACTCACTCCCATTGGTTGAAATACTGTCAAACTGAATTCGAACATTGCATCGTCAGTGTGAATTGTTCACCAATCATGTGAGGGCAACCAACATGTCATGGACCTGGAAAGTCTTCAGTAGATGTATTACGCCACATTCGGTACAAAGACAATAAAGTATTTCCTTTCACTTGTATCCATGCTGACCAGATGGAGCAAACAGGTACCATGTCATGATTAATGTAATATGTGAAGTCATAAGCAGTACATTGCAGGGGCTTAATTCATAATTAGATCAGTTGACAATAACTGCTGCATTTCACTGGTGTTGTCAAATCCGAGCATAACTATAACATCCCTGTAACATTTGTTTTTTTTGGTGAATTTCTAAGATTTTCAAATTCTATTTCCTATCTATAATTTACCTGAAAACTTTGGTTTATTGAGTGAATTTCTATGTTTTTTCTAACTAGTAGCCGCATGTGGAGAAGGCGGCAAGGCCTCTGACCAGCACTCAGGAATCCTGCTGTGTTGGACTTACTGGAGGTCATAGGAGGGCGTCTGGACCCCCAAGAACTGTCAGCATCCAAGAGGACACCATCCCCCAACCAGCACTGCACCAGGAGGTGTGTTTGCAGAGTGGTGTAGAAAGGGGGCATGGCCTCTGAAATCCTCACAGTAATCATGCTCTGTGGGACTTATTGGAGCTAACAGGAGGGCTTGTTGGCCCCCAAGGACCCTCAGCATCCAAGGGGGCTTCATCCCCCAACCAGAAGGGCACCAGGAGGTGCATTTGAAGAGTGGTCGAGAAAGGGGGCATGATCTCCTACAGCCTCTCAACAATACAACTGTGTGGGACTTACTGTAGGTAACAGGAGGACTTTGTAGCCCACAAGGACCCTCAAGAGCCAAGGGGACACCATCCCCCAACCAGCAGGGCTCCAGGAGGTGCAGTTGCAGACCAACAACCTCTCAGCAATCCCAATGTGTGGGACTGGAGGTAACAGGAGGGTTTGTTGGCCCCCAAGGACCCTCTGGAGTCAAGGGAGCTTCATTTCTCAATGAGTATTGCACCAGGAGGTGCATTTCCAGAGTGCTAGTGAAAGGGGAGGGGACCTCTGGTGACTTGTGTCCAGCTTGTTTCCCCTTTTATTGGAGGATGTGGCCACCCTCCCTGGATAGATTTCTGCCTCTGAGACCCCATCCCAGGCCCCAGCCTTTTTTTTCCATTTATTGTTTTAAGGAAGAGGGACCGCATACGCCTACCCCCTCTCCAGGCTGATTTCAGCCCCAGGGGCCCCATTCCCTGGCCTCTGTTGTGAGTGCCCCCAAGGTACCTCCTCACATCTGTTGGGGACTGTGGCCCCTGCTGGCTCCCCGCCTCCTGCGGGAGCCGGCATTGCTTTCACACATAGGGAGCTGCTAAACATGCAGCTACCTCTGTGTAAAAAGCAATTGTGTTCTGCTTCTAGCAATCTTCTTATGCTCTCGCTTGCTAGAGGTGCAGCACAGTTTGCTATGACTTGGCGGGAGCAGTAAAGCAATAGCAAACAGCTATATCCCAGTAGTGGGCACCCCGGTACATAGCAGGAGCCGGCCCTGGGGGGTGGCAGTCTCCAGGGCCATCTATGGCTCCAGAAGGGGAGCTGCGCAGCCCTCTTCCGTTTTTGCATTTTTCTTCTGGAACCTGTTGGTGCCTAAGCAACCCCCACAATATTTGAAATGAAAGCCCTGGGGATAGGAGGTGGTCCCTGGAGCTGTGTGAGGGTCTACGGTGCCCCTGAATTTTTTGTAATTAAAGCACCGGGGACCCCTCAAAGAGGCCTAGGGGGTCAGGGTATTTCTACTGTGCCCTTTTTCTTTTCTTTTTACTGTTTTTTCCAGAACTCGGCTCAAGCCAAGTCCCAAGATGGCTGCCGACACTTCCTGGTTTGAAGTGTTGGCAGCCAATCAGATCTCAACACAAGATCAGAAGGGGTCGCGGATCCCTCATATCCCTGATTATAATATTTATTATTTTCTTTAGTATTTCAGAACTACTGAACAGATTTACATCAATTTACAAAAAGATCACAGCTACTTTTCTGCTAAATTTGGTGTATCGCTGTTCATCAGTTCGGCTGTAGCTTTGTCTAAAGTTTCCTGTAAAAATTAACAAGGGGAAAAAGTATTTTGGGACCCACTCTTTTTCTAGGTCAAACAACGGCAAAGTTATTGGCAAATTAAATAATGCTCCTCTTATGGAAACGAGGTGCTAACTATAATGTTAGGGATTAGAATTTAAAAAACCTTAGATATTTACTGAAAAATCATAGGTTTCAGGTACAATATAGTTAGGCTGACAGTTTACTCATACAAAACCAGAGAAATTCAGCTGTTACCATCAAGTATATGAAGATTTCTGTTTGTATTCCAGTAGTAGAAGTAAATGAACACTCTTCACATTTATGGTCCCATCTGTAACTTAGTCCAAATAAGTTTTCAATCTGTATTCCTTCATGTTCTAATACTCCAAGCATAAGGATAAGAAATTCTTGTGCATCTTGTTGTATATTGGGAGTAAATGTCAAATAACCAGTACATATATCCAAAAGATGCAAAATACCAGAAGCAGTATGGATTTATCTTCTGTCAGTTACCAACTGTCGAAATACATGATGTAGTGAAGAACAGAATCTTTTTTCAAGATTTCCCATGATTTCATGTTAAAGATCTTGTAGACAAAACACAACTTTCAGAATCACATTAGCAAAACAGATGATGCCTGAACTATTTTCCAACTGGTGTCCGACAATGTCATCAACAGATTCCATTTTGTTTTTCTTAATGCCTTCAGGTTTCTAATCATTTTTTCTTTTTTTGAACCTCAATTACATTTTTGATATATGTCCTTTGTGGACAAACAATTCGTTTCTCATATATGGGATATTCACCTAAATGAGAAGTATAAAGTCTTCTTAAATGATTGCACTCTCTTATACAATTTGCATCAGCACTAACCTTTTTGTCATCATAATCTATGAAATACATAACAGACAATGTTCTTACTCGAGACAATGGCATACCATGCCATTCCATCTTTGAACACTGTACTTCCAATATTTTACAAAAGCAGTGTCTATACTTAATCCTTGAGATTTATGAATAGTTCCTGTATATGCTAAAGACAGAGGAAATTGTTGTCTGCGAACATACAAATCTTGTACAAGCAAGAAATGTATAGCACAACTCCAAATCTGTTGTACCTCTTTAATCTGATCAAATTTTATAATCAAAAATTCTATTCCATCTCTATTCTGAAATTTTACTAAATCAACAACATTTCACAGTGCTCCATTTACTAATCTTTCTTCTACATTCAAATTACGCCATTTTATACGTACATGTAAAGTCTTTTCTAAGCCTGCAGTTTTAGATACAGACTATTCCAAAGAATCCAATTTAGCCGGTAGTTTCTCTGTAAGAAGAATAGTCACTCCCTGGTGTTCAATTTTATCAATAGCTTCAATTTCCACTATTTGTTCTTTTTCCAGTTTGAGAAGGTGATTAAATATAGAACAGTCTTGGAGTGTAGGCATTAGGCAAACTATAGACTGCTTTCACCAAGCATGTTGTACATTACTTCAGCTGCTGTGTTTCCAAGCAAGTTCCTTAGTAGCTGATTTTCTAAAGCTTGTTTACCATGTTTCGTGAAAACACCAATTCTTATGTCTTGAAGAATATTTCCATAATCTTCATCATTTGCTTGTCGCATATTCTTAACATGCTTTTTATATTCAAATGTAACCAACTGTTCAAATTTCCAATACTTCCCAAGGATGTTATAGTGCCTTCATGGACACATATTTTAAAAATAGGTTGTCCTTTTATAGGAGTAAGTTGTAGAAGATCTCTGAATACAATTAAATGTTTTCCTCCAAACTGAACATAATAATCTGTTCATAAAAGCTGTTGCATTCTTAAATGTACGAAGGCAAGCTTTAAGTTTGAGGCCATGCTCACCTCATCAAAGATTAAAAGTTTCATTTTCTTCAGTACTCTTGAGACTTCATACAAGATAGTGGAATGTTTTATCATGTTCAACTTGTAGCATAAGTATTCAATGTAAAGTAATCCCTTTAATGTTGTTTACTCTTAATCCAGTGGTGCTGTTACAGCACAAAATAAATGTGAATCTGTTGTTTTGTGTAGATAACTGGTCAAAATTTTAATTAATAAACTTTTTTCCTGTTCCAGCTTGACCACTGATGTACATTAGAATAGGTTTAAATGATCAACATTGGCATTCTTTTTTTTCGTGCAGCAAACCATGTTGTATCTGTTCTTTGGCTTGGAGATATACTTCTTTCTGTTCAATATTTAGTTGTTTTTTTAACTGCTCCAACTGAAAATTATCTTGTTGTTCTTGTTGCATTGCAGTTTCTACCTCATTCATGGCTACTGCTAATTCCTTTTGGATAATTGGTTGTCCAAGTGGATCTTGACTCAGTGGACCAGAACTTTGACTTTCCTGAGAACTTTCTCTAGCTATTTCAGCTGCAATAGCCTTTCTTGTTCAATCTCATCATTTAACAGTGGAAGATATGTAGGGAAAATTGTGCACTGAATACTATCTTTACTTTCATGAAAAGATTCTTCATAGCAGCCAAAATCTCCAAGTAATTAAATTTCACTACACCAAGGCTTGAAAAGTTGCAGAAGTGCTAAATAAAAATATTCGCTCCTATTTAGACTTTCACAACTGAGTTTTCTGTGGTTAATAAGATTTACTTCGGCATGTTTTACCAAACATCTGTCACATCCAATTACTGCATATTGTTCTTCTTTTATAAGTTTTCCTTTAAAGATGTAATGCTGAAGTATTTCATACAGACATAGGTTTTCAAGATGTGGACTCTTTTTGGGATAGTATACATCCAACATATTAGCTTTAACAATATCTGTAATTTCTGGTTCACTCTGTGCTAAGTATTTGATTTCTTGCAAAGAGATTTAAATACTCTATTTTGTGTGGTGGCAAGACCTAGGCTTACCCAAGTGATTCCTCTTGACTTTCAACATAAACTGGCTGAGCTCAAGCAAACATTCATAGGATCCAATCTCACGATGGGAAAGCATTTTCAAGATGGAATTGTACAATTTCTTGCTAAGACTGTTCTCTTGTGAAATTTCTTCCCACATTTCATTCATCTCTGTCTTTTGAGATTTGTTTATATATGATGTAACATAGCGAGCTACAGCAATTGAATTATCTGCAACATACTGGATATCCATGTTTGCATTCCACATTTTCCAAATAACTGGATTGCAGTCATTAATGTACTTTGAAGCTTCTGTTCCTTTTTAAGTTGTATGTATTCTTGGGAGATTTCCAAGTTATTGCATGCCTTACTGCTGACAAAAAACTGTTTACTCTTCTGTTACAAATTATAGGATGTGGGAATCCAAAACAACATTTTGTATAAAATTTCCCTTTACACGTGTATTTTTGTCTGCAGTATTTTCCACATCGATGACTTTGAAACCGTAAAACTTGTTGTCTCAAACTCGTGTCTCCTCCATCTCTTGGAATGGAACATGTAACATACTGTTTGATGAAAGACAAAACTGTTTCATCAATATCAGTTCCACATTTTGGTGAATTGTTTATCCATAATATCATGTGCATACGAGGCACACCTCTGGATTGGTACTCCTTTCTCCAAATGAAATCTGTTATCTCTTTAAGAGGTGTATTATTTTTATTGCAGATAAATGACATCATAGCTTGAAACCTATGATTACATTTCTGCACACATGTACAGGATCCAAAGAACACAGTTCTCCAGCAGTCTTCAATTCAATGTTTTTAACATTTGAATTTGCTTCTCGTAGAAATTCAAGTAAATCTTCCCATGCACATTCAGCACAGCTAAGTGTTACAAACCATGTAGGAATACCTAGGTTTCTTAACATGCATTTAAGTTCTCTGTGACGACAATACCAATTCTCATTGGTACCACGTTGGCATGTCATCAAATTAATTAACTAAGATTCTAAATGTTCATCTTTTTGTCCATAAACGCTTTTGCACGAACATGTTGAAAATGAAGTCCTGTTTTTAATATGTGGTTAACTGTATAAGAAATTGCAGACAAAACGCTTTCAAACAGAAGAGGAAATATATATGGAATGCACTGCTGAAATCTTGATCTTGACTAATTATTCTTGTTGATCTATATTCTGAATCTGGAATCTGTACATCTCGCTCATCAAATCGTCCACCTTCTCCAGTGGGGAAAAGCTACGGAAAAAAACACACTTTCAAACTTTTTTCCCATACACTCATGGGACTTCCCTTTGCTTTTTTTCATTTGAAATAAATCAATACTGTTTCCAAGTATTTCTTTGGAATGCAGAGGATGTATTGTATAATGTTCATAAATCTTTTCATTTCTGCACATGTCCACTTTTTCAGTTTGTTCAGCTGAAATTACTGTTGCATCTTATAAGCATATTACGTCTTCATCAACATTTACATTCTTATAATAAATGGTATTCTGTCTCAGATATATTGTAGCCTTTTGAAGTTTACTAACATCTACAAACTCTTGCCAGATTTTTTGACTCTTTGTTGGTACACCATTTGCTAGAATAACTACTGGCTCCTTTTCTTCTCTGTCTACACCAACAGTGTCAATATTTTTCTGACAATCTAAAGATAAGTAAACAACTCTTCCTTTCAGACCTTTATGTCAATCTGTTGATGGCGGCTTACCAGTTTTAGGCTCCATACGAACTATGGCCTGATGTGGGTGTACAGATTGAATAAGAAAAGACTCATATGTATTTAAATCACTCAACATCTGAGGAATAGGTACCAACTCTTAGTTGTTATGTACTGCTCTAGCTGGCATCTTGTTTCCTTCTAATTTGTTGTAACAATATTTACGAAGGACTTCATCAACACCCAATTCAAACTGACATTCTACAAACAAATAAACACCGAATTGCTGCCATTTAGCATTATTTTCTTTTTCACTTTTGAAATCTAAATCAACATTCCTAGTTTAAATTCTAGAGTGAGTACGACGACAACAAATACATACAAAGTTTTTTTTTTTCTGATGAAACAGTCTCAAACTTTATAATTTCTTCTGCAAATTCATCAATACTAATTTCTTTCTCCTGTTTTTCAAAACCTACACCTATTAAACTCTCACTTTCTCTACAGTTGTCTTGTAATCCAAAAAAATTAAACTGTATATCATCACAAACGTTCTCTATACCAGATACAGAACTGTGCAAAAGAGCTGTCTTCATTTGACCTAAACATAATGCAAGGTTTTTTACATAGTAGAATGTTCTTCCCAACTTCCGCATGTCAGAGTAGTGTATAGCAAACATTCTTAAATGATTAAAAGTACTTTGGCAGACTTTTCTTGAAAGACAAGCCGGAGAATGACCTTGCAACTTAGTATATTTTCTTCTTTTACATGGATCTAGTCCTTGTAACATCTTAATTTTCTGCTACAATCCCAGTTGAATACAGGTGCTTGTGTACGCCTCCCTTGATTGTAGTGTAGTTCCTAGTTTCCCACTAGGCCCTGCGCATTGGAATAACATAAACAGTAGTATCGACGTGGAACTGCGGATATTCCAGGCCTCCACTGACTATGCCAAACTTAATTTGGATGTGTTACCAACTAGCTCAGAGGTCACTGGAAACTTTCTTCTCTGCATAGGAAGTGATCAGCTTCCTTGGCACAGACAAGAAGGGATTCAGCTTTCCAACAACCGTGCAACATGACAACTTTGCTCCTCAGATCAAGAGTCAATCTCTAGGGTCGTGTGAAACAATAGACATGTATTTTACTCAGTCAGTCTAGTGCAGTTTACTTTCACGAGATGTAGAGAATAGAGAGATGGGCGTTTGTCAATAAAGGGTTAACATTTATTGAACAGTCTTTCTTCTCGTACAAGAGAAATGTATTGCCACAATTGCAAGACTTGTTATGATAAAAAGTACGTACAGTAAGATAAGGATTGCGAAATAGAACTGTAAAAGCATTGATATGGTTTCTTAGCCATACAATGGTTTAAAAGTAATAAAACATATATACAGTCATATATACATTAGGCTAACATACTCAACTGGTGCTTCTAACTAAGCCTACCCCAGTGTGCCTGACCTAAGCCTAACACGTGGAAGGGGAGTAAGTAGCTTTAAGTTAAGTTGGTTTTGCCAAGGTTTGTTTCAAGAATTCTCGTCTAAGGGTTTAGTCAACACCATACCTCTGAATAGAATGATGGAGGATTGGTATCTCCTTCAGGGGTCACTCTTGATATCCCAGTTACCCGCAAGGGTAGACTGGAAACGCCGGAGCTGGATTTCTCTGCACGAGAAAGGCAGCGGCTCTTCTTCAGCGCGTCGAGGAAGGAGGGGGGACAGCGTCCGCGGGCAGCTGGAATCTGCTGGATGTCTTCGCAGAGGGACGGCTGTTCAGCTCCTAAGCGTACTGCACCATCGTTCGCGCTTTAGCAGCGATAATGGTATCAGTAGCTTCACCACCAAGGGGACAGCAGTCTGCAGCGACAGGGTGCTAGCTTCACCAACACGGGGTCTTGCAGACAGCTAGTATCAGCAACAGTAGCTCATTGCTTAAGGCAACTTTGGTAATATTTATACCTGACAGGTGCCGGGTTTGACGCAAGTTTGCTGGACATAAGACGTCAATTAAAGATGTCACTAGGAAGTGATAGTTATCAGTTGCTCATTAGAGTTCCATTACTAATCAAAACACAGCAAGCGGGGATTTCCAGGTTTGCTGAGTTTTTATCTTGTTGAAGAACTCGGAGTGTTAATCTAGGAATATCAGATAGTGACTTCTGCTCTGTCATTGCACTAATTGGTCGCAAAGGAAGTGGCAGAGAGTTATGCTGGAATGTGGCTCTGTTCGTGTGAGGCCAGAGATGACTTTTCAGAAAATCGCACTTGAACGGTTATGCCAATATAGGGAATAAATGGATTTATAGCCGAATAGGGGCATAAGGTCACAGTATCGATCAGGAACCTAGATAAACACATAACATGATCTTCTTCAGCTATTACTTCTTCTACATTCCTAGGAACTATTTTGCCTCTTTAAATCAGAGAACCATCTTTCATCACATAGCATTGACCACTAGTATGAACTGCTTGCACTAATGTGCACTGTTGAAAATAGCTTTCTTCATTAAAGAAAGGCTCAGTACTAGAAGTATGCTTCCATTCACCAGTGAACATTTTACAAAGGTTACACATATTAATCAGTCTTTTTCTTTTGCTCTTCTTCTTCATTAACAGCATTGTTTTATTCAATGTTTTCATTCTCTTCAATATTAATACAAATAATGTTCTTTTTATTTCAAAAGCTTTATCTACTACACTTTTAATCTGTTGCTTTTTCTTATAAGCTGCTGATCTTTTATATTTTTTACAAACTTTCAAAACATTAGTTAGTACTCTACTTATATACATTCTCTTCCTTTTGTCTTTATATTCTTTCAGTCTTCTTTCAATATGGATTGTTTTCCCATTATATGATTTTCTATTATCATGTCCTTTTTTCCTTTCCTTCTTTATTTGTTGTTGAACTTTTTTTTTTTAACATTTACAAAATGCTTTACACTGTGTAAAAGTCTTTTAACAAACTCTTTAGTTCTCTTACCAGAACTCTTTTTCTTCAGAGTAACATTTTGCACTTCATCTAATTTCCTCTTTTCTCTTTCCTTTAAATAATCATGTTTTTTTCTTGTCTTTTCTTTTGATCTTTTTTTGTCATTCTCAGTGTTTTTTTACCAATAAATGTAAATATCTGCAAAGCAAAGAAAAGTTTAAATAGTTTGTTAAATTATTTTATACTTTTAAAATAATTACATATTAATGTTCATAGCAATAAACAAACACATACTTAGAATTACATTGCAAATGTCTCCACAGCACATAAATATTTAGAATATTATACTTTAGATAGTAACAACCCTGTGATAAGAACACACATGTTTAAACAGTAACATGGTTCAGATTGCTGTTTTAAAGTTTTAAATTTAGCTAGTTCCAAGATTCTAAGCAGTTGGTGAAAACTGAAGCTTCAACACAACAGTGATGTTTAAGGCATGTTGACAAAAGAATTAGTGCTTAGGCTACTTGCTATGAGTTTGTGAAAATTTACACTTGAAGTAGGCCTTATAAGTTTACATGTGTACTTGAAATGAGAAATGTAGTATGTCACATTTAAAAATCTGCATCCTCTTGTGACTGAGGTATGTTTTTACTTCTACATCTATTGTCTAATGTGTTATATATCTAAACATTGTAGCTTTAAAACATGGTTGGTTTGGCTTCTGGTGGACAAATCTCTCAGTTCTGCTCATTCAGTCGCACAGTCTCTGATGTCTTCTGTATATAGGTGTGATGGAGCTGTTCAAATAGCCTGTTCAATACTCATGTGCCATGTTTTATGAGCAGCGAGGAATACATAGACTTTTTTTACACTAATTTAGAGACCATTAGTGTAAAAAAAAGTCTTTGTATTCCTCGCTGCTCGTAAAACATGACACATGAGTATTGAACAGGCTATTTGAACAGCTCCATCATACCTATAGATGACATCAGAGACTGTGCGACTGAATAATAGAGTAGAACTGAGACCATACTCTGTGAAACACAGGTATCCAAAACGCACAGAGTGATGTATGTATGCTTTGAGAAATATGGTGAGACGTATAACAGTGCTATAGTTAAATATCTGTGACTGAGAGCTTATGCTGTCTAAAAAAAAGTATTCATTTCTGCTCCTAAAATATGTCACCTGGGTATAGAATAAGCTATGTGGGAGGCTCCACAATACCTTCATTCAGAAGCCATTACAAGCTCTGCGACCAAACAACAGAGAAGAATTTAAGATTTCTCTATCAGTAGTCAAACCGACCAGGTTCAGATGCAGAACACATCAGACAGTAATGTAAATATAGACACATATGTCATTCACAACACCATGAAGTCCTTCAAACTTGACAGACTGCAGTTCCCATTTCAAGGTGATGCCTACATTTAGGCGACGTACTTCAAGTGTACCTTTACACAGCCTAATCACTAATTATTTTGCCAACATGTCATGAACCTCACTTTTCTCTTCCAGCTTCAGTTTTCAAAAACTACTCAAAATCTTGATCCTAGCCACATTTAAAACAGCAACCCTTCCCATGTCACTGCTATAAGTCTCACCATGATTCTCAAAGCATGCATGCATGTGTCTTTACCTTTTGCTAGTAGCATCATATATAAAAGAAACATACAAATAGATGTATATCTGTGTTTTACACGTCTACCATCTTCATAGACATAACACATGATACATGAGCAAGGAGAGACATAGCTCAGTCACAAGACCATGAAGTCTTTTAAACTTGTCGGACTCCACTTCCCATTTCAAAGAGACTCCTAAATGTATGTAGAATACTTAAAGTGTACCTTTCCATAGACTCATACAAAGTACCCTAATCACTATTCTATCTGCCAACATATCTTAAACCTCACTTTTTTGCTGCAGATTCACTATTCAGCGACTACTGAGAGTGTTGGGCCTATACCAATATATACAGCAGCAACCCCTCACATGAGTCTTTTACAACTCTCACCTTATTCCTGAAGGCATGCATGCATGAGTCTGTACCTTTTACTAGTGGCATCATATATAATGCCACTAGTGGGTGAGGACGCTGAGCAGGCGAGCGGTGCAGCGCTCGGCCCCTCACGACCTCAGCCCATAAAATAGCGCCCCTTTACAGGGAGCGCAGCGGGCGCACCGTCTTCACGCCGAAGTCGCGCCTAAGTCCAGCTCGTCTGCGCCCAACCGCGGCCGGACGGGCCCAGGGGCCAGTGATGCTGCCACTCCTATATTTTACTCTCCCTCCGCTCTTAAGTGCCTACATGCCTTTGCCAGCCCTCTCTCCCCCGACACCTGGACTCGTATCACATCACTCGTCATTGCAGGCACTCCATTCCCTCATCTTGCGTCGATGCCAGCACTTATTGCTCCGGCTCCTACCGAGTCACAGATTCGGGTCTTATATCTAAACACCCACTCCATGGTCAAGCACCAAGCTGACATCCTGCACTTACTTATGTCTGAAAGTCCTGATGTCCTACTGTTATCAGAGACCTGGCTCACTGACGATTCACTCCCCGACATCTTGGCTGCGCTACCCCCAGACTACTTTCTGTTGAATACCAACCGATCAGGGTGTCGCACCGGAGGAGGGGTGGCGGCGGTAATACGCAAGGACCTTAAGAGTATTGCCTCCGCGGCCATGACCCTACCGGAAGTGGACACCCTGGTCCTCAGCCTCGGGACCGAGGTAGGTGCAGTCACTCTTGTGGTACTCTATCGTCCCCCCACTCCATGCCGTCCTTTCCCTCATCTTTCATCGATCAGCTGACCAACATCGCTACTTCCTCCCCCCGTATCGTCATCATTGGTGACTTTAATTACTGGTTCCAGCACGAGGACGCCGGCCCGCATGCTTCCGAACTGTTCGAGGGTCTCTCGAGCCTGAATTTTACCCAACTAGTCAGGTCCGCCACCCATAAGGGTGGCCACATCCTCGATCATATTTGGAACCATGGGGTCAAGTCCTCTCGCTCACTAATAACACCTTGTGTGTGGTCGGATCACTCTCTGATCGACACCTCATTCTCTGCAGTTGGCCAGATCAGGGTCCCCCCGCGGGAGGGTGGCACTGCCCGTAAGTGGAAGGCTGTCGATTCCCCCAAACTGCTGGCTCATCTGTCCCAAACTTGTCCCATGCTATCCAACGACAGTGGTACCGATGAGCTTTATGGGCTTGTGGCAGACTGGCTCACAACAGCCAGTGACATTTTTGCTCCCCTAACTAAGTTCCCCCAATCTCGGCACAGCAATTCCCATAAATGGTTTACCCCCCATCTTAAAACCCTCCACTTGGAACTTTGTCAACTTGAGCGTAAGTAGAGGAGAGACTACTGCCCTCTAAGTAGAGATGCCTATGTGGCCGCCCGCAATAGGTACAAACTTGCCATCCTCGCAGCAAAAAAGCTTACGCTTCAGGAAAAATCTTATCTGCCCCCTGCCAGTCCAAAGAAATTTTCAAAATCCTCAATGAATTCACCTCCGACCCTAGGACGCTCCCAACTCAGGCCCCCACACAGGAAGCATGCAATACTCTCAGCACTTTTTTTATTGAAAAAATTGTATTGATTAAGGACACCATTCTAGTTACTTCTCCTGGCGCTGGATCTGTTTCCCCCCCCTACAACACCTCTTCACTCACACAACTCCCTCTTCTAGACTCTACCTCTCTGGCCACTCTCGCCACCTGTATTAAGTCGGGATCCCCAGACGACTGCTGCCCCCCCTCTATACTCCGGGACATCTGCTATTCTCTACCCGACTGCATCCTCCCCCTGCTAAACTCTTCTCTCTCTTCCGGTACGGTGCCTGGCTCCTTCAAGGAAGCCGTGTTGGTGCCCCTTTTGAAGAAGCCAGGGGCTGACCCCGCCGTCCCGGCGAACTACCGTCCTATCTCTCTTCTACCTTTCTTTTCTAAAATCCTGGAAGCCCACATCACCACCTGTCTCTCACAGTTTATAGAGAGCTCCAACTTTCTCGAGGCTAACCAGGCTGGCTTCAGACCCGGCCACTCTATGGAGACAGTGATCTTGGCCGTGCTGGATGCCCTGAGAGACGGTGTCGACAAGGGTACCCCCCAGGCCTTGGTATTATTAGACCTGTCAGCCGCCTTCGACACGGTGGATCATAACATCCTTCTCCACCGTGTCGAGCAGGCTAGCATCCAAGGCCTGGCGTTGGCCTGGGTCAAATCCTTCCTGACCGGCAGGTCTCAGACCCTCAGCCTGGGCACCTTCAGGGCTCCTAGGGAGCACTCGCCCTGCGGGGTCCCCCAGGGTTCTTCCTTATCCCCTCTTCTTTTCAATCTTTATCTTCGCCCCCTTCTTCTTTCTTTGAGGCAGTGGGACGTCACCGTGTTTAACTACGCGGACGACCTGCAACTCATCTTTTCTCTTAATTCCCCCTCTGCTATTCCCAACTTTCAGGCAGTTATGTCCCACATTCTCCAGTGGATGGGCCATAACCAGCTAAAATTGAACCCCGGTAAGACGGAGCTCCTCCTTCCCGGTAGGAGCGCCACCTTCTGGGGGCCACAATTCTGGCCGGCGGAACTTGGTCCCTCTCCCACTCCCGTGGTCTCGGTGAAGAGTCTGGGGGTCACAATTGACTCCGCTCTATCCCTTGGGCCGCAGGTGGGGACGGTGGTCTCGTCCTGTATCTACCAGCTGCGCAGGATCAGGAAAGTGGCATACCTCCCTACACCTGATGCCCTCCTGCAGGTCATCATG
This sequence comes from Lissotriton vulgaris, assembly GCF_964263255.1. Classification (NCBI taxonomy): domain Eukaryota; kingdom Metazoa; phylum Chordata; class Amphibia; order Caudata; family Salamandridae; genus Lissotriton; species Lissotriton vulgaris. Next base: position 1,348,547,078 of record NC_141696.1, read on the forward strand.
GCCCTCGTCCTCTCCCGCCTAGATTTTTCAAACGCGATCTATCACGGTCTGCCTAAAACATCGGTGGCTAGACTGCAAGCGGTTCAAAATCAAGCGGCGAGATTGGCCCTAGGGATCCCGAAGTGGCAATCCGCCAGGCCCCTCCTTGCCAAACTCCACTGGCTTCCTGTCACCTCAAGGGCAGCCTTCAAGATCGGCTGCCTCATCTTCAAGTCGTTAGTTGGGCCCTGTCCCGTCTTCGTGAAATCTCTCATCAGACCCTACTGCCCATCCCGGAACTTGAGATCCTCTCATCTTCACTACTTGACTGTCCCCTCTTGCAAGCTCTGCAGATCTGGAGGCCGTAGATTTGCATACCTGGCCCCCAAGCTCTGGAACTCTTTTCCTCTCTCTCTCAAAACCTCTAACTCTTTGACTCTCTTTCGTAAGTCCTTAAAAACCTGGCTTTTCCCCCAATCTGGTTAGTCCCTCTGTCCCCTCTACTTCCAACCAGCGCCAGGAAACCCATGGTGTCAGTGCGCTCTACAAGCACCCCTTACAATACAATACAATACAATACAATACAATACAATACAAAATCATGTACGTCTATGTTTTATACATGTATCATTTCCAGCTACATAAAACCTGTGAGAATACACGTGGAAGTAGAAACATACCTCAGTCACAAGACCATGAAGTCACTTAAAATGTACAAACTGCACTTCCCATTTTAAGCAGACACCTACATTTATGTGGCATACTTCAAGTGTACTTTTCCACAGACTTGTATGAAGTAGCCTAATGACTAATCCCTATATCAAAATTAAGCATGGGTGAATTTTGCGAATTCGGTATTCGCGAATTTGCGGATTTGCAGATTTTTTTTCGCGTGTTCGCCGGGCGATTTGCGTGTTCGCGGGGCGCTTTGTGTGTTCACTGGGTTTTTTTGTGCTCGTTGTTGTGCCCTTCTGCCCTCTGCCCCACTCGTTTTTGTGCCCTTCTGCCCTCTGCCCCTCTCGTTTTTGTGGCCTCCTGCCCTCTGCCACACTCGTCGTTGTGCCCTTCTGCCTTCTGCCCCTCTCCTGTTTTATTTTAGAATGGCGCCGGCAAGCTGCCAGCACCATTCTAAAATAGTTACTAAGTTAGCTTCATCAGGAAGCACTAATAGATAAAATAAAGCAGGTGCACGTTGATCATCGACACACTGAATGCACCTTGCGGCCCAGGGTTCTTCCCAGGGCTATGCTTATCTGAGGGTCGTTCCACTTCCCCCACAAGGTCAGCCCCCCAATCGCCCATTAGCAGGGTCCCTCGCTGGGTCCTGCCATGGAGGTACGCGGCGGCACGCCTGGCCCCCGAGAAAGGGGCCTGGGGACCAGTCCGCCCCGGGCCCGCATGCTGGGGTGGTTGAAGGGGGGACGGGGGCCCCTTGCTCCAAGTGCGACTGTCAACTGGGGTGCACCGATCTCAGTGCGCCCCAACCGGATCACGCCGCCAGGCAGGGAACCCCAGACCGGGCACCAGGGGTCTGCGGCGATGTCGGTTACCCACCCGACCCGCCTTGAAACACGGACCAAGGAGTCTAACAAGTGTGCGAGTCGGAGGGCCGAGCGAAACCCTGTGGCGCAATGAACCGGATCCCCTCCATGGGACCGGCACCCAGGCCCTACCCGGTCCCCGCAGGGTGCATTTCCTCCATGGCGGTGTGCCGCAATTGGCTCCGGGTTGTCTGGGAAGCTTCGGGGTGGCTGGTGGCTCTCTGCTCCGGTGGAGGGTGTTACAGCCCCCCTGGCAGCAGCACCTTCGCTGTGTCTGCGGGGCCGAGGGAGATTCGAACTCCTCCGCACCCTCTCCCGGGCACCCATCCCTGGCTGCCCCTCAGGGCATGCCGGGCGGTTGAAGCTCCCGGTGCGACTGTCGACTGGGGCAGACTGTTCTCAATGCACCCTGACCGCGTTGCGCCGATGGGCAGGGAGGCCCATGCCGGGCACCAGGGGTCTGCAGCGATGTCAGTTACCTACCCGACCCGTCTTGAAACACGGACCAAGGAGTTTAACACATGCACGAGTCGGAGGGCCGAGCAAAATCCTGTGGCGCAATGAAGGTGAGGGCTGGCGCGCACTGGCTGAGGTGGGATCCCGCTGCGTTTCCATCGGCAGGCAAACCACTGGCCCCTCCCGCCCGCTCCCTCAGGGAGGTGGACGTGGAGGGGGTAACGCGGGCCTGTGGGACACTGCCTCCAGCATGAGGGCCTCCCCCTCCCATACCTGCCCCACCGGTGTATGGGGATGGAGGCCACCATCCCTTGCAGGTTGGCAGGGTGACCAGATGGCCTGGGCCAGCCTGGCCTCCCCTTCCCGCTGCTCCCGGGCAAGTCGAGCAGAGAGGCGAGCAGTGGCAACCCCAGGGAAGGTGCAGCCTCAGAGCGCCTGGCCACCCTCGCTGAACTGCAAGGGCAACTGGGGACGGCACCCTCCCAAGCCATCTGGGCGCTGGGTCTTCCCGGGTCATCTGGTCGCCTGGCTGCGTAACCAGATAGCCCTGCGTGCCGGGCAATCAGATGGCCCTGCTGGCCGGATGACCAGATGGCCTTGTGGGCCGAGTGCCCAGATGGTCCTGTGGGCTGGGTGACCAGATAGCCCTGCGGACCGGGTGGCCAGATGGCCCTGCGGGCTGGCGGCCGGGCTAATTCCAACTTTTTTCCGTCCCCAAAGTTCTGTCAATAGTCGAGAAAAATCGGCTCCCGGGGAAGGCCTTCGGGGAGAGGACGTGTCCTGGGCTTAACCCTTCTTGGTTCCTGCTGAGGGTCTGGGTGCTGGGGACAGGGGTCCACCGGGTCCCAGGGAGGCTCTCCCCAGCCTGGCTAGGGTTCGGAAGCTGGGACCAGGCCCGGGGCTTGAGCTCCGTCTGGCGGGCCCCGGGGTGCATGAGCCCCCAGTCCTGCAAGCCATCAGAGGGTCCGAGCGCTGGGGATGGGTGTCCACCGGGTCCCGGGGAGGCTCTCCCAAGCCTGGCTAGGGTTCGGAAGCTGGGACCAGGCCCGGGGCTCATGCTGTGTCCGGTGGGCCCCGGGGTGTGGGAGCCCCCCATCCTGCAAGCCAGCCGAGGGTCCGGGAGCTGGGGACGGGGGTCCACTGGTGCACAGGGAGGCTCTCCCTGGCCTGGCTGCTTTCAGAAGCAGGGACTGGACCAGGGTGCAGAGGTGGCTGGCTTTATCCACTATTCAGGCAGAGCGGAGTTTTCTGCCCACCCCTAGTATTTTATACATCTAGCATCTTCAGATGCATAACACGTGGGAAAATACATGTACAAGTAGACACATACCTCAGTCCCATTTGAAAGAGATGCCCACATTTATGCGGCGTACTGCAAGTGTACCTTTCCACTCACTAGTTGATTGATTGACGTAAGTCTGTGCCTGGTTTTTGTGCTGACCGCCGATTGTGGTGTGCTGCGAGGATGGATGCAGAAATTGCTGTCTCGTGCCCTTGTGGTTTTCAAGTCCCGGCTCCCCTGACTCTCTACTCTCATCTCCCAGTCCCAGCTTGAGGTGCCCATGCTGCTCTAGAAATCAATCACTATTGAGCCCCAGGTGCGGGTGAGAGGTGCTCTTGTTACTGTTGGTGTGAGCAGGACGAGAGGAACAACTCAAAAAATTGCTGCCTCACGCCCTCGTGGTTTCCAGCTCCTGGCTCCAAGTCCCAGCTTGTGACACCTGTGCTGCTCTTAAGAATCCATCATGATTGAGCCCCAGGTGCGCGTGAATGGTTGAGCCTGAATGTGTTTTGCTGAGTTGTGGACCCCCCCAGCTGCGCCCCTGTGCTTTTATCACAATTGGTAGTTGTGAGCATGGAGAGTTGAGCAGGTGGCAGGAGAACAGTGAACGGAGACCTGCGGGCAGAAACAGCTTCTGCCATCCCCTCCCCCGCGGAAGCAGCTAGGTGGTCCGGGTGCAGCTGTGGGTGCCGTTAGTGGGGCCACGGTTAGCTGTGGCAGTCCAAGTGGTGTAACTGCAGACAGGGGAGCTCACCGGAAATAAGGAATCCTTTTAAGGTCCCTAACAGGTACTGTTGTGTGTTTTATTGACGACTGGAGGTTGCACTTTGAGATCTGGGCATGTTAGGGGCCAAGTACAACCGTCCTTTCAAGAAAAGTTACAAAAAAGGCAAAGAGTTGCCAGGAAAAAGCTAACTCACTTAAAAAAGAATACCCAGGAGGTGAATGAGACGAGAGTGTACCGGAAAGAACTGGGTCAAGCTCAAACTCAAGCCCTGGGGCTCCTTTGAAGGGTATTGGGCAAATTAGCAACCTTTATCTATAGGAAGAGGAGGAGGGACCAGCGCTTCCTAGCCTAGTATTAAGGATTTCTTTATACAGAAGGGTGTTGTCAAAAATGAGTGCAATGGCGATGTCAATATACCACTAGTATCTGAAATCGTGAATAAAGACCTAGCTGAATTTGAGGACCCTACTCTTCCTTTTTTTTTTTTTTAAATATATTTTATTATTTCCATACTTTGCACACTTTACACATTGTACATTTATACATTTCATATCAATCACCTGTACAGAAAAACATAGGGTCAGCAATAATAACTCATTTTGATATATGTACACAGTACATTATTTAGCTCTTCATTACCAAATATAAAAAAAAAGGGGAAGAAAAGAAAGAACGAAAAAAGAAAGAAAAAAAAGGAAAAAGACAACCCTTAATCTTACTGAGACCCAATATTCTCCTTCCATCTGGTTATAGGTTCCCAGATTCTTAATCCTCTCATTTTACCTCTTATCCCTTTCCGGGCATAAATAGGTTTTTCCAAATTATAAGCCGCTAATAAATTAGCCAACCAAGTTTGCATGATAGGTGGATTTTTGTCTAGCTAGGCTCTAGCTATAGTCAATCTATAAACTGCAACAGCCACAAAAATAAATCCTTTCTGTGCTATGCCGCCCTCGTGATCTATCCCCAACAATAATAATGATGGGGTGAGGGTTATATGTAGCTTCAGTGATCTAATTAAAAAGCGTTCTATATTTCCAATCAAGGTATACAATTGTGGACAGGTGGCAAAGACATGAATTATATCTGCCTCTGGGAGGTTACACCTTGGACAAGTGATACCCGTATTACCTCCCCATTTAGCTATTCTCGCTGGGGTAAAGTATAAGAAGTACAACGTTTTATAATGCTGTGATTGTAGAGGTGCCGAGCACAATACCGTGCGTGCAAGCTCAAGTGACTCTTGAAATATTTCTTTTGGAATACTCAATTTAGCTACCCATTTGTTACAAAATTTTTCCATATCATCTACTTTCCCTTTCACCAAACATGCATACAAACTCCTACTTGTGCAGTCTGCGGAAGCTTGTATTTTCTCCAGAATTTCGTTACTCTGATAGCCTGCAGGTCCTCCTTGTTTATTACCCAAAAAGCTCCTAACCTGAAGGTATTTAAAAAAAGACCTCCTGTCGATATTATATTTCATCATAAGATCTGTAAACTGTAACATCTCTTCTGTCCCTCTCAGATCCCCAATCTGTATAATTCCTCTTTCGGCCCAACTAGCCATTGTACTATCCGCAAAGATTGCCGCAGGCAATGTCCTATTCTTGTGTAATCTAGTATATCTGTTAAATCTACCAAGACCTGACTTTTTTAAAAAAGCATTCCAAATTTTAGCAGCAGCATTAAGTGTTTTAAATCTGGCCCTTTTGTAATACACATACTCCGTACAGTTTAAGAAGCAATTTTCTGCTTCCTCACCCAAAACAGCCATATAAATTTCTGTAGACATACTTGTAACTTTTTGCGTCTTACCTCCCCCCCCAATTAACCCCTGCATATATTGCAGGGCAGCATCAAAATAATACATCCTAAAATCAGGCACTCCCCAACCCCCTTTTTCTCTCGGTAAAGCCATGAATCTATAGGCCCTTCTGGTCTTACCCTGTGCCCATATAAATTTATTCAAAATAATCTCTAGTGAGTTAAACCACTTATTTTCGAAAAAGAGGGGGATAGCTCTGAAAAAATAGAGGGACTTGGGAAGAATTAACATTTTGATAACAGTTGTGGTTCCTACCAGGGACAAATGCAGATTATTGAGCCTTTCCAGATCATTTTTGACCTTTGATAATAGGGGGGCGATGTTATTTCCCACAACCTTGTCCAGGTCTGATGAGATAGCCACCCCTAGATAAACTGCCGAGGTAACCACAAGTGAATCATTACAATTTGAATATACATTCTCTACTATCTGGGTCTTTGCTTTATTAAGACTATACCCGGAGATTTGCCCAAATAGCTCAGCTTCACGTTCAACTTCACCTATTGACATATGAGGGTCGGGCGTAAGTATTGCTACGTCGTCTGCGTAGGCCAGGGATTTGACTACGCATCCATTCAACCTAACTGGCGAGATCAAAGGGTTACCTTCTAGTCTATGGAGCAATGGTTCTAAATAAAGGGCAAACAACAATGGGGATGAGGGGCACCCCTGTCTCGTCCCCCTTCCGATTTTAACATCTGCCGAGTACCCTCTATTAACCCTAATTCTGGCTATAGGGTCCTTATATAATGCCTGTATAGCCCTGATAAACCCTTCGCCTATCCCAGACCACTTCATAGTTTGCCATAAGTATTCCCAGGAGACCCTATCAAATGCCTTCTCGGCGTCTAAAAAAAGCGCTGCCATAGGGTCTCCCTGGCTACCTGCCGCATCGAACATAGTTAGAACCGTCCTGGTGTGCTGCGTTGTTCCTTTACCAGGTATGAATCTGTGTTGAACAGGACTTACCAAGCTCTCAATGACCCCTGACAACCTTGTTGCTAATATTTTAGAATAGACCTTGACATCAGCGTTTATCAAAGTGATCGGCCTATAAGATCCTGTATTTTTTGGATCCTTCCCCTTTTTTAAAATTACAATGATGTCTGCTCCTCCCCAGGATTGGGGAGCCCCATCACCCTTTTGTGCCGAAATCATAATATTAAACATATCATTCATCAATAAACCTTTAAATACTTTATAAAACTCCACCGGAATCTGATCCATCCCTGCAGCTTTGTCTGATGGCAAGCTATTAAGTGCGGTGTTAAACTCATCTAATTGTATTGCCATCTCAAGTTCTTCTCTTCTGTCTTCAGACAATTTATAGGTCTCAATTCCCCTGAGATACCTCTCTATATCAGTAGTACTCTCTTCCTTCTCTGGGGTATAGAGGGTAGTATAATACTTCCTAAATACCTCTCTAACCTGTTCCGTCTCGCTTACCATGTTACCCTGGCAATCCTTAATTTCTTTGATATCTGAAGTAGCCATTCTCTGTCTCGTACGCACAGCCAAGATATGTCCTACCCTCTCACTTAATTCATATGCATTCTCCTTTTTAGACAGATAATTCTTTGCCTCTTTCTCTGCAATGCCTTCTAATGCTTCTGCTTTCACAGCTATAATTCTAAAAAGATGTGTTTCCACTGGAAGATTCTGTATTAAAGCCAAGGCAAGATCTTCTTCCTCCTTTATAAGTCTCTATCTTACTTCCTTCAATCTTGCCCTCTCTTTCTTCTGTTTTGCTAGGACAAAACTAACTGTCTCCCCCCTTACCCCTGCCTTAAAAGCATCCCATACGATGCCTGGAGAGGCAGATCCTCTATTAATTTCCCAATAGAATTTTATCCATTTTTCCATGTGTCCTCTATATGCATCCTCTGTTAGCAGTGATCTTTCGAAAGTCCATTGTGACCTAGTATTCTGATCCTGTCCCATTTTCAAAGTTAGAATCAATGGGCTGTGATCTGATACTATACGGGGTTGTTTCTCTATTTGCACTTCCTGAAGTATTGTTCTAGAAATTAAAAAGTAATCCAACCTAACCAAAGTCCTATGTGGGGCAGAGAAGAATGTGCTACCATCTACATGTGGTTGAAATTTAATCCAAGGATCTACTAGGGAATTGTGCGAGACCAAATCTACTAAAGCTTTATATACTTTCTTCTTCCTGCCACCATATTGCCCACCAGCCTGCAGAAAAGAACTATCTGGTACATGTATTTTCAAGTCTCCGCAACATACTATAGGTTCTGGCCATTGAGCTAATTCAATATCCAAATATTGTAGGACGTCAGGGTCATCCTCAGTAGAGCCATAAACTGAAGCCAGCGTTAAGGTCTTACCATTAACGCAAATTTCGAGAATGACCCACCTTCCCCACTGATCTTCTTTCTTTCTTTTGACAGTTATCTCCCTGTTCTTACCCAAAACTGCTACTCCTCTTGTTTTTGTCCCTTGTTTAGTATTGGCCAATAATCTAAAACCAAGTTGTTCCAAGAGATGTCCTCTTGTACCTTCAATATGTGTCTCTTGCAGACATACCAAGTCCAATCTCAGAGATTTTAACAAGGCTGCCACCCTCAACCTCTTGTTAACGCAATTAAGACCACAGATATTAATAGAGGCAATCCTACATGTCATCATAATGCCACAATTTCCTTATATGAAAACCTGATCTTTTTGTATACCATATACTCTGAAATTTGTACAATGTGCAACTGTGCTGAATCAAATAGTAAATACCATACATTTGTGCATTTTTCCCCCTCTCCCCCACCTCCCCTCCCTCAGCTCCCATCCCTCCCACCCACCCCTCCCGTCACCCCCCCCCCCTCTACGGGCAAATAGGTCAGAAATGACCTATGTGTGGCCGCTTTTGAATTGCGTCAGTCGCTTCCCCTCTCAGCCTATTTTAGTCACCGGCTGAGTCCATGGCTCCTCTTATCACATGGAAAAAAATTATACAATTACGAAGACCCATCTATCATATCCTTACCAGCAACTCAACCCCCCTTCCTGCTTTTCAGTTCTTCAATAAACTGCTGTGCTTTGATTTCAGAGTTATTTACAACAAGGGGTGGTGAGGGACAGAGTCTCTGAATTAAGCAGAAAGCTGACATGAGTCCCTTTCTCACTGCTCCATCAGGATTCAAGCAAGCCGGGCCGAAGAGGCTGAAATGCCAGAAACCGGTCCCCGGTAGCTTGTCTCCTTTCTGGTAAAGAATTGGCTTTGTAGTTTAGTCTGCCCTGTTCCCATGATGCACTGGGCCAGGGACAGACTGATTTGCATATAGCCAGGTTCTGAGCTGGGATGGGGCAGTGAGATAAATAACGGTGATGGATCAAGCCCTGATCTTTGGACTGGGTAAGAGTGGTCTGCTCAATTCAGACACTCTGTTCATCACCACCCCCTTTTGTAAATCGATTTTGGCCACTATAGGTGTGGCAGGGTATACTCAGACATGAGTCCCTTTCTCACTGCTCCATCAGGATTCAAGCAAGCCGGGCCGAAGAGGCTGAAATGCCAGAAACCGGTCCCCGGTAGCTTGTCTCCTTTCTGGTAAAGAATTGGCTTGGTAGTTTAGTCTGCCCTGTTCCCATGATGCACTGGGCCAGGGACAGACTGATTTGCATATAGCCAGGTTCTGAGCTGGGATGGGGCAGTGAGATAAATAACGGTGATGGATCAAGCCCTGATCTTTGGACTGGGTAAGAGTGGTCTGCTCAATTCAGACACTCTGTTCATCACCACCCCCTTTTGTAAATCGATTTTGGCCACTATAGGTGTGGCAGGGTATACTCAGACATGAGTCCCTTTCTCACTGCTCCATCAGGATTCAAGCAAGCCGGGCCGAAGAGGCTGAAATGCCAGAAACCGGTCCCCGGTAGCTTGTCTCCTTTCTGGTAAAGAATTGGCTTGGTAGTTTAGTCTGCCCTGTTCCCATGATGCACTGGGCCAGGGACAGACTGATTTGCATATAGCCAGGTTCTGAGCTGGGATGGGGCAGTGAGATAAATAACGGTGATGGATCAAGCCCTGATCTTTGGACTGGGTAAGAGTGGTCTGCTCAATTCAGACACTCTGTTCATCACCACCCCCTTTTGTAAATTGATTTCAGAGTTAAACATTCTTATTTTCCCTTTTGTTACCACTTTCAATTTAGCAGGAAAAAGGAGGTATGCCTCTGACCCTAATGCCTGAAATGGTGCAATCAACTGTCTGAGCCTCCATCTTCTTTCCACTGTCACGTGGCAAAAATCAGGCCTGGCAAAGAATGAAGTACCTTCAAATACCCTCTTGCTATGGGGTCTAGCTTTGGCAATAATCTCTTCCCTCAGTAAGAAGTTCCCTACATTTACCAAGATTGCTCTAGGAAAAGAGCCCTACCCATCTTTTCTGGCCCCCTGCTTCAATGTAAAGGGATATCTATGCGCTCGCTGAACCTCTTTGTCCCACTGCCAATCTGACTCTGGGAAAGCCCCCTTGAGCATGTTCACCATAAAACGCCTTGTGTCCTGCCCCTCAATCCCTTCTGCCACACCCAAAAGTCTAACGTTGTTTCTTCTTTGGCGATTTTCAAAATCTTCCAACTTCCATTGGAAATCCTCCGAAAGTTCTTCTTGATCTGTCTTAAAAGATTTGAAGTCGCCCATCTCATCTTCCAGCTTGCCTGTACGTTCTTCTGCTTCTGTTACTCTTTCAGCTAGTTCATCATACAATTTATTCATTTTCCTCATCGTATTTTGAATTTTTTTAGCGTCCTGTCTTGCTCTTCGACTTTCCGCTCTAGCCTCTGCTTGCATCTGCTTAAGAGTATTAAACAAGAGCTCAACTGGAAGCTGTTGCGTCGTACCGGAGCCTGCGGGGGGGGGGGGATCTGGGTTATTATCATCCAATTCCTGATATGACTGTGATGTCGCTGAGTAATCCCATAATAGCTTCTTCTGGGTCCCCTCAAATCCCCCTGCAAGCTGCCTAGATGGCTTCAAGGACTTCTTTTTTAGGGTGGTATCTTTATCAGTACTGGAGTCCGAGTCTGAGCGTGAACACCCCTCTGAGCTTCCAACACTCGCTTGCTCAAGATCTGACTCCTCATTCAATGAGTAGAAACAGTCTCCCTCTACAGAGCCACCTTCAGCCTTACCTATTCCCTCACCAGCTCCATCTTTGCTTACCAGGCTAAGGGTGCTCCCCCATGTTTTTGAGGTCTCTGCACTTGCTAGTTTCAACTCTTTTTCCACCAACATCAAGGCACCTAGCATATCTGTATTGCCGAATTCAAACAAAGGCTGCCCCTGACTCTCACGAGTTGTCATAATTTCTCCAGCCCCAGGGACATCAGTATTACCTTCTGGGCGCAGCGTCTGCCCTTCTTTCTCTGGTTGCTTCTGTTTCTGTTGTTGTGTGGGCACCGCCGCCTCCAGCATGTCAGCGTCAGCTTTTTCCCCCAACTTTAGCTTGCTGCCTGGTCCGCGATCGAGGCGTTGCCTAGCAACCTCACCTTCGGCGTCGTCAGCGTCCTCGAGGACGCTCTCCTGAGCGCCCGGTTTACCGCTGCTTTCACCGTGACCAATGGAGCCGCTGATCCCACTGCTGCTACCGCTACCGCTCCTCCGTCTACCTCTAAGTCCTTGTGAGTCGTCCGTACACTGAAGGGGTGGTCTCGGTGAGAAGGCTTCGGTAACGGTAGGTTGCCGCAACAATGTATCTTTGCCTTTCTGCTTCTCTTGATGTCTGCCGGCTTTGCTGGGATTTGTTGATCGTAGAATAGCTGCACTAGAGTGTTCGTCAGGGGCTGTATTGCTATTTTTCTGATCAGATTTCTTTTTTCCCCCGACCATAATCCCTGTTTTAGGGATGGCACCTGGGTTACGCGTGGCTTTGCTCGCCCCCGCCGTATTCACTGTTGATCCACTCGGCCCACTCGGCATCTTCTTTTCTTTTTCTCTTTCTTTTTCTTGTTTCTCTTGTTTTTCATTTTTGGTCGTTTTCGTAGGCATTGTAGGCATTGCAATCACTTGTGCTTGTGCTTCAACCTGCTGCATCAGGGTTTTCCTTTTGATCCTGAGCCCAAGCGTACTCATCAGTCTTCTGGCGCCTCTTTTGATCCAGACAATAGCTCGGTAGCAATAATGAAACTGTTTTACTACAAGCCCTGAATAATATGCCCTGGATAGCTCAGGATCGCCATATACTAGCCAAACAAGTGCCATTCAAAGAACGAGGAAGTCCATGGATTTCAGCATCTACATATCATGCTTCTTCATCTCAAGGCTGGAGATGGGAAAAGTGCGACTGCTCACAGCAATCCAGCGTCGGCCATCTTGCCCTCCAATCTCAGGACCCTACTCTTCCTGAGGAGTTGAGAGATAGTAAAATCAATTACTCAGCCCTATACAATAAACACGCCTAGTTCAATAAAACCAATATGTATCTGTTGTGCAAAAATCTCCGTATAAATTGGTAGTCAATGCCCAAGTTCATGTTGCCTCAACTAATGAGCACATAAAGGCGGGGTCTCAAATGAAGATGCAGCTTGATGCAAAGGTTCATCAGTCAGCGATTATTCCTTTAGGCTTATCAAGCTGCACTATGCTCTTGAACGTCAGTGACGCATCTTTTATCTGTATGGGGGATGTGCAGGTTAACAAAGTGTCCAAGGGCCTTTTGATACCTGGGATGCCCGTGTTTGGGGCTGACAAAAAAAGTAGGAATCTATAAATGCCTATTTTAGAGATAACAAATTATAGGAATATGTTAAGTATATTTGGCCCAGGGATATGTGGTGATGATCAGGTACTGGATCAGGTACTGGATGATCGCGAAATCTTAATTCTGGTAAAAATGTAAAATATTCATAATCTTCAAGGTGCTCAATTTTAGGTCAAGTTGATATTTCTTCGAATGCTGCTGATCCTATTTTAGGTCAGCCTGACAACTCATTGAGCCCTGCGGATCTTTCATTCTTGGAAATATATAACGTTTTACCCAATGTTGATGGTCACATTACAAAAAATGAAAATACAGATGATATCGTTGTATGGAAAAGTTTGCTAAATACTATGAATGTTATAACAGGTGCACTTGACTTCCATTTAAATAAACTTGAAATTCATGTGGATCTGTTAAATACTTTTGCAGACTATGTGGCTAGTATTGACTCAAAATTACAAAACCTGACAAGCTTGGTTGTTAAGGCCCAGGCTGAGGTTAATGATCAATTGATAAGATGTACATGTTCTCATATGTTGGTTGAAATGTCTGAGCTCCCAGAAATTTTAGGTTCTCTTGTGAAAGAAGTTAAAAAACAGCAGGGAAACCGGTTTTGGATAGAAACTTGGTTTGTACAAAGGAAGTTGGTGATAGTGTATGTTGTGAAAACAAGAAGCTGCAAGAATTTGCATCAAAAGAGGGTTGTGATAACTCTAGCTTGCTCTGGGGAGGCAAAGGTCATTCTGTGTCTAGACGTACATGTAGAGGATGGTCATGTCTCCAATGGATTCAAGAAAGGCAAGTCACTAACTACTGCCAAACTCCTGTGCATAAGCTCAGCAGAAAGTTTGAGTGATTGTCCCCCGTTATCTAAAGGTTCAAGGAAAAGGCTGCAGAAAGAGCGGAATAAGGTCAGAAGGACAGTTGTCTTAGTAGCTCCAGCAGGAAAGCCTAAGGACTATTATCCTATATTAAAACCAACTGTTAAGAAATGCTTACCTCGGGTTGATGTTGTAGCAGGCGGGGTTTTCTCTATAGTATTGCTGTTACCAATGAGGGATAATGATCAGGGATCTGCAATGGTAGTAACGTGAGCCAGGTCTCAGAAGCTTGTCTGGGGAATTGTTTTTTAAAGACTTGCTAAATCGCCGATTTGCACATTGGGGGGTATTGTTTTAAAATTGGACTGAGTTCAGAAATATTGGCACTTGCACTTTAATTATTTACTCACCTACCTGACATATCGAATCCCCAGTCCATCACGGCTTTTGTGTGCCGCTTGCACGGAGGGATGCGACTCCTCCCCAACCCTCCCACTTCCTGTAGAACCTGTTAAAGAGCTGTGGAGTCGGACCCACGGCTGTTAGCAACGCGAGCCAGGTATCAGAAGCTTGTCTGAGGAATTGTTTTTCAAAGACTTGCTAAATCACCGATTTGCCCATTGGGGGGTATTGTTTTAAAATTGGACTGAGTTCAGAAATATTGGCACTTGCACTTTAATTAATTACTCGCCTACCTGACATATCGCATCCCCGGTCCGTCACGGCTTTTGTGTGCCGCTTGCACGGAGGGACACGACTACTCCCCCAACCCTCCCACTTCCTGTAAAACTAGTTTATACAGATGGAGACCCGGGCGCGCGCAGCAGACGCACGCAGCAGGCGCGTTCAGCAGGCGCGCCTAAGGCAAGCCCGTCCGCGTCCGGAAGGGTCCAGGGGCCGAAATCTCTGTCCCTCTCACCCCTAAGTGAAGACAATACGGATCAGATGAACTACGTTCTATAGCCGGTTCAACTGCGGGGGCATGCCAACACTTTATCCTGCCACGAGTGATAAACTGACATGCTCATTTTGAAGTCTCCATCCTAGGACAGACCCTCAGGTTGGGGCCATTAATCCGCCGAAATACAAAATTCTAGTTCTGAATTGTAGATCACTGCCTAAACATACAGGGGAAATTTCCATCCTCCTTGAAGAAGAACTACCTGAGGTATTGTTTCTTACCGAAACCTGGCTCACCTCTAGCTCCGAGCCCAACATTATTCAAGCACTGCCAAGTTGTTACTCAATTTCAAGACTTGATCGACCGGCCGGGAAGGGGGGTGAGATAGCTATTATTTACAAACAGGGCCTTATATGCCGTTCAACAGGTAGCCCAGTCCCAGACTGCGAAAACACTGTTTTTTCCATTGAGTTTTCACCACCAGTCCTCACCCTTTCGGGTATCTTAATATATAGAACCCCTGGTCCTGTAATGAACTTCTGTAATGTATCACCTGATCTGGCGGCTGAATTAGCCAACTCGCTAGCCAACTTTACCTTGTTGGGTGATTTTAATCTCCATTTTGACGACCCGCGGCAGACCGCTGCTAGTGAACTTATTCGGGAACTAGCAGCTTTCCATTTCACTCATAAAATCAATGCTCCGACCCATGTAAAAGGCCACCTACTAGATCCTGTTATCTCGAATTTAGAAGAGTTATCCGGAGGAACACCTATCCCCGTTCCGTGGTCAGACCACTTCATTATCCCTCTCACCTGGGCCCCATCTCATCCAACCCCATGTACTCAGGCAACATATTCCAAGAAACGTCCTTGGTCTAAATTGCCAGTTGAACATTGGATATCAGTACTGGAGGAAACCACACCAGAACTCTCTTCAAATGTGGTGACAACTAATGACAATTTGAACAGTTGGGTGCAAAAATCCCTAGACTCCCTTGTCCCAGAAAAGATGTTAAAAATAATAAGGATACTATGCAAAAACCCTGGTACTTTATATAGAGAAAGCATTCAGCTGTATAAGGCTGAAATCAAAGCTGCCCAGTCAGCCTATTAGGGAAACAAAATCTTAGCGGCCTCCTGTTCCTCCCAGGAGATCTTCAGTATTGTGAAAACCCTTTCCAAAGTTCCCTCTCCTGCGGTTTTACCAGATAGCTCAGGAGCTCAATGTGCTAAGCTAGCGGAATTCTTCTCCAACAAAGTCGAAATTATGTACTCGTCATTTCCGACTGTTGAACTGGATTTTGTAGCCACTATTTCCGCATCCCTAGGCAATCAGGTCCTTTTGGATAATATCCCGGCCATAGAGATACCAGTTCTAAGGTAAAGACGGGCTCACCCAGTGACCCTGCCCCTCTAGGGAAATTAAAGCTGGTAGCAGAGGTGGTACTCCCAGTTATTCTAGATCTCATCAACACCTCACTTTCTTCAGGGATTGTGCCCCATAAGTGGAAAAAAGCAAAGCTAAAAGCTCTACTAAAGAAACCCAGCCTTGACCCCTCAGACTTGGGAAACTATCGGCCCATTTCACTGCTTGCTGCAATTGGTAAAATCACAGAGAAATACTTTAATCAAATTCTATCATCCTATTTGGAGACCAAAAATCTTCTCCATCCAACGCAGATTGGTTTCCGCCCCTCACAAGGAACAGACACGGCCTTACTTGCCGTAGTGGAAGAATCAAGAAGGATAGTAGACACTGGTGGTACTGCGGTGGTCCTCCTTTTGGACCTCAGTGCCGCCTTTGATACCGTAAATCATCAGATCCTGATCCACAGACTTGGTAAATTGGGTATCACAGGAACTGCCATGGCTTGGCTGAAATCCTTCCTGAACAATAGATCATTTCAAGTTTTCGATAACTTAGTTGCCTCCAAACAAACACCCTTGCACTGTGGAGTCCCGCAGCGATCCTCATTAAGTCCTACCCTGTTTAATATTTATACCCCCACTCTTTCAGATATAGTGTTACCCTTTGGAGTTCATATAATATCCTATGCGGATGACACACAATTGGTGATTGGGCTCAATAAAGAGGAAAGTTCCTCGATCAGCCTCCCTCCTTGCTTGGAGGAAATGCAAAATGAATGAGTAATTCCTTCTTGAAGTTGAACGGGGGAAAGACTGAAATTATGATCCTGGACAATCAGTCCACTCATGATATGATGGAAAGATAGCCTATCTCCATGGGGCATGCACCCACACCCAAAACTCAGCAAAAGAGTCTGGGCATCTGGATGGACCATGACTTACTTTTAAAACTCAGGCTCGGAAGCCCGCAGCTGTATGCTACAGGATACTTAAAACAGTTCAGAAGGTTCTCCCTCTTCTCCTTTTCCAGGCCAGAAAGGTTACGGTCCAGGCCCTGGTGTTCTCCAGGTTGGATTACGTAAACGCCCTTTATCTGGGCGCACCGGTGGCCACTCTCTCAAAACTTCAGTCCCCACAGAATTGGGCAGCAAGACTCTTGATGAGGTACCCCC
Source organism: Lissotriton vulgaris (assembly GCF_964263255.1). Taxonomy (NCBI): domain Eukaryota; kingdom Metazoa; phylum Chordata; class Amphibia; order Caudata; family Salamandridae; genus Lissotriton; species Lissotriton vulgaris. Next base: position 1,348,563,873 of record NC_141696.1, read on the forward strand.
AAGTTCCAATCAGCAAGACCAGCTCTTAAGGCACTGCATTGGCTCCCGGTCCTGGAGAGAGTTAAGTTTAAAAGCCTATGCATTGTCCACAAATCCCTGTTCCAACGAGCACCCACTATTCTCCAAGGTATTATTCAGCCTTAGGAACCCAAAAGATCTCTCCGCTCTAAAACCAAGAATTTGGCTACCATCCCCAGGGTTCATAAGGCTAGGAGTGGGGGACGTTTGTTCTCAGTCAATGCGACCAGATTGTGGAACGCCCTTCCCGCTTACCTTCGTACAGAATCCAATCACCTCATCTTTCGTAGATCCTTGAAAACTTTCCTCTTCCCAAACTGAAGGATCCCACCGCGTTGCTGACTGTAAGCGCTGGGATGCCTCCGGATAGCCATGCGCTGTATAAATACTTCTTTCAATTCAATTCAATCCAATTTCAATTCAATATTGATGCTCTCAAACCTAATGGCAAAATAAAATCGAATTTGATTCATATCAGTAGGGAATGTGTGATTAAATTGGATAATAAACCACAGGGGCCAGGACTTTTGCCCAAAGAACAAGTTGTTGATACACAGAAATGGTTAAGTACGGTAGAAATGCTGGAATCTAATAATGCCCAGAGTTTATCACCATTAAAAATATTCCCTAAATCTACTTTGCCTAAAAAATGTAATTCAGGTTTATTAAGCCCCATGTGTGGCAGACAGGATTATAGTTGTATAAATGGGGACACCAAACTAGTAATGCACCCCTTGTATGACTCCTAGGGATCCAATGATAGCCTCAACCGGGGTTTAATATTGAAAATCATATCAACTATCCCTGACTTAGCGTTTATTAAATCCACTGGTTTGGTGTCAGTACAATTTAGACAGGTACAGCCCAACACTCCTTGAGAGTCCACTATTACAACTTGATCCTCGAGTGATATTGTTACTAATATTTTAGGATCAAGTTTGAACTTTATGGGCTGTGGAATTATGGTCGAGATATTTGCCATTGCACAATATCCCCCGATTTTGAAGGCATTGGAACTTAAGGTGGATAAAGGTTGCAAAAAAGTTGAAAGTAATAAGCCAAATCCAGTACTTAGAGGAGCAGCGGGTCCATAAAATAACCAATCTTGCAGTTCTGGTCTGTTGATTAACAATACCCAGTCAGGGGGTCGGTTTTGTGAATGGCTACCCAAAAACATTGTGGAATGGAGGACTGGTCTTGGCTGCCAGCATCATTGGCAAAGGTGCCCGGTGGAGATAGTAATTGAATAACCGGAGCTGTTGATGTTAAAGTAAATTAAATAAGTCTATGCTCCTGGAATGTCCATGGACTGAATCATTTATTGTCTGACTGAGATACGATAATATTTTTAAATACATTAGCATTTTTAATATTTCAAGAAAGATGGTGCAATCAAATGACTCCTTTGTCTGGATTTAATGATTATAGTATTCCGGCAGCAAAAACCAATATATTTGGCCCTGCAAAATGTGGATTGGTGTGTTAAATTGCGGTCGATTTAAACCTGATTGTGGAAGTGGTAGACTTTAATTTGGGTTGGCTACAATGCCTTGTGGTAAACACCACTGATTTTAAGTTTAGTTATTCTTAACGCGTACCTGAGTGCTAATAAAAATAAGTCTGCACAGTTGTATATCCTGCAGGATGTACTGAGAGCATTAATAATCCAATATCCAGATGCAGGCTTAATAGTATCAGGTAATTTTAATTTACGACTATTTTGGTTTTCAGAATCTAACTGTAAGTCGGGAGGTCTGGCAAAGGATTGCTGTGACAATATGTCTGAGGCTGGAGCCAGCCAGTTAAAAGATCTATATTTACTCCCACGTTTAAGAATTCTAAACAAGGTTCAATCATTGATTATATATTTATTTCAGACAATTTGAGATCAAGTTTGTCTGAATATAAGGTAATCAGCCAGCCAGAAAGTGATCACAACTCCCAGGTTGTAAAATTTAATTTTTCTGCAGAATGTCATTCTAAATCCAAGGATCTTCCCAACATGGCATATTCTGCATATAACCTAAAGAGGCTGGTAAAGTATTTAGCCAAAAATGAGGAAATTATGCAAACAGCTGAGGCATTGATTAAAGAATGTGATCAGGGTGTTCAGGGTGATACGAATATTAATAATAAATGGAATTTTATTACAAAGTCCATTGTGGGGAAATTTGCAATTGGAAAGGATAGGAAAATTAATACCAATCTGAATAAAAATATGGTTTCCCCCAAAACTATTAAAGTTAAAGAAATTACTTAACAGAGCTGTCCATGAGGCATACACCCATAGATTATGTCAGACCTATTTAGTGTATAACGAAAATCTGAAGGAACTTAAGAAAACCTACAAACAAGAAGTATGGAAAGCCAAACTTAAATATCAAACTGGGTATGGAATAGTTTATTATCCGCCTGTAAGCAAAATAATGCAAAACAATTTTGGGCAGGTTTTAATAAACTCGAAGGGGGAGTCTGTAGGGCTTTTTCTGTAAATATATCAGACTCCAGTTGGATAACGTTTATAGGCCAATTTATATGGTTTACCGGTTCAGATGGGAAATAAAACAGGCAGGTTGGCTGTATGTAAGGTAAATAATATATCAACAACCAATGTGGGGAATGGAGAGTGTCTCAATTTGAATTCCATGGATGATGTTATTGATTCCAGACTAGATCCAAATCTTGACTTAGGAATTCCAAGTTGTAATCAAGTATCGACCCTGTTACATGGGCTTCGAACAAATGGAGCCCCTGGACCTAATGGGCTACCTAATGCACTGTTTCATGCTAATGTCATGAGGGCCGGCATTCTGCATAATTTATTTAGGGAAGTTTTGAGACTGGGGGTTATCCCAGAATCATGGCATGGTAGCATAGTGCAACCTATTTATGAAAGCGGCCTGGTGGCAACTCCTGATAATTAACAACTAATCTCATTGACTGATGTCAATGCAAAGGTGTTTGCTTCTTCTCTTCTGATGGAATTGGAAGATTAGGCTATGCAGGAGGGTATTATTCCATTTAATCAGACTCTTTTCTGGAAAAGACAATACACTATTACAAATGTGTTGGCTCTAACCTTACTTGCTGAGAGGGCTGTCTTGAATTAACAACATTAATATATTGCTTTTATTGAACTTAAGGCAGCCTTCGACTCTGTGTCACAAAACTTGTTATGGAAAAAACTGTCAGATCGGGGCATATCAAAGAAATTGTTGAAAGCTATCATACTTCTATATACCGACACTTGGGTTCAAGTTAAGCTTGGGAAGGGCAATTCCTTATCAAGGAAGGTTAGAACATATAAAGGCCTAAAGAAAGGTTGTGTCCTTGCACCCTGCCTATTTAATTTATTTTTTATTAGATCTTTCTCAGCATTTGGATGTTGTTGATGGGCATGTTCCTAGGGTTGAGGGGTGCAAATTAGTTAACTCCAGTATGCCAAAGACACAATTCTTGTGAGTCATACTCCTATTGGCCTACAAAGACTTATCACCGCCTTTGATGACTATACAGAACAGAATGGCCTTGAACTGAATATTAAAAAAAAACAAAGTGATGAAAGTTGGTGTAGTTAAACAGAAGTTTGATCCCTGGTAGGCCAGAGCAGGTACAATTGATATTGTTAAAACGTACAGATACTTAGGTGTGATGTTTGACAATCGTGTGTCTTTGAAATTTAATGTTAAGGATTTAAGAATTTAAGGACCTAGGATGTGACCTTGATCCATGCTTTTAAATGTTGAAAAAAATCACCGAACTGGTAATCATATGAGTTTATTCCTAAAGTATTCAAAGCCAAGTTACAACCAACTTGTCGCTTCAACAAAACCCCCCTGCCAATTCATCGGATCCTAACCAAGCAGCCACCAACCTCACACACACCCACAGCGCAGACGAACTAGCACCCTTGAAAAACCACCTAATCAAGCAAGGTAACAAAAAAGCCCCCTTCAACACTGCTACCGCCCCATCTCGCACTTCCCTTTCCCCGCCAAAGTCATCGAGAAAGCCGTCAACAGTCAGCTCGCCACCTTCCTCGAATCCAACAAATCCCTCGACTCCTCTCAATCAGGCTTCCGAGCCAGACACAGCACCGAGACCGCCCTCATCGCAGCTACAGATGACAACATCCCTCGGCAAGCTCACATCTCCGACCACCTGAAAGACCTCCATTGGCTCCCTGTCAACAAGAGAATAATGTTCCGTCTCCTCACCCACGCACACAAAGCCCTCTACGACCTGGGACCGGAATGCCTCAACACGCGTCTATCCTTCTACACCCCCTCCCGCCAACTACGATCATCCAATCAAGCCCTTGCTGCTATTCTGCGCATCCACAGATCCACCATGGGGGGAAGATCCTTCTCCTACTTAGCGGCTAACGAGACAGAATTGCGGTGGTGTATCTTAGAAAAGGTACAACATAAAATAGGTCAATCTATGGAATGTACCCGCAGAAAACGGGAGAGCTTTTGGATATTCCAATTTGATAGTGTACGTCGAGGACTTAATGAGAATATAGCGTGGTTTGTTACGAAACACTCATAAATTGGTTAACCTCAGCTAGACAACACTAAGGAATCTGTTCTACCACATAGACATGTAAATCTTCAATTTTCTGTGTCCTCCTTGACAAGATTTTGCTTTCTCTAGAAAATACTTCCTTATTGGATGATATACGCTGACTTAAATGAATCCAGTCCCCCTCTGATCTTGTTTTTTAGTTTTTTAATTATTGACTCTTCAGGTAACAACAGAATCGGATTCCACTTATAAATGGCGTCTATATATAAATACACTAGTAGTGTGGGAGTCTGTGGTCTAATATGGAGATACATACATGTCGGACTTTAAACTCATATACAAGCTAATCAACACATGAACAACATGTTCTGACTCAATACAATATTTGCTATATCTCCCTCTTAATAAAATCTCCATTTCAGTCTGTAAAAACATCCTCGATGTGTAGTAGTACTAAGAAGTCCCCATTCAAAGATGGCGACCGCACTTCGGGGCCGATAGTGCAGAGTTGCTGTTTGCCTCAATTACTTCCGGGTTACAGAACGCCGGACCTACAAAATTAGCGCGTATTTATGCCTATTTAATGCATGGGTTGGAGGCACCCTGGTCTGCATTGGTTTGTGCGAGCGGCATGAGGCAAGACGACCTAATGAAGCAGAAATGACTACACAGTAAGGTACGTTGAACGACCAGCGCACACCGTAGGAGACGAGTGCTGCCCATGTAAAGTAATTGTATCTCTCGGGCGCGGCACTGATAGACATCAGTTAAAATAATTACAAAGATTGGTCTAGTATCAGTGGGGACCTGTAGAGTGTTTTTCTTGGAGTTGGTTTTCACTGGGTAGGATACGTATCTGTGACCACATTAGGCTGACACTGGGTCCGGGGCATTTAATTGATGCTTAATGCGGGAGATTGGGCAAAGTGCGCTCACCAGCTGGGGATTGGCTGCAATATACTCATACCTTGAGTGCTGGCCACCAAGTAATGTCCTTAAATATATGCCAGTAAATATGGCCACAACTGTAGATAGAGGACTTATAGGAAGGGGACTATAAATAGGGGATCGTTAAATAACTAGCCAGGTAAAACATGAGACGACTGATCATCGACCTATAGTTTCTTTATATAGATTGCTGCCATTAAGGAAGGAAGGAACTAAATCAACAGGAAAAAGGCATCATCTACATTAAAAAGGATTGAGAAGCACGTCTTCTCGTTAAAAATATCAGGTTAGTTTACAAATGTAATTACAGGCAGTATATATGTGAACAACAGGTATACAGAGCAATATGACTCAGTCTGAATTTACACTGTTTAGGAGGTCTCTCCAAGAAAGCTAAACCATGAAATGCTCGCCTCCCCTCTACAACTGAAGATAAGGAATTTCCCGGGAGTGAGGTATTCATTACATAATTCAGGGGTAAGAATGCTTTCTATGTTATTACTTGCGCCCATTAACTTAATGAAGTCATATATAGAGGCTTCAACCCGTATAATTTCCTTCTCCCTCTTAGGTTTTTTCCTCCCATGGAATTGATTATGGAATTGACTATGAAGATAAATTCAAACTTATTTATATAAGAACCCAGATAGTTCAGGCTACCATCTGAATTCAAGGTGAGATTAGAACTGCGAATAACCTGTGTATTGTGTGATATGCCCGTAGTCACTCTTATAGTACTAAGGCCCTGCCCCTTTTTGACTAATGTCCAGTACTGCAGATAACGAAGCCTAAGTACCTGGTTCACCCTTGTTTAAATTTACCAGGAGCCTTATAAACCTAGATTACACCTTTCCACACTCAGTCACCCCAGGTGCAATGTAGTGTTTCACAGCCTATGTAATAATGTAATAATTGTATTAAATGTTGGTGATTAAACCACATGTCCTTCTTGTCTAGTGTAAGGCATGGGTATATGATATTTTGTTTGTAATTTCAGGTACCCTGCACACACTTACGGAAAAGAGAGTAGATACTCTTTCTTGACTGGTCCTGAGGAAGGTGGTTTTAACCCACCGAAACGCGCGTAGACCTGGCGTGGACAAGACACAAATTACATCTGTGTCACTAAAACCTTAGAATCAGCCTTTTTGTTGTGATTGGAATAAATGTGGAAAATGTATGAATGTGGTAGTGTGACTGTTGGTTGATGTGTGGATGGCAGGGTTGTACTGTTTTTGCTTTATATTAAGGATTGCAATTCTTATAACACTGTGACGATCAAGGCACGTTGCACTTTGATTTTAATTGAACTGAATTTAAAATGATATTTATGAACTTGCTGTATATACAAGAAATGATTTAAAAAAAGCAAACAAAAAATATATATCTTTTGATACACTTCAAAAAAAGAAAATAAATAAAATATATAAAATGAAATTCTTGTTGTTGTTTCACCTATGCTATTAAGAAGGTAAATAAACTTGCTTGAGGTAACTAGTTATGAAAGTAGGAACTGGCCGAGGGGGGATTTCTGTATGGTCATATATAAAAGAAACATACCTCAGACACAAGAGTATAAAGTTCTTTAAGGATGGCAGACTGCACATCCCATTTCAAAGAGATACCTACATTTGTGTAGCGTACTCCACGTGTACCTTTCCATAGACTGATATGAGGTAATCTAATCACTAATCCCTCTGCCTACATGCCTTAACCCTCACTTTTTTCCTGCAGCTTCACAGTTCAGCAACTACTCAGAGTGTTGGGCTTACCCAAATATAAAGCAGCTATCCTTTGCATGTCTGTGTTGTAAGTCTCACCATATTCCTGATAGCATGCATGCATGTGTCTGTACATATTGCTAGTGCCATCATACAAATAGATGTAAATCTGTGTTTTATACGTGTGCAAGTAGACACATACCTCAGTCACAAATAACTCAGTTCTTCAAACTTGACAGACTTCACATTCCAAACAGACACAAAATATTATGTGCCGTACTTCAAGTACATCTTTCCACAGATTCATACAAAGTAGCCTAATCAGTAATCCATCTACCAAAATATCTTGAGCCTCACTTTTGAGCTGCAGCTTCACCTTGCTGGAACTACTTAGGGTGTTGGGCCTGGTCAAATATAAAGCAGCAACCCTTTGCATGTGGCTGTTGTAAGTCTCACCATATTCCTGAAAGCATACATGCATGTGTCTGCACCTTTTCCTAGTGGCATCATATATACAAGAAACATACAAATAGACATATTCCTGTGTTTTATACATCTAGCATCCTCAAATGCATAACACATCAGAAAACATGTACAAGTAGAGACATACCTCAGTCAGAAGACCATGCAGGCCTTAAAACTTCACAGAATGCACTTCCCATTTCAAGTAGACATCTGAAATTATGCAGCATATTTCAAGTGGACCTTTCTACAGACTCATACAAAGTAGCCTATTCACTAATCCTTCTAGCAACATATCTTAACCTCGCTTTTGTGCTGCAGCTTCACCATTCTACTACTACTCAGAGTGTTGGACCGAGACAAATATAAAGCAGCAACCCTTCACATATCTGTGTTGTGAGTCTCACCATATTCCTAATTGCATGCATGCATGTGTCTGAACCTTTTCCTAGTGGCATCATAAGTAAAAGAAACATACAAATAGAAGTATACCTGTGTTTCATACGTCTAGCATCTTCAGATGCATATCACGTATGAGAATACATGTGCAAGTTGCAATATACCTCAGTCACAAGACCATGCAGATTCTAAAACTTCACAGACTGCACTTCCCATTACAAGCAGACATATAAATATATGCAGCATATTTCAAGTGTAGCTTACCACAGACTCATACAAAGTAGCCTGATTACTAATCCCTCTGCCAACATGTCTTAAACATAATTTATGTGCTGCAGATAAATCATTCTATTACTACTCAGGGTGTTGGACCTAGCCAAATTGAACGCATCAACCCTTCACATGTCTCTGTTGTGAGTCTCACCCTATTCCTGAAAGCATGCATGCATGCATGTGTCTTTACCTTTTGCTAGTGGCATCATATATAAAAGAAATATAAAAATAGATATATACCTGTGTTTTATACATCTAACATCTTCAGATGCATAACATGTATGACAAATACATTGTTGTGTAGTTCCTATATACCCTATACAGGATCTGCCCGTTTGGATAACATAAACTGTGGGATTGGTGGCAGACTGGTCTGTCCACCCCCACCGGATATGTTAGTCTGTCTGTATCAGCTAGCTCACAGTGCCACTAGAATCTCCTCATATAGGGAGAGAATAGTTCTTAGCAACATCAGAACATGACAACACTGATCCCTCAGAATTGTGGAAACAATATACTACATTTCGCTGAGTCACTTGTGCTCACTTAGTTCATCTCAGAGATACGCAGAGATATGTGATTAGTAGCGCTACGAAAGTAAAGTGATGGTACAGGTCTATCATTTTGCAGTAGTCATGAATATATACAAGTACATATAATAAATGATAAAAGATGCATACTCCTATGATACTTCCCTAACTAGATGTGTCTAATTGTACCTAGCATCTATGTAAGTGTTATGCCAAGAATTTCTCTAGGATCTAGTCAACCCCATTACCTGAGAATGAGAGAATATGTGACCCCTTCCTGGTCTCGAGTTGGACACCTCGCGAGGGATGTTAATTAGACCACTGCGAGCTGGAGTGTCTGCATGTAGAAACTTCAGCGACTCTGGTCAGTGTGTCAGTCGGAAAGTCGTGGTCTCTTCTGTCTTTCTAAGCAACACATGGGGCCCGATTCACAGAAGTAATCAGAGACAAAATCCTAAACTTACTACAGAAGGCATTTTTTGTAGTAGTAAAGTTAAGATTTTGTCTTAAGTCAGTCTTAAATCTGTCTTAAGTCTGTCCTAAGTTTGTCTTAAGTCTGTCATAAGTCAAACTTAAGTCAAATGTAAGTCAAACTTGACACAAAATCCTAACTTTACTACTACTAAATACCAACTAGTCATTAGTTTAGGATTTTGTCTAAGATTAGTTCTGTGAATTTGCCCCATGATGTATATATACCCATAGGTCTCCACAGACTCATACAAAGTAGCCTAATCAGACACCTACAATTATGCAGTATATTTCAAGTGTACCTTTCCACAGACTCATACAAAGTTGCCTAATCACTAATCCCTCTGCCAACATGTCTTAAACCTCAATATTGTTCTGCAGCTTCACCATTCTGCTACTACTCAAGGTGTTGGACCTAGCCAAATATAAAGCAGCAACCCTTCGCATGCCTCTGTTGTAAGACTCACCATATTCCTGTAAGCATACATGCATGTATCTGCACCTTTTTTCTATTGGTATCATATATGAAAGAAACATTCAGATAGACATATAGCTGTGTTTTATATTTCTACCATCTTCAGATGAATAACACATATCAGAATACATGAGCAAGTAGAGACATACCTCAGTCAGAAGACCATGCAGACCTTAAAACTTGACAGACTGCACTTCTCATTCCAAACAACACCTTAATATTATGTGTCGTACTTGAAGTACACCTTTCCACATATTCATACAAAGTAGCTTAATCAGTAATCCTTCTACCAAACATATCTTAAACTTCACTTTGGAGCTGCAGCTTCACCATTCTGCAACTACTTAGGGTGTTGGGACTAGCCAGATATAAAGCAGCAACCCTTTGCATGTGTCTGTTGTAAGTCTCACCATATTCCTGAAAGCATACATGCATGTGTCTGCACCTTTTCCTAGTGGCATCATATATAAAAGAAACATAAAAATAGACATATACCAGTTTTTTATAAATCTAGCATCTTCAAATGCATAACACATATCAGAATACATGTGCAAGTAGCTCAATCAGAAGACCATGCAGACCTTAAAACTTCACAGAATGCCCTTCCCATTTCATGCAGCCATCTAAAATTATGTGGCATATTGCAAGTGTACCTTTCCACAGACTCATATGTTATGTTATAGATATTTTTAGAGCGCAGCGGTTACCCAAGGATGTCCTGGCACTAGTCTCTTCTCCTTTAGGCAGAAACGGAAGGCAAGAATTTTACTTACCAAAAAGCCAGGTTTGTAGTCCCCTCCTGAATGCCAAAAGATCAGTAGCACTTCTCAGGTGAAACGGAAGGTCATGCCAGGCTTTTGCCACACAGAATGAAAAACTCCTACCACCCCACAATGCTTTCTTTGTGGAAGGCAGTGTGACCCACTTGGCTCCCAGCGAGTGAAGAGTTATTTTCGGTGTGTACCATTGAAACCGACATTTTTAATGGTCGGGTCCTATGGGTTGAAGAGCTTTAAAAACCATTAAGAGGGATTTGAAACGCACTCAATTACTCACCGGGAGCTAGTGCATTTTTAAAATTTCTTTAGAGATTGAGGAATACTTGGGCGTACCAGTGAGTAATCTTGCAGCTGCGTTTTGCAGCATCTGGAGTTTATTCATAAATCTTTCTTGAATGTTTAAATGGAGACTGCTACAATAATACAGCCTTGACAAGACCAGTGCTGTGACCACTGTTTGCCTGCTGACGGGTGATAAAAACTAACCCTGGGCGAAGCACTACGCTACGCTCGCGGAGTTTGCGAAGTTTTCGCAACTTCGTACTACGCGAGCTGCACGTAGCACAGTGCGAACACACGTAGTGCAGCGTAGCGTAGTGCAGCGCTCATTTTTTGCTTGTTCGCGGTCCTGAACGTCATGTTCACGACCGCGAGCAGGCAAAATGACATCCCGGCGAGATTCTCAATGCGGGAAGGTAAGGTTTCTCATTGTGAGTGGTTGCGCATGCTCGCGACCGCTCTCAATGAGAAACTACCAGTTCGCGTTGAGAAAGCTGCAGCTCGAGTAATAATCTACTCGAGCAGCAGAAAACTACAGCTCGCACTGTGCAAGATGCCGTTTTCAATGATTGCACAGTGCCAGATGCTTGTTCGCACTGTGCAATCATTGAAAACACATCTTGCACTGTGCGAACATGCTACTACGCAGCTCGCGTAGTGCTACGTGAAGTTCGCGTAGTGCGAAGTGCACTTCTCGTAGCTTCGTGTAGCGCTACTTCGTGAACTACGCCCACCCTTAGTAAAAACAGCAGTATTTTCTTGATTGTTCTAAGAACATATGCTGCAGTCAATGGCACTGCATGTACTTAGTCACCAAAGGTAAGTCGCTCAACCTCTTAATACTCCTAGGTTTTTAACTTTTTTAGAAGGATTGGGTAGAGTGCTCATAGAGTACAGCCACCATGTTGGGGTTCAGGAGCTGGCATCTTTCCCAAACAGTTTTGCCTGAATTAAGTTTTAGGCAATTTTCGGACATCCATTCCTGACTGATTCTATACAATCTTGGAAGTGTTTATCCAATCCCACCTCCTGACCTGGTATCGGAGAGACCACAATCTGGGTGTCATCTATGTATGAGGTGAGGCCAAACCCAAAAGCCCTAATAAAAGGGGCCAATGATGAAACATATACATTAAAAAGTGTGGGGCTTAGTGAGGACTCCTGTGGGATGCCATAGGGCAGTGCAAAAGGTTTAGGGGCACATGCATCATCAGAAATTGCATTCGCAAACAGTGCGAATCGCTAAAATAGCCCGTTTGTGAATGCAATTTCTGATTTTGGAATGCATCAATTATTTCGCAAAATTGGAATCGCAATTTGCTTTGCGATTCCTTAATAATTTGCAAATGGCATTGCAAGTTTTTAAGGAATCGCAATTTTAAAGAATCCTTAAATTATTTGCAAAAACTGGAATGCATGAAAAATCGCTATTTGCGATTTTCATAGAAATCGCAATTAAGAATTCCTAAAAGTAGAAGAAGTGTGAGCAGGTGGTATTTTTCTTTTTCATTCAAAACATGTGCAAATGATTGTCCAACTATAAAAGGGGTTTCACAGTCCCTCAGGAACTCTTCCAGAATGGCAGCAGTCATTGTGCTAGCACGTAGGTGGCGTTTGAGAGCAGCAGGAAGGAGGAGAAGAATACTCAATGAAATAATATTTAGATTGCGCATCACTCTGCTTGAGCAGACACAGGCAGACATATACGATAAGTATAGGCTCAATGCAGACTCAATTTTAGAGCTGATAGCAGAATTGGAACCCATATTGCATAGGCAAACGCGTAGGACTCAAGCCATACCCACCCATGTACAGGTGTTATGTTGTCTCCATCTTCTAGCCTCTGGTTCCTTTCAAGGTGTCATTGCTGTTGCGGGGGGGGGGGGTCACAGAGTGCATTGTCTAGATTTTTTAATGACTTTCTCAATGCAAAGCTCCATAGGATAAACCATCACATAAAGTTTCCTACCACTCAGCAGGAGTTGCTTCAGACAAAATTAGACTTTTACAACATGGCACATTTCCCACATGTAATAGGATGTGTTGATGGAACACATGTTCCCATTTGTGCCCCTGCTGCAAATGAGTACATTTTTAGAAACAGGAACAATTACCATTCTTTAAATATTCAAGCAATCTGCAATGCAAAAGGAATCATCAGTGACTTAGTTGCCAGTTACCCAGGGAGTGCCCATGACTCTTATATATTTAAACATAGTGCCATCCATGCTCGCCTGCTGTCTGGAGAATTTGGAGATGGATATTTACTAGGTAAATGTAATTAATCAATGTGTAATGTATTTGACTATTGTGCTTTGGCATTGAACTGGTACTCATTTCCAACTTTTACCTTAAAACATAGGAGATAGTGCATATGGTGTGAGGTCATACATACTCACACCTTACCTGACTCCGACAACCCACAAAGAACAGCAATAAAACCAGGCCCATATCTCAACTTGCAGTATCATAGAGAGGACTTTTGGGGTTATGAAGACAAGGTTCAGAATACTGCATAAGACTGGAGGAGCACTGCAATATCGTCCGGATGTTGGCTGCAAAATAGTTGCAGCATGTGCTATCCTGCACAACCTAGCTACTAGGAGAGGCCTGGAACTTGATGAGGAGGATGTGCTTCCAAATAATGACAACCAGCCTCAACAACCCCATGCAAGATTACATGGACCTGACGCAGCAGGAGGGAGGAGAAGAAGGGCAAAATTACTCAGCATTATTTTTTAAATAAAGGTGAGATTAATGTAATTTTCATTCAAAATGTTTATTTTATTTAATGTTCAAATAAAAGTAAGAGCTTGGTACTCTAAAAACATTACTGCATGTTATTTGAAAAAAAAATAAACTTTTACCAAACTTTAATCAGTCAAGGTCCGTTTTTAATCATTTACAGAAATCATAAACATACTAACAAATTATTACAGGTAATCATTTCTTCCTTCCTCGCAAACCTAAAGCTTTAGTTTTCACTTTCTCTGAAATTATAGGTTTTCTGGTGTTTAGGTCTTGGCCTCTTGCGCTACGGCGTTCAGACACTTCTTTTGGTTTAATGTTGACACTGCTTCCATCACAATCAATGTTTAAACCGCCTTCAACAGATTTATTTAGGTCTTCTATAGTTGCATCTCAATAGCAGCACTTTTCATAGACATCATACCTTCACAAAGCTCAGCACAACATTGTCTAATGTCCTTCTGAATGGAAATTGTATGTTTAATTAGTCGTGCATTGCTGGTAGTTACTCTATTCAAAGCCCTGGCATATGTGTGCATGCTCATCATTGTTTCCATGTGTCTATTGCAATGTGCAATCTTCTGACCTTCCATGCCATGACAAATAGTCTCCAATGCGTTTGCTATGCGGTCAAAATTGTCACGTGACGCCTTTTGTGCTGAAGGAATCAAATTTTACAAGGCCGGACTATACTTACCAACAGCCCACATACAACATAAAAGAATAATAAGGCAGTCGGCAATGGAGAAGGTTGAATCATTTATTCAATCAAATACAAGCCCTGACAGGGGAGCCTCAGTCTGAAAGAACAGGTAATTAGGAACAATTTTTAGCTAGTGGACATAACCTGACATCAGACAGTAATAAATCTAGTTAAGCAACATGCATGGTACAAAAATATATATTTTATTTTATTTAAAGATTTCTTTATAATTAAAAAGCACACATTTTAATGTCTCCTCTGTATATGTGGTGGTTAATCTACATATACAGTATGCTATACTGTTTTGTTCATTTCAGTTTTTCAATACATTTCATTGTCTGGAAACTGTAATAGTGGTGCTAAACAAACTGATCATTGCGATCTAAAAACATGGCTAGGTGTAACAACTACGCGCATTTAGGCTGAGGGCCTTTATCAGGAAGCCATGAAATTTCCAAATGAACCTATGCAAACAAAAAAATATATTACATATCAGTGTCAATGTGTTGTCCTAATCATAAATGTGCTCAAAAACATACAGTGCAATTTTTACAATTTTGTAGTTAAAAACACATGCGAAAATGTCCTGAAAGTACTTGAGCCTGTCCTGCTATCTACAAATATACATACACAACAAGGTGCCCATCCTGACTGATTGTACATAGATATGTACAACCGAGTGTACATCCTAGCTGGCTATACATGTGGGTATCTACATGGATATATACAACATAGTGTACAATCTGGCTGACTACGCATAGATATATACAGAACATATATACAGAACAATGTGCACATCCTAGCTGTCTGTACATTGTATACAACATAATAGGCAACCTGACTGGGTATTTACACAGATTGGATGTAGAAACAGAGTATATACAGAAGATATATACAGAACACTGTGCACATCCTAGCTGTTTGTACATAAATGTATACAGCATAATAGGCAACAGCATAATAGGCAACCTAACTGGTTATTTATATAGATTGGGTGTAGGAACAGAGTCTGAAAGTCCTATAGATGTGCCTTCTATCTGGACACTGGGATGAATGTGAGGAATATGTTAAAGTCAAAATGATGGTAAAAATGTGGGACTGATAGAGATGGCTACTATGAGTAGATATAGGAGGGAAAATGTTAAGTGAAAAACAAACAAATAAGGTTTCAGGACTGTGTGTGTACCTTGTTTATGGGATTCGATGTCTTAAGAGCCTCGGGTCACGGTGGTCCAGAAAAACAATTGAGTTAAGGGTGATTCTAGCAAAGGAGAAAAGGATTGATGTAAAGATATTGTGCTAAAGTGTAAAGTTCTAATTACTTTATTTGGCGGCAGAAACTTGTGTCTTAATTAAATACCTGCATCAGTAGTTTGTCGCAATTGCCAATAAAGAAGGTTTAGTAATATCGGGAACTTCCCGGGAGGGAAAGGAGATTGCAGGGGAAATGACTGAAATACCTGTGGGCAAAGACAGATATACAAGCGTGTGTTAGTCAGAGAGTGGGGAAGGCGATGGGAAAGGTGGGGCAAGGGGTGGGGAGGGGGGGGTGAAGAAACGGGTGGTTAGCGGGATCGGGATACAACCAGACAGGTTAAAGTCTGTAATAGTTGAACAGAGACGGAGAGAGGCAGTAATACCTGTTTAGGCAGTCCGTCAAGTGTATTTGTAATGGGGTCTGTGGGTCGGGTACTTCTTTCAGTAAGGTACATCCAAGACGGTGTCCATATTGTGGTGATCTGGGAACCAAGAAGGTAGTGAACAGGGCATTAGTGAAGCGAGGCCTCAAAAAGAGCGGCATAGCGTGGAGGCAGAGGGGCTAAGGGGCTGCGGCGTGTCGATGCAGACACTGGGAAAATTACCTTGAAAAGAGGTCCCGCCTGCCTTCCAATGGTGGAGTCTTCCGGTGTCTCAATGGGTCGGACCCGATCGGGGATTGCCAGGATGTGGCCAGTGTTCATGAAGGCATGTTGCTCACGTGATTGGGCCAATTAACGGACAGGAATTCAGATTCACGAATTCCGTGGTAGAGGTAGAGAAGGGACTGTGTAGGATAGTATAGCTGGTTGCACGAAAGGTGGCAGACATATTGGAACAGATAATGTCTGTTGACAGGGAAAGACGAGTAATCTAGGGTGGCGAGGAAGGGCGGGCGGGGGGGAAGAAAGGGGGGGCCGGGGCGGCGGAAGGGAAATGTTTAAGTGAAAATATGGATTTGAATGCTGGCAAATGAGGAGTGTAGTGAGATATAAGAGGAAGGAAGTGTGGTCCCACAACTATATGGGGTTGAGAGGTGTTGTAAGCTGACCTGAAGGTATAAAATATTAAAAACTAACCAGATGGTATAATAAACCAAGTAGTAGGTGTATGTGAAATTGAAATGCTATGGAGCCGGGATAGTAATGATGGCATAAAGATAATTTAGCCATAGTTATATTTGAGGTCCTGATCCCAGGGTATTTCGTTGTTCATCCCTTTGGTGTACGTGTCCAAAGTGAAAATCCAGTACACTTCTCTGCATGTACGTACTTGTGTGCTTTGTGTACCTGATGATTTTCGTATTTTTTCTAGGATGTACCAACGTATGTCATTGGGGTTGTGTTTGGCCTCCAGAGAATGTTTGACCAGAGGAGCCTGCATCTTTCCAGTGCGAATGGCTGATCTGTGTTCTGATAGGCGGGTTGACATCATGCGGGCGGTTTCACCGACAAACCCCAAACCACAGGGGCATAGCAAAAGATAGACCACATTTGTGGTTTTGCAGTTGGTCAAAGTTTGGGATATGAGGGGTCTGTTATTGAAGGACCATTCCTTAGTCTCTATAGCAAAATCACAAACAGTGCATGTAAGGCATTTGTAGTTGCCTACAACGGGGGTCATGCCAGTTAAGGCTCTTTGTGTTACAGAGTTGTGTTAAGGTTCCATTCTCGACCGTACAACCAAGTCTTTTAGATTTTTGTTTTTCCTATATGCAAAGACTAGCTTGGGAGCTGGTGTTCTTTAGGTTTAGTGGCGTTCAAAATGTGCCAATTTGATAAAACTATTTGTTGAAGTTTTGCATTCATGGTTGAATGCCTTGTTACAAAGACCATCTTAGAGTTGGATTCTTTGGTACGAGATGTTAGTAGGTGTTGTCTATCAAAGAACCTTGCTCTTTTGTAGGAGTCACGGACTAGTCGTTTAGGGTATCCTCAAGATATGAATTTGTTTTTCATCTTGGCTGCCCTCTTGTCAAAATCTATCACAGAGGAGCAGTTCCTTCGTACTCGAAGGAACTGACCAAACGGAATGCTTGATTTTTGGGTCTTTGGGTGGTAGCTAGTGTAATGTAAAAGTGTATTGCGAGCAGTTGGCTTCACATACAAATCTACATGAAGGTGGTTGTTATCGCTGATGATGTTAATATCTAAAAATTCTACCTGTGAGGGGAGCCTCGGTCTACACGACCCATGGAGGTGCGCAGAGGAGACTGACGAACAACAAGTGATTCAAAGCATATATACGTTTTCACACATTCAGGTTAACACCCTAGAAGGAAGAACACAAGTTGTCAGTAAGCCAGCAGGAAAACTCATATAAGGCACCACTAATTGTTGGTAGCTAAGCTGAAGCTATTCCGGGGGCAGGTCAGTGAGGCACCCTCTTGTCTATCTAAAACCCGGGGAGTACAGGAACGGGCTCTGCTAGAATGTACACGTCCCACAAGAAGGGCAAGTGTGACCTTGTGTTTCCCTGAGCTATACACAAAAGATCAGAGAAGCAGACTGAGTAAGTTAGCATGGTTTTGTACCATGAGCTAAACCATGTGACTACTGGGAAACAGTACATGAACGAAGGGAAACAAAACAAAGTGGCCCTGACTACATCAATAGGTCTAAACGGGCCTACATGAATCTATCATTGAGCTAACATATATATTATAATACTATGCGGTTCTTCATACATATATGCGGTTATATGGTACATAGTGGGCCAATCATGAATGCATATATAATTTTATATCCCAACAGACCCTTTGAAATGTCTTCAAACTGCTGCTACGAGGTATCTGTCTGATCAGTACTATCAGTATCGTAGCTCCTAATAGTCCAATTAGATTCTATCTCTCTCTTCATTAGCTGATGAGTTCTATGGTAATCAGAAGGGGCAATATACACAGGGGGATAAAGAAAGGGCAGATAACACCGTCCTGCCCATCCTCGTGGAAGCCAAGTATAAGCATTTTTCCCGCACACAAAATATACATTAGGGGGAGAGATCATCGGGGGAGTACTGTCGGTCTGCAATGTATAAGTGTAATTACAGGTACTACTCCCTACCTTAATGGGACCTGGCCCCCTAATACAAAACGAAGAGGTGGAATTTATGATGGGGATTGGCAGGGCTCTATCATTTGTATCATTGCGTTCTTTAAAATGCTGAAAATACAAAGTGGAATTAAAAAGTTCAAAATCCTGCATTTCTTCTTGCAACTAGGTATCATTTTTGGAATCAGTATATACATTCATACAGGCGTTTGGATCTAAAGAACCCTGACCTTCATCCCCTTCAGCATCAAATCCTTGATGTCGCTCTATATATTTTAAAATGACTTCATAATCCCTTTCAGAATATATTTTGGGATTTGCAACATAGTAGGAATACATCAATGATAGTAGTTGGTCTGTCCCTGGGAGGGCCTCCACCAGTTCTGTTGGCACTTTTGATCCTTGTTGCAATCCTTTCTTTTGCGCGAGAGCGTAAGTCATACCACCATTTTTGAAGGTTGGTGATATCTCGGCGGGCAACCCCCACAGCATTTACTTTTGCTTGAATGGCCAGCCACAGTTTTCTTTTGACTGCTTCTGGAACCTTCAATGACTGCTTCCCAAACAGCTGTTCCTGCCTCTGAGTAACCTCCTCTTGTAAAATCTGCAACTCCTGCTCACTAAACTTTATCTTCCTTTTTCTGGCTTGAAGGTCTTGACTAGCACTTTCTGGCTCCATTTCTCCCTCTGCTGCACTCCAAAAACACTCCTGGTGCAGCAAACAAAGTTCAAAGTTCAAATGACCAACTGCCACTCTCTAGTTCAAACTAGGTTTCAGGTGTGCTTAATCAGTGTGTGTGATTCCTGGGTGTGTTCTCAATCCAATGCATGATTTTGCGAATTCGCAATTTTGCGTTTTTTTTGCAATTTCTTAAAATGCGAATTCGCAGAAAAATTGCAAATATAATGCAATTTGCAAAAAATAGCGATTTTCACCGAATCTCAAAAAAATCGCTAAAATAATGATGCATGCCGTTTTGCGATTCGCAACTTGCGATTCCTTAAAATTCGCAAATTACGATTCGCAAAACGACACAATGATGCATGTGCCCCTTAGACTGGTATTCACCCAGAGTACAGTTTGAACTCTGTCTGTTAAGAGGGATTTTGTAATATCCCATCCTTTAGCCTGGATCCCACCTTCCTTTGAACGATCCATCAGGATGTCATGATGGACCGTATCAAAGGCTGTAGACAGATCCAGTAGGACCAGGACTGCTTTGCCACCCCTATCGAGGGCTTCCCTAATCTCTTCAGTGGCCTTGATGAGAGCTGACTCAGTACTATCTCCCTCTTTAAAGCCATATTGGGTAGAGTGCAAGGCTTGTGTTTCGCCTAAGAAGGCACTAAGTTGTTGATTCATAGTTTTTTCAATCAGTTTTGCTGGAAGCCGAAGACGAGAAATTGGGCAAAATGTATTTGAAGCCTTAGGGTCCAGGCTAGGCTTCTTTAGAAGAGGCAGCATTGAAGCAACCTTTTAGAGTTTAGGGAACTGCCCTTTTTCAAACATAACATTATAAATAGATGACAGTGAGCAGGCGACCGGACCCGGGGCCAATTTGACCATAGCGACCGGGCATGGATCTATAGGGTGACCATAATTTTGCTGTCATGAGGATTTTATGAGTATCATTAGAGGACAATGGCAGGAGCTTGTCAAAGATATGGGGGGGAACTCCATAGACTTAAGTTTCTCTCGTGCCATACCTGTCCCAGCTCCGCTTGGGCAGCTAAAGGCCGAGAAGATGGTCCCCACTTTATTAAAAAAGAACGTGGCGATGTCTTCACATAGTTCCTGACTCAACTGAACTCTAGCTGGCCCAGGGGAAGCCCGGCTTGATACCGTTTTAAACAGCCTTTCATAGAGTTTTTCGCTAGGTCAATTTGGATTGTGTAAAACTTTTGTTTAGCGGAAAAAATAAGTTGTTTATAATTCTGGAGACTGATCTTATATAGCTTTTTCTCCATTTCTTTGTAGCCTTTCCTCCAGCTCCTCTCAAGACGTTTACATATGAGTTTTTGATTTCTCAGTTCTTCTGAAAATCATGGAGCAGAGTGTTGTAATTTACCCTGGGCGAAGTACTACGCTACGCTCGCGTAGTTTGCGAACTTTGCACTACTTCGCACTACGCAAATTGCACTTAGCACAGAGCAAACGCGTAGCATAGCCATCATTTTTTGCTTGCTTGCGGTCCTCAGCGTGAAGTTGGAGACCGCGGGCGAGCAAAATGACATACCGGCGTGACTTTTTCCTCATTCACGATCCATGCAGACCTTAAAACTTCACAGAATGCACTTCCCATTTAAAGCAGACATCAAATATGATGCGGCATATTCCAAGTGTACCTGTCCACAGACTCATACAAAGTATCCTAATCACTAAACCTTCTAGAAACATGTCGTGAA
This sequence comes from Lissotriton vulgaris, assembly GCF_964263255.1. Classification (NCBI taxonomy): domain Eukaryota; kingdom Metazoa; phylum Chordata; class Amphibia; order Caudata; family Salamandridae; genus Lissotriton; species Lissotriton vulgaris. The sequence continues at coordinate 1,348,584,919 of NC_141696.1, forward strand.
CCTCACATTTGAACTGCAGCTTCACCATTCTACTACTACTCAGAGTGTTGGGCCGAAAAAAATATAAAGGAGCAACCCTTTGCATATCTGTACATATCTGTGTTGTAAGCCTCACCATATTCCTAAACGCATGCATCCATGTATCTGAACCTTTCCCTAGTGGCATCATTTACAAAGGACACATACAAATAGAAGTATACCTGTATTTTATATGTCTAACATCTTCAGACGCATAACATTTATGAAAACACATGTGTAAGTAGAGGTATACCTCATTTACAAAACCATACAGACCTTAAAACCTCATAAACTGCACTTCCCATTACAAGCAGACACATAAACGTATGCAGCATATTTCAAGTGTACCTTTCCATGGACTTGTACAAAGTAACCTAATCACTAATTCCTCTACCAACATGTCTTAAATCTCACTTTTGTGCTGTAGCTTCGCCATTCTACTACTAGTCAGGGCCGTTTGGCCTAGCCAAATACAAAGCAGCAACTCTTCACATATCTCTTTTGTAAGTCTCACAATATTCCTGAAAGCATGCATGCATGTGTCTGTGCCTTTTGCTAGTGCCATCCAAAAAGAAACATACATATAGATCTATACCTGTGCTTTAAATGTCTATCATCTTCAAATGCATAATCGATTGAGAATACATGTGCAAGTAGACATACCTTCACAGACTGCACTTCCCATTTCAAGCAGACACCTAAAATTATGCAGTGTATTTCAAGTGTAACTTTCTACAGACTCAAACAAAGTAGCCTAATCATGATTCCCTCTACCAACATGTCTTAAACCTCACGTTTGTGATGCAGCTTCACCATTTCACTACTACTCAGGGTGTTGGACCTAGACAAATATATAGCAGCAACCCTTCACATGTCTCTGTAGTAAGTCTCCTCATATTCCTGAAACCATGAATGCATGTGTCTTTATATTTTGCTAGTGGAATTATACATAAAAGAAACATACAAATATATGTATACCTGTGTTTTATACATCTAACATCTTGATACATATGTATGACAAATACATGTGCAAGTAGAAACATACCTCAGTCACAAGACCATGCAGACAGTAACACTTGACGGACTGCACTTCCCATTTCAAAGAGACACCTAAAATTAAGCTGCATACTTCAACTGTACTTTTCCATAGACTCATACAAACTACCTTAGTCACTAATCCATCTACCAATGTATAGGTATTCGTATGCACAAACTATTTCAAACATCATTTTAATATAATAAAAACTACAATACACATCTGTACATTTCGTAACATATTTTGAACTTGACAGTTCTCAAATAATTTCAAAACTTTGAAAATAAAGCTTTTCAAATCAAAAAATATCCACACAAACAGTAAAGCACTACTTAATAATACATAACACACCTTACAAATGCGTAACTCACTTTTCAAATTGTATTGCAGAGTATGAAATATGAGAAACTCGTAAAAGATTCTCTTTTTCGCACAATAAATGTAATGCACCATTCACAACAACCTAAACCCAGTGATTTCTAACTTTCACTCTCTTTCTGCACACAAATAAATGTAAGTTCCAAATCACATTGCTTCCTACATTATTTCAGATTGTGAAACACATTTCTATTAGTTACACATATTAACCCTTTCTACGTGTCTTCTAAAAGTACCCAAACTGGTTCTCTAATTTTCTGGCGTCACAACTCCACAGTGGTGCCCCAGTGTACCGTCACAAGGGAGCCCCGAACCCTGACAGGAGTTCAAAAACCTATTTCCAATATTACTACTATTACTAGTTTTATTTTTTTACAACACACTAGTTCTAAACATACTATTTGGGAAAACGTAATATAGTAGCATATCTCTTATATACAATTTATCATTTCACATTTTTAACTCAAAGATACATTTTAACCATTCTGCTTAATCCCAGTTTAAACCCAGTTTCCAAAGTAACAGTTTCTACAACATTCAACTGTACTGGCAGGTCACAAGTTCACCATATTTTGAAGTTTACAACAGTAGCTTACAAATACAAATAGCAGGAGTGGTTGACTTTTGCAGAAAAATGATCTTATCCCATCTATTGTACCTTTAAAAAAAATTTAATAAGCAATAAGAAACATGCTTCTTCAGGAAAGTAACATGCATCCTATTTTTGAGTGCAGAATGTCAATGAACAGCCAATCACTTTTCCGTTTTTTCAAAAACAGCATCTTCTCCTCCAATTTAGATACCTCTCATTCTACCAACTGACTACCTCAGCTACAGATATCTTTTCATTCCTTCCAGACATGCCTTCAACATGCTTACAGTATGGATTGTAGGGCACCGCTATGTTTTCTGGTGCAAGTTATGCTGAACACAGAGGTATTGACAAAGACCTAGGTTTGCAAAATGTGGATATTATTAGGTCTGGGCGTAGTACACGTATTTGCACTACATGAAGCTACGCAAAGACGTTCTCGCACTACGCGAGCTTCGCGTAGCTTCGCAAGCGTGCGTAATTGCTTGTCAGACCCGTTTGCGATGCATTTTTCTTGTTCGGTTGTGCATGTTAGGGATGCTGTCTTCATGCTCGGGGGATCGTAGTTCGCTAACTTACCCATGCGGTCGCCTATAGGCGCAGCCATCTCATTTTTTTAATTGTTCTCCCTGCTCGCGTTGCCTTATTTCCTGTTCCGGGTCACGATAACGCATTCGCATTGTGCATGTCATGTTCAGGAACGCTATCTACTTGTTCGCGATGACAAGTGCGTGTTAGCGAGAAATATTGCGCAAACTTACCCAAGTGGTCGCTACGGCTGCAGCCATCTTGTTTTTCACTCTATGCGATGCTTCTGGGCCTAGTTTTCTATTCACCTTTAATCTTTGCAATCTTTACTTATTTCCACTGTTTTTCTCACTGTTTTTATTTATCATCTCTGTCTCTCTGTCCCTAAGTTTATATATTTTGTGGTTTATTTCTACTTTCACTGTGTTTTTGTTACTTTTCTACTGTTTTATTTTACTTCTTTTTTCAAACTCCTACTTCTTCCCCCTAACTTAATTTTTTCCTTCTTTTCTTTTCTCCCTCCACCCCAGAACCATGGCCAAGGGCAGGAGTACCGGCTCCAAGGGCAAGGCGCCTGCGCCAAAGAGCCGGCTGCCTTGCGGCAGAATGCGCCCTGCAGGGGTACGGGCCCGACAACTTTTTGAAGAGACGGAGGTGGTTTCCCTGGTTTTCTTCATCCACCGCCACCTCCCCTTGACCTTGGCAGCAGGCGGCAGGCCTGCACCGGGTACCTTACCCAGGAGCGTCACCGCCGGTGGAAGAAGGTGCATTGGGTACTGTTTTGCTGCTCGGGGATCTGGCGCACCTGCAACCAGCTGGCCCACCGGTGGTCAGACATCCTGGACCGGGAGCAGGACCGGTTGGACCTGCTAGGTGTCGAGGTTGTGGGGCTTGGTGAGTAGCTAGTAATATATAGTAGTATTGTGTATAATTCTTGGACGAATAACATGATTACTGGTGCGCTTAGTTACATTGCAAGTCAAATCTGTTTCAAAATCTCTTTGCGATTGTATGACACAGGTGCTGCTCAGCACTTCTCTTACTTGTTTGCAAATTTGTACTCGCTTGGGCTGATTAATGATGTGAGAGTTTACTTTAGAGAACTGAAGTTAGTTAATGCTATTGCTAGAGTCTAGTCCTTCCATTGTCCTTCAGTGAAATAGTGGTGGATGGATAATAGGTTTACTTAGTATTAGTTCATATTTTGTTCACAGTCTGCGTGATGCCTCCTCTCTCATTGAATGTTTCTTACCCCAGTCCTCCATAGAACCTTTTTGAAATTTTTTAGTGAGTGGTAGGCTTAGCAATAGCATTGTCAGTCAGTAGCAGAACAACATACAACGCAACCAACCAACAATTTGGTGTATGTACAAATGTATGCATGTGTCCTCCATCTCATCTATGCATTTTTGCTGGCAAAAATAAAATGGAAATGCAGACTTACTGAACAATTGGCCCGTCTGGAATAGGTGGAGTGGGTCAGGTGGTACTACTGGCTTCGTTAGTATTCTGCAATGACAATGATTATGGAACATTTGATAAGTGTTCATATAAGTAGACGGTCCGTGAATCCTGCAAGCCAGCAGTTGTTTTTAGATAGGTCAATTTTACTGCAATTGTTGTTTCCTAAAATGTTTGAGCGTTTTTAAATGATTTATTTGTTTCACAGCACTCAATGTTTCTCTCTTTCTTTATTATTTCTTACATGATCAGGACCCAGGGGCTAGAAGACGGGGTCCGAGTCGGTGGGACAACCACCAGAGGAGCGCTCCTCTAGCGAGGATCCTGTGACACCAGTAAGTCCTACAGTGCTTATATTATTAACAATTATATTTCCCTAACTTTTAACGAACTTTATTTTTTCCAAACTATATTAATTACGCTTCCTAATTCAATTTTAAAAAAAAGTTTCTTTGATCTTCATTATCTGTTTTCGAAATGTTGGTTATCTCTGCCTTTCTGTTCCTTCAAACTGCCTCTGCTATGACTCTTTGTACTACTATTATTAGACCGTCTGTAGCTAAGCTTGCCCTGTTGGCCAGTCTTTAGTTAAGGTTTTCTTTTGAATAAAGTTGTGATAGAGCAATAGCTGTAGCCACTGGGTCCACTCCTGTCCTTTGCGTTGTCCTCTTTAATCTTTAGACTTTGACAATTCCCACCAACAAAATGCGCAACCGAATTTTTGTCTAGTATTTTTTGTTAGGATAGTAGTAAATACTACTACTTTTGTGGGTATTCTGCACAGCCACATACAGAACTATGCACAAGAAAACAGGATGTTGGTGATGGGAGGTTGTACCTTACTTACACCTCAGTCAGAACTCAGAACCCACAATTCACTGACTGACTAGCTATAGTGTCTCATTAGTCATTATGTCCCGAACCCCCACATGAAGATACCCAATGATTTTATTACACAACCCAGAACATATCACTCTTTCGCTCATTCACTCGTGTAAGTCCACAACACCACACCAAATATACCACAGAGTCTATGTGCAAGTTCAAAAGGTTTATTTATTTCAAATAATAACAAGCTTTGTAAGTTGTTCCATGAAATTACATCCAGCTCCAACATGCAAAATAAAGAAGATTAAAACTATACATTTGTACAACTAGTGCATGATAGAGATCTGTGTGAATTGTGGGAGACCCCTCAACGTTGAACGTATACTGGTTACATGCATCTTTCATAAGCTCTGCAAATCTCTGGTTCATAGAAGGGAATCTTCTGCCTATTATGAGAAAAATGGGGCACGTTAGACAGTATAATTCAATTATGCAAGCTTTTTGCAGTCATGCCAAAAAGTGTAACATTATGGCTAAGCAATAGGGACTAACCGAACTCCATAAAAAAATGGCTTGTTTTTCAACCTCTTCAATTGTATGCAACACTCATCTGGTCTCAAAGGCATCTTACTGCACAACAAGCAGCGAGGTAACATGTGCAAAAGAGTAGACATGAATCTAAAATGGTTACCTGGCTCAGGCTAACTTTCTAAAGACTAGAGTAGGAGTAGAGATGAGATGACCCCAGGGAATAATACTACTAACGTCTGTGTACTGACTCTACTGTAGTACGCAATTTGGACTAGTGGTGATTTATGTTGTCCTTTAACTGTTTTTTCAATCTTCATTCCTGGTGAAAACAAGTAAAATAGGGGGAGGTGTACAGGCATCTAAAAAGGTGTACTTTTTTTATTGGTGCATTACCAGTACCAACCACCAGAGCCGGCGGGGCCAGCGGCGATGCCAATGCTGCCATTCAGGAGGGGGCAGGAGTTGCAGCACCTGCAGGAGCACCAGTGGGGGAGGAAACAGCAGCGGTGGGCGGTGGTAACTTATATATGTATTACTTATTGGCATTACTAGCTGGAAGGGGAACATTTCACTCACTGTACTGTGAGACTTATTAAGTAAGTATCAACTTGAAGTTGTACTGAACAATATACAAATGAGGTAATATAAATTTTGTGATCAATTGTGTCCCCTATCTTAGACCCCAACGACTCTGTGTACACGCTACAAGTACATGTATGTTCCCTCCCCTTCAAGCTATGAAGATGCAAATACATTTGCGTCCAACGTTAACATGTCCTCTTTCAGATTCACCATGAATGGGTCAAATAGTCCGTTCCTAAATATGCCATGCCAACGTCTTTATGTAATGTACTTTACACGTTTTTCAGCTCTGGCGAAGTAGGCCCTGAATTTCTGCCATCGAGCCTTTTCCTGCCTTCTTACTCTGAATCACAAACCTGGGCTTTGCATCTGTACCCGTGACCTCTGCCTCACTCCCTGTGTGGCTAACGGTGCTTTGCTCAGCCTGTTGCCTGCCAAGACTGTATTCAACCTTCGAATTATCTGCTCCACTCCTCAAAAATACATTCCTGTCTAGTAGTTTCATGTCAACATCCTTCCAGCTGCAGAGCAAAGGGCTTGGCCTCACTGTCTCTCTGCAAGTAATTCATGCCTCTGTTTCCATGGTAGGCCCATGCCCTCCCTCGCACCCCTCGCATCTCATGCAGACACGTAGACGCTCATACACGCACTCACAGTCAGTATAGAATAGCCTCTTGTCCGAGAGACCTTTTCCTTCCAGATAATACAGTTCCTTAAACATGAGATATTAGATACGATTCGGGATTAGGTTGATCTGACATCCAGACATCCAGACATCTGTCTCCACTTGAGGGCTAAATGTCAAGTTCCCCTTCACCCCTCAAGTTACACGTACATTACACGTCATACTGCTGCGCACGCATCTCTGCCATATGTTTTTGCTGACACTGCCGGATTCCCTCCTGGATCCGCCTATTTGTGACATCATGTTAAATGACGTTCTTGTTCACGCCTTCATGCACGCCTATTGTAACGCCTTTTTGTATTACGTACATGCATTCTTATCTCTCCTCTCAGCTGTTACGCCTCCTGCATATACCTTTACTGTAACGCATTGACTATATATATGAATGCCTGTCAATAATGTATTGTCGCATACTTGCATACCCGCATATTACCATTGACTCTGTCAGTCTGTCCCTTCCCGAACCTATGTGGTGACGGAACGGTATGCCACCTTGGCTCGAGCCAAAATGCTATTCACCCAATTCCTTTTATAGGAATAAAACCCTTTTTGAGAAACCTCAAATATCACGGATTTTGCCTCTTATTTATTATGAGTTATTCTTATTGACTTTACCGCATAGAAATTCAGTACCAGGTAATTAATTTTACCACATAATTGGCGCCCGAATAGGGACCCCTCCCCCCTCTCACCCGCCGGAGGTGCTTTGCAGGCTTAGTCCCCTGCCACAGCCGGACGGAAACTACGCGTACCCACAGGATTTCCTGTATCTCCCTCAGGCCAACGGAGGTGACTGAGGCCGCGATCGACACCCAGACGAGGCGGTGAGAAGTGCGGAGGATCCCGACCAGAGCCTAGCTGAGAGAGCAAGATCCGAGGTATACGGAGGCCCACCAGGTTCCGAAGTTCCGAAGTATCTGCGTCACGAGTTGAGTCCGAATCCAGTCCGAATCCAGTCGAGTCCAGTCCAGGGTTTCCGAGGCCTTCTGTTTCCGTGCTTCCCGGTGAGTACCGTTGCTGGGGACGCATCTAGACGTGCGCATTAGTTTGTGCCGGTCAAGACAGGTTTGGGTACACAGACCTGGTCTGCACTGTTTTAGACAGTGTATCTGTACTGTTTAGCAGTATATCCAGTCTGCACTGTTGAGCAGTGTATCTAGTATTATGCAGTTAGCTAGTTACATTCTAATTGTTATCATTCGTGTCAAAATGTTTTAATGTGTCTCAAAATGTCGTGGTCTGAGTGATTGTTCGATCGTCATTATTGTGATTATTGTGTCCATTGTGTTCATATCTGAGTAAACACTAAGTAGCCAGATTTTTAAGATGCCGTTGTTCTCCAAATTAAGACAGATAAAGACTAGAAAAGGGGTACTCTAGGAAGCTGTTCCCATCCCACCTAGGGACACTCCGGGGTACTTTATGTACCACAAGCACGGCCTAGACGCCGTTCTATTTCTCGATTTATGGGTGGACTACACTAAAGATCTAGCAGAGAATCAGAGATGGCCCGCTGCAGGGACATGGGATTCAGAGTGCATCATAAGAGTAGAAGAAGCATTACGAAAAAAGAAAGCCAGACAGTCACAGAAAGATGCCATCGAATTATGGCGTAAAGAATCACATAGGCGTACAGAAAAAGCACTTAGAAAAGAAGAGAAAAGGAAAGAGGATCCAGACAAGGCCCAAGAAAACGTATTAGTTGAGGAAGGTATCCGAGTAAAAATAGAACAAGTAGACAGACAACTGAACACCCTTAGGAATGGTATGTATCCTCTCCTGGCCGAAGGTTTACCTAAAGCCACTCCTGAAGTACCAAAAGATCTACCACCTCCCATGCTCCCGACTAAAATGCATCCCAAAACAGCGAAGGACATTTTCCTTTCTTCCTATCTAGATGATGTAGCGCCCGCATATGCTAATGCCGCACCGCCGCGTACCCCTCCTCCTGGCGGCGCTCGACCCCAAGACAATCAGCTCCTACCCCCGCGACAAGCTACTCCTCCACCTCTTCCTCCCGTTCCGAACGTTCCTCCTGGTCTTCCTCCCGTTCTTCCAGCTCTTCCCGCACCCATTCCTCCCACTTTACACCCGAACAACCCTTTCGGAGGCAGTGCCTCTGGGGGCGCGTCCGGAGGAGCGATAGGTTTCCAGACACCTCCACAAGTACATAGAATGACTTACAGGGATCTAGCACAACAACGTACACCTCGATCAGCCGATTTCGATATAATAAAAGACCGTCTCGGGGATTGTAGATATGATCCAGTACCCGGTAGAAATGATGAAAGATTAATACTAGCATCAGTACGACTAAGACGAGTCACCAACTTTTTGTTGACCCTACCCGGAATGGTTGAACATCTAGACAGAATATATCGTTTTGTCCAAACAGGGCAGGGACCTGAAAGTATCAAGGAAGCCATGGCTCACCAGAAAGTTGACATTCAAGCCAAGATATTACGGTTTTTTATAAACTGTTTAATAAGAGAACAAGATAGGCCGGGGATGGACCCGGAGGAAATGAAAGCACTTCATAGATGGGGTCAGAATATAGCAGACGGGAACCATGATAAACAGAATTGTATAAAAAACATGTATCAAAGAATCAGAAGCGTAGTAATAAAAATACATGAAACAAGACCAATAGAACCAGAAAATGAATCAGACAAGTTTGAGTCCTCAGAAGAGGAGCCATCAGAAGAAGCTACAGGACAAACACAATTACCAGTTAGAGAAACGATAGCATACGTAGGTAAAGGAAGACCCTTTAATAATTCAATGCGCCCAGTGCGTCCAGAAAGTAAAAGAATTTTTCAAGAAGCCATGTGTAACCCAAGAACTCCTGAACACTTATTTCAAGCTACTGATAACAGACTTAGAGAACGAATGGGGTACCATGTACTAGATTCTATGGATGAACAAGAATTAGCGAGGTCAGCAGTACAATGGGCTGACAGTCCCGAGAAATATAGTGATGATGCGTTAGCACACACATTTTTGAACATGACACCAAGTGAACAGCGTTTAGCTGGTACATACATGATACAGCACCTACTTCTATTATATAGAAGCCAACATTCCGATCCAGGCCCCCTGCCTGATATATTAGCAGAACTACTCATGAATAAATGGAGAGGTCTAGGTACCGATCTAATTAAGGTAATTCTAGAACAGCGACACAGATATAGTGCCTTCCTATGTCCACAATCTGGTTCAGCACACTCCATGGAAAGAGAAATGTATTACCTGGATAGACAGAATCCGCTACGAGAAGTGCACCCAGTTCAGAATACGGATAATACACTTAGACGTGTGTTTGTGTTCACACCCATAACCAAAATAGAATTATTGGAAATGAAGAAACTAGTACCTAGCCATGATAAAGATCCCGCAGGTTTTCACCGTGAAATAAAAGACATGTTACTCATGGGTGACTATACTTACCCCGACCTTATGAAGATATTGAAAGTGCTACTGCCTCCTGGTATTTATGAGAAACTTAAGGAAAAAGAATAGGAAGTGGGAAATGTAAAGATTGATTGGACTGCATTAGAAAACGAAGAAAATACTAGAATTCCAGGCCAAGGGCTCGGGGATAAGGTTAAAGCATTACCAGGATTGTTAGTACAAGTGTTGCCACGTTTATTAAGTACGAAAAAGGAAGATTGGGGTGCAATTTCAGCTTGTAAACAGAAACCCGATGAAGACACTAGTGATTTTTATACTCGATTTGAGAAATGTTTTGGTATTAATAGCGGCCTGAAACCAAGTAGCGAGTCCTATCCACACCTTTTTGTAACAAAATTAGTCGAGAATTCACTGCCCCAGGTTAAGAACAGAGTACTGAAAGTCGAAAGCACCTGGCAAGCTAACACCCCTTCACAAATGTTACAAATGTTACAGTACCACCAGAATAGAATTAGAGAAGAACAAGAACATGAACAAAGACGTATGAAAGACACGAAAATGAAAATGTTAGTTGCCCAGTCAGTTCCTGCTGATGGTCACAAAAAGGGTGCGACCCAGCCTAGTAATTCGACGGCTCCTGTTAAAGGAACATGTAACTATTGTAAACAGCCAGGTCATTATGTAAACGATTGTGCAGTTCTGAAACACAATATCTCCACGGGTAAGACCAAGGAAAGACCGCGTGTACCTAGACAAGATCAAACCCAGCAACAAGTACCACAGAATATACAACATATTCCGCCTATGCCAGCTTCATCACAAACTGTAGCAGTGCCACAGCAACAGCCTATTACTGCAACACAGAACACAACACAACAGATGTACCAGTACGCACAGAATGACTACCCTGATTATCAGCGGTACACATGAAATAGCCTAGAGAGGGAGTTTGGCTTGCCCCTTATTGAAGTTCCTGTAGATCAAGAGGGTCCTTATGTACACAGTCAAGTGTTAGGGAAAGACAGAAAGTTTTTAATTGACACAGGGGCAAGCAGGACCACAATCAGTCACAATGAGGTTCCAGGGGCACCCCTCTCAGGCTCACAGAATGTTTCCCTTGGATTTTCAGGAAAGCCCATTATTAATGAAGTATCACAGCCACTTCCACTTGCAGTCAGTCCTTTGACACGGACTACAGATTTATTGCTTACAAAATCATGTCCAGAAAACCTATTAGGTATAAAGACACTGAAAGCTCTAGGAGCTATAATATGCTGTTCTCCGGAAGGAGTACGATTATTCTTGCGAGATTTTAAAGGCCATTATGTATTAAGAGGCATGGATCCCCGGTTACAGAGTGTACCTGCACACTTGTGGGCGAAAGGCCCCACTGATGTAGGTTGCATGCACATTACACCATATCGAGTCACACTCAAAGCAGGAGTGGTATTACCACGAATTCGACAATACAAGTTACCTCCAGATGCTGTAGTGGCTTTGCTGAGAATCATTGATGAGCTCATTGCACAAGGAGTGGTCGTGGAAACCGACTCCAATGTATGTAATTCACCTATCATCCCAGTTCTTAAACGAACCGATCCAAATGCACCACCTGTTTATCGATTAGGTATTGATCTGCGCGAATTGAATAAATGCATTGTACCACAGTATCCTGTGGTTCCAGATATCTCGTCATTACTGACAGCGTTTGATTCAGAAGCGACGTTCTTTACTGTAATTGACCTCAAGAACGCCTTCTTTAGCGTCCCAATTGATCCAGAAAGCCAATACTTGTTCGGATTCAGTTTAAATGGACGAAGTTTCAAATTTTCACGCGCACCTCAAGGATTCACAGAAAGCCCCAGCATCTATAGCCAAGCACTGAAAAGACAACTTGACAGTATCCACATGCCTGTTAACACTGCCCTACTCCAGTATGTCGATGATCTACTGATCACCGCACGAAGCGAACCCGAATGTGAAAAAGCATCACTGACGGTTTTAAATTTCCTGGCTGACAAGGGGCACAAGGTTTCCCCTTCAAAGCTGCAATTTTGTGTTCAGCAAGTTGTGTACCTGGATCACTTGCTGTCCAAAGTGGGGAGACAGCTCACTCCAGATCGCATCCAGTTAATTGTAAACATGTCACCACCGAAAACACAAAAGGAGGTACGGGCTTTCATAGGCCTCACCTCGTACTGCAGACAATGGATTCCACAATATGCATTTCTAGCAAAGCCACTCATTCAGTTGACAACTCAGGAGGCAGCGATATCGACTGTCCTCCCTTGGACTCAGGAACATACACAAGCTTTTGAAGACTTAAAGAAAGCCTTATGTCAAGCACCAGTTTTAGCAACACCATGTTACAGTAAGCCCTTTACACTTTTTGTTACAGAACGTGAAGGTACTGCCTTGTCAGTCCTCACTCAGGAACAAGCAGGTTCACACAAACCGTGTGCTTACTTTTCTAGCACATTGGATCCAGTAGCCCAAGCTTTACCTGCATGTTTGAAATCAGTTGCAGCGACAGCTTTAGCAATCAGACAGAGCGATTCCATAGTATTAGGACATCAATTGACAGTACAAGTTCCACATTCCGTGGAAGTTCTTTTAAACCGTACCCAGACCCAACACTTGACCATAGCAAGACTGACAGGTTATGAATTGACATTGTTTCAACCACACATAGAAATCAGACGCTGCAGCACATTGAATCCTGCCACACTTTTGCCATTAAGCGGTGTAGACCCACTGAAGCATGATTGTATCGAAGTCATCACTATTACGACGAAACCCAGACAAGACTTGACAGATGTTCCATTACCAGACCCAGACCTGACACTTTATGTGGATGGTTCATGTATGAGAACAGGTACAGGAGAATTAGTGGCAGCTTACGCAGTCACGACAGACACCGAAGTTATAGAAACAAATTGTATCGACACCCTGTCAGCTCAAGCAGCAGAGCTCATCGCTCTGACACAAGCCTGTATTCAAGCCAAAAATAAGAGAGTTAACATATACACTGATTCACGTTATGCATTCGGAGTCGTTCACGATTTCGGAGTCCTTTGGCGAGAGAGAGGCTACTTGACCTCTCACGGTGCCAACATTCAACACGGTCCCCTCATTCAAGCCTTGTTAGATGCAATACATCTACCTACTGTGATATCTATTATGAAGTGTAAGGCACATACAAAGGTTACTGATACGATCTCCCAGGGTAACGACTTGGCAGACCGAACAGCTAAGCAAACTGCTCAGAATCGAATGCATGCAACGGACTTGACAAAGACAATAGTTCCGACACCAACACACTGCATGACAGTCAAGGATCCCGCACATGATGTAATTGACATACAGACACATGCCACACCCGATGAAATAAAGAAGTGGACTGAACTAGGAGGGATCCAAACAGATCAGGGATGGATGACGAAGGGAAAATCTATATGGTTTCTCCCCGATTCTATGGTTCAAGTCATCATTAACACTATACATAGTCCAGCACACCTAGGAGAAAAGGCAATGCTAGATAGCATTCAACACATATGGTACAATAAGAACTTACGAGCAGCAGCGAAACAAAAAGTGCGTACTTGCATGATTTGTTGTCAGTTCAATCCAGGTAAAAGCATCCCTGTAGAGAAAGGTGGATTTCAGCCTCCCGATCACCCTTTTGAAGTCCTCCAGATGGATTATATCCAGATGGAACGTTGTCGAGGATTCAAGTATGTCCTCGTAGTCGTATGTGCACTTTCCCGATGGACAGAAGCATATCCAGTCCCAGATTATACTGCTCCGACCACAGCCAAGCAGCTGGTTCGCGAATTTTTCCCACGGTATGGTTTGCCCCGTATCGTGTACTCAGATAACGGTCAGCCATTCTCATCCGAGCTTGTGAAGCACATAACACTCCTGTTAGGGTATCAGTGGAAGTTCCATTGTGTCCGGCATCCCGAGGCAGCAGGTCTCGTGGAGCGCCATAATCAGACTCTAAAGATCCGACTTTCCAAAATATGTAGAGAGAAAGGCGTTGACTGGATAGTAGCCTTACCAGTTGCCCTCTTCTATATGAGGATGGTTGCGCACTCTCGAACTGGGCTATCCCCGTATGAAGTGGTCTTCGGTAGGCCACCAAATATGTGGGGGACGCCTATACCTCGTAAAATTACAGATGTTGATTGTGTTATGCTGACAGATTACCTTGCCTCCTTGATGTCTGCACTACAATCTTGTCGTTCACAGGTAGCTGCAGCCTTTCCCGACAACACCGAGGTGAAGCCCCATGAAGTGGTCCCTGGTGACTTTGTGTTCGTGCGGAACTTTGACCGGAGAAGCCCACTGGAACCCCGCTGGCAGACCCCGAAGTTGGTTCTTCTGACGACAAGGACGGCTGTTAAATTGGAGGGCAGAAAAGGGTGGCTGCACTCGAGCCACATCAAGAAATTTCACGGACTTCCTTCGGACTTGGACTCTAAGCCCTGCCCTCCTCCACAAACTGACTCAAAACTCCCCCTGGTTGAGAAAACCGCCTCCGAAGAATATAGACTCAAGTTACGGTCTAGCAAGTCAGACAGTTTAATTGTTTAAGTCCTCCCCTAGGTGAATCGGTTAAATTAGTTTCTGACATGTATCCCCTAGACCGAGATAGAGAGAGAGATAGACAGAGACAACTCAAGAAACGTGCATATTGTAAATCACTTCGTAGTCACTGTATAGTGACATTACTGATTATGTTTTTCCTAAGCCTTCTTATTATTGCTGCTAGTATCTTATTACACATGTACTACCCTATTTTCAAGCGTGCACAATCTGCTTACAATGTCACTGCCGAACATTCTTTTAGCGAATTACCTCCCCATGAACTGTCTTACAGACTTGCGCTGCGCAACAACACATTCATTAGTATGTTACATCACTCCCATCAGACTAACAATGTTACAAACTGCTGGATATGTGGCCGACTCCCTCCCTACCAGAAATACAAGGGAGTTCTGCCCCTCTTTCCGTACCCGTTCACTCACAATGGCTCCTGTGGGGCATGGTTTAGATTGATTAATTCCTTAGATTCTGATATTGCTGTTTACGATGGGAATTGGGTTTGGGGAAACCTGAACTCAGTTCTACTTAAAGTCTGTTACCCTGACAAGAAGGGACTTCCCACTAGAACAGGAACTGATCTAGAAAATGAAGTATATGGATTAGGTAATTACACAATTAACCTCATGATTCTTACTGTTGAATCCGAAGCCGCACCAGTATTACCTGCTATGTCAGTATTACCAGTCAAAGGGGAATTATGTATCAGAAAGAATGGTTCCATACACTTAGGTCATAGTAAATGTACTACTGTGATCGAATTCAGTGATCAAGGCAAATCCACGTTTAGAGCTACACGTCACTCCTACTTTGTCTGTGGCCATATCGCATACATACGTTTTCCTCCAGACTGGGATGGTACCTGTTACATTGCATTCCTTCTGCCACCTGTTTTCCTAGCTCCTCCGGATTATCACAGAAATACCAATCTAGTAAACAATAGACTCCGAAGAGATCTCCTGATTGTCGACTACACTGAAACGGCATGGGAGCAATACACAGACTTCAATAAAGGCTTCTTCCCCTACTTAGGTGCTGTTTTTAATAGTAAACTGATACGCAAATTAACTAGAACCCTTGAAGCAGTAGTGAATGAAACTACCTCGGCTTTAGGCAATTTAACAGAAGAGCAGTCCGCCATGCGGGTTGTTGTTCTTCAAAATCGTCTCGTCATTGACGTCATCCTAGCTGATAGGGGTGGAGCTTGTAAGGTCATCGGGTCAAGTTGCTGTGTTTTCATTCCATAAAACGCGCCAACGGTATATAAAGCTATAACACGTCTCCATAAAATTGCAAATCTGATACATCAAAATCCAGGCACCTGGACTTGGTCCGGTTGGTTCTGGACAACGTTGACCGCTTGGGGATGGAAGATCCTATCCTTCCTAGGCATTGGCCTTCTCATAGTTTTCAGTTGCTGGCTGTGTTTACAATGTGGACCGGCGATTTGCGGCTTGTGCGCCACATCATGTATTCCGCATCCAAATTCCCATTCAAAGCGTCAATAGAAGAAAGAAGAGCAAATGATGCTACATGAACAGATTGATCGATTCATGCAGATTGATATATCATGAAGGGTCCGTAGGGGACAAGGAGGGAATGAGGTAATATAAATTTTGTGATCAATTGTGTCCCCTATCTTAGACCCCAACGACTCCGTGTACACGCTACAAGTACATGTATGTTCCCTCCCCTTCAAGCTATGAAGATGCAAATACATTTGCGTCCAACGTTAACATGTCCTCTTTCAGATTCACCATGAATGGGTCAAATAGTCCGTTCCTAAATATGCCATGCCAACGTCTTTATGTAATGTACTTTACACGTTTTTCAGCTCTGGCGAAGTAGGCCCTGAATTTCTGCCATCGAGCCTTTTCCTGCCTTCTTACTCTGAATCACAAACCTGGGCTTTGCATCTGTACCCGTGACCTCTGCCTCACTCCCTGTGTGGCTAACGGTGCTTTGCTCAGCCTGTTGCCTGCCAAGACTGTATTCAACCTTCGAATTATCTGCTCCACTCCTCAAAAATACATTCCTGTCTAGTAGTTTCATGTCAACATCCTTCCAGCATTTATCAAAAAACAGGGAGAAAGGCTGATCGTTTGATCAACGGACACCAATTACCACTCAGGGTGGTGGAAGGTCCAGTATCAGCTTGTGTCCGTATCTGGTACAAGGAATGCAAGAGGGGGAATGCTGTACTGTTCCTATGTAGGATCAAGGGAGGTTTAGCTGGCATGACCAAAGGTGTACACGTGGCACCTTGGGGCATCCATTGTGTTGGATGTATTTGCCTCACACACCCCGAGGGGTGTCATGCTTCATCATCGGCGTTTGCTCCTCGTCAGGGAGGCGGTGCAATCCCCGACGGGCTCACCTCAAGAGGGGCTCTTTGGCGGAGATCTTTTATCCAACAGCCTTATGGTGAAGTGGGGGTGTGTGGGCAAGAAGATGTAAAGTGATAAGCTGAGAGCTAAAATGTAACTAAGGGTACCGGAATTCACTTTATTCTGGGGGTCCCCTAGTTACAATTAAAAGGTGGAACTAGCTTACCAGGTGTCAACACAATTAAGTTGAGTGACGCTGGTAAAGACTAGAGGTCATAAGTGGTCGACATGTTTCTCGCAGTGGGATAAGTTACCCGCGATTCTTCAGGACCATATAACAAGTGAAATGGGTGTCAAAAAAGAGGGAACATGCTTGTGTCATGTATGTAAAGTGTGTTACCTCTGTGGAGTGTCCTATGCCATTAGGTTGGGGACTACTAGCCACATGAGGGTCGGCGGGAAAAGATATCAGGGAGGGCCTTTAGATGAGGCTCATCCTGCCTGTATCCAAGTCAATTGACCTACCCGTCCCCGCCGAGCTCGAGTAGATATAACATCCTTCCAGCTGCAGAGCAAAGGGCTTGGCCTCACTGTCTCTCTGCAAGTAATTCATGCCTCTGTTTCCATGGTAGGCCCATGCCCTCCCTCGCACCCCTCGCATCTCATGCAGACACGTAGACGCTCATACACGCACTCACAGTCAGTATAGAATAGCCTCTTGTCCGAGAGACCTTTTCCTTCCAGATAATACAGTTCCTTAAACATGAGATATTAGATACGATTCGGGATTAGGTTGATCTGACATCCAGACATCCAGACATCTGTCTCCACTTGAGGGCTAAATGTCAAGTTCCCCTTCACCCCTCAAGTTACACGTACATTACACGTCATACTGCTGCGCACGCATCTCTGCCATATGTTTTTGCTGACACTGCCGGATTCCCTCCTGGATCCGCCTATTTGTGACATCATGTTAAATGACGTTCTTGTTCACGCCTTCATGCACGCCTATTGTAACGCCTTTTTGTATTACGTACATGCATTCTAATCTCTCCTCTCAGCTGTTACGCCTCCTGCATATGCCTTTACTGTAATGCATTGACTATATATATGAATGCCTGTCAATAATGTATTGTCGCATACTTGCATACCCGCATATTACCATTGACTCTGTCAGTCTGTCCCTTCCTGAACCTATGTGGTGACGGAACGGTATGCCACCTTGGCTCGAGCCAAAATGCTATTCACCCAATTCCTTTTATAGGAATAAAACCCTTTTTGAGAAACCTCAAATATCACGGATTTTGCCTCTTATTTATTATGAGTTATTCTTATTGACTTTACCGCATAGAAATTCAGTACCAGGTAATTAATTTTACCACAGAAGAAGACACCCTTTACTTAGCATTACCAATGCATTAGCAATAGCATTACCAGCGTGAGTTGAGTTAACAAAGGCCTCTTCTATCAGACTCCAACTCAGCTGTGAAAGTTATGGAGAACACTAAAAGTCAGAAAAGATTACCTTGATAGATGTTATGAACAAAAAGGGAAAGAACGAGGGTGGAAGGAGGAAGGACGAAACAGATGTAATACGACTAGCAGAGAAGGATATTTTGGAAGCAGCATGCAGGTGACTGATAGGAATCAGATGCATGGTTGTTGAAGAATGGGTGGAAGGTGAAAGAAGATGCCTGCCTGGGTGGGCGACACAATATGGGTGGATAGTGGATAGTGGATAGCAAGAATCATCAGTGGTGTTTGTGTCAAACCCAAAGCCAAGGTAAGGAGGGAAAGAGTGGATGAATGGGTGGTTGTTGGTGAAAGTGGAACCAGCTAAGGTTTGTTTAGCGACACATATAACAAAAGAATGATAGACATTTACTTTTAATGGATGGATGCCCCCTTGATGTATTCATCATAGGTGGAGACAGTCACTGGATGCAGACGAGTCTTACTTTGAAAATAAGGTAAAATAAACTGTGCCAGAGTAGCAAAGCAGAGGGTCATCATATATTATATAAAATGTCAGAACACAGTTGATGACTCAGTAGTTGGCAAGCACATCATATATATTATCAAAAGCCTTCCTCTGACTCCAAGGACCACTTCCTACCTATATTAATTTTTTTTCGATTGTGTCAGCTCAGCCAGCCTGCAGAGGGTGGCCTATCTGTTCGTTACACAATCAATGAACAAAGTACCTTATGCATTAGCGGTCGGTGGTGAGAGTGCTAGTGGGTGGTGATGTGGGGAGTAGGAGGGGCAGGGTGGGGGGGTGGATTCTGAATGCAGTGCACACAACAATTTTTTATTTATTTATTTATGTTTACTTACCAGTAATTGTCCACAATCCATAGTTTGCTCCCCCCATCCTTCCCCTCCCCACGTCCCCGCCTGCCAGCACTCCCACCTCTGATCGCGGCTGGACTGATTTGTCGTTCCATATAAGTAATGATCATTGGATTGGAAGTATATTATATTTTTATTAATCTGCCTTTTTGTAGTCGCCAGGGCACAGTGAAAGTGAAATTGAGCAATTGCCCTTCATGTAACAGAGAGAGTATGGCAAGGGCTACCCGTAATCGAAAAATATAGGAGCTTCCCCACCTGCAGCTTAGTAAATAAAAGTAACAGGCATCTGCGTATTGACTCGTATGTTGGTCTTGGACGCATGCTTAGCTGGCTGAGCTCGCTTGCCTGCTACAGCCTACAACAAGGTTATGTAATTTATCTAAACTAGAGATAAGAAAAAGACTGGTGTTCTTCTGTGCACTGGAGTCCATCCATAGTACTACGGCAAGTATAATGCCGGAGAAAAACTCCAACAAATGTTAGAGGCTGGGGAAGCAGGAGGATAGATACTTACCACAAATGTTATGTACTGCGCTTGGTAGTGCTACTGTGCCACTATGTATTAATTTTGTGTTACTGTTTTGCTAAGAGTTTTGATTACAATTCTGCTTCTTTCTTTATAGATCCTCCTTCCCAAAAACCAAAATGGAAGGAGTTGGCAGCCAGGGCCCGGCAACGGAAACTGCAGGCCATCATTGAGGAATACTGCGGGCTGGTGGCTCAGGCAGAGGAGGAGGAGAAGGCGGCGGCAGCAGCTGCTGCCTCTTCCAATGCCCCAGGCCCCAGACAGGCCCCGCCTGCAGGAGTACGGCACCGTGGTCAGGCAGCCGCCCACCGCCGCCATTTCACCAGCAACTTCTCCTCCAGATGCACAGCTGGAGGACCAATTAGAGGAGCGCGTAAAAATCCTTGTGGACAAACACCTTAAAGTCCGCCGATTATAGACGGACCCTGTTGATTTGCCCCTTTTTTTAAAACTTTTGTTGGTGGGAGGGAATTGGGTGTTGGGGTTTCTTATTTTTTGGACATTGTTTGGACTTGGACATTGGTTGGGGGTTAGGGAGAGGGGTGGGTGAGGTGTGGGATAGTCTATTTTTGTTTATTTTGAAATTAAATGTTATTTATTTATACTTACACATACGATGTTAATGTTTTGTGGGGGGTTACTGTTTCACAAATTAATGTACGTCACAAGGTTTACTTGCAGATGCAGGGCAGCAGCCAGTGTTTTAATTAAATAATCTTCCAATTTTGTAACATGCAAACAGATAGATGCGGTACCCCTCTCTGAGTTATATTTGTCCTATTAGTACTACCAGCCATTCCTCCTAGTCCGTTATACCTCCCAGCAAACGTATCTTACCTGTGATTGATGAGGATTAGTGAAGAATTGTGTATGCCTGCAGACAAAGGTGGTAGTCTTAAGACAATGATGAGTTTTGGATTGGAAACAAAACAGAAGATGGCTATAGTCACATACGTTTAACTTGTTATCGAGGGTCTGTTAGAGGGTACATTATTGTAATATTCTCCATCTTCATCCAATGCCTGGCAAGATGGAAATGTATTTAGGGTGAGTCAGGAAGATGGAGCAGGACTCTGAGGAGTGGAGTGGACAGTTAAATGCACAGACGTGCAACTCCAATAGGTAAATAAAAATAAGAGACAGTGGTTATGGATTTGTTGTGGTTTGATTTGAACCAGAAAGACAGATATACACACAAATAAAGGAAGGGAGAAAGTAACAACTTGAAAGCCTAGTTGTCAGGGAAGAGGAGCTCGTCCTCAAAACCTGGTGGTTCAGACAGAAGTAGGTCATGTAACCCACTACTTATGTCTTCGGAGTCGCTCTCCTCTTCCTGCTGTGATTCACGTATTTTGTAGTCCATGGTATGAAGTGCTGATTCATTTTGATCATGGTTAAACTCTCCACGCTCTTTGGGCGAGAGCCTGGTCTTTTTCACAGTTACAATGGCACCAGCAGCACTGAAATCACACTCAGAAGAGACGCTTACGACAGGGCAAGGCAGATACTTTATCGCCGGCCTGCTCAGCACTGGCCATTGGCTTCTTTCCTCATATCAATACGCCAATGGGCTTTGCTCCATGAATACCTCTGTTCTGTCATCCAGATAGGCCTGGACCATCCGCTCAATATTCAGTGGTGCTCCGATTTGCTTGGCCTCTTTTGACTTTGCACCAGCTACCGACTTACCCATCCCTTTCTGTAGAAACCAAGCAGCTATTTGTTTGCCGTGTCTGATCAATCAGATCCTGTTAGTGCTGTTGTTGATGTTGTTGGTAGTGTTGGTGACTTCTGGGAAGCAAACACACTGCTCTCATGCTCTGAAGTAGAACTTGACTCTGGAGGCCCTGTAGTACTTGCACTGTCCTGGGCTGGCAGGCCTCTAATTGAGAGCTGTTTGTTTTCTAAATCAGTGTCTTTCTCAGCTATTAAAGTTTTGTACTTATTTTATTTATTTATTTATTTGATTTGTATAGCGCGTTATAACCCAGGGGTCTCTAAGCGCCATCCCCTTCTGAAAAAGGAATTACTGCATTACCGTTCAGAAATAATTTGTACCGTTGATCCAAAATTGTGGCAGTAATGTAATGTCGATGTGACAAAATCCTACTTTGAATCCTTGCATTGTCAGATAAACGGACGGCTAAGGCGTTCGCCAAATAACATGTGTCTACTTTACCTTCCACACCTTCGTATGTTTAAGACACCTTCTTCAGCTGTTGCTCTAGCATGTACAACAATGGGATAGCTTTGCCCATAGTACAGTCCTCCCTGCTGACTGCACGTGTGAAGACCTCAAGAGGAAGTAGCATCTCTGTCAGGCATTTAATGAGGTCCCATTGCCACATCTCAATGGTCATGGCTTTCACAGTAGGATCCCCTAATCGTCTTGTCATGACATAAGCATTAAGTGGTATGTATTGCTCAAACAGACGATCAAGCATGTAATAAGTTGAGTTCCAACGTGTTGGCACCTCCTGGATGAGTGATTTGACTGGCATTTTATGCTCACATTGAATGACCCTTAGCTGCTTCCGGGCTTTAAAAGTATTGTTGAAATGTGTGCATATTCTTCTGCAGGTGGTCAGTAAGTTGCTGACTTTGCTTTCATTTTTCAGATAAGCTTGAACAACAATGTTAATGCAGTGTGCCAAACACGGGACCCAGAAATAGCCACCATCTTTCATGGCCTTAACTACAGTACTGCCATTGTCCGTGTTAACAAAACCAATGTTAAGCCCTCTTGGTCACTGCCATTCAAAGACCTTGCTGTTAAACTCAGCAGTATGAGATTTCTCCATAGCAAACATGGCTACAGTTGCATGTCTGCGAGTCTCGTTAAAGATCTCAACAGTGGCAACGCCTGCAGATAGCTTTTCTCTAACACCTGAAAAAGAGTTCCAGTGTGCAGTGATGCACATGTAATCAGTGGCTTGGCAACTGGTCCACATGTCTGTTGTCAGGTAGATACTATGAACAGCACTCTAATGTAAGGCTTTTCCAAGCTATTCCAGCACGTCGTGATGTAGTGCTGGAACAGTAACTCTGGCAAAATATTAGCGACTGGGAACCATCCATTTTGGGCAAATGGTTGTCACAAATTCCAGAAAACCCACCCCTTCAACAAAAGAAAAAGGGAGAAGATCCAGTGCAAACATTTTGGCCAGCTGAGCATTGTACAAACGTGATATTGGGTGGTTGCGTTCGTACTTTTACCTCCTGCCTAGTAAACATGCTAAGAATGGTACGCTGCGTGGTATTTCTTTCTGTTTGGCTCGACGCAGCACTTTGCATCGCAATACTTCTTGGTATCTCCGTCTGACTCTTACTCTTGTGCCATTGAGATATTGCTGATGCGGAGGATGTTGGCTGTACCACTGCAGTGCTGGGGACCGGGCTACTTTGTGTACCACTACAAGATAGAATGTCTCCCTCTTCTTCTTCTTCCTGTTCGACCGTGAGTGGACCTTGTACTACTTTATCCCAACCAACATCAATGGTTCCACCAGTTTTTATGCTACGAAGGTGGTCCTCCCACTTGATTGTGTGGTGTTTTCTCAAATGGGTCATTTGGCCTCCGGTACCATAGTTTGTACCAAGCTTATCACGACTAACAGAGGACTGACAAATGGAGCATATAGCAATGTTCTCCTCCTTTACGCTAACCGTAAAGAAGTCCCACACTGGGGAACTTAACTTTTGTCTCCTGCTAGAGGTGCCACTTCCAATGCCGGATGAACTGGAGGGTGTGTGTTGAATTTGACTATGTTGCTGCGCAGTAGTACCACTGCCTACTTCTGCTTGGTGGTGCTTGTGCTGGATGTAGGACGCTGCCGGCCCTTTGCTAATGTAAATATGGAAGCTGGAGGTCGTTTTGGTGTTGCCTGTGTTGGAGGTATGCATGCTACATTCCTACTAGTTGCAGCCATTCTGGATAGGGTAAAAATATTGGTTTCCATGTCCTCTGGGCCGGGAGTGATGCTTGTGATGACTGGTCAGACTCATCATCATCATTATCCTGCTGTTCCACATTGACCTCCAGAAGTGTAAGGCTTTCTGGAACGTTCCTTCTCCCTAGCCTAGTCTTGAGATGTGTCTCCCTCTCATGGTCTGGTTGTTGTGGCCAAGTGAGATCTAGATCACACTAAAGGGATGCTTGGCGAAGAACTCGATGGACTAACCCTCCTTTTCCTTGGTGGGGATTTGGAAGACAATAGTTCTTCTGCATGAGTGGCTTCCTCTTCTGCTTGCTCTGCATGGGGCTCAATTTCCTGAACAACAACTACTATTGCGGGCGGTGGTTGCGGTTGTTGTTGTTCACCACTTATCTGCTGTGTTCCCTCATGCGTTGATTGTGTACTACTTTGAGATAGCGATACGTTTAGGTCAGGCTCAGCATCATTGCTGTCCACCATTAGGTTGGCTACCTCTTCCACACTCATCTACTTGGGCCTGGGTTGGGCCCACTGATGTGGAGGTGCTGGCCCCAGCTTGCCCCCCGGACACCGCTCTGCAGGCGTACTTTTTGGTTTCCCAAAAAAGGTTTGGGGTCAACACCAGACTTAAGTGTCACTTCCTTCTTCTTTCTTCCTTCTTCTTCTCAGCAACTTTCTTGGTCTTTGAGAACCTGGTACCTGCTTTCTTTGGGCCCATCTTCTTCAGATGTCAGCAGCACTCAGTTGCACAAGTTGCAGAGATGTCTGGTCAGGTCACACCACACGTCACATACAACAGAAGGCTGTCCGTCTGGCAGTACAACGGGCGATGAATGATGACAGACACCTCCTCCTCAGTCTTTTGTACAACTACAAGCAAAGAAGACAGAAGAACATCAGTCAAATGTGGAATTTGTTGTGCTTTAATTTTAATTAGTAGTGTTAGTACACTCAGTAAGAATAAGAATAGAAAATAACTAAAATGTAAATGTAGTAGAAGTGGAACTTGTTTATCCTTAATTTGTGCATCATGTCGGATGGATGCGGCATCAGTGACCTGCAGCAGATTGCAATGGGGATGGAAACAGTAAGCCAACAGGAAGAATGGAAAGACAGACAGGCCTATGTGGCAAAAATTAAACAGCACACTACTACTACCACCACCACGGCCCCCAGCCACATGGTCACATATCACAGGCACATAGGTAAAGCTCAAAAAACAATAAACTCAAGCAGGCTTATATCCCGATATGGCCAGACAAAGAAGGATGCCTGTTACACATCACACCTTAATGCAAAAAAGAAAATCTGCTTGGCTAAAAGGGTTGGAAAGTTACACAACAACAACACATACACCAAAGCATTTATTAACACACATCCAAAAAGTTAACTACACCCCAAACACCACATTTGGGAATTCAATCCATTGCCATCCATTCCCTAAATGATGTTTAAATTCAACAGACAACATAAAAACAGCTACATCAAGCACCCCCAATGACTACCTCTGGGACTCTAGGCCTACTGGCAGAATAGGCCACAGGTTTGGAGGCCTATGGCAAAAGTACAGTGGAAGGTCACACGAAATGGCCGCCACCACATGGCCTGGCCACCCACAACAACATGAAAAGAGAGAGAAGAAAGCCTATGGCAAAAGCACAATGCTTGGCTTCACAAAATGGCCGTCACCCACATGGTCAGCCCACCCTCAAACAACAAAGTACATACAAAGGACAGGAACAAGAAGTTGAGGTCTCTGGGGAACTTCCTTCCTCTTTTAAAAAGAAAAAATGAAAATATAAAAATGACTATATGCTCAAAAACTACAACCAAATGACAAACTGAGGAGGTTTTTTTAAAAAAATGAACAAAATCATCATTTTCGAGAAGGTTTTATGCAACTCGAGACATATTGCTCGCGAGATTGCAAATTTGGCGTGTTCGGCAGCGCAAACTGTACAAAAAGTCGTTATGGCGTGCCCGAGCACCCAGATTGAGCGCGCGAAGAAGACAAAAACTGTAAGGTCGCGTTGTTGCACTGTACAAAGTTACCAAAACTACGCGAGCTGAATTCCTAGGGTTACCTACTGGCAGAAAAAGCCATACTATTAAACACACACCCAAAACCTGAAATTCCACCCCAAAAACCACATTTTGCAAATCAATCCAAAGCCATACATGCCATACATGATGTTACAAATTGAACAACCACAAAAACAGTAACTTTCATGCACCCATGATGACTCGAGTAGTACCTCTGGGCCTACTTGCAGAGTAGGCCACACGCTTGGAGGCCTATGGCCAAAGCACAGTTGCTGGTCCCACAAAATGGTCGACACCACTTGGCCAGGCCACCCACAGAAAGTACATACAATGAACTCAAGCAGGTCTATACTAACTATATGAACTCCTAAGGTTACCTATTGGCTGAAAAGCAAATATTTAATTAACACACACCCAAAAACTGCAATTCCACTCCAAAAAACACAATTTGCAATTGAATCGAATGCCATCCATGATGTTTAAAAACTTGAAATTCAACAGACACCACAGAAACATGGTTGGACCCATGGGTACCTCTGGGCCTACTGGATTAAATTTCAAAGAAATACAACTTGGCCCCTCATGAAAGTACAGGCCTCCCTCAGCAATAATTTTAACAAGGATTGAAAAGCCCAGAAAACTGTAGGTAAAAAAAAAATCAAACAAAGAGGTACACCAATTCTCCAACTTACTTGTAAAATAAAATTTCAAATCCAAAAGTCCTCAATAAATCCAAACCAATGATATGATGCAGCAGACATACACAAAAAGTGATCCTTCCAGCTCCAAATCCAATTGAAAGTGAACAGCACATGGACAAAGCACTGTGTGGAGCCTGCTGGACAGGAACTGGAAGGTGGAGACTCAGGGGCACTTCCATCCTCTTGAAAAAAAGAGTAGAAAAAAAAGAGGACTCCTTTGACAAAAGACTATAGCCAAATCACAATCTGAGGTTTTTTTCTGAGCAAAATGATCCTTTTCGAGAAGGTTTTATCATGCTCGAGAGATATTCTGTGCCAGACTGTAGTTTCTGTGTTTTACGAAACGCAATCTTACCAACACTGCACCAGAAGGAAGATCGCGCGTCCTAATGACGTGATCACATTCGCACAGTCTCGTGGGATTGTACGGCAGGATTCCAAACCTCGTGGCGCAAGCGACCGGGAGAGAAAATCGAGAAGGCGAACACAGAACGATGGTAAGTCGTTACTGCGCACGCGAGAACGCTATTCAGAGCGCAAGGAAAAAAACAACTAGTCTACACTGTAGATTGCAAAGTATTTCACAACTTCACTGCGAAGCGCGAAGTTGCTGCAACTTCGCAAACTCCGCGAGCGGAGCGTAGTTCACCGAACAGGGTTAGATATTATATGGATTGCATGGAGAGGATTAAAGTGGCACCAATGGATGCCTTTGGTTAAAACCTTTTTGCATCTCCAACCCCCCATAGCCATGAATGTGCTATGTGGTGGCAATGGCCAGGGCACATTGACTGGGATAGGTCTGAAAATCCTAATGAAAGATACTTTTGCACAATTGCTTTTACCTCATACTGTCTTTGTGTACGCTAATATATGCCAATGACAGAAATGGATGTGCGCAAATCAATTCTGCCCACAGATTGAAAAAGCTAGAAAGAATGTCAATATAGATGTTTCTGCTTATCACAGAGACCATACAATGGGCTCCATCTATACCAACATTCTACGTTTTTATATAGATAACATCTACAGAAGTGATGGAGTTCACTTCACAGATCATTGGAATAAAGTCTTTCTCAACAACCTTAAGGTTTGCATCCGCACTTACATGTAGCTCCAACAAACACATAATGAAAACAAGGGTTTTTTTTTAGAGCCACCCTATAACCCAAAAGTGAATCTTATTTATTTTTTTAACATACATACTCTTTTTTAATATTTTCTGGGTTTGCGAATCCATTGCAAATCCACAAATCAAAAGCACAAATTCAATGTACTACAACACAAAACACTTTTCAAGTTTATTTTTTTTAAAATTTTTTATTATATTACTTACTTTATCAAATTTTATGTGATTATTCACTTGAATCTCACTCACTTTATAAAAAAGTTCACAAATGCAACAATACTCTCTGAATTATATACTATTAAATTATTTATTTGAGGTGGATCTGCGAATTTTATATGACGTTACAATGGGGGGCCTCGCTGAGAGCCGCGATGGGGTCGCGACTCCTATCACTAGAGAAAAAAATAATTAATGCCCCCCAGTTCATTACCCGATGTCAGCTCGAGGACCCCATCCCCTGGGGTCAAGCCATTTTTTATTTAAAATAATTGAGAGAGGACGATTGCCCCCTTCCCGGGTAATCTTCGCCCCCGGGGACCCTATTCCCTAGGGCTGGCCAATCCTTTACTTTTTGTATTTATTTTTTAAATATCAGCCCCCCTCCCCAGGCTGACTTCAGCCCCAAGGATCCCATTCCCCAGGGCCCTGCAAAACATTATTTATGAAAGGGACCACGTGGCCCCCCTTCCCTGGGCCACTTTTGGCCCTCTGGACCCCATCCCCTGGGGCCTGCTCAGCCTATTATTTTTTATAAATGTTGAAGGTGGGCTTTGTGGCCCCCCTCCTGATGCAAATTATGCCCCTGGGGACCCCATCCCCAGGGGCCCAGCCTTGTCTTTAAAAAAAAGAATAAAAAATGGGAGGGGGCCACGTGCCAAACTCCCGGGCCTATTTTGGCCCGGGGACCCCATCCCCCAGGGCATGGCCTCACATTGGTGACCATGGGAGGAGCCCCAATGCCCCTACGGTCCAAGTTGGCTCCCCACATCCTGTGGGTGCTGGCACTCCTTTTAGACTAAGGGATCTGCTGACATGCAGCTCCCTTTGCCCAAAAGCAATGCTGCATTGCTTCATGGAAGAAAGAGCATTTTCTATGCTCTCACTTCTAATAAGCGAGCAGCACTCCCGCCATGCAATAGCAAACTGCAATGTCTGGGGGTGAGTACCTCGGGACATTGATGGAGCCGGCCCTAGGGGTGGCAGTCCTCAGGACCATGGAAGGCTCAAGGAGGGGGCCCCCTCCCATCTTCTAAGCAGCAGTGGAAGGTCTGCAATGGACCCCCGTATGTTAATTAATGAATGCCCCTGGGGAGATGGCAGTCCCTGGGGCTGTGAAGGGGCCCAAGGCCCCCACATTTAAATATTAAAGCTCCGGGAAGGTGGCGGTCCCTGTGGCAGCATGGGGGTTGACAGGAGCAACACATTTTAATTTTTTGCAAAAGCCCCGGGGAAGTGGTGGTTCCCGGAACTGTGCCTATTAACATATTTGCCACCGGTATCTGGCTCACCGGGGGCCTGATTAAACCAAGCGAGGGAGACTGCACTTCATTTTTTTCCTGTTTTTTAGGTGGGAGTTATCACTGTCAACAGTGATGTCATCAGTGATGTCACTGACCATGTCATGAATGATGTAATATGTGACATCATCAGCATTGGATTGCGGATGCGCGAAATATATAGTTAGTGCAACTAACTATATATGGAATTTCATTGGTTTTATATCAATAAAATGTCCAGCTAACTATATATGGTCTCTAACCTATGGTTTTTTCAGTGAATTTTCAAGGTTTTGTAAATGCAAATTCCTAACTATATATGGTCTCTAACCTATGGTTTTTTCAGTGAATACATATATATGTATTTATACAGTTACAATGAAATACAATGTGATAACTGGTTCGTTTTTTAAAAAATATTTAAATACCTATTTATTTATATATTTTTTATACACTTTTCGGTTGCACAAATGTAATGTAAAATGCAATATTATTTTCTTGCATCGGAGCATGTGAAACAAAGTATTTTTTCCATGTTGTTTATTTCTTGTAAAAAATAACGCGCGCACTGGCACTTTAAATCTCGGCACTTGCTATCAGCAACTCGCCATGTGACCAAGCTTTGCAGAAGGCGAAACGCGTAATGGCGGCGGCAGGCTTGCTGGAGAATAAACACTTCAATTGAGTACTCAATCCTGGTCTGTTACTTCGTCATTTACAAGTTGTGTGCTGGGGCGGCTGCTTCAGCCAATGTGACGAATTTACGTTCATTCATTTTACCGAAGAAAAACTTCCACGGTATGAACAGAACCCCTCCTGACCTTTGGGCTACGCGGCAGGAAGTGACCCCTCGACTGGTTTCCGGACGAGGACCTACGTGACTCCTGGAGGAGTATGCTGCCATTGCCCCCGAGCCCCCGCCAGAAGTAATCTGCTGTGAAAGCCGACATCGGAAATAAACGAACGCCGTGTGGTGTTTTGATGATCGAGCGGCAGCGGATTCCAACGGATTTCTCGGTAAGGAGTGTGCTGGTGTCTGAGACGGGTGATTGAGAGCCGACCAGGTACCATATTGAAGTGGAGCGAGTTTTAGCTCCCAGCCTAAATTGCCAGAATGTCCGCGAATAAGTTGCGTGAGCGAGAGGAGGCAGCAGTGAACATGTTTCTTGACTCCCCGGCTGGGGGGTCGAATGCAGCTCCGCAGGTGGCACAAACAACGACAGGGAATCCCACCACTCGTGATCTGTTAAAAAAACTGGAGAAGCTGATGAGCTCTGAGCAGTCGAAGTGGTGGGAGCATAGATCCCTTTCCCGGTACTTGGAGGTCAACAGAGTGCCGAGGGGGCTCAGAATAACTTTAGCCCCAAGCTATGAGAATCCCGACCCTGCAATGTTGAAAGACTGGGCGGAATCCAATCTAGAATCTTCAACAAAATTGATAAAAATCTTGGTAAAATATGCAGCAAGCGACCGCATAAAACTACAGGGCGAAATAGAAAAACTGGAAGAAGAAATTAGCGCCCTGGGCTCAAATGAGCAAATTAAGAAGTTGCGTGATGACATGATGATTCGGCTAAACAAAGAGGAAGAGGTAATCAAGAAAAGAAAGGCATATAAATTCGAAAGGGACAGACTTGATTATCTCAATGGCCAAATTTTCACCTTTGCCAGAAAATATGACGCTGTGAAAGCGAGAGTCAAGGGAACCCAAAACAGAAACCCTGCGAGACGTGAAATTTCAGTGTATGTTTCTGGATCTGATCTCAGTTCAAATATGGAGAGGGAGACAGAAGGTGATAATGTTTCTGAACCAACCTTGGGGTTTACCAAACTCACTATGGCGGAGGAAGTAGACTGTCTGTGCCTAGATCGAAGGGACACGTTGCGCTCAAGAACCAAACAAACACCAGGCGCAACTACAGGCGGAACCAGCGCCGGAAAAGAAACCGGAGCCGCCAGAGGAAAACCAAGGGGAGCACCGAGGGGACGGTGGAACCGGTCTCAGAAACGCAACCAGGCACAAGGGGGAACAACGCAGTCATAAACCTTACAGGGACGAGTCTAACTAGACAGGAGGAATCAATACTGTCCCTGGGGTTATCATACTGCCCACCATGTGATTTTAATTATGCGGACGCTAGAATGGACACAAATAGGTTTGTCCGTAAGCTACAACTAAATAAGTTTCACAGCACACAGTCCAAAAAACACCCTTCGAATGTAAGCAGAAGTCCAACTTTATTAACAGTAGAGGACCAGGAAGGAATGAACGAGATATGGTCCCTACAGAAAGAAACCATTGGCAGTCAAGCAGGAGAGAATAATTCTAGCAATGACATTGCAGCGGCTGGTTTGACTCCGTTTAAACCCAAGTCCACGTTCCAACCAATCATGCTTCATGATAACATCGATGTATACCACGATCTCGTGGTTAAAGAATTTAAACAATTGTACTCTGCCACTAATGGGCGGCGCAAACAAATGACAAAGCAGAATTGGAGTTACAATCAATTGGTCAAAAAAATAAACACTGATGACAATATTGTGGTACGTCAGGCGGACAAGGGGGGTAATGTTGTTCTTTGGCCCCGAAAATTATATCTTGATGAGGCTGAAAAACAATTGAATGACATTACATGCTACAGGAAAAGTAACTGGCCCACCCTGAGGGCGACATGGGGAGATCAGAAAGCGAAACTCCAGGCATGGAGGAGTGCGGGCATCATAACGGAGGATGAGTTTAAATTCATGAAAAATGAGCATCCGGTGGTGCCTACTTTTGATCTGATCCCCAAAGTGCATAAGAACTGTGAAATACCACCGGGTCGCCCAATTATCTCTGCCATTGGAAGTTCCCTGGAAAATGTGTCCAGGTATATAGACTTTTTTTTACAGGACTTGATTCTTATGTTAAGGATTCGACTGATTTTATTCAAAAAACGAAGAGACTAGAATGGAACCCAGAATTTCTATTCATGACCCTAGATGTATCGTCACTATATACATCAATAGGGCATCGAGATGGACTGAAAGCGATTGAATACTTTTTGAACAAACGTCCAATATACTATGGGGTACATAATAAGATGTTGCTAGCGATGACTCAAATGTGTTTGGAGCAGAATTTCTTCCTATTCAACAACCAAATTTACCAACAAATAAGGGGTGTTGCAATGGGGGCCTGTTTCTCCCCGAGCTACGCATGTTTGCACATGGGGCTTTGGGAGGAACAGGTCCTGGGGGGAGAACTACGTACCACTATGGAACAACATGTAGTAACATACCTAAGGTATATAGATGATTTGTTCTTCATTTGGAGTGGAACGGAAGAGATGGCGAAACAGTTTATTAACAACCTAAATGCTAACAGTTTAAACTTACATTTTACATCATGTATTAGTGCTACTTCTGTCAGTTTTTTGGATATGGAGGTCTACGTAGAAAATAATCACATGCAGACCAAATTATTTAGAAAGCCTACAGCAGGTAATACCATCCTGCATGCCTCAAGCCACCATCCACGCCACCTGATTCGCAGTATTCCCTATGGCGAATTGCTGCGGATCAGGCGGATCTGCAGCAGTGATGAGGAGTGCGAACTAGCACAGGAAGCCAGTATGAACAGATTTCTGGCTTGGGGGTACTCCAAAAGTGTACTTGAGAATGCTCAGAAAAGAACTAGGCTTGTATCCTGGGAAGTTACACTATTACCTAGGGCTAAGGAGGCAGATGCACCCCCGGCTGGGGAGGTAATCAGGCCCACATGATTATTACATATAGCCGACAGCATTTTGCCATTAAAAGAATTTTCAGTCTAAACTGGAACCTGATACTAGGAGATCCGGTCATTGGCAGCAAGGTGTTAAATAGACCACTCGTCACTTTCAGGAGATCAGTATCCATGGCTAGATCCCTAGTCAAAAACACTTTGGAACCTCAGATGTCCAACACCTGGAAGGCCCTGGGCAGGGGTTTCAAAAAATGCTCGCAGTGCAAAGCATGCAAGCATGGGATCAATAGGACCAAATATACTGTCCCTTTTTCAGAAACCCCCAGAGACTGCAAAACAGACTATGCAGTCTATGTGCTGGAGTGCAGTTGCGGGCTCCGGTATGTGGGTAGCACCCGACTGCCGGTCCATCAACGTGTGCTTCAGCACATCAGAGCCATCAAGAACAAAGATCAGGCCTATCCGGTGGCTAGGCATTTTGAATCAGATCACAATTCTAATCCAGTTCCTCTCACATATTTTGCAGTAGATACAGTTTGGCCCATGAAAAGAGGTGGCAAACGAGATGCGAGGCTTCGTTTACTCGAAACCAGATATATTCTGGAAATGAATAGTAAGCAACCGCATGGGTTAAATGCAACTGAGGATTTATATACGTGTCTGTAAATGATTAGGACCACTTTATATCTTTGAGCATATGCTTCAAACCTGTAAGAGGAGACTTGACAATAAGACTCAGTCGTAGTGTTCAAATTGCAACCTGGTCTTAGGACAGCATATAGCTTTGTAATTTATAGGCATTCTAAAAGTAATGTCTTGGATATTGTGGTTACAGACAATTTGAAGTAGGGATCTTTCATACATGTAATTTTTACATATATATATATTTTTGTTTGTACTAAGTGCTCTGTCTGCGACAAATTCATTCTAAAGTAACATGTATTTCAGTAATATATACTGCCTTTTCTTTCTGTATGTATTTTGAGATGGCTATCCATGGAGATATTGATAAACTCAATATCAGATAGAATGATTGTTTTTAATCAGCACATGCACTAACACTGTATAAAATGATAAGAAAAAGGGAAAAGAAAAAATGTAATCATGCACTCACTGTTTTGTGCCGAGAATTAGACTAACAACTTAAGAGTTCAGTAATAATTTTTTCCATGAAGTTTATGCTCACATGGGCTTTATTTTTCTAAATAATATTTGATGTTGCCCACTTGGGCTTTATCCAAAACATTTGATATTGTGCATACCATGTTTGAGAGAGAGCAGAGTAATCTGCAACTAAAATGAATCTAGTAGAGGATTTGATATTTTCTCACTTCACATTTCTAAAGTATTTATACAGTTACAATGAAATACAATGTGATAACTGGTTAGTTTTTTTAAAAATATTTAAATACCTATTTATTTATATATTTTTTATACACTTTTCGGTTGCACAAATGTAATGTAAAATGCAATATTATTTTCTTGCATCGGAGCATGTGAAACAAAGTATTTTTTTCATGTGGTTTACTTCTTGTAAAAAATAACGCGCGCACTGGCACTTTAAATCTCGGCACTTGCTCTCAGCAACTCGCCATGCGACCAAGCTTTGCAGAAGGCGAAACGCGTAATGGCGGCGGCAGGCTTGCTGGAGAATAAACACTTCAATTGAGCACTCAATCTGGGTCTGTTCCTTCGTCATTTACAAGTTGTGTGCTGGGGCGGCTGCTTCAGCCAATGTGACGAATTTACGTTCATATATATATATATATATATATATAGCGATCCAAAGTATGCCCAAGCAGCCTGAGGCGACGTAAAGAACAGGACGCCGATAAGGACAGAGAGGCCAATTTTGTGGGACGTGAACGGCAAAGTGAGCAGCCTTTCCCCTCTTTCATCCACCCACTGGGGTTTTAAGATTTTTTCAGCAGTGAGACATGGCAGCACCCACTGGGGTATTATTGAGGGAACCGCAATTACCAGAAGGCTATCTGGCACACGCCCACTGGGTCGGGACTCGGTGCATATCCACAGCTGTTCCTAATGACTGCCGTTTCTTAGTCTGCAGCCAGTGATCAAGGACACAAGATGTCTGAAACCCGTATGGCCAAGGAGTAAAGAAGGGAACTGTTAATTTTGTCATCCCATTAAATGAAGGCAAGCAACTCTTGTGTGTGGGTGTCTTCTATGCAGGGCATACTTTGGATTGATATATATATATATATATATATATATATATATATATATATATATATATATACATATATATATATATACGTGCACCATCGTCACGCAATCCAGACCACACCGGCAGTACTTCAAAAGGTTTTTCTTTATTAAAAAAGGTTAGTAGGCATGACGCGTTTCGAGTCTAAGACTCTTTCTCAAATGCCATATGCTGCACAACTGTGGGTTCGTTAGGTTTAAATAACGGGACTTTAAGACATTGAAAAGGGACCAAGTCCATTTCACCCAGATTTAAAGGAGCACTTAGTTGTTCAATCTTTGTGGATGTAACGCTGTTTTTGCAGCCTTAGAAGCAAAGTAAAGTACCTTTCTTATTTTGAGTTGTTTAGTAACCCCCAAGTGGTAAAACAATGCAGGTTGCTTTGCTCAATTCTCCGTTTAATTTGCTGCTTTTTCACATCATGGACTTCAAGTCCCATAGTGCTCCACAACTGTTCCATTTTTTGCTCAACTGGTTTTCAATGTAGATAACAGTAAAACCTTACTGTTGCATCGTGTACTGCGTGCCATTCAAGCTTTGTAGGAGTAGTTCCGTATCGAAGACATGATGCGCAGGTAACAGTTTCACAACCACATGTGCAGCTTCAATTCCCTCGAGGCTTTGCCTTCAGTACTCCGTGCTTCGGGAAATCCCTCTGCATATCCTGGCTGCTGCTGAACTCCATTCACTTAGTTTGGGGCGGGCCACCTAGCATGGTAGCCTCTTCCATCACAGACTTAGTTCCAGTGCCTTTCGCAGCCGGCGGGCACCCTTACAACAAGCTTCTCGCTTCTGTCACAAAACCTGACAAGGAGAGTGCCACATCCTGCGGATAGGGGTCTGGTCTCGAGGTGTGCCAGACACCTCCATTTAATCCTGCAAAAATACGTGCACCATCGTCACGCAATCCAGACCACACCAGCAGTACTTCAAAAGGTTTTTCTTTATTAAAAATGGTTAGTAGGCATGACGCGTTTCGAGTCTAAGACTCTTTCTCAAATGCCATATGCTGCACAACTGTGGGTTCGTTAGGTTTAAATAATGGGACTTTAAGACATTGAAAAGGGACCAAGTCCATTTCACCCAGATTTAAAGGAGCAGTTAGTTGTTCAATCTTTGTGGATGTAACGCTGTTTTGCAGTCTTAGAAGCAAAGTAAAGTACCTTTCTTATTTTGAGTTGTTTAGTAACCCCCAAGTGGTAAAACAATGCAGGTTGCTTTGCTCAATTCTCCGTTTAATTTGCTGCTTTTTCACATCATGGACTTCAAGTCCCATAGTGCTCCACAACTGTTCCGTTTTTTTCTCAACTGGTTTTCAATGTAGATAACAGTAAAACCTTACTGTTGCATCGTGTACTGCGTGCCATTCAAGCTTTGTAGGAGTAGTTCCGTATCACAGACATGATGCGCAGGTAACAGTTTCACAACCAATGTGCAGCTTCAATTCCCTCGAGGCTTTGCCTTCAGTACTCCGTGCTTCGGGAAATCCCTCTGCATATCCTGGCTGCTGCTGAACTCCATTCACTTTGTTTGGGGCGGGCCACCTAGCATGGTAGCCTCTTCCATCACAGACTTAGTTCCAGTGCCTTTCGCAGCCGGCGGGCACCCTTACAACAAGCTTCTCGCTTCTGTCACAAAACCTGACAAGGAGAGTGCCACATCCTGCGGATAGGAGTCTGGTCTCGAGGTGTGTCAGACACCTCCATTTAATCCTGCAAAAATACGTGCACCATCGTCACGCAATCCAGACCACACCAGCAGTACTTCAAAAGGTTTTTCTTTATTAAAAAAGGTTAGTAGGCATGACGCGTTTCGAGTCTAAGACTCTTTCTCAAATGCCATATGCTGCACAACTGTGGGTTTGTTAGGTTTAAATAACAGGACTTTAAGACATTGAAAAGGGACCAAGTCCATTTCACCCAGATTTAAAGGAGCAGTTAGTTGTTCAATCTTTGTGGATGTAACGCTGTTTTTGCAGTCTTAGAAGCAAAGTAAAGTACCTTTCTTATTTTGAGTTGTTTAGTAACCCCCAAGTGGTAAAACAATGCAGGTTGCTTTGCTCAATTCTCTGTTTAATTTGCTGCTTTTTCACATCATGGACTTCAAGTCCCATAGTGCTCCACAACTGTTCCGTTTTTTTCTCAACTGGTTTTCAATGTAGATAACAGTAAAACCTTACTGTTGCATCGTGTACTGCGTGCCATTCAAGCTTTGTAGGAGTAGTTCCGTATCACAGACATGATGCGCAGGTAACAGTTTCACAACCACATGTGCAGCTTCAATTCCCTCGAGGCTTTGCAGATCCTGCAGCAAACATCCATTGTCCCCTCAGGGCTCCAAGAGCCCACTTGAGCAGTATTACCAGCCATAGGAACATTTACACACACCCACTGTTTACACTGCGTAGTTTGCACATTTGCAGTATATTCTTTGGTTATACAACAGCTGCTATTCATTCGGATGTTTTTAAGCACACTGAAAAACCCAGTATTAGAGTTTTTTATTGCTATAAATTTTTAAACATTTGAGTGTAATATATGAACAATGAATATGTCAATATTTATGTATTTATTTATTAATTGACTGTTACTATTTATTAAGCGGCTAATGTGGGGTTTATAAATGATGTTTTTAATGTTAATCTAACATTGAAAATAATTACGTTCCTATTAGTATGTCTTCTGTTTCCATGCTAATGATATACAATACTGTTGCTTTAAAAGGGTGGCACTCCTCATGCGCGTCATGTGAGCAAGGGCACTGAGTTGCCCGAAACGCGTCATGGCGGTGGTGCAGGGCGAAATGGAATAAACATATCTGCACCTAAATCTGGGTCTGCGTCCGTCCTTTGCAAGGGCAGGGAAGGTTTGGGGGTGATCCATCAAACAGGGGCGGAGAAAAAGGGGGTGCGTCAGGTTCTTACCAAGGATTTCCACAGAAACAACATGCAAGATGGTAAACTCCCACCATTCCCTATCCACCAATGGTGCCCAACTGTGTCAAAGCACAATGGTAAATCAGGGGACGAGGGGAAAGAGAGAGAGAGAAAACAATGTCCCATGATGTTCCATGGTCAAATGTTCATTCAGATAATCTGGAAGGTCCTACATAAGATAATAAAAAAGTAGTGAGTTCTAGAAAATCAATCTTAAAGAATTATGTAGAGAACAACAGTGGTGGTGGTAGAATAAGTACCTGAATGATTCCCCTCTTCCTATTGTTGAACAATGGCCAAGATATCATAAGGTCGTATTTTATCTGTATAATAAAAAGATTCTAATACCGAAATATGCAAAACAACTCTGGTGGCAGTAAATAAGAAAGATAAGAGTATAAACACTCACATACATTAGATCTGCTCTCTTTTACTTTTTGATTTCACAAAACACTGGAATCGGGCTGATAATTACACCTGGGGATAACCTTGTGCTTCCTTTCCTCAGGACAACTAACATAAATATTCTCTACACTCCCAATAACACGAAACATAAACAAAACAAGGCAGATCCCCAGAGACAGAAGAGCCTGCAAAGATAGGTTTTATTATAAATGAATACTACAGGCAGAAGTCTCATTTGTTTCAGTTCTTTTGTCTTTTCTGTTTTCAGGCAGTGCCACCCCCCCCCCCCCGCAATCCAAACTCCTCTAGGCATGGAGGGGGGAAAGGAGCTA
The DNA here is from genome assembly GCF_964263255.1 of Lissotriton vulgaris. Taxonomy (NCBI): domain Eukaryota; kingdom Metazoa; phylum Chordata; class Amphibia; order Caudata; family Salamandridae; genus Lissotriton; species Lissotriton vulgaris. The sequence continues at coordinate 1,348,623,715 of NC_141696.1, forward strand.
AAGACGCTGCACCAAATGATAACCCAGTGCAAAGCACCACAATCCAGAAACTGCAGAAGGAAGGTGGAGAAGTGAAGAAGAGATTCTAGAGCAGCCTCACCGCCCATAGAATCCTGATGCCCTCAGAAGACGCAGGACCGAGGAGCGCGAAGGGAAGTAGGGGACGAAGATGCCATTCTTCCTCGACTGGAAGCAAAAGGTGTCTGGCCCAGAAGTGCCAGGAACCCACTGAACTCTAGAACATGAAGCGTTCCGGTGCAGTGTTACAGGAATTTATACTCCCTGCTGCGACTTCCTTCAAGCTGCGACAAGCACGCCCCTGCCATGACTCATTTTGACCTCTGCAGGCATGACAATTTAAAGCTGGCACGTAAATTGCATATCGCAAATCAACTAGAACAGGCTGGGAACAACTCTAGACCCCTATATCAGATCCTGAAATTCTTCACACACCCTAAGGCATGCAACACTGCAGAGGCTCCCTCACAATCGCAGGGCGACAATATAGCGACCTTTCTATTCCAGAAAATCAACGCTATTTACCATAATATGATCACATCCAATGAAATTCCTAATAATCCCCCTACAAAACGCCCAGTAACCTCCATCAACACCGCGCATTTTCACGTTTTCTCTTCACTCAGCCCAGAAGAGGTAGAATCTCTTCTAAAAAAAGTTAAATTTGAGTCCTCCTTAGATGTAATGCCTGCAAAGATCACCTCCCGACTAGCTAAACAGCCAGCCACACCCATTTGCACCATCCTCAACAGATCTTTGAGGGCTGGCAGACTCCCTCCAGAATGGAAAGCAGGATAAGTTGTTCCCATTCGAAAAAACCTTAAGGTTCCCACTATCGAGCTGATCAATTATTGCCCCATTTCTCCGCTCCCCCATCAGAGCAAGCTCCTTGAAAAACACATAAACAGGCACTTTTCTGATATTGTTGAAACCTCGCATTGCCTGTATGTCTCCCAGTCAGGTATCCGGGCCAAGCACAGTACCGAGTCCGTCTCAATAGAGGTAACTGATAATACCAGAATGGCAGTGGGCAATGGTCAGGCAGCGCTTTTAGAGCTGCTTGACCTACCAGAGGCGTTTGACACCATCTTGCACCAAATCCTACTGGAGAGACTTCAGGGCATCGGAGCTCAAGGGGTTGCACTGAAATGGCTGACCGACTTTCTAACAGATAGAACCCAGACAGTCAGTCTGGGCCCTTTCAGATCTAAGTCCGGCAAAGTTACTAAGGGAGTACCGTCCTGTCTGAGCCCTACCCTCAAACATTTATGTTACTACTTTGGCTAAACTAATGAGGACCCTAGGGTTCAGTCCCATCTCCTACGCCGAGGACACCCAGCTCCTACTCACCTTTAAAAAGTCCAGTCCTAACATACAACTCATCTTTTCAATGGGCATGAAGAATATTGCCACCTGGATGAACACTAACTTCCTTCAACTGAATGCTGAGAAATCAGTGATCATGTTGTTTGGAGGTGCAGAAATAAGCTAGGCACCCAGTTGGTGGCCGGAGGAGCTGGGCTTGGCTCCCACCACAAAAGCAGTGCACAAGAACCTAGGAATCCGTATTGACCAGAATCATACGCTCAAAGCACATGCCACAACCACCACTTGAACCTGCTTTCACACACTCCTCAGAAGAGTATTTCCTCTGTTACCATCCTCCACACGAAAAACACTGATGCAAGTTGCAATAGTACAGAATACGGCAGCCAGACTAGTAGCAGTAAGATCTGATGCACTGTTTTTAAAGCCCTCAACGGCCTGGGGCCTTCCTACCTATCTGAAAAATTGTCAAGTATACCCCCTCTAGGCCCCTTCGATCAAGATCTAAGTTACTCCTTTGCACCCCAAAAATTAAAAAGGATCGCAAGGGTGGCAAAGCATTTACCTACCTACCTTTCCCCGACTCTGGAACGAACTTCCTCGCCAAGACTGCCAGAGTCTTCCACATTTCAGAAAACTCTTAAGAACCCATCTGTTCTGAGGCCCACTTGTTTGGCTGTAGCATGTTGCACCAGTGCTGAGATACCCCTGACAGGGTGATTCGACGGAAGATCAAGTTTCATCGCAACAGGATTGATAACCTTAATTATCTTGCAAGGACCAATAAAACGAGGCTTTAGCTTGCAGGATCCTTTCATGTTATAATTCTTGGTTAATATCTATACCTTGTCACCTACAACATATGCAGGCTCCAGATACCTATGGGGACCAGCCTGTTTTTTGTATTCTAATTTAGACCTTTCTGAATTCTTTGCAACTACTCTTTGTTTTTCATGTATGGTGGCAACAAAATCAGCAGCAGCTGGAACAGAGTTCAATAGAGAAGGGGGTAACAGAAGAAATCGGGGATTAAACCATAACTGCAGAAGAAAGGTGAATAAGCAAATTCTGCTATCCATATAAGTGTGTCCGAATCTGATGTAGAATATAATAGCTGACATCTCAGGTACTGCTCCAAATATTGGTTTACTCTCTCAGTTTGGCCATCACTTTGAGGGTGATATCATGATGAATATCTAATATAAATTTGTAACAAGGCACGTAAATACTGCCAAAAGGTAGAAATTAATTGGGAACCCCTGTCAGACACCAAAACCAAAGGGAGACCATGTAACCAGACTATGACATAGGAACTACATTCAGAGGGATACAATAGGCCATCTTGGCCGATAAATCTACCACAAGAAGAAGAGTTGTGTTTCCCTTGGTGGTTTTGGGCAACTCAACTATGAAATCTATTGAAACAGTGTGCCGAGGACTAGGCGGTACTGTTTAAGGGTGCAACAATCCTGAAGGAGCTTGATGAGAGGCCTTCCCTTGGGCACATACTTTGCATGTCTGGACATAGTGTTTGGGATCGGTTGCCATATTGGACCACTAAAAATAACACTGTAGCAATTCTAATGTCTTCTTATACCCCCAAAAAAGGAAGGACCAGTCCACCATGAACATATAACAGATTTTACTTTTTGATTGCATTGTATTGTTGTGCCCTTCATCTATTTCTGTGGAATTTTGCACCTCAATCACTAATTTCATACATTTTTCTTCAGAACAAAAGGCACCAATTATATGTTCCCTAGCTATTATAGTGGGAGGGTCCTACAAGGGTTCCTCAGGTTCATATACTAAACCTAATAAAGCATCTGTTGTACCGTTCTTCCTGCCAACTTGAATTTGTATAATGAAACCCAAAGCACTGAAATATTGTGTCCAACCTAATTGTCTCATAGATAGCACTCTAGCGGATTAAAATAGCTGCAAATTTCTATGATCAGTAAGTACTGTAACCCTATGTTGTGCTCCTAATAGCCATTGACGCCATTCTTCGAAGACTTTCTTAATGTCAAGTAACTCTTTGTCTGTGATGGCATAATTCTGTTCAGTAGGCGTTAGTTTGTGTGAGTAATACGCTACTGGGTGAAGATTTTCAGTATGTGGATCTCTTCAAATACAACTGCTTTTTTAAATAGCCTGCTTATGGGAGAGGGTAGGTTTGAAAAACCTTCAATAAAGCGCCTGTAAAAGTTGGAGAACCCCAATAAACTTTGTATTTCTTTTATATTTTTGGGAGATGGCCAACGAGTTACAGCCTCCACTTTCTGATGAACCATCCTAATCCCTTGAGGGGATAAAATGAACCCCAAAATATATACTTGCAAAGTATGAAACTGACATTTCTCCAGTTTACAGTATTCTCTCTCTCGACCATTCCAGAACAGCTCTAGCATGTTTTCCAAGTTCCTTAACTGAAGAGGAGTAGATTAAGATATAATTGATGTATGCGATCACATAAGAATCTAACATACCCCTTAGCACAATAATGAAAAACTGAAAAGCAGATGGGGCATTGCACAGGCCAAATGGCATCACTAGATATTCAAAGAGACCATATTTTGTGCAAAAGGCTGTCTTCCATTCATCCCCCTCCTTGATCCTCACCAGATGATAAGATCCGCGTAGATCTAACTTGGTGAAGATTTTAGCATTTTTTACTTGATCAAGTAGGGATGATATCAATGGTAAAGGGTAGCGTTTTTTTATAGACACTTTATTCGGAGGCCTGTAATCGATACAAAATCTAAGACCCCATTTGCATTTTGGGGTAAAAAAAGAGGAGAGGAGACAGGTGAACGAGAGGGCTGAATAAACCCAATTTGTAGCATCTCATCTAGGTATTCATGTAAGTATGTATTCTCCTTTTCAGTTAAGGCATACATTCTGCTACTCGGTATACAAGCATCAGCCACCAGATCTATTCTGCAATCATAAGCTCTGTGAGGCAGAAGAATGAAGGCCTTTTTTAATAAAAAATGTCCTTCATGTCGGAATAACACGTAGGTAAGTCAGGAGTACTAGGATCTGTGATTGCTGCCACCTTCTTTGAATCCCTTCCTTCCTCTTCACAGATAGCAATGCAGACTTTAGAACCAAAAGATACCAGTAATTTTTCCAGTCAATTAGTGGGTTATGTTGGTGTAACCATGGGAGACCTAGGATGACTCGATACTGAGGAGAGTGAATAAGGTCAAAGGGTATGGTTTCCCCCATGGATTTCTTGAATAACAAGCGTACTTTCTGCAGTAGCACGTGTTATGGGACCAGACTTGATGTTACTGCCATCTATGGTTTTAAACTCTTCCCAAGAATCTTTACAAACAAAAGGAATGTGTTGACCTTTTGCCCAACTAAGGTCCGTAACATTTCCTGTGGCACCTGAGTCCAGCATGATTCGCACATCACAACCCTGTCCCCCCATTTCTACTGGGAAGAAAGAAAGAAATGATGAGAGGATGGCAGAGGATCTCTTTGTAAAAGGTGTTGTGAGACAAGTAATCCTGATCAGCCTGAAATCCTTGTCTCACCTGATTCGGGCTGATGAGTTTTCCGGGCCGTTTCTGTTCTTTGGGTTCACAGAGCATTCTCTAAGAAAATGCCCCTGTGTACCGCAGTACATACATAGTTTCTTATCATGCCATCTCTGTCTTTCTTCTTCAGTAAGGAGACCCCATAGGCTCCCTATATGCATAGGTTCTGGCTCCTCTATAGATTTCTCAATTTCTGGTTTTCTTTCCTTGTATACAATCGCTTGTGCCTCTTCTCCCTTCTTCTTTCATTTAGACGATGGTCTAATGTTACTACTAAATCTATGAGAGCATTGCCTGACTCTGGAGGATCAACTACTTGGGCTAATAACTCTTTCAATTAATCTTTAAGACCTCTATAAAATATTGCACTGCGCTTTTCCTCTGGCCATCCCGCTTCTAATACCAATCTAATAAAGGTAGCAATATAAGTAATCAGATACTTTGTTCCTTGCTTTACATTTAATAATTCGAAATCTATAGACTGCATAAAAAAAGCATGGTAAACAATTTTCTTTCTTCTACTGTAAAAGCTGAACAGCAAAGGGTCATTACATTCTATTAGTGGAATGGACAAACTAGCTGCTGTACCACCCAAATAAGAAAGCACGTATGCTACTTTGGCTTGTACATTAGGGAAACAGGAAGCTTTGCACATAAAATAAAGTTGGCATTGGCTAACAAAGGTAGCACATTTTGTAGGGTCTCCTATAAATCTTTCACGCGGGGCAAAAGGAATAGCAGGAGGAGCAGTTACGTGAATCAACCGTGCACCTATGGTGGACGATGATTGAAACGGGTATTGACTTCCTGCACCCTCTGATATATTTCCTACCCTAGAATACGGTCAAATGCCCTGTTGTAAAGAATAAGGACAGATCTTGGGTCTCTTTTGGTAGATTGCCAAGCATGTGTGCTAAATCTGCAAGTGACACCTGGATTTATTCCATGTTGTTCGGGCGGAAACATTCAGCGTGGGCTTTGTGTTCTTACCAAGGATTTCCGCAGCAACAACATGCAAGATGATTAACTCCCACCATCCCCTATCCACTAATGGTGCCCAACTGTGTCAAAGTACAATGGTACATCAGGGGAAGGGGGGCAGGAGAGAGAGAGAAAATAATGTCCCACAGTGTGCCCTGGTCAAATGTTCATTCAGATAATCAGGAATGTCCTATAAAATATAATAAAGAAGTAGTGAGTTCTGAATAATCAGTCTTAAAGAAATATTGTAGAGAACAACAGTGGCGGTAGAATAAGTACCTGAATGATTCCCCTCTTCCTATTGTTAAACACTGGCCAAGATATTATAAGGTCGTATTTTATCTGTAAAATAAAAAAATTCTTATACTAAAATACCCAAAACAACTCTGGTGGCAGTAAATAAAAAAGATAAGAGTATAAACACTCACATACATTAGATCTGTTCTCTTTTTCCTTTTGTTTTCACAAAACACTGGAATGGGCTGATAATTACACCTGGGAATAACCGTGTGCTTCCTTTCCTCAGGACAACTAACATAAATATTCTTTAAATTCCCAATAACACGAAACATAAACAAAACAAGGCAGATATCCAATGATGGAGGTGCCCGCAAAGATAAGTATTATTATAAATTAATATTACAGGCAGAAGTCCACTTGCTGTAACCTTTTTCTCATTTGTTTCTGCTATTTTGTCTTTTATGTTTTTAGACCGTGCCGCGCACCTCCCTAAACCATACTGCTTCAGGTGTGGAGGGGGGCAAGGAGCTAAAGTCGCTGCCACAAATGGGAGCCCCGTGCAAAGCACCACAATCCAGCAACTGCGGAGGAAAGGTGAAGATGTAAAGTGGAGATTGATGGGCAGCTGCACCGCCCGTAGAATTCCGACGCACTCAGAAGACGCAGGACCAAGGAGCACAAAGGGAAGCAATTCTTCCTCGACCGGAAGCAAAAAGTGAGTGGCCTGGAAGTGCAGGTATCCCACCGAACACTAGAATGCGAAGAGTTCTGATGCGGTGTTATGGGGAATGTATACTTCCCTGCTGTAACTTGCTACAAGCCACAACCAGCAAGCCCCTGCCGTGGCTCCGTTTGACCGTGACAGGCATGACAGTGGGTCAAAAAAGTGCTTTTTCAATGTTAATTGCTCTATTGATTCTAGAAATGACTACAGCCTAACCCGCTGGATGGAATTACACCACATTTGGCAGAAAAGTGGCTCTTTGTGTAAATCTGTTCAGCAGTTTAGGAGATATTAAAGAAAAACAAATTTGCATATCTAGAGGTGTGAACACTCCACCAAGCTTATCGATCTTGTGCAGAGACCTGATTGGCTGCCAACACTTCCACAAGGTGGTGTTGGTAGCCATCATGGGACACAGAATCAGCCAATCCTAAACTAAAACATAAAAAAAGAGAAGTGGGCAAGGTAGTAATAGCAAAAATTGGGACAGATTTGCGGCAAAACCTTTTTTAAAAGCAGATGCACTCTCACACACTTGTTTCCCTTTCAGCCACGCGGTGATCCAGGTCCTGTAGGCAAGCATGGATTTTAGAAAAGGGGAGGGGTTCTTGTTAAATTCGGGGGTCTCTGGTAGAAAAATGAGGGAATGAGTTACATTTACGTAGAATATTCCCTCATTTTTCTCTAAACAAACAAAAGGTAGAAGTAGGTGGGCCAGTGAACTCCTGTATATGGACAACAGTTTTAAAGGTGTCAGATATGCTAGATTTTATGTCAGTCTAAAAATCTGAATTAAGAACTATAGCTTGTTGAATGTCTGCAAGTAGGACGACATGTATATCTGTATATTTGATTCATATACAACTCACTAGGCTTTCATTGGAAAATTGTATTGTTAAAGTAATAGCGAGCAATCATGAAGCCAAATCACAGATCGATTGCCATGTCAGATCGGTTTTAATCATATAGATTTCAGATAACACATATAATTTATAAATATGGAATGTGTTGATTTTTGATGTATTCTGTTGTTTCAGGATAACGAAAGAGTTTTCATCTAGTAAATATATTGTAGATACTCATCATTATTGAAAATGTAACAGAATGGCATTGTAATGTATTATGCGGATGTATTATGATTTTTTGCACAAGATGTCAATATCAGCAAAACATACAAGACACTCGAAATAGGCAAATGGGAGTATCTTCGAACCGGACTCCAGGGAAAAGGGCCGATATTACTCATTTAGCCATGTCCCTATCCAAAATGGCCGACCCGTTTTGACCGATATCGTCCCAACACAAAATGGCCGACATAATTCTAGGATGTCGCAAAGAAAATATCTATTGCAGACATAGGGGGTCCTAGTAAGTCAATATTGCCATTTCGGTCTCTGAGTCCTTTATTTTAAAATTCGAGGACTTGTGGTGCCATATTACGAAGTTTAGCGATGTACTTCCGGGTCAGACATCGTCAGGATTACTAAAAATCATGCATCTCTGCCACCAAAGATGTTTTCGAATAATTAATTTTCAAGACCAAGTATTTAGTAAAATAAAAAGTTAAAACCATTCTCTATAAACGCGATATACAATGTAAGCACTCGCGTTGTTCCGACGACTTCCGGGTTAAGAGAGGCGGAGGCAGCATAAATAGACGAGTTTTCGCGAGATCTATTCTACTTCGAATCTACATGGAGTCCTGACATACGGAGGAGCAGGGAGGCCGAATTTTGAATCAGAGGTAGGCAATATACGTGTCGAGATGCGCACATCGGTTTCCTCCTTTTATTGCAAAATTTGAGGAGTTCTAGGATGTAGGGTTAAATTATTTCCTTGGTGAGAGAGACAACTGACCCATGTGCAGTTTAAGTTTTCAATCTAAAAAAGTAAATAAGTGCTGTTTTGTAAAGCGGTAACATCTAAATATTGCCGGTTTCTTAATTGATATATTGTCTCTTGTGAAGGCTAAATACAAACTACAATATTGCATCAGCCTTGAGTAATGCCAACATAAGTACACTATTCTTGGCAATTACTGATAGACAACTGGCTCTCAGATCAACAATATATAAGTGGGTCAACACTATTAGTGAGAAGTGTTCTCCTAAAGTCAGGAACAATAATGCATAATCTAAGTGCACAATGGGGATAAGATCCTAAAACACACATTCCCTTTTATTTTTGATATTAGACCACTTCATCAAAGTAAGAAGGTAAAGATTGGCACAACGAGATTATCGTACCTTGGTCAATATCTTGAAAAACTTTCTGAGAAATAAACAGAAACAGGTTAGTAAAGTAGGTCATGGTATAAACACGATGGTAAATGTAGACCCTTAGCGTGCATAATTAATAAGTGCTGCAATTAATGTGAATTTTCTAGATCATAAGAAAAAGATGACCATTCTTTCACATTGACGGTGGCTCCTCCGTGTACACGTAGGCTCTCTTCAATTGAATACGAAGGTAAAACCCCGTACCTAAATGTACAATACCGGTAATTTTGGGAAAGTGAAAACAAGGGCAAAATCACTAAATTAGCATTCTATGTTTATTTTTAAACAGCCCATGATACACTATTGAAAGCAATTCAAGCTTAAAGGAAAGGAAAATTTAAAGCCTTGTCCGTACCAAACCAGGTAACTTCTAATAATGTCCACATGCACAATGATACATAAGGATAGCTCACCAAACCCATGGATTGTATAGACATCAATACCTGTGAAAGTCTAGCAACAATGCTATAAATGAACTGTGTTTCTTCTGATTAAGAAATGTTTTGTCTAGGGGTTGTAGATAAGAAATGCATACAATAATATTAGCTGGATACTTTTTGAGCAAGGCAGTAGGAACGTAAGGTTGTTGGTTATTACATATACATGAAATCATATAGTAAAATGTATTTTTTAATTTTATAGATACTGAGTGAATATTTTACAAAAGTCCTGAAGAAGGTGTGAAGAATTAGAAATACACCGAAACGCCGCGTCGACTGTTTTGTTCTACCATATAGTCATTGCCTTACCACCTTTTGTGGTTTTTAATCTCACTGTTTTTTATGATGTGTAGACTGTAACCCGACTGGGAGGTAATAAATTGTTTTAACCTTGGTGCAACCAACAAAAATTTGACCTGTGGAGTATATTTTTTATATATTTTTGAATATTGCTGTGTAAATGTGTAGTCCTTGCCTGCTTGAATAGGTTACTACGAGTGAATTTTCATAAGGATAATCACTCATTTATCTCCTACCCCGTCCAGTACTATTCTGTTTGGCCACATTAGCCTACAATTGTTCAAACAGGGATTTTTGTTTTCTGATGTTCCATTCTTGCCAGTCATACAGCAACACTCATGTACCCACTAATACACCTATCCAGCCCCTCTCACATACACTCACAGACCAACACAGCCACTCATACACCCACTTGCACACCCTTACAACCACTAACAGACCCACTCACAGACCCACACAGCCACTCACACATCCTTAGAGCCACTCATATACTGATTCACATACCCACATACCTACCCCCACACACACACTCACAGACCCATAAAAACTACCCACACACCTACTCACACACTCATACAACAACTCATAAACCTACTTACAGGTCCATACAGTCACTCACATACCCACTTACAGACCCATACACCCTCGTACACACTCCCTCACAGACCCGACAGTCTATCATATACCCACTCACAAAGGTTACAGGTTACAGTTAGGAAATAACATTAAAAAACCATATAAATTCATTGAAAAACACAAAGTTTTCAGGGGTGTGATAGGAAATAGATTTTTTTAAACTTAGCAATTTACAAAAAAACAAAGGTTACAGGGACGTTATAGTTAGGAAATAGATTTAAAAACAACTTTAACCTTCACTGAAACAAGCAAAGGTTACAGGGACTTTATAGTTAGGCTCAGATTTCACTGGTACAAAACCAGTGAAATTCTGCAGTTTTAGTTACCTGAGCTCTACAACTTATACCCCTCACATATTACATCACTCATGACATAGTCAGTAACATCACTTATGACATGGTTAGTAACATCACTGATGACATCATCTATAGAGGTACTCACATACAAACTCACACAACTTCTCATGTAAACACTCACACATCCATATAACCACTCACACACCTAATTACTCAACTGGAGTCACTCACACCTAGTCATTCACACATATGGCCACTCACACAGCCCCTCACTTACCCATATTCCAGCTCACACAGCAACTCACTCACCCATACAGTCACTCACACAGTCCCTCCCTCACCTATACAGCCACTCACATACCTACCCACCCACCAATGCAGCTACTCACATACCCAGTCACCTACCCATACAGCCTCTCAAAAGAACCACTCACACACCCACTTACAAACCCATTCACACATTCATACAAGCACATCTCTGTTCACTACCCATACATCTACTCAACAGGCACTCTCCAATACAGCTACACCCACTGAGTTAACCACACACCCACTGAAACAGCCACTCACTCACCCATACAGCCATTTACATACCCAGTCATTCACCCATACAGTCAATCACACATCAATTCAGACACCCATACAATCACTCACTCACCCATACAGCCACTCACATACCCATTCACACAAATGAATACACAGAATCACACAACATTCTATCATATAATATATGTTAGAAATAGTATCAGTCACTAGTAGTACACACTGTATACTAATTTAACTTTTCTAGTACCTTAGTATGTATGTTTAACACTCATAAACTATTTGAAAACACTCGCAATCACAGGATGATGTCATCAGTGATGTCATTTGAGATGTCATCAGTTATGTCATTTTAGACGTCTTCAGCAAGGTCCCTGACCATGTCATGAGTGATGTAATATGTGAGATCTTAAGCAGTGCATTGCGGGGGAGTAAGTTATAGCTAGCTCTATATAGTTTAATAGCTTAATGATTAGAAAATCTTTGGGCAAACAATTCTTGAAAGCATATTGTGATCACCTCAAAGTTAGCACTTTTTCTTTAAGTAGTACCTTGGAAGTTGTGGTGTTACACATTTTTTAGCTGCCTGTTATATACACTTAGTTATTGAAGTATTATGGCTTGAACATAATCATAAAAAAGGCTTGCAAATCAATAAACAAACACTGTTCAATAGCTAGCCTGCAAACACACTGTGCTTAAACTGGAAGAATGTAAACACCAGATGCTATTTTGGTTCAAAACCATGCTTTGATTTTGCTATTGCAAGTGACACATTCTACAGCTGCATGGATAATTTTTATGCTCATTATATTTACTGTGTTGCTGAAAGGATTAGAGTCCCCTGAAGTGCATCTTAAAAGGTTTTATTACACGATAAAGATTCTGGCACTTTAAACTTCATTAGCAGTGCTTTTTGAGAAACAGAAGTAATGAGATATCTCACACAGGATAAGCTATGAAAAACAGTGTGGGACGCATCCAAACCACTTTCAAACAGTGATCCAGGGAAACAGGTGGCACAAAACAGTTTCATAACTCAGTAAATAAGAGACTGGCTGGAAGCGTGGGATGAAGTTACTAGCAACACAAATGCATTTCCTATGGAAACATGATCCTAACTATTACTACTCAGTGATGACCGCCACTAGTTAAATCATATATATATATATATTGCCAGTAGGTAGCTATAGTTACAAACTAGTTTCCGTAGGAAAAGCATTTTTTGATTTGCTAATAACGTTGGCGTCATTTGACCAATCCTTGCGAAATTCTCCCAAAAAAATGTCTATCCAGGTCAGCTCCCATCCTGAAAGTTTGAGGGTGATTCCTCAAGCGGGGGCTGAGAAAAAAAGGGGGTCCCAAAATGCATTTCCCCATGTCTTTAAAAGGAAATTTTGCAACGAGCTACAGCCCAAACTGCTGAACGGAATTACCCCAAAATTAGCAGAAAGTAGAGCTTGGTTCAGAAAGCGGCCTTTTTCTAAATGGTGTAAATCTGTGCAGTAGTTTTTGAGAAATTTAAAAAATAAGAGTGAAAAAATCAATTTCCCATAGGACACTTTATGCAAGGCTACAGCCGAAACTACTGAACGGATTTACCCAAAATTTGGCAAAAAGGTAGTGCTTGGATCAGAAAGCAACCTTTTTTTGAAATGGTGTAAATCCATTCAGTAGTTCCTTTGGCGCTCAGCGTGTACTGACCCTGCGATGATGAGTGGTCCGGGGGGGCCATCACTCGAAGCAATGTCTTTCTTCCATTGAATTCTGCCTCAATAAGGCCATGTGGCAATGACTTATGGTGCACTGAGTTAGTAGTACCTTTGGCGGTCAGCGTGTACGTACCCTGTGAATATGCGTGGTCCGGGGGGCCGCACTTGGAGCAATGTGTTTTGTCAATTGAATTCACCCTCAATAGGGCCACGTGGCAATGACTTATGGTGCACTAAGTTAGTTGTACCTTTGGCACTCAGCGTGTACGTACCCTGCGATGATGCGTGGTCTGGGGGGCTGCACTGGGAGCAATATATTTTGTCTATTGAATTCCACCTTAATAAGGCCATGTGGTGATGACGTATGGTGCAGTGACTTAGTGGCACCTGAAGCACTCAGCGTGTGCGCACCCTGTGATAATGGGTAGTCTGGGGGGCCATACTGGGAGCAATGTGTCTTGCGTACTGGACTGCATCATTTGCAATCGCTACTTCATCTGAATTGTTAGGCCTGCTGTCCGCAGTGTAGATCAAAAGCAGTATTCTGTACAGACATAAGTCTGCGGTGCTGTGCTGCTGTGTTTTCAGGAGGCCTGTGTTGAGAAGGCCCACGGTCATGGCAACGGCCATGTGGCAGGGTAAAGCCCGCCGCTCTGGCAGACTCATTGGCCTTTACACAAGTAAACCACGTCCAGAGCTCCTGCTTATTTATTCTTACTTCTACGCTGGAGTGGCGTACATTGGACCAGCCTTCTGCGCCTCTGCTTCCAGGGGGGACAAAACAGCTACATGACCGAGATCTTCCCCACTGCCTGAGGTAAAATAGTTGCATCTATTTTCCACAACACTACAAGCACCAGCAGTATATGTACACAAGGAGAGGTTTGTGTTCTGCATAGTGAGGTCTGCCCAGCTACACTTGGTATTGTGTGCATAAATATTATTGATGGGTGAGTTGCGTCCTTCACACAGACTTAGTTGCCATATCTGCCAACATTCAAGTATTATATGGGCTGAGGAACCATGCCGTTTTTGGAAGGTCTGCTGTCCTGTTCTGTGCTGCCTCTTTGGTAGTAGGGAGCGGGGTGATCTAGGGGGAACGTCCTGAGGCTGGTAGCAGTGGGTGTTGTGGCTTTCATGGGTGTCTGAGCTGCATGATCAGTAACTCTATGACATATGTTTGTCTTAAGATGTTATTCTGGGTTGGGCTCCCTTTCACATTGTAGGTAGTTGTCCTGGTTTACAGCAGTACAGGCAAATGTTAGATTCCTACTGCTAATGCGGCTTATTCCTGTTTTTGGATTGCACCTCAGATTTGGCTGCTCCTTTGGTGTTTTTGTGTTATTTTTGCATAGGAATGTCTAATCTGCATATTATTACCGTTAGTTGTTGCTCTCATTTGTGGCATCAGTGATGTCATTTGAGATGTCATCAGTGATGTCATCAGTGATGTCACTGACCATGTCATTAATGATGTAATATGTAACGTCATCAGTAGTGCATTGTGCATCAACTAACTATAAAAGCAGAATTTGTAGGGTTTTGTATGAGTGAAATGTCTAGCTAACTATAATGTCCCTGAAACCTGTGTTTTTTCCAGTGAATATATATATATATATATATATATATATATATATATATACTAGCAGCCCGCCCCAGCGTTCCCTGGGGCAGAAAGGGGCTGGGGGCAGTACACCCGCTCCCGCCCTGACCCCCTCCCGTCCCGACTCCCTCCCACCCCCACTCCTCTCGCCTGCCCCTCTGTACACACCCGCTCCCCTCCCGCCCCGAGTCCCTCTCGCTCCGACTCCCTCCCGCCCTGATTTCAAGGTTTACTTACGTCAGCTGCCGCTCCGCTCCTCTACACATGCAAGGCAACCATTGAGAATTCTGCTACATGTTTTATTTGTAATAATTATATTGACATTCATGCAGTACAAAAAACATTGTTTGGAGTGAGTTTGCTAGCGCTCCGACAACTACACACCCCAGCCTTCTGGATGACGGCTACCTTTTTGAAGCCTGTGCACACCATGTGAATAAAACGTACGCACAAAAGATGAGGCGTAAATTAATAATCTGGAAGCTGTCGATGAAATCAAGGGCCTTATGGGTTCCTGTTGAAGGGAACTCAGGTTTCCCCAGCGTTGCCTGGGGCAGAAAGGGGCTGGGGGCAGTACACCCGCTCCCGCCCCGACCACCTCCCGTCCCGACTCCCTCCCGCCCCCACTCTTCCTGCCTGCCCCTCTGTACACACCCGCTCCCCTCCCGCCCTGACTCCCTCCCGCTCTGACTCCCTCCCGCCCTGATTTCAAGGTTTACTTACCTCAGCTGCCGCTCCGCTCCTCTTCGCCATGACGCGCCCGCGCTCCTCACTCCACCGCAGCTCAATGTGTGCCGATCCAACACATCATCATCACGCACGTCGCGTCACTGCCAGCGCTAGGTCCCGGCCGGCGCTACTTTCAGGGGACTACTTTGTTTACAAACTTATTTTTTTAATTTACTTTTTTATTTTTATTTATATAGCCTATGTCCATCTACACACCCTGACATTTTCATAGATGTATCGGGTGTGTAGATTGGCGCTGTGGTTCCCGAGTTTACCTGGCCAAAAGGTGCAAGTTCTCGCTTTATAATAGTACTAGCAGCCCGCCCCAGCATTGCCTTGGGCAGAAGGGGGCTGGGGGCTGCATTTTTAGCCCGGGACAGAAGGTGGCTGGGGCAGCTGGGGCGGGCTGCTAGTTTACTAATAAAGGTAATAATACCTTTACCACCTTACCGTAAAGTGATTAAGCCACGATGTGCTGCTTGCGTAATCTGTTGTTGATCAAACTCTGATTTAAACTGTTCTAAATAGAATGCATATTGTCGAAGCCAAGGAGTTGTGTACTCACTGGCTGCACCACTGCACCACAGCATTACAGCGTTAACAAGGCTAATACTGTAATGCTGAAATTCGCCCGTTTACTTGTGGATTAAAAAGAACTGTTATTAAAACGCTCAATTCTCTCCCTGTTGGGAGAATTTTTAAAGGATATATACATTAGGAGAGTCAGGTATTAATGCCGAGTATGAGAGTAAATGTTTACACAAAAGTAAATGAAGTTACAAATACAAAATAAAAATGCAAAAAACTGTGCAATAAGATGGTATAAATTGTACTTGTTTTTTTTATTTTTTATTTAATTTCTTTATTAGATAGAGACCACAGGTACAAAAATATCCAAACATTCGATTATAGTGGGTTATACAATGCAGGATCGGATCATAGAGATTACAGATATATACAAGATGTTTGAGACTAGAGGACAACTTATGCTACTGAAAAATAAACCGTTCCCTTATATCATTCATTGCTTGCATTGACAAGATCAAGTCAAAATACCAGCGTCAAGTCACCTACATTAAATCCTACCAAGTCACAAGCAAATATATGACTGATCAATTTATATTAAATTGTCCTTAGATGATAATAAAGGGAAAACAAAAAACAGAAAACAAAAAAAAAAGAGATCAGAAGCCATGTAGGTACACTAGATAGCTTAACTTCACAATCTTATATGTCCATATATGCCCTAACAGCGCCCCATATTGCCTGCCCCAGTGCCTTTTTCCGCCTCCCCTTCAAAATATACAGATTGTATTCCATATTATACATAAAGAGAAAACGAGTTTTCCACACATCAAATGAAGGGGCCTTAGTTTGTATCCACGCTGAGGCAATGCACAACCTTAGCACTGCTGATGCAATGAATATCAAATAACAAACTTCATTACCATGATCTGTACGCAATCCACCTGTATCTATACCCAACAAAATCTGACTTGTTGAAAGTTGTATAGGAACACCCAGAATCTCGGATAGAAACCCGTTTGTGTGTCTGAACAATTCTAATAATTTTGTGCAAGTACCAAAGATATGCACTACATCAGCATGTAAAGTATTACATCTAAAATACTTTCCATCTAGGTCTCCTCCACACTTTGCAATTTTATCAGGCGTACGATAAAGATAAAACAAAGTCTTATAATGTTGTGTCTTCAAGTTGGCGGACATAAATAACGGGCCAGCCAGTTCAATCGAAAGCTCCAACGGTATTTCAGGGTTCCTTTATCTTTCTTCCCATTTTATTAGGTGTGATTCCAAATCATTAGGCATTGCCTCTATAATTATTTTATACAGTGCCCCGATGCGTACGCGGTTTTTATTTGCCTCAATAAGAGGATTAGCCACGTTCACTATGTTCAATTTAGTAAGATATTCACGCAGCTGTAGATACTTAAAAAAGTGCGGAGTAGACAACTGATATTGTTCCTTCAATTGGGAGAAAGATTTTAACCCATCTGTATTATAGAAATCTCCAACTGTTATTAAGCCTCTTAAGTGCCAGTTAACCACTTTGCGATCCCAGCAAATACTGAGGTGCAGGATCGGTGCAGTTAATGGGGTATAGATGGACACGCTTCCAATATTATATTGCTTCCTTATTGCCTTCCACGCCTTATACGCAGCAGCAATCACCTTAAACCTTGTGCGCTTGTAATAATTTCAGTCTATGTCGATAAAGAGCCGATTCCTAGCTTCAGCCCCTAAAAGTAAAGAATATATAGAAGGTTGCAGTGCTGGCTCCACAGGTCCCTGACCAGTTAATAAGATATTCATTCGCTGCAGCATACATACATAATAATACAAAAGAAAATCAGGGACTGCCCAGCCACCCACTGCCCTGGGCAGCACCATATATTTCCTAGCCCGTCGCTCTTTCCCCTGAGACCACATGAACCTCATACAGATTGCTTGCAGTTGTGAAATGAGTGCACAGGCAATCTCTAATGGTAAACATCGATAAAGATATAGCACTTTAGGTAATACCATCATTTTCAAGACGTTGCATCTGCCCTACCAGTGTCAGAT
This sequence comes from Lissotriton vulgaris, assembly GCF_964263255.1. NCBI lineage: Eukaryota > Metazoa > Chordata > Amphibia > Caudata > Salamandridae > Lissotriton > Lissotriton vulgaris. Next base: position 1,348,641,676 of record NC_141696.1, read on the forward strand.
GTAAACATTCTAACTGATCCAACTGCTTACGGACCCCATGTGTCAGCTTCTGCCAGTTAGCCTCTACCGTGGCCAAGGCTCCAGCGCTAATCTGCAATTCTGCACTCCCAAATAAGTAACCAAAGCTGAGACTTGTGGATCATCGTAAGACTTAATATTCATACAAAGTATCTGAGTCTTAGCAGTGTTTAATTTATACCCCGATACCGATCCATATAGTCGTGCTAAATTTTCAATTTCAGGCATAGCCACAGTTGGCCTTGGTGAGAGCACGGCTACGTCATCAGCATACGCCAATACACGGTACTGCTGAGATTGTATCCTAACTAGAGGCACCCGACTGCTCTTTTCTATCATTTTTAAAAAGGGATCTATGTACAAAGCAAAAAGCAGGGGGGAGCATGGGCATCCCTGCCTTGTCTCTTGCTGTATTGGCACCACTGCTGATTGAAGCCCCATTACTTTAATCCGTGCGCTAGGTTGTTGGTAGAGCACCTGAATTGATTTAATAAAGTGGGGCCAAATCCCTGAAGTTTCATCAGGTCCCATAAGAGGGCCCACGACACTTGGTCGAAGGCCTTCTCTGCATCCAGTAATATGAGACTCAGTGGATTCCCCGACACTTTTGCATGATCGATTAAAGTAATCACCCGGTTTACGTGATCAGTTGTGCCGCGCTTTGGGATAAACCCATGCTGATATATAGAAACCAAAGAGGTTATCACTTCTGAAAGTCTAGTAGCTAAAATCTTTGAATACACTTTCCCATCTGTATTTAGTAACGAGATAGGCCGATATGAGCCTGGTAGGTCCGGCGGTTTTTCCTTCTTTCTAAACACTGCTATACTAGCTTCACCCCATGTAGTAGGAGGCTTTCCTTTCTGCGCCATCTGGAATGTGGCTAACATGTCCTGTTTAAGAACTTGAAAAAAGGATTTATATATTTCAAGCGGAAGCTTGTCAGGTCCAGCAGCCTTTCCTGCTGGTAATGCTTTAATAGCCGCTTCCAGTTCAAACATCTCTATAGGGGCCTCCAGAATATCTGCTAATCCTTGATCTAATTTTTGCCAGTCATTTTGCCCAAGAAAGGATAAAGCTCTATTACTGTCATATTCTTCTGCCGTATATAGCCGGGCGTAGAATCTTCTAAAAACTTCTAGAATTCCACTCTCAGTTTCTTCATTTTGTCCGGCTTCATTTTTCATACTTTTAATCCGCTGAGCTGCTTCCCTAGTCCGCATTCTCTGAGCCAAACACCTCCTGCTTGCCTCCCCATACTCATACACCATCTGTCTCCTAGTCTCAAAGGTCTTTGCTGCTTCCTTGCTCCAGTGATTGTTAACCTTAGCCTTAACTCGGGTCACCTCAGCTGATTTATCATAGGTATCCCTATTATGAATGATATCTTGAGTCAACAGCTCCTCCGCCTTACCTAAATCCTGATAAAGTTCCTGTAGCTTATTTCGAAGCTGTTTTTGAACATACAATCCATAGCTGAGCACCTCGCCCCTAAAAGCAGCTTTGAACGTGTCCCAAACTATCCCAACCCCTGCGCTTACCCTGTTCAAATTAAAGAACTCTAGCACCCAATCCCTCATATATTCTTGAAATTTATCTTCAAGTAATAACTTGCGATCAAAGGAAAATTCACGGGGCTTGTGTGATGGATATGATATCCGAATAGACAGCATTACTGGCCCATGGTCAGAGGTCACTCGGGGATATACCTGTATTTGTGCATCGTGAAGCAGATTATGCGAGACTAAGAAATAGTCTAAGCGAAACAGTTTTTGGTGAGGGTCCGAAAAGAAAGTATATCCGGGATCAGTCTTCCTAAGATAAGCCCATTCGTCTGTTAGCCCATGTGCCTTCACCATAAGTCTTAACGCCCTATATACTTTTGGTTTCCTGCCTACATACATATATTGATCACTACCTAATGATCCAGAATGGAGGTTGATATTTTAGACCCCACAAACAATTACAGGAGCCGGCCAGGTCGCTAATACAACATTCAAATGTTCCAGGACTACAGCCTCATCAAAATTTGATCCATAGATGGAGCAGACAGTGCATTCAAAAGTTCCTACCTTACATTCCGTAATTGCCCACCTACCACCACTATATCCTCAAACCTGGTTTTTCCTTGCTAGTATAGCCACCCCACGAGTTGTAGTACATACCAGCACACTATACCCCAGATCGCTTAAATACTTTCTCTTAGTCCATGCTAAATGTGCCTCTTGTGCCATCTACCTCTAAAAAAAAATACACTCTGCTCCCTGTCCCGCATTGCTTCCACATGATCAATAGAAAGTATACCTGTGGTCTCTTTTTTTCCCTTTTTTACCCCCCCCCCCCTGGCCCCCCAGTCCTGCAGACCCCACACAGGGACCCCCCTCCCTACCCCCCTCCCCCTTCAACCACCCCTTGTGAGCAAAAGGACATCGTCCTTAGTGATGCGAGCGTGCGAGATCCACCTCAACAGAGGACCCGCCAGGCCGTTACCCTTGCCTATATTTAGCTGCTATCTGTTCTTGCTGGAGCAACATATTTCAAATCATGTTTTCTAACCTTCTAAAATTATTTATCCACCCCTCTGCATAAACATCCTTCAGAGTGGCACCATATCCCATTACTCCAAATATGCTTTAATTGATTAATCACAGTTTCAAGTGTCTCTCACTGATCAGCCCAGCTTTTCTGCTCCAGAGAGAAAACCAAAGAAGAAAAAAAGAAAAAAACACAGCTAGCATTACTAAGCCAAGCAGTCCATCTGGTGCGTGCTCGAACCGCCGCTCCTCCCTGAATTATTAAATTCACCTCTAATATACAATACACCCCCTGTGAAGTCGCATTCCAATTAGCTTCTTTCCCGCTTTTTTTTCTTTCCTTTTTCAAGGTGCTCCACCATTAATATCAATAGACTTCAAATATGCTTGCGCCTGAGACTCCGAGGTGAAGTATTTAACTTGCCCCTTATGGATCACCTTAAGTTTAGCAGGGTTCAAGAGGAATACCTGCGCGCCTTTAGCTTTGAATGGCTGAAGTAGTTGTCAGAATTGCCATCTTAAAGACACAGTTGCTGGACAATAGTCCGGCCTGACAAAAAAGTCACATACAGAACCCTTGCGCCGCTTGTCCGGGCGAGCCAAATCGTATAATGCTTCCCTCAAGACAAAATTGTTCACGCAGATTAATATTGCTCGTGGAAAAGCTTTGGTACCTGTCGGGGGATTGGTGTCGTTACAACGCAGGCTATTACAACGCGGTTTTTACATCGCATACCACTACAACGCATAGTGCTTTTAAGCGCTGGATAGTGATTTATTTAATTTACTATTCCAACTCCAGTCCCCGTGGATAGTAGGGAAGGTGTTGGATAGTAAATTAAATATATTCCCTATCCTAGAGCGCCCCCCAGCGCAATGCGTTGTAATGGTTTGCGTTGTAATGGTTGCGTTGTAATGGTAGTGCGTTGTAATAAATGCGTTGTAAGTGATGTTTCCCCCTGTCGGGGCATTTGACTCCCCATGAGTCTTACGCAATACAAATGGATATCTATGTGCCCTAGTAATCTCGTTCTCCCACTGCCATTCAGCTAACTCTGGGAATGCTTCTGCAAAGGTCCCGATTATAAACTTTCGGGCGTCCTTCCCTTATTTCATCTCCGGAATTCCCAAAACACGAAGATTGTTGCGCCTAGCGCGATTCTCCAAATCCGTCATCTTCCACTCCATATCCACTCTAGTAGCCAGGAGAGTCTCTATCGCAGATTGCTGCTTAGTAAGTATATCTTCAGCACTCGATATGCGTTCCTCTGTATCTGTCACCCAAGTGGTAAGTTCATTAATGGACTTAACCACCCGCCGCATAGTATTCTGTAATTTCGGTACTGCGCCTTGAAAGCGGTTGCTTTCAGCCTTGGTCTCAGCCCGGTGGGCCATAATGCTCTTATATATTAAATCCAGAGTAGCTCCACTAGCACCTTGACCCTGGTCCTGGACCTGCTCCGACTCATTATCTTTGTACTTGGTTTTAACCCCTTCCATGCTCATGACGAGCTCAGCTCGTCATGAGGCACAGTTGAGCTGTGCTGATGACGAGCTGAGCTCGTCATGACACCAGCAAAATGGTTATTCCCAGCACAGGGGAAAAATAACCACAGCAGCGATGTGGTTAAAGGTGAAAAAAGCTAAATGGAAGATGCAATTATGACTTTTATGTCTATGCTAGAGTGCATCACGTGATTATGTGCACGAGGGGCGGGCAATGGAATCAGAAAAAAACATTTATAAGGCATACAATGCTGCTGATATTTTGTGTGAGCAAGAGCACGGAGGTGCTCAAATCGCGTCGCAGCAGAGCGGGAATGAAATAAAATACCTTCTGCCTCAAACCGTCTGGTCCGCCTTTTTCATTTGCAGGAAAAGATTACTTCAGTAGAAGAACCAGAGGGGACACAGCAGGGGATTACATAGAGAAAGACGCTTTATTGCAGGACAGACAACATCAGCATGACGCGATTCGGCAGTTAGCCTTAATCATATGCTTGGAGCCAGGTGTCTGCATCGGTCCGCTATTCATACAAGAAGTCAACCTCCCATTGGTGGAGGCCCAGCTGAGTCCTGTTGGTGAGACATCATGGCAGCCTGCATCGGAAGACTGCCACCCCCAGAATGCACCATCTTGGCTAGACGGGAGAGCGTCTTTAAACGGACTCTTAAAATCCCATAGTGAGTGCTGGTGGTGGTGAGTAGCGTGAATGTGTGCAGAATAAAGTGTCCTGGTACTGTGCCTGCTAAAACGCCATCTCATCGGGTCCCCAGACGTCTTACCGCTCAAGTAAGTCCTGCGGTATCGGAGCTCCGCCACAGTTGGCTTTTCTCCCCGTGCAGTCACGGGCTGATTCCCAGCAACAACACGCAGTCCTTGAGAGCAGGGGCCGGGGCTAAGTCAATACCTTGACATCAGGAAAACCGAGCTGAAAAGCCCATGCCCATGACGCTCCGGCCAGCTTGACAGACGGGTCCCCCAAAGCGCACCAGGGGCTAGCACGCACATATGCAGGAAAAGATTACTTCAGTTGAAGAACCAGAGGGGACACAGCAGGGGATTCCATGGAGAAAGACGCTTTATTGCAGGACAGACAACATCAGCATGACGCGTTTCGGCAGTTAGCCTTAATCATATGCTTGGAGCCAGGTGTCTGCATCGGTCCGCTATTCATACAAGAAGTCAACCTCCCATTGGTGGAGGCCCAGCTGAGTCCTGTTGGTGAGACGTCATGGCAGCCTGCATCGGAAGACTGCCACCCCCAGAATGCACCATCTTGGCTAGACGGGAGAGCGTCTTTAAACGGACTCTTAAAATCCCATAGTGAGTGCTGGTGGTGGTGAGTAGCGTGAATGTGTGCAGAATAAAGTGTCCTGGTACTGTGCCTGCTAAAACGCCATCTCCTCGGGTCCCCAGACGTCTTACCGCTCAAGTAAGTCCTGCGGTATCGGAGCTCCGCCACAGTTGGCTTTTCTCCCCGTGCAGTCACGGGCTGATTCCCAGCAACAACACGCAGTCCTTGAGAGCAGGGGCCGGGGCTAAGTCAATACCTTGACATCAGGAAAACCGAGCTGAAAAGCCCATGCCCATGACGCTCCGGCCAGCTTGACAGACGGGTCCCCCAAAGCGCACCAGGGGCTAGCACGCACATATGCAGGAAAAGATTACTTCAGTTGAAGAACCAGAGGGGACACAGCAGGGGATTCCATGGAGAAAGACGCTTTATTGCAGGACAGACAACATCAGCATGACGCGTTTCGGCAGTTAGCCTTAATCATATGCTTGGAGCCAGGTGTTTGCATCGGTCCGCTATTCATACAAGAAGTCAACCTCCCATTGGTGGAGGCCGAGCTGAGTCCTGTTGGTGAGATGTCATGGCAGCCTGCATCGGAAGACTGCCACCCCCAGAATGCACCATCTTGGCTAGACGGGAGAGCGTCTTTAAACGGACTCTTAAAATCCCATAGTGAGTGCTGGTGGTGGTGAGTAGCGTGAATGTGTGCAGAATAAAGTGTCCTGGTACTGTGCCTGCTAAAACGCCATCTCCTCGGGTCCCCAGACGTCTTACCACTCAAGTAAGTCCTGCGGTATCGGAGCTCCGCCACAGTTGGCTTTTCTCCCCGTGCAGTCACGGGCTGATTCCCAGCAACAACACGCAGTCCTTGAGAGCAGGGGCCGGGGCTAAGTCAATACCTTGACATCAGGAAAACCGAGCTGAAAAGCCCATGCCCATGACGCTCCGGCCAGCTTGAAAGACGGGTCCCCCAAAGCGCACCAGGGGCTAGCACGCACATATGCAGGAAAAGATTACTTCAGTTGAAGAACCAGAGGGGACACAGCAGGGGATTCCATGGAGAAAGACGCTTTATTGCATGACAGACAACATCAGCATGACGCGTTTCGGCAGTTAGCCTTAATCATATGCTTGGAGCCAGGTGTCTGCATCGGTCCGCTATTCATACAAGAAGTCAACCTCCCATTGGTGGAGGCCCAGCTGAGTCCTGTTGGTGAGACGTCATGGCAGCCTGCATCGGAAGACTGCCACCCCCAGAATGCACCATCTTGGCTAGACGGGAGAGCGTCTTTAAACAGACTCTTAAAATCCCATAGTGAGTGCTGGTGGTGGTGAGTAGCGTGAATGTGTGCAGAATAAAGTGTCCTGGTACTGTGCCTGCTAAAACGCCATCTCCTCGGGTCCCCAGACGTCTTACCGCTCAAGTAAGTCCTGCGGTATCGGAGCTCCGCCACAGTTGGCTTTTCTCCCCGTGCAGTCACGGGCTGATTCCCAGCAACAACACGCAGTCCTTGAGAGCAGGGGCCGGGGCTAAGTCAATACCTTGACATCAGGAAAACCGAGCTGAAATATATATATATATATATATATATATATATATATATATATATATATATATATATACATATATATATATATATATATATATATATATATATATATATATATATATATATATATATATATATATATATATATATATTTATATATATATATATATATATATATATATATATATTCACTGAAAAAACCATAGGTTATAGACCATATATAGTTAGGGATTAGCATTTACAAAACCTTATTTTACTCACACAAAACCATTGAAATTCGCATATATAGTTAGTTGCACTAACTATATATCGCGCACCTGCAATCCACTGCTGATGATGTCACATATTACATCATTCATGACATGGTCAGTGACATCACTGATGACATCGCTGATGACATCATCCAGTGACTGTATGTGTCTGTAAAGTGAAAATATGTCTTACATATTGAAGAATGAGTGGATGTATAAGTGTCTGAATGAAGGATTTAGTAGGTGCTTGACTGACTGTATGAGAGAGTGATTAAATGTGTCTCACTGAGAGCATGGGTTAGTGACTAAACTGTCTTAATTTGTGCATCATTATGTCTGTTGTTCTGTAAACTACTGCATGTGTTGATCAGTACCTACATGATTAACTATATGGGTTATTGATTGGTTGCCCAAGTATTTGCATGGGAGAGTGAGTGTGTGTGTGGATGATGGGAGGTGTGTGACTCTGTGCATAGATGTGTGAACAGTTGATTCACTAGATGTATGGGTTTAAAACTGCATGTGGAAACAGCTGTATGGGTGGTTGACTGTGTGCATGAGTGTATTGGTGAGTGAATGGATATCTCAGTGCTATATGTAAAACACAGTACATGTGAGAGTTGACATATATAAATTACTGTGTATAAGAGCCACTGAATGTGTGAGTGGCTGCATGGATCATTGAAAACTTGTATCAGTGATTGTATAAGAGAGTAAATATGTGTTAGAATATGTTTGAATAAGTAAGGGGTGTATAACTGTATAGTTGAGGAAATGGAGGTGTGATTGATTCTTTGCATGACTGACTAGGTGTATGAGTAACTCCATGGATGAGTGACAATATGTGAGTGGCTGTTTACACTGAGTGTATCTAAGGTTATATTAGAGTCTGAAGAGGTTCATCGTATTATCACATGAATGATGTCATCAGTGATGTTGTCAGTGATGTCATTTGAGTTGTCATCAGTGATGTCATCAGTGATGTCACTGACCATGTCATGAATGATGTAATATGTGACATCATCAGCAGTGGATTGCGGGTGCGCGATATATAGTTACTGCAACTAACTATATATGCGAATTTCAATGGTTTTGTGTGAGTAAAATAAGGTTTTGTAAATGCTAATCCCTAAATATATGGTCTATACCTATGGTTTTTTCAGTGAATTTTCAAGGTTTTGTAAATGCTAATTCCTAACTATATATGGTCTATAACCTATGGTTTTTTCAGTGAATTTCAATGGTTTTTAATTAGCAAATATCAAAAGCTGTAAAATGTATTATTCTTTTAAAGGAAAAATATATTTTATATGTTTTTAATATAATTTTTTTATGCATCTGCCAAACCCTGACCTCTTAATAGTGCACTGTGGTGGAAATGATTTTGGGACTATGACTGGGGTTGGTTTGGAAATGCTTTTAAAGGACACCTTTCATCAATTGATGACACTTTTTCCCTAAACTGCCTTGGTATATTCCAATATATGCCAAAGACAGAAATGGAACTGGTCCAACCAATTTTGTCCACAATTTGAGAAAGCACGGAAACATGTGAATAAATCTGTTTCTGCTTACATGAGAGACTTTAGAATGGGTTTAATATACAACAATAACTTGTGTTACAACATGCAAGACATCTACAGAGGAGATGGTGTGCACTTCTCCGATGAGGGGAATATAATATTCCTCCTGAATTTAAAACTGTGCATTGGAACCTACTTGTAGGTACCTAAATTAGCCACAGAACCCAATAGCTCTTTTCAGAGCTACCCTACCTCTGATCATTCAAAACGTTTATCTTTTTCTAACTTTTTTCACTATTTTTCACCAAAACACGCTCCCCGGTTCGCTTACCGGTGCGCGTACCCGGCGCTCCCCACATGATTTTTTATTTTTTTTTGCCTATATGAGCGTCCTAAGCCCCCCTCAGAAAACCTAGAGGGTCAGAAAGTGTCTACCGTGCCCCCTTCTACCCATTCCGAACATTGTTTCCCCTCCATCTTGTCTCTCAATTCTACCAATACACAAAATGGAGGACTCCCGTAACGCTGCCGGTACGCGTACCGGGGCGCGCACCGGTGAGCGCTCGCTAAAAAAAGGTGGGAAAGTAATTTACAGAAAAACCACTGGAGACACTTTCATCAAATATAGAATAGGCCCTACTACATAGCAGTCCCTACCATTTACCCAAATTTGATGGAATTCCATTGTAAATGTATTGGCATTTATATAGCGCACTACTTACCCGTAGGGTCCCAAGGCGCTTCGACCGCTGCAAAACCCTTCCTTGCTTCCCTGAGAGATGGTCCCTTAATGGGTATCTCCAGGGTGAGACCAGGCATCCCCGGCGGTCTGGTGGGGCCATTAGTGAAGATGAGGCAAGCTAATGCCCAGAGTTGCCGAGTGTGATCGCTGGTCAGAGTGGGCACCGAGGCGAGAGAATTATCGAGTCCGCTGACCCTGGTCTAGAAACCTGCTGCGCCGGGAATCGAACCCTGGTCCCGGGCCGTCCTCTGCTCTCGGGTCTGCCGCCTCTAACCAGTGAGCCACACTACTTCACTCTTCACTCCATTGAGAAAATGATGCTGTAGGCCTGACTAAATATCCTGAGGTAAATTACATGACAAAAACACATATGAAGTGTTAGAATTGACAACCAATTAAAATGTTACTTTCATTTTCTACTATTATTTCAAGACATTTGATTGGTTATGTACCTGAATTTATATAAAGAAAGAGAGAGAAACACAGCCATTTTGACTACTACTTCCTGAAGTAAATTTCAAGAGCATTTTCACTGACAACTTTAACTTCTTTTTCAAAGGTAAGATATAATTAAAAAAATTTGAAAGGAGAACTATGTTAAGCACTTTAAATTAATTTAGGAAAACGTTTTCAGATAGTTACATACTGTCCCTCTATAAGAGTTAGTCATTGAGAAAGACTTAATTATTTAAATTATTGATTGAGTTAGGCTTCTGTGGTATAATTATGAATTTACTTAGGCTTCTTCACAGGCTTTTTTTTAATAGTTCTACTTCCTGCCTGAAACCATGCACTGCCCAAAGATTACTTCACTGTTAAAAACTCACAAGTACCTGTCTGAACTTAAACCCAACAGTGCCCTATCTCCACTGATATATTTATTTTTTATGCAATTTACAGCAAGAAAATGGAAGCACAGCAAAAAGAAAATACAATTTCATTTCAAATTAAGTTTGAAAAGAATCCTAACGAAGAAAAAGAAGAAGTAGACTTTATGGATGAAACAGTAGACCAAGAATTAATAAAATGTGCTGAAGAATGTGATTCTTGGAATGAAAAGGAGGACATTCCTGATGATTTAATGTTACAAATTCCCTTAGATTTTGAAAAATCTGAACAATAAATTTAAATTTTAAAAGTTAAAATTGTTTGAGACAATATTCTTTTTAATATGAAAATTATGAAATAGTACCCACAAAGATAAAATATAAAGTGAGACTTAAAATATACTGTGCAACTTTTTTGTGTTACATAGTAAGTTTGCTCATAGTTACTTCCTTTCTCCCACTATATTATCTCCAATGTGTATTTAACATCTGTTTATTATCTCCTGCCTCCATGTTCCTTCTGCTTTCCTCACAGACTATGCTATGAATTCCATATACCACAATAACTTCTGAAACAACATGCAAGATATCTACAAAGGAAACGGTGTATATATATTTTTAGACTCTGCATTGGTACCTACATGTTGGTACTTAAATAAAAAAAACAAAAAAAAAATACAACAAAAAGAACAATCAATAAACATACAATATTTGAACATTCTTTCATTCTTTTTTCCCTATATTACGCTCCCCGGACCGCTTCCCGGTGCGCGTACGGGGCGCTCCTCCGCAAAAAAAACGATAATAATTTTTTATTTTTTTTTGCCCCGCGGGGCCCTTTTAAAGCCCCCTCATCAATCCTAGGGGGCCAGGAGGGGTCTACCTTGCCCCCTTTCCTTCATTTCCCCCTTCGTTTTTCACCCACCTCTTGTCTCTCGATCCTACCGAGAGACAAGATGGCGGCCGTTCCGGACTGTTTAGAATGTTGACAGACACCGGAGAGCCAATCAGCTTCGCTTCGCGAAGTTCCGTTACGCGTCTGGTACGCGAACCGGGGCGCTAACCGGAGCGCTGTCACAGATATATCATTTTTTTTAAACGTTAATTTCTCAAAATCCACTGGAGCACATATATTGAGACATAGCAAAGGCACGTCGGGCAAACCATATCTACAATTTTGCCAAGTTTTGTGTAAATCCATTCAGCCGTTCGAGCTAAAAGTGATTCCAACCGCCCTATGGAAAAATGAATGGGAAAAACGCGTTTTGGGACCCTCCTTTTTTCTCGGCCCCCCCTTGACGAAACCCCCCCCAAATTTTCAGGGGCTGCTCAGAAACAAAATGTGCCATTTTCCTGAAAAGTTCAGCCAATTCCATCCACAAACGCCAAAGTTATTCGACATAGAATTTTCAGAAATCCCATAGGAAAAAAATCCTAACTATATATGCCTACTGGCGACCGCCAGTAGGTAATATATATATATATATATACTTTTCTCTCTTGACTTTTACAAACAAAACACACAGTACGTGAGGGACTGTCGACTAATGAAATGTTTACCTTGAGCATCCCCGGCCCATCCAGGGCGAAATAATGTTATGTGTTATATATGAATAACGTAATGTAAATTAAGTATAACATTGCTTGAAAAAAGTAATCGCATGTAAACAATCAAATTGGGTTAGCGAGTAAGAAGGTTTTGGCAAAAGCCCATCCAGGGCGATATGTTTGGGATGACGTTTTGTGTATTATTGCAAATAACCGTTCCAATATGGCGCATTTGTATATGAGGTAAGTCCCCTTTCTATCTCCATGACAATGTACAATGTATCACGTGAAGGGTATTTAAATAAGTAAAAAATGGCGCGTCAGTGTACCACTGACAAAGGCAGTAGCCGAAACGCGTCTGGTGCTCTGAGGGTCGAAATAAAACCTGTGATCCTACTCCCGGGAGTGCAGTCTCTTCTTTGGGGAGAAAGAGAAGTGAGTAGCTGCGATAATAGCGAGGTACGCCCCTCGCCAACAAGCACCCGTGCTGGAGTGCATGGCTCGGCGTAACAAGGGAGCAACAATATATATATATATATATATATATATATATATATATATATATATATATATATATATATATATATATATATATATATATATATATATATATATATATATATATATATATTCAATGAAAAAACCATTGGTTTTAGGCCATATATAGTTAGGGATTTGCATTTACAAAACCTTATTTTACTCGCATAAAACCATTGAAATTCCATATATAACTAAATATCGCGCACCCGCAATCCACTGCTGATGATGTCACATATTACATCATTCATGACATGGTTAGTGACATCACTGATGACATCACTGATGACATCTCAAATGACATCACTGATAACATCACTGATGACAACATCCAGTGACTGTATGTTTCTGTAAAGTTAAAATATGTCTTACATATTGAAGAATGAGTGGATGTATAAGTGTCTGGATGAAGGATTTAGTAGGTGCATGACTGACTGTATGAGTGAGTGATTAAATGTCTCTCACTGAGTGCATGGGTTAGTGACTAAACTGTCTTAATTTGTGCATCATTATGTCTGTTGTTCTGTAAACTGTTGCATGTGTTGATAAGTAGCTATATGAGTAACTATATGGGTTATTGATTGGTTGCCCAAGTATTTGTATGGGAGACTGAGTGTGTGTGTGGGTGGTTGGGAGGTGTAGGACTCTGTGCATGGATGTGTGAGCAGTTGATTCACTAGATGATTGGTTTCAAAAGTGCATGTGGAAACAGCTGTATGGGCGGTTGACTGTGTGCATGAGTGTATTGGTGAGTTAATGGATATCTCAGTGCTACATGTCAAAGTAAGTACATATGTAAAACATAGTACATGTGAGAGTTGACATATATAAATAACTGTGCATAAGAGCCAGTGAATGTGTGAGTGGCTGTATGGATCATTGTGAACTTGTATCAGGGATTGTATAAGAGAGAAAATATGTGTTAGTATATGTTTGAATAAGTAAGGTGTGTATAACTGTATAGTTGAGGAAATGGAGGTGTGATTGATTCTTTGCATGACTGACTAGGTGTGTGAGTAACTCCATGGATGAGTGACAGTCTGTGAGTGTCTGTTTACACTGATTGTATCTAAGGTTATATTAGAGTCTGAAGAGGTTCATCGTATTATCACATGAATGATATCATCAGTGATGTGATCAGTAATGTCAAATGAGATGTTATCAGTGATGTCATCAGTGATGTCATTTGAGATGTCATCAGTGATGTCATCAGTGATGTCACTAACCATGTCATGAATGATGTAATATGTGACATCATCAGCAGTGGATTGCGGGTGCGCGATATATAGTTAGCGCATCTAACTATATATGGAATTTCAATGGTTTTATGCGAGTAAAATAAGGTTTTGTAAATGCAAATCCCTAACTATATATGGCCTAAAACCAATGGTTTTTTCATTGAATTTTCAAGGTTTTGTAAATGCAAATTCCTAACTATATATCGACTATAACCTATGGTTTTTTCAGTGAATTTCAATGGTTTTTTAATAGCAAATATGAAAAGCTTTAAAATGTCAAGTACGTGATAGATAAAAACATTTTCGTATTTATGCACGCTGATGTGCTTTGAACGCTGCACCCCCCTTCCCCTCTCTTTTCTCTTAGGAGTACTCTCTCTTTGTAGATAGTGAAGGGTAGTTAACGCAGGCCTCTGCCCTGTTGTAATCCGTCGTGCCTGCTTCTCTCTCCATTTGATTGATTGTTATCCAAGCATTTACTGTTTTAGAATTGGTTCTCTTTGGTTCATTCTCTATTTACAAACAAGCACAGAGTCGCAATACTCTGTTTAGTCTTTGCAGATAGTGAAAAATCGTTTAAAAAAACAAATGGAATCGAGCAAAATCAGTAGGCCACTAATGGGATCTCTTTTTGACCTCGCTAAAATAGAAACATTAACCACAACCCCTCATGAGAAATACGAAACTAGTGAGATGAACTGAGCTCCACACCATGAGGGCTGCAAGACAGCTCGGCTCCGTCACCCATCCCGCCCAAAATAACGACAAACCCTATGCAAATATTAAAAATATAGACAACACACCAGCAAAGAAACAGGGTAAAACATTTTATTAAATAACTATTTACATACCGTTGGTTTATAAGATGATGTCAGTAGTGGACCGATGTGTGAATAGGTCGGAAGTAGCACAAGGCGCCAAGATCCGGATGGAAAGTCCTGGATGTTGGGTGCCATAGTTCAGAGTTCTGAGTTTGAGCCTTTTTCAATGCCTGTGCTTTGTTGTTTCCCCTCCATCAAAAACAAAAAAAAATATAAAACTGTGCAAAAATACAAAAAAATCAAAAAATGTTTACAAAAGCAGTGCTTGTAAGATTGTCTGAAGCTTATTTCCACCTACTGCAGCTTCACTATTCTCAAAGTAAGTGAGGGTCGTTTGTGGACCTGACTGCATTTGAAAACAATGTTATATGGTACCTCCCTAAACCGCTTGACGGAGGCCCCCGAGGGGCGGTGTGATGGCACGGACTCGGAGAAGACGCTTGGCTCCGACCCCCTCCCCAAGTCTTATAGCACTGGTGTAGCCTGAGATCGCCCCCGACATAGGCGGCCGGCTCCCGGGGTCCGGCGGAACTTTTTGCCTTTTGATGACTCTTCTATTCTGGACTTTGTCCCACAATCCGTTTGACCTGAAGACACGCTGTAGTGGGGCGCCCCTTTACCGTTTTAGTTGCCATTCCGCCCGCTTTTGCTACACTGTGCCTCTTCCGTCATTCAGCTGTTTACCGCCCGCTCTTGCGACTACAGCGTCTCGCTCACCATGTAGTTAAGTTGCTCCCGCTCTTGCGGTGCAGCGATAGGCGGCTGCCACAGGACTCTCAAAATGGCGGCCGGCTCTTCGGTTTTAGGCCTGGTCCACTAAAATGGCCCTGGGACACCTTGGAACTCGGACGCTTCCCTGATAGGGCTTGGGTCCCATTCTCGAAAGCGTCCCCTCAACCTTGAAGATTCTACAAAAGTCTTGGGGGCCCCCGACTCCCGCAGGCTTCTGGTGGGGAGCGGCTGCCATGTCTGCTCGTGGAATGGCCACGACGGAGCTACGAGATGGTAGTGCTCTCATGCTGACGCCAGCTTTAGTCTGAAACATTCAGAAACACTGTAGACTACCAATTCGATCAGTTCCGGTAGCGCCCCAACATGACCCGGAAGAGAAGAACTTGCCCTCCCCTCTTTGACTGATGGTTCTTGTTGCCTGTCCCCTCTGTTGTCATTTAACAGAACTTTTTGGACTGCTGAAAGGGGTTGTGTTCCGAACGCTGGTTGGTGGAGACATTTTGACTATATTCTTGACCTACGTTGTCGCGTAATGCGTTATATGACACGCCGCGTTAGCGCACCCGGAAGTGATCCGGGGCGCGGCGCGCAGCGCGTAACGTAAGCATAACAGGTCATGTGACTTGTTAATAAAACTTTTCATTGGTTCATTTTACTTTTGTTATTTTAATGATGAAAAGCTTGGTCATATGACCTAAAAATTACGCTTTTTATTGTTTTCGAACATTATTTTTTTTTAAACATATATGTTATAATATTCCAGGCTAATGTACTTTCCCGGAAAATTTACAACTGTCCTGCAAGTAAAATATATTCCTTTTTCGAGAAAAAGGGCGTTTCTTCGTTCCATGACGGAGCCGTTGAGTAAAAGAGACTCGGCCTGCTGTCTTAGTCGCAGATACGCCTGATTATCAGATTCTTATCGATCACTTTATGTTGCAGGAGTGGAAAACACAACTGCCCTTGACCATTTATCTTTACTGCGTTCCTACATATTATACCTTTTATCCGTCATGTAATTGGACTGCTTTATTTCACTTGCCTTTTACTGATTCGAAAACAGTGACTAAAAGTAAAAACTTTACCAATGTAAATACTACTACCATGTTTTGTTTTAAAAACCTTTATTGTGAAAATGTCAGTATACAAATACGGGCCTATAACCACGTGGGCCGGCCACGGAGCAAACTGAAATCGTATATGATGAAGAGACATTTACATTATAGAGGAACGTAACGAACGAGCCATTAGGTTGCAAGAACTAAGGTGTCTAACAGTTGCGGAATCGGTGGACGTACATTTTGTAATTAAAATAAGACAGGGCCACTTACAATAAAATTTTCTAGATATACATTTGCGGGCAAGGAGTTACGAGTCCCATTTATACCGGCGCCATTTTGGGCGAGGCTGGGCAGGTCCAAGATATAGTCAAAATGTCTCCACCAACAATCGGCCAGACCAGAACCCCTTTCGGCCCTTTATGCTACAAGATGGTGTCTTCCATTCAGAAAATATTGTTGGCAGCATTTTGAAAGGAAAGTTAAACAGCTGTTCTCCTAGTGAGTCTCACATTGTTACATTTAGGAAGAATGTTGAAGAGTAATATGTGGAAAATCTGAAGCCATTTTTCTACAAACTCTCAATCAGCCTTGGATGGAAAAAAAAATCCTGAAGAATGTACAAACTGAAAACCAATTTTTGTCTGTATAGCATCAACAGCAACGCTTGAGTCAGCTTTGTGTCAAGCCGCCATTTTCATTCAATCAATAGCGTCCCCCTGCACACATTCAGGAACCTGGTCGTGTCTTCAGGTGAAACGGATTGTGGGACAAGCAGAAAGGAAAAGGAAAAAAGTTCAGCCGGACCTCGGGAGCCGGCCGCCTATGTCATGGGCGATCTTTGGCCACACCAG
The DNA here is from genome assembly GCF_964263255.1 of Lissotriton vulgaris. Classification (NCBI taxonomy): domain Eukaryota; kingdom Metazoa; phylum Chordata; class Amphibia; order Caudata; family Salamandridae; genus Lissotriton; species Lissotriton vulgaris. Next base: position 1,348,658,707 of record NC_141696.1, read on the forward strand.
GGCAATAGTGAAGCTGCAGCAGGTGCAAAAGAGCTTCAGACAGTCTTACAAGCACTGCTTTTCTAAACATTTTTTTGTATTTTTGCACAGTTTTATATTTTTTTTTTGTTTTTGATGGAGGGGAAACAACAAAAAACAGGCATTGAAAAAAGCTCAACAGTGCAGGGCGCCTTGTGCTGGTTCCGACCTATTCACACATCGGTCCACTACTGACATCACCTCATAAGCCAACGGGGCACCCCACACTGACTTTCGGCGCAGCATTGTAGGATGGCCACACCAGTGCGGCAACTTGCTGGACACCACCTCGGTGCCATCCGGATCTCGGCGCGTTCGAGTCACTGTACCGCAAGAGTGACCGGAACTTAGCTGGTCACGCCGTCTTTCGGCGCAGCATTGTAGGATGGCCATACCAGTGCGGCAACTTGCTGGACCCACCTCGGTGCCATCCGGATCTCGGCGCGTTCGAGTCACTGTACCGCAAGAGTGACCGGAACTCAACTGAACACGCCGTCTTTCGGGCAAGAATTGTAGGATGGCCACACCAGTGCAGCAATTTGCTGGACACCACCTTGGGCAATAGTGAAGCTGCAAAAGGTGCAAATAAGCTTCAGACAGTCTTCAACTTAGTCTGATTCTTATAATAAGCTTCAGATAGTCTTACAAGCACTGCTCAGAACTCTCAACTATGGCACTCAACATCCAAGACTTGCCATTCGGATCTTGGCGCCTTGTGCTGGTTCCGACTTATTCACACATCAGTCCACTACTGACATCACCTCATAAGCCAACGGGGCACCCCACGCCGACTTTCGGCACAGCATTGTAGGATGGCCACACCAGTGCGGCAACTTGCTGGACACAACCTCGGTGCCATCCGGATCTCGGCGCGTTCGAGTCACTGTACCGCAAGAGTGACCGGAACTCAGCTGGACACGCCGTCTTTCGGCGCAGCATTGTAGGATGGCCACACCAGTGCAGCAATTTACTGGACACCACCTCGGTGCCATCCGGATCTCAGCGCGTTGTGCTGCCTTCGGCCTATTCGCACATCGGTCCGCTACTGACGCCGCCTCACGTGCCAACGGATTTTCTACGCTTTTTGTAGCCCTATGCCGCATAACAGGTCATGTGACTTGTTTATAAAACTTTTCATTGGTTCATTTTACTTTTGGTTTCCTAATGATGGAAGGCTTGGTCATGTGACCTAAAAATAACACTTTTCATTGGTTTAGAACATTTTTTTTTCCCAAACGATGAAAGCCCCACCTTGTTTCTGGATGATTCAGACTGAAGCTGGCGTCAGCATGAGAGCACCACCATCTCGTGGCTCCGTCGTGGTCATTCCGCGAGCAATCATGGCAGCCGCTCCCCACCGGAAGCCTGCGGGAGTCGAGGGCCCCCAAGACTTTTGTAGAATCTTCACGGCTAAGGGGACGCTTTTCGAGAATGGAGCCCAAGCCCTAGCAGGCAAGCGTCCGAATTCCAAGGTGTCCCAGGGCCATTTTAGTGGAGCAGGCCCAAAACCGAAGAGCCGTCCGCCATTTTAAGAGTCATGTGGCAGCCGCCTATCGCTGCACTGCAAGAGTGGGAGCAACTCAACAACATGGTGAGCGAGACGCTGTAGCCGCAAGAGCGGGCGCAACTCAGCTGGATGGCCGCCACCTGGGGAGGCCCGTTCACGCCGCCTCCCCCACGCACCCCCCCCCCTGGCCGCCCCACGCCAATTTTCGGAGCAGCATTGTAGGATACCAAAACCAGTGCGGCAGTTTACTGGACATCACCTGGGTGCCATCAACATCTCAGCGCGTTCTGCTGCCTTGGGACTATTCGCACAACAGACCGCTACTGACGAGGCCTCCCCCCGCACCACCCGGGACGCCCCACGCCAATTTTCGGAGCAGCATTGTAGGATACCAAAACCAGTGCGGCACCCAGGCGACATCACCTGGGTGCCGTCCAGAACTCAGCACGTTGTGATGCCTTGGGACTATTCGCACAAAAGACAGCTTCTGACAATTGTTGCTTTTTTTGGTGAAAAATGTTTAAATGTTTTTACAGTTTTTGTTCCGTTCATTATATTTAAAAGTTAATAAAGTTTTATAATGTTACTTTGTTGGAGTGTTATAATTTTTTTTAAAATGGGTGAATGGGGCCTTGAATCGGGTTATTGTCATGTGTGGGCTTTGCAAGTGTACTGCTACAGGATCGGACATTTCAAACTCAAATGCACGTTCTTTTTCTTACCTTTCCGAAGCATGGAGCGCAATAGCAGGCAGAGAAAGGGTGATGCAAGTGTTGAACACTGCCTAGCCTGGAAGTTGCTGGCAGTGCCCCCCCCCGCCCGCTCCTGAAAGAGAACACACACACACCGCCGCCCGAGTACTTCACAGATCTTTAAAAGACCATGCGCTTGTTCATGAGGCTTAAATGGTTTATCACCCCTTCTAGAGCCCCTGCATCGACCCTCTGACGTTTCCTGGAAGAATTACCACGTAACACAATACCAAGCCCTGTCAGCTGAAACCCCCGAGGAATCATGGGGCATATTATCAAGGGGGTTTATCTCCGCTTTTTTGGCTTTAAAAGCCAAGAAAGCGGAGATAAAATTATCTCCCTATTACCAAGCTGTCGCTAACACCAGTTAGTGACAGCTAAAAGGAGATAGCGACCATCGTGGGCCCCGCTTTGCATGTCAGTGATAGTGCCCTGAGCAGTTCTTAGCCATGTTATCCAATGGGAGGTGGATAACATGGCTAAGAGCATTTGCTCGATAATACATGAATATCGCTGACTTTTCAGCGATATTCATGCATTGCGGCCGTTTTTTATCGCATTTGCGATAAACCTTGCTAATAGCAAGGTTTATCTGCGATAAAAATCGCCGATGTGCGGCGATAATTTTTGTCTCTAAACAAGTTAGAGACAAAAATTATCGCTAGTTGTTGGTAATATGCCCCCGGGTTTTTGCTTGCAGAAATCGGGAGGCGGGAGACTAGCACTGAAATCAGTAGTCTCACGCCTGAATCGGGAGGGTTGGCATGTCTGGATTCTCTACAGCTGGGGCCATAAACTACATCCGCAGGGGTAGGTGATAGCCTGGGACCAGCCTGGCATCTAAATGGCTGCCGTGCACGACAAAATTGTGGCATTGGAAAAAAGGCAAGATGGCGCAGACAATGTTTATCAATAAGGATTCATTTATAACAAAATATTTTATCGCAGTGACAAATTGGCGGTCAACACTTCCTGATTTCCATCGAATCGAACGTTAACAGACGTCACGCAGCAAAAAAAATAAAAAGCTCACGCACAGCCGCTGGAAGACATGTATCAACATATATGAGCCTCCTCAGCCACCCTCAGAAAATATAAGGGATTAGGATACGTCTCCCGCACCCCCTTATACCTAGTAATTTAATTAAAACGAAGCACAAAATGGCGAATTCCCGTTTCGCTACCAGTTTGCGGCCCAGTTCGCGGCCCGTGAAGCGCTTCTACCGTGAAAAAATCATTTTTTTTTTATTTTCCTCACGGGACCCTTTAATAACCCAAACAACATTCCTAGGGGGTCAAGAGGGGTATACCTTGCCCCCTTTCATTAAATTCCCCCTTCGTTTTTCACCTCTTCTTCTCTCTCGATCCTACCGAGAGATAAGATGGCGGCCGCTCTGGACTGTTTAGAATGTTGACAGACACCGGGGAGCCACAAAATTGTGGCATTGGAAAAAAGGCAAGATGGCGCAGACAATGTTTATCAATAAGGATTCATTTATAACAAAATATTTTATCGCAGTGACAAATTGGCGGTCAACACTTCCTGATTTCCATCAAATCGAACGTTAACAGACGTCACGCAGCAAAAAAAAATAAAAAGCTCACGCACAGCCGCTGGAAGAGATGTATCAACATATATGAGCCTCCTCAGCCACCCTCAGAAAATATAAGGGATTAGGATACGTCTCCCGCACCCCCTTATACCTAGTAATTTAATTAAAACGAAGCACAAAATGGCGAATTCCCGTTTCGCTACCAGTTTGCGGCCCAGTTCGTGGCCCGTGAAGCGCTTCTACCGTGAAAAATCATTTTTTTTTTATTTTCCTCACGGGACCCTTTAATAACCCCAACAACATTCCTAGGGGGTCAAGAGGGGTATACCTTGCCCCCTTTCATTAAATTCCCCCTTCGTTTTTCACCTCTTCTTCTCTCTCGATCCTACCGAGAGATAAGATGGCGGCCGCTCCGGACTGTTTAGAATGTTGACAGACACCGGGGAGCCAATCAGCTTTCTGCGCGCAAAGTTCCGTTTCGCGAAAAGTAAGCGAACCGGAGCGCAGCCCGGAGCGCTGTTACAGATATATATCTTGTTTTGAACGTTCATTTCTCAAAAACTACTGGAGCACATATATTGAGACCTAGCAAAGGCACATCGGGCTAACAGTCCCTACAATTTTGCCAAGTTTCGTGCAAATCCATTCAGCCGTTCGAGCTAAAAGTGAGTCCAACCGCCCTATGGAAATTAACATGGGAAAAACGTGTTTTGGGACCCCCCTTTTTTCTCGGCCCCCCCTTGAGGAAACCCCCCCAAATTTTCAAGGGCTGCTCAGAAACAAAATGTGCCATTTTCCTGAAAATTTCAGCCGATTCCGTCCACAAACGCCAAAGTTATTAGACATAGAATTTTCAAAAGTTCCATAGACAAATAATCCTAACTATATATACCTACTGGCGATAGCCAGTAGGTTATATATATATATATATATATATATATATATATATATATATATATATATATATATATATATATATATATATATATAAAGGAACTCACGCTTGGTTGTCGTACATTTGGAAAGCACTCAGGACATCAGTGTGTGTTGCAAGCAAAACACTTTATTGATGCGGCAGGAGGACACCAGCTTGCTCCTTTCACGGTCCCCATCAAAGACACCGACGAGTTTCGAGATAGTTCTCTTCTTCATGGGCAAATGGTGGAAAAGGCACCTCTGGTCACTCCCCTCTTAAAAGCGCTCACCGCAGCATACCTGTTGGTCAGTTGCCACGTGAGCACCCAACAAGGCATTATGTGTAATGTAGTTCCATTTTTTAATAAACATGCCAATGTTCCGCTGTTTACAGAGCCTCCAGATGGGCTCCGGCAAGATGAAAATCCTCCTCAATCCCTCGCCGATATCCCCAAGTAGAGGCAGATGAATATCGACCTCTGGTGCCCCCAGGTTCTCAGGATGGTGCTCTCCGACGGCACGAATATATATATTGTTTTGCCCTGTTTTTTACCCGTGCACTCCCAAGCACACAATCAGTGATATGCAGTCAGAAGATATGATCCAAATATGCTCTTTAATACCAGCAAGCCAGCAAAACCCTCCATGTTTCGCTCTGTACGCAGACCTTGCTCACGGGATTTAGTAAAGAATGACAAGCACATTTTTTTAAGTGAATAAATAAAGTAAAGTGAATTTCAGCAATGACTGCTCCTGACACAGGGTGATATGGGACATGTAGTGCGCTATACAATTCAATCATTAATTTAAATCCAATTGTACATTTTAATTCTTCGATAAAGAAGTGTGGTGTTTGTCTGACCAATATTGTAATCAAAATATACCTCAGTCCAGCCCTCTGGTGGGCTTTTCAATTAACCTATGATATGTCCATTAATCCACTTATTTGACCCTCCGGTGTGTTTATGGAGGATGGTATAATTTTTAACCTTTTAATCTTCTTGTTTGTGAAAACTTAATTGTTATCCCAAAATTTCTAATTAAGAGAATGATTACCCCTAACTTCGTGTTCACTATTGGTCCCTCCTATTGAGTGTCATTGTGTAAAACTAATTGGTGAAGTAAAAGACAAAACTGTGTGATAAAACTAAATGTAAGGTCAGACTGTCACACCCATAATTATAAGTTGCATTTGTGGGAGCCAACAATTGTTCATATTACAGGTGGTAATGTAACTCCTCATCCTGGTCCAATCCAACCGGGCTTAAGGTACGGACGTTTGGGATAAACTTTGATTCCTTTTGCCTCAATATTTTTTCACGATCACCCCCTCTGGGGGGTGTTTCCACAGTTTCCCCTGCATTGAATTTGAGTTCTTTCCAATTGCTCCATGTTCCTTTTCCATGTGTTTAGCAACAGCATTGCTTCTGTCGGTGTTGATGGTAGCGCAAAATGTGTTCCAAAATGCGTTTTTTCAGTTCGCATTTGGTGCTCCCAACATATTTCAAAGAGCACGTACATTCAATGATATATATGGCATACTGACTTTTGCAATTGATAAGTTGTTCAATTTTCCACACCTGTTTGTTGGCCATAGTAATTTCTTTGGTGGTTTGGGCAATACTGCACACCTTCCAACTACTGCATTTGTAGAAACCTGTTCCTTGTTTTTTCTGTGGTTAGAAATGACTGTGGACCAACTGGTCCCTTAAATTCCTGGCCCTGCGATTGGTGATCTCAGGGTGGTCTCCGACAATTGATGAAGTTGTCACATCCATGTGCAGTATATGCCAATTCTTTCTCATAATTTTTATCAGTTGTTGATTGGCCGTCGAATATGTGGTAATCAGTCGTATTTTTTTATCATTCTTTTCTTACACTTGTTTTTCTTTCAACAATTCTGTTCTGTTTACTGAGCACTTCGTTGAAGGGCAGTTCTGATGATTCCAGGATTGTATCTTCTCTGCTCAAATCTTGTTGTTGCTTGTCTGTGGTTTTTGATCCATTCTTCCTCCCTTGAACAGATCCTCTTTATCCTGAGGAATTCCCCATAGGGGATGTTTTTGATTAGGCTAGGTTGGTGAAAACTTTGGGCATGTAAAACTACATTGGTGGCTGTACTTTTACGATGGGGGGTTGTATGTACCTTATTATTCAAAATGAAAATGTCAGTGTCTAAAAAACACCACCTTCTCTTCACTGATGTCATATGTGAATTTCAGTCTGAAGTTGGAATCATTCAGTATCTTGAAGTACTCTGCAAACTCTTCCTCCGTCCCATCCCATATTAAAAGCAGGACGTCGATGTACCTTAACCATGCTATGGTCTTACTCATGAATTGATCATTTTCATTGCTCCATGCCCAGGTTTTTTCCCATAGTCCCATTGTCAAACAAGCATATGATGGACTAAAAGAAAAACCCATAACAGTTCCTTTCGATTGGCGGAAGATCTCTTCTCCAAATAAAAATACATTTTGTTCCAAACACAGTTCGATCATTTCCAATAACATTTTGTTATGATTAGTGAATTGAATATTTCTATCCATTAAGAAATGTTCACTTGATTTTAAACCAATGTCGTTCTGGACATTGGAATATAGAGATATCACATCCATTGTGATCAATTTGTATTTGGACTGCCACAGGGTTTCTTGCAATCTCCTCAACAGGTCACCTATGTCCAGAATGTACGATGTAAGCCCTTTTACATACGGTAATAGAAATACATCCAGGTAATTGGCCATCGGTTCTAGTAATGCGCCTTTCGCCTATATTATCGGTCTCCCTGGTGGCTTCGTGGGATGTTTATGGACTTTTGGGAGGAAGTAGATTGCCGCCATCTTTGGATGTGCTGTTTTCAAGTATTTTACATTTAGTCGTCATCCAGTAGGTTTTGTTTTAGCCAATTTTCCAGTTTGATATTTTGATTGAGGCCGTTTTTGACTGCTGCCTGCTCCCAGTTGTACACAGTGGGAATGTATCTCCCCTCTTTCACATTCTGGATCTAGGTCAAGTTCCATTAGGTCAATGAAGTGTTCCGCATCCCTGGCTACTAATCCCATCCTAGGGTCCATCGTATTTTTCTTATGTTTGCCCATATTCAGATTGTCTGCAAACAATTTAGCCAGTTTAATTTTTCATACGTATTTATATAGATCGATCCTTTTTTTCAGCTAGATCTATACTGTAGGTTGGACAGAAATTCAGCCCTAGTTTTAAAACTCTCAGTTCTATTTCTGTATGTATTTTCGGTGAAAAGTCGATCACTTCCAGCTCTTGACCTTGACTTGTAAGAGCTGGTCTTGTGTCTTGGTCTTTTAATTCCATTTCTGTTGCATACTCCTCGTCATTGTTCCCACACGAGTTGCGCCAAAACTTTGATCTACATTTCCGGTTGCCTGTTATTGTCAGTTTTTGCGGACATTTCCACTTCCTCTTCCCCTTCCTCTGTTGTTTCCTGCTGGTGCCATCATTGATTTCTCCCAAATCTTCTGCTGTTGTGCCAGCTTCAGCTTGTCTTAAAAAAGAGCATTTAGATCTTGTGCCTCTTTGTTCAACCTCGCCTTCACTCACACTGGCGTCTGTTGAGATCAGTGAGGACATGCTCCCTGTGTTGGCTGTTACATCCAATGTGTCATTTTGCTTGAATCTATTGTATTTCCTTGCATAGGTGAATATGCGACCCTCCAGATAATCATCTTTATCTCTTTGAAATGTGGGCTGCTTCCTCATATGTTATGTTATGTTATGTTAAATTTGTCTTGAATAGCGCACGGCTACTCAAAGAGTGTCCCGGCGCTTTATTGCAGACCTGTACCAAAACATAACAAAGAAAAAAATAGCAGAGAGTAAAAGACCATGAACAAAAGTCAAGACTCATATCTAAAGAGTAAAAAGCCAGGTTTTCAGGCCCTTCATGAAAGCCAACAATTTGGGGGTGCTGATCAATGTCACTGGTAAAGTATTCCAAAGCTGCGGTGCCAGCAATCTGAAGGACCGGCCCCCTGTACGTGCCCTTTTTATACGAGGGACCACAGCGAGAAACAGAGACTCAGATCCCAGGGAGCGGGCAGGGCGATAGAAAGCTAGCCTCTTTTGGAGATATTTTGCTCCAGAAGCGTGTAGGGCCTTATGGGCCAAGGTCAAGGCCTTAAGAACTATCCGCTTCCGGATGGGCAGCATGAGAATACGCACGTCTCCTCATGTTTTTCAATATAGTGTTCCAATTCTTCCTTGAATTTTTTTAAATCCGGATTCATGTCTGCAGTGGCTAATTCCTTCTCCAATTCTTTTAATTGTTTGGTAGTTTTATCCAACTCTATATGTTTTATTGGGATTTCCATTAGTCCCAGAGATGAGTTTAGAATATATTCACCCCATTCGCTCAATAGTTCTTTACCAGTATCTTGATGATAGGGCATCAAATTAATGCTCAAGCCTCGTGGGACACGTTTAACTTCTAGATATTTTTTTAGGGATGCCACTTCCCACCACTTGTTTATCTCCTTTTTAGACAGCTTCTCCCAATTGCGTAATTTATTTTTCATATTTGGCTAACGTGCACCATTTGATGTTCCATCGGTGCTAGCGATAGCTCCCTCTTCAAAAAGTGTCCCAATCAGGGCGTTTCTGTTAGCCTCCCTCTTATCCATCGTTTGCTGGCAAGAAAATAGTGCTGTATTGTAATAGTAATTGCAATAAACTCTATTCTATATTCCCATTACTTCTGTGCTCTGTTCTGCGTGTGTATCAAAGAAACATTTGCACGATTATTAAGAACTGTTCCCCGAGTTCACTCACTCGATTTTTTTCAGTGCAAAGTCACACGCATCAAGAAACCAGCCGACAAGCACTTCCAAATGTTCTACAATGTTACACGGTCTACTATTTTAGCAAGGAGACGCTCACCATGTAGACGTTTAATCGAGTTCCACGAGCCGTCCGGATTGCTGCTCCTCCTTTCTCGTCATTCAGATCTTCTCCATATGCCTTCCATGAAGTGAGTGATTGTTTGCCAGCGTTCACCCGAACCTGTATGACAAATTCCCTTTGAAGTGGCCCCTTTCCAGGTCACCGGGGGCTCTTCGGCGGTGCAACGGAATAAGGCAGAGCCCAGCCGCGCTCAAATTCCTACAGTTTTGCCCCGTAGGGCATTTTTTACCCATGCACTCCCAAGCACACAATTAGTGATATCCAGTCGGAAGATATGATTCAAATATGCTCTTTAGTACTAGGTCAGATGAACACTGTACTTCTTTATCGAAGAATTAAAATGTACTATTGTATATAAATTAATGATTGAATTGTGTAGCACACTAAATTTTCCATATCACCCTGTGTCAGGAACAGGAAGTGATGTCATTGCTGAAATTCACTTTACTTAATTTTTTCACTTAAAAAAATGTGCTTGTCATTCTTTACTAAATCCCGTGAGCAAGGTCTGCATACAGACCGAAACGCGTATGGTTTTGCTGGCTTGCCGGTGTTAAAGAGCATATTTGGATCATATCTTCCAACTGGATATCACTAATTGTGTGCTTGGGAGTGCAAGGGTTAAAAACGCCATACGGGGCAAAAATGTACGAATTTGAGCGTGGATGGGCTCTGCCGCTTCCCGTTGCACCGTCGAAGAGCGCCCGGTGACCTGGAAAGGGGCCACCTCGAAAGGAATATATATGTATATATTTATATTCATTGAAAAAACAAAAGGTTACAGGAACTTTATAGGTAGGCCGACATTTCATTAGTACAAAACCAGAGAAATGCAGCCGTTATAGATAGCTGAGGTAACAGTAACTCACTTCCCCGCAATGCAGTGCTTATGACTTAACATATTACATCACTCATGACATGGTCAGTGACATCACTGATGACCTATCAAATGACATCACTGATGACATCAGTAATGACATCATCCACAGCATCTATGATGCACTCACTCGCATAGTGACACATGCACTCAATCACTGACACAGTCATACGACACTCACTCACCCATACATCTACTCACACACACAACAGAACCCCATACAGCCAATGACTCACCCACTCACTGATCCATACAGGCAGTCACATGTCTCCTCACCCACAAAGACAGATACCCAAACAACCATAGACATAGTCAGACAACAATTAATCACCCATATAGCCATTCACGTTCCCACTGGCATACTCATACACCCACTTAGACATTAACTGACAGGCAGATACATACATTTACACAACCAGTCACACAACCATACATTCACTGAGACACCTAATCACTCACTTATACAGTCAGTCACACACACACTGAGTCCTCCATACAGTCTCTCATGCATCCACTGATTCAAAAATACACCTTGCTATCATAACTGTTGAAAAACACTTGCATAATATGTGAGGTCATATGCAGTGCATTGCCGGGGTGCGAGTTATAGTTAGCTCAGTTAACCATAACAGCTGAATTTCTCTGGTTTTGTACGAGTGAAATGTTAGCCTAACTATAACATCCCTGAAATCGAAGTTTTTTTCTGTGAATTATTAAGGTTTTTTTTAATTCTAATTCCTCTAATTCAGTGAATTTCTAAGGTTATTTAAATGCTAATTTCTAACTAAAGCATCCAGGAAACCTGTGTTTTTTTCAGTGAATTTCTATGGGTTTTTAAGTAGCAGTCGCGTTTGCAGACTGGTCAAGAGAGGGAGCTGGGCCTCCAACTAGCGCTCAGTAATTCCGCTGTGTAGGACTTACAGAGGTATCAGGAGGGCTTCTTGGTCGCCAAGGTCCCTCAGGAGTAAAGTGGACTTCATCCTCCAACCTGTAGTGAACCAGAAGGCACGTTCGCAGAGTGGTGGAGAAAAGGGGTGTGGCCTCTGACCACTGTGTGTGCCTTACTGGAGGTAATAGGTGTGCTAGTTGGCCCCTCAGAACCCTCAGTGTTGAAGGGGACTTTATCCCCAACCCAGAGTGCACCAGGAGGCACGTTTGCAGAGTTGTATAGAGAGGGAGAGGAGGCTCTGGCAAGTTGCCGGCTTCTGTTTTTGTTTCCTATTTTAGGAAGGGGGCTGTGTGGTTCCTTTCCCTTGATGCTTTTTGGGCCCTGGGGACCCCAACCCCCAGGGACTGAACCATTAAAAAAAACGTGAAGGGGCTGCACGGCCCGCCTCCCGAGGCCATTTTCTGTCCTGGGACCCCATCCCCCAGGGCTGGGCCATTTTTTATATATTCTTTTTTTTTAGCAAAACCGCCATCCAGAAAGCCGTGGGGTGAAAGACTGATACGGAGAGAGCCCCACCTTTCTGCCCCCCCCAACCGCCTAAAACCGGGGAGGGGGGGGGGGTGGGAGGGGGCGGGGGGGGGGGGGGGAGGGGGTACGAGGGAGACCCAGTAAGAAGAGGAGGGGGAAACCAGAATACAGAACCGACTACCACTTACTCATCAACCAACTGACGAACCGTCAAACAGCGAGATAGAACCTCCCGCAACTCCAGAAGATACAGGTCCATACCCATACGAGACAGGTGTACACCATCCCCCCGAAAAAATTCCACCGCATCGTATTTAATGTCACTATGTACGATGCGACCGAAACCCAGGTCTCTACAAAAACGGGAAACCTCCAAATTCACCTTCCTCCGGGATTTGTCCACCGCCTTCGGTTTCACCGCATACCTCCAAACCCTTCGCGGCACCATCTCCGTCCAAATGACATGACAACCCGACCACTGACTGTGTAGCAAGGCCAAGTCCTTCTTTATCGCCCGGAGCAGGACAACCCCTTTGACAGAGCCCATGTCATTCTCACCCAAATGAATCACCAGGACGTCCGGGCAAACCCCCCCTACCAACCAAGAATTCAAGGCAGGAATAAGTTCTTTCCACAACATACCCCCCTTTCCCTTCCAAACCACATTAAACAAACTGTCATTGAACCCCAACGAGGAACCAAAATAACTCTGTCGGGCTTGGACTTGAGCTCTCTTAATGAACGAATGGCCCACGATCCAAACTGTAACGTAAGCAGCCCGAGGACCAGCCACAGAACCTGAAAAAGAAAACAGAGTCAGACAGGCAAAACAGAGGTGGACGCCAGCGCTCCAGTAGGCTCATTACGAACATAGCGCCGAAAACAGTTAGAAGTCCAGCGCCCCAGACCCATGATGTCCTCCCTCGACCATCCCCTGTGGGAGGCCTCTGTGGCTGCCCCAATCCGAAAAGAATGAGTACCGTATGAAGACCCATCCAAACCAATATGTCGCAGCGCTTTACGCAGTACCATGCGCAGTTGATAGTTCGTCACACTAGATCCCTTGGCATGTTGAAAAACTCGAAAATCCACCAACCCACCCGACAGTTTCCTCCAACAAAGAGCCCAATGTAAAGGGCACGTTTCCTGAGGTGAAACCGATTCTAACCAGACACCCTTGCCCACACTTCTCTGATCCGTTTTGGAGTGTGAGAGCCAAATGTGGACCCCCCGCTCCGTGATCTGAACATCCCCCCACAGGAGGCCAGGAGAGGATCTGTTGCCAAGCAATTCAGACACGCGAAAAGCTCCAAAAAACATCCACACCATCAACGTGGCAAACAAACACGCTTCCACTCGGTCAATACACACAACCGGTAGGACAGAAACAACCTGAAACAGCTTTTGCCACGACAAAGGAGATCGCAAAGTGCGAATAGCACCACTCTCTCTAGACCAACCCTCCAACATTCTCCTACCCAACTCCCCAGCCGTCGGAGAGTAACCCCACAAAAGCTTACCCATGAAAGAAACTCCAGCTAGTTTTCCAGATATAGTAATTCTAGATAACTTCTTATCCATTAACACCAAAATAAACTGTACCACATCTTCCGACCTTTGCCAATCCAGATCCCTCCGACAGGCGCCTGACTCCAAAAATTCCTTCCAGGCTAACTCATACGCCGTCCTCGTGGAAGGGGCCAGGGAACCTAAAACCAAGTGAAGGACCCGGTGTTTCCTATCGTCCAAAGGTGTTCCGGCATGGGAGTCGGCTCCTCGTCTGCCTCCAAAGCAAGCCCACGGAATCTCTCCCACTGTGAACGAGACAAAGCATCCGCAATGTCATTGTCCACGCCAGGCACGTGAAGGGCCCGAAAACCAATATCATGTTTCAGGCAACCCAACACAAACACTCTCAGAAGTTTCAAAATCTGGGGATCTCTGGCCGACTGTTTGTTAAGCACCTGAACCACGGCCATATTATCGATCCGAAAAAGGACCTTTTTGTGGGCCAACTCCGCCCCCCACAGTGTGACCGCCACAACCACAGGAAAAAGTTCCAAAAAGGCAATACTTCTACCACCATTCTTCCATTGCATGGGCCACTGTTGAGCACACCACCGTCCTTGCCAGTAGAGACCAAAACCCTCACTACCGGCGGCATCAGAGAAGATCTGTACCTCCCAACACCAATTCACCTCCCAACACAAAGGCACACCATTGAATGAATGTAAGAAAAAGACCCACATACGTAAGTCCTCCTTCACCCCCGCAGACAGTCTCACCCTATGATGTGGAAGGGAATGACCAGCCAAGGCTCTGCCCAACCTCCTACAAAAAGTCCTACCCGCCCGAACCACTCTGCAGGCAAAATTCAGGTGTCCCAGCAAAACCTGTATCTCTCTCACAAACACCTTCTCTTTCCCCAACATAGTTCCAACCAGCTCAAGCATTTTCTGTTTCTTTTCCAATGGAAGACGAGCCTCCATCAAATGAGAGTCAAGCTCGATCCCCAAAAAAGACATGGTCGCGCAAGGACCCATGGTCTTCTCTGGAGCCAATGGCACACCCAAGTAACTCATCAGTGATTGAAAAGATGTGAGAGCCGCATGGCAGGCTAAGGAAGTGGCAGCACCTACAAAAAAGAAATCGTCCAAATAATGAGTGACAAGGTCATGGCCACTCTGTGTAGTAAACCACCATTGAAGAAAGGTGCTGAAAGTTTCGAACAGAGCACAGGACATAGAACAGCCCATTGGCAACGCCTTGTCCACGTACCATTTCCCAAGGAAATGGATGCCCAGAAGACACCAGTCCTCAGGATGGACTGGAAGGAGCCGAAATGCGGACTTAATGTCGCATTTTGCCATCAGGGCGTCAGGGCCCGCCGAGACAACCAGCTGCATGGCTACATCCACAGAGGAATAAGACACCGATGCAGCTTCGGGGTCAATGAAATCATTTACTGACTCACCGTCCGGCCATGACAGGTGTTGAATGAGCCGGAACTGACCAGGCTCCTTCTTGGGGACCACACCAATTGGGGACACGATAAGGTTCGCCAGGGGCCAGTCATCAAACGGGCCCGCCATCCGACCCTCACTCACTTCTTTGTCCAATTTCAACTGTACAATGTCTGGGTGTTCGCTCGCTGACTTTAAATTCTTGGACCAACGTCTGAAACGCGGTCCCTCATACCCCAAGCGAAACCCCACCTGAAAACCCAACAACAAGACCGACCGCAGCTCCGCAGGCTCATAGTCCCGCAAAGCCGCGGCCAATCTGGTTACGTTAACCGGAGTACGAGCCTTTGGGCCCAGCCCCAGCTGAAGATTTTCCTCCCCTGGGAGCTGGGGGTTGGTGTGGTGGCACGAAAGTTCCTGAACTCTGTTGGGAACCCTGGGGCCCTGGGGTCCTAGGACCCCAGCAGCGGGACAACGGATGACTCTTCCTCCCACATTGGGAACATTCGTGGCGGAATTTACAAAACTGTCTAGTACAGGTCCCGGTATTAAAATCCCAGCATGTGCCGATGGGCGGCTGGGCGGAAGAGACGGCCCCCACCCCTCCCCGGGTGGGACGGGACTGAAAGGGACGATACAATATAGGAAGACCACTGGCCGTAAAAATGGTTTTACCAGAGGCAGACGATCCCATCGTTTGCTGCCAAAGGTCAGAATCCAACTCCCCCCATTTCGCCTCAGGATCCCAAGCCATTCGTGCCCTGAACTCCTCATCATATTGAGCCCATGCATAATCATTCCTGGTTAGCTGAGCCTTACGGATAACATCCATGTATTTAAACAAGGACACGCAGCGCTCAGGGAATTTCTCACAATAGACGCTGGCAAAAATTAAAAAGGCCGCCGTCCAATTCTCTATATTCAGGGGAACTTTAGGGCGTTTAGCTAACTCGAACTCTTCTTCTTTAGAACCTTCTTTAGCACGGACTTCCCTGTGGAGCAATTTTAACAGTTCCACATACTCACCATTCCATATCTTTTCTTTCGTACTAAGCATCAAATGAGCCCCCAAAGGCTTCGTAACACCCATGTACGGCAACTTTTTGATTTTAAGTTCCTTACTGTGAAGCACCTTTGTCGTAGTACCCACACCAACAGTGGACGTGCCACTATCCACCATGTGACTTGTATTAACCTCATCACCATTAGTACCAACACCTTGATCTCGTACCACACGTCCTTTATACAGTTTACCATCCTTTTCCGTCGAGATTAAATCGACACCAACACCAATAGAGACCATATTGGGCCGCACGGCCTG
Organism: Lissotriton vulgaris; assembly: GCF_964263255.1. NCBI lineage: Eukaryota > Metazoa > Chordata > Amphibia > Caudata > Salamandridae > Lissotriton > Lissotriton vulgaris. The sequence goes on from NC_141696.1 coordinate 1,348,674,965, forward strand.
AACCACATTCTCACCTGGATTTAAAAGAGGCGGTTGACTGGTTTCCGTCCTCCACACCGTCCGTGCACCGTCATCTGCCCTTCGAGGAGCCCTCACCACGGGGCCGAGCACTCGTGGCCGTGACGATTCCACACGACTCCGAACCACTTGGTCCTGTAACATGTCACGAGAAACATTAACATGCCCCCCCCCAGACACAAAATCACGAACCTCGCCCTCTTCAGGGCTATCCTCATCATAATCTAAGATCAGGGAGTCCTCCAACTGAGGGGGGGGGGCAACCACCGAAGTCTGTCTTGACTCCATCGTATGTGAACGACCATGGGCCTTACCAGCCCGCACTCTGGACCTAGGTGGGGAGGACGACTGAACTCGTCTATACACCCCCCCACCAGAACTACTGACAACCTGTTGACTTCCAGAAAAGGATAAACCAGTAGTCAAAACACCACGTGGCACGGGAGAGGTCGTACGTAACCCGCTCCCATGAGCAACGCTGGAATCCACCGCCGAGGCCGGGAAGGTCGTACTGGACCCGGAGGCACCGCCCATGTAGAAATCCCTCGTTGGGACCATCGAGGTCGTATTAAACCTGCGTGTGATGGCCACGGCGGGATCCCTCGAAGGTATGGGACGTGCCGCGCTAGGCTCCACCCGCACTTCTCCTTGGCGTACCCGGGCTGCCTGCCGCCCTGCCAAGTCTGCTGCCGTAGATCGAGCTTCTTCCTGTAAAGAAAAAGGCCGGACTGGTGTGCTGGGTCCCTCACAAAAACCAACTCTATGTGCGGAAGAGAGACCGCCAACATTAACACCGCCCCCCTTACCAGACATCCTAAAACTTCCAGAACTAACAACACTCTTTCTCTTTAAAGCATCGCAAAGCCGCGGAGACGGCGGACAGACCTCCTCATCCGAGCTAGCATCCAAAACAGTCTGAATAATTCTCGAAGCCGTCCCCTGAGGGTCCCAATCCTGAACCCCCCCGACTGAAACAGCACCCCGAGAATCAGGGCCTAAACCAACCAACCCACTATGACATTGAAAATCCCCCGACAACCTATAAAAGGCCCCTTCCCCCCCCACACCTCGCTGAGCAACATCCTCACCACTCCCAACCCCTCCGATGGGAAGGTCGCCCACCACCTGAAACTGGCGGGAATCTCCCACAGACCCGCCCGCGCTGCCCAACTCCCCACCAGGGATCAGCAAGTCAGGCCACCCCACACCCTCACCCAGACCCATCTGGGCCCATTCCCCCTCCCCCAAGGAGCTGCAACCCCCAGACACGGCCTCCCCCCCCACGACAGACCCAGAAGGGGAAAACAATAACGGACTCTGCAGATCCCTCCCCACAGAGCGAAAAAGAACGCCACGGCCCTCAGGCCCTCCGACAACCGCAGTAGATACCAAAGGACGCGCAATTTGTCCACCAACCGCACCACCGACAACCGACACCGGGACCTGCACCACCTGGCGGCGTATAACGCTCAGGGGAGCGACCACCTCCTCGATGTCCCGGTCCGGGGCACCCCGTAACGGTTGCTGCGCCACAGAAACCACATCCAAAATGGCCTCCGCCCGCCCCGCCTGAGTGACGTCAATCCCCACCCCCGCGGAGGCAGAAGCCGAACGCCGCGTGCAACCACGTTGCCTGGAAGCACGACGGCCCCGCAAAACGGGAGCAGAGGCCGCTCTTTCCCGCGGACCGATCTCAGAAACCTCTCCCTCCCCGAGAGGGAAACCCCCAACCCCAGCCCCCTCCAACAACGAGGAATCCAAAGAAACGGCCGGATCAGAAGAACTAGCCTCACTCCCCCGCCGGGCCCTGGAACCCGCCCGACGGGTCCTAGAACGACCCCGCTCACTTACCCCATCCTGCCTCCGCCGTTTCGGGGAGTAACATGCTGCCACCGCAGCCGACACCCTCGCAGAGGCCTCCCGCTGGGGGCGCGGGGTCTCGGCCCGACCCCGGTCGCCAATGACCAGGTCCAAACGCCCCGCCTCGCTAAGCAGGCGAATAGCTTCCAACACACGATAATCTTCACCAGACATGATATCGGATCAGACTAGCCAAGGAAAAGAACAAATTACCAAAATATGGACACAAAAAATTCTAAGCTCAACCGGCCACCAGGTCACCAAGCCTAAAATGGTGCCCGTGGCGAGGAGCCCCGCCCATTTATAGGGGAGCGCCCAAAACAACTAAAACCAGCCCAAAAGACGCCCAAAAAGAACCTGCTAGAAAGAATACCCCACCCAGATCTCCCAAACCGCCCGGGGGAGGAGACCTCCCGGTGGTCGGCTGCCCTCCCCCAAGCCCCCCTTCCGTGAAGCCGTTCATATCATAAACAAAACACTTTTCACTATTTTTTTTTTATTTCCTCTATGGTGCATTGAGGCAGTATGTGGTACCAACACACTTTACCACCACATTATGAAAGCAGATTTCTGAAGTTAGTAATATATAACAAGAGCGTTAGTACATATTTGATCCATGTTTTTTTTTTTTTTGACGTTGCTGTGGGTTTGTGCTGGATTATTGCCAGGTCAGGTGATATTATATCATGCTGAGTCTTATGTTAATCATGTATTTAGTAGGCAGATGTAAAAAAGAAACAATGCATAATTAGGTTGAACAATGCAAGTAGTTTGAAAAACATAAAAGAAAAAAAGAATAAGAGCCGTGCTTATAGAAAGGCAGCTGGCCCACTCGTGGCATAAGTTACCTGCTGACCAGTTGCGGGTGTTTTTTTAAACTAACGTCGCAGAAGCTCTTTCGGCTAATAAAAGTCTGATTGTATTAAAATGCCACCAACATGAGTGGCTCTGGGCCATAAACTATTGTTCCACACATGTATCACATTTCTATCCCTTTAGCTGTTCTGCATTTTTATTTCCTAAAATGTGAGGCTCTATAAATAAAATGTCTGCGTTTCCAGGGAAAACAGATGGCCGGCCTTGTTAAAGCAATGTCCTTTTAGCAATCAGTAAACCTGTGTGCACCTTCAGCCCATTAATCTTATCAACCAACTGAGCCCGCACCTCCCCTAAGAAGAGCATAAATTGTGATCTCAGTGTATGACTAATTAGTCACGCCAAAAACCTGTGAAGCAAAGGAACTGTTGACCAATAGCATTCCGGGCGACAGATTCCTATTGGGAGGGATTGCTCACCATGCCACAGCACACCATATGCAGGATTAACTCTCACCGAGTTGAGAGTTCAGTCCCAGCTCAGACAAGTCAACCTTTAATTTGTCAGAGGCAGATAAATAAGTTATCTTGGATTTTCAGCATATGTTGTGCATTTCGAAAAAGTAAAAGATATCACGTATGGAGGAAAGGAGCCTTAAATGTCTGAAGTGGGTTCATAAATGGAAATTATATTTCCCATAAAAATTATCCCATACATCATTTGATAGTCGCATAAATAAAGCTGCAGGTAGTTCGTACAATAAAGTGCTTAGACCCGTCTGCAGTGATGGACTTTCTGTTGTGTTACACAAAGTCTCCTCTAAATGTAGTTTTTATGTTCATTGATCAAAATGATGAATGCGCGTTGTTTGTGTTCTAGCACAGAGCACAGCACCTGCCCGTATCCATCCGCAAGCCGCAGACTCCATGAATCAACCTAATGAGAAAAAGTAGAGTTTTCCATTCCATTAAACGTTTCTCATGGCCGCTCTGAAACATGTCCCCTTATCCAATTAAGACCCCGGTGCGGAAGCTACAGTCGGAAGCCATTTTGGATATAGTTTAGACTAGTTGAGAAATGTTAATGAATAACTGACAGAAATATGTTTCCACTGTCATTTCCCATCTCACTTTCTATAAAGGATTTTGGAGATGCCACAGACATGCCTGGCAGTGCCTTCTTCACGCATGGGTCGCTGGGCAGTTGCCCAGGTCCCCCACGAACATAGGGGCCCCACAAAGACCAGAATGTGGCACCAATTTACCGTTAAACATTTTTATTCCTGTGAGTGGTTGTGTAGGCAGTGTCCGGAGCACTGCTTTGCCTGGGATGGGGCCCTGATGCCTGGAAGGGGATAGTTGCGCTGTGTTACCCACACACATCCTAGTACCTTTAATAAATGTTCACATTGCACCAAAGAGGCAACAATTTCTGGTAACCGAGAAGTGGCAGAAAAACTGTCCTAAACTCAGGAATAATAACAGAATGCAATAATAATAGTGCAGTCAAGAGCGCTGGTATCGCTCCTAGTTTAGCTTCTGTAGTCTAAAGACATAAAATAACATACCACATACATGCCATCATCTTGAACCGGTAAGAAGGAGATTCTGAAAAAAAACCAGGGTGATTAATTTTGCCCATTCGCTTACATTGAAGTGGATCAGATTTTAGGCAGGAGACCCCTAAAATAAAGCCATTTTGCATCAATCGGGCCTGTTGGCATGTACATAACATAATAATATGAACATGGTTTATTCCTAAAATGGGCTTGGATAATTAGAACAAAAAGGCTTTCTATTTCAATTTAATACTATTTTTAATTATTTATTGCTTTTTTTATCTGACTGGTTTACGAAATTTTAACTGTAAGTCCCCTTTTATTGCTTGAAATTGTATGTTTGTAATGTATTGCTTTTAAGATATTTACGTATCGAAATAAAGCCTTTCACAATATGAACATGGTTTATATGTTTCTCTGCACAGTGTCTCTAGCATGTGCTTGTAGCAAGCTGTCACAATATTTCTGCTTTCTCATGTAGTATTAGTATATTAAAATCTGTGAGTATTTTAATCCCAGATTAATAATTATACCTTAGATTTCTGACATCACCGCAGCACTTAAAATGAGACAGAATACGTGCACTGCTTTTTTCTCCTTATGCTTGTACTTTTTAAAAATTAATTTTTATTGAGCAGAGCATTAGGTTCATGAAATACATAGTATACTTAAAATCATTATTATTAAAACCAGTTTGTACAAAAACCAAAACAACAACATCTCAATACATAATGAAAAAAGCTATGGCTGTAGCAGCTAATCATATACTCATTCACAAATTAACAATGTATGAATTTATCTTGTAAAAAGCAGCAGCAATGAACAAAGTTACTATGGCATTTAAAGTGCAATACCAATAAAGTGCTAGTGCCTTCTTATCACGAAAGCCATCATAACTACAACATCTTACAAAAAAGATTATGGCTGTAACGGCTAATAACATCATTGACCAATAATACAGAATACATCATTCTATAAAGTGCAACAGATGGAAAGGTGCTAGTGCTTCTGAAGTGCCATGAAGAAAGTGCTAGTGCCTTATAATGAGAGCTGCTACATCTTTACAAACACGAGTGTTAAGATCCTTCTCTGGACTTTTCTAATTTGTTAAAAAACCTCCAATTTTTTTCAAATTTCCTAGTAGCCCCCACCCATCTAGCAAAGGCTTCTTCGAATTTTTGGGTCTTTTTCATTTTATTGAACCATTTCAAATGAGAAGGAGCTACACTAGATTTCCAATTCTGCAGAATTAGAGAACGAGCTACTGTCCAAGAAATAAATACAAAGGCTTTTTTGGCCTCGGATAGCATCGTTCCATCTCTGCAAAGTCCAAACAAAGCGGCTTCAGCCTCGAACAAAACATTCTTTCCGATTGCTTGCTCGATATCAGAAAAACCTGCCTCCCAAAAAGGCCTCAGCCGTGGACATGCATAAAAAGTATGGTGCCATCCACCTTCCCCATCTATCTGACAGCGAAAGCACTTGTTCTCCACTCCAGGGAATCTTTTTTTTTAAGGCCGCTGGAGTTAAATAAGAAAGCCATCGTGATAGGAAGGCCATCCTTTTAAAATTTGTGGCACTCAATGATTTACTTCCTAGATAACTGATGGCCTCCCACTACTTCACAGCCAGCCTACATCCTGTCTCCTGAGCTATTTTACCCAAATGGCTCTCTATCACAGGTGATTGACCCTGTTTATGTAGCAGCCTATACCAGTTTCCCATACCTTTAAAATTAGCCCCGTGGAGAGCTAACACAAGTTGTTTAGGGGCATCCAATACACCACTGGTATTTTTTAACAGGTGAACAACTCGGAAATATTCAAAGAAGGCCGGTTTCTGGTGGCTCTCCGCCCTCAATCAATCAATCCATCACAGCATTTATATAGCGCGCTACTCACGGCGCTTGGGGAGGTGGGGGTCCGCTACTGCTCGAACAGCCAGGTCTTGAGCTGCTTCCTGAAGGCGAGGTGGTCTTGGGTCAGGCGGAGGTGGGTCGGGATGGAGTTCCACGTCTTGGCGGCGAGGTAGGAGAAGGATCTTCCTCCTGTGGTGGCTCTTCGGATGCGGGGGACGGCGGCGAGGGCGTGGTTGGTTGATCGAAGCTGGCGTGTGGGAGTGTAGAAGTTGAGGCGACTGTTAAGGTATCTTGGGCCTTGGTTGTGTAGGGCTTTGTGTGCGTGGGTGAGGAGTCGGAACGTGATCTCTTGTTGACTGGGAGCCAGTGCAGGTCTCTCAGGTGTCCGGAGATGTGGCTGTGTCGGGGGATGTCCAGGATGAGTCTTGCTGAGGCGTTCTGGATTCGCTGGAGTCTCTTCTGGAGTCTGGCAGTGGTTCCGGCGTAGAGGGAGTTGCCGTAGTCCAGTCGGCTAGTGACGAGGGACTGGGTGACCGTCTTCCTGGTCTCGGTGGGGATCCACCGGAAGATCTTACGTAGCATGCGCAGGATGTTGAAGCATGATGAGGAGACGGCGTTGACTTGTCTGGTCATGGAGAGGGAGGAGTCCAGGATGAAGCCCAGGTTGCGTGCGTGGTCTGTTGGTTTGGGTGCACTGCCCTGGGCGGGGGGCCACCAGGAGTCGTCCCAGGCGGAGGGCGAAGATCCCAGGATGAGGACTTCCGTCTTGTCTGAGTTCAGTTTCAGGCGGCTGTTCTTCATCCACTCGGCTATGTCTTTCATCCCCTCCTGTAGGCTGGCTCTGGTGGTGGCGGGTTGTTGGTGAGGGAGAGGATCAGCTGGGTGTTGTCAGCGTAAGTGATGATGTTGAGGTTGTGTTAGCGTGCGATGGCCGCAAGGGGGCTCATGTAGACATTGAAGAGGGTGGGGCTGAGCGAGGAGCCTTGAGGAACGCCGCAGATGACTTCGGTGGCTTCTGATCTGAAGGGGGGGAGGCGGACTCTCTGAGTCCTTCCGGCGAGGAAGGAGATGACCCACTCTAGTGCCTTCTCTTGGATTCCGACGTTGCTGAGGCGCTGCTCTAGGGTGCGGTGGCAGACAGTGTCGAAAGCCGCGGAAAGGTCCAGGAGGATGAGGGCCGCTGTTTCCCTGTTGTCGAGCAGGGCTTGGATGTCATCAGTGGCAGTGATGAGAGCGGTCTCGGTGCTGTGGTTGGCCCGGAAACTGCAAGTGGTCGAGGGATCCATTCATCTCGAGGAAAGCGGCCAGCTGCTTGTTGACGGTCTTCTCGATGACTTTGGCCGGGAATGGGAGAAGCGAGATGGGGCGGTAGTTTTTGAGTTCGGTGGGGTCCGCTGATGGTTTCCTCAGTAGAGCGCTGAGTTCGTCATGCTTCCAGCTCTCCGGGAAGGTCGCTGTGTCAAAGGAGGTGTTGATGATGTCCCGCAGGTGGGGTGCGATGGCGGAGTCGGCCTTGTTGAAGACATGGTGAGGGCAGGGGTCGGTTGGGGATCCGGAGTGGATGGAGTTCATCGTGCGTAGGGTTTCCTCGGTGTTGATCGGGGTCCAGGTGCGGAGGGTGGTGGTGGGGGGTGCAGGTGCTGTCGTGGGGTGCGTCAGCTCTGTGCTGAAGCTGTTGTGTATGTCCGCGATCTTGTTGTGGAAGTAGGAGGCGAGGGAGTTGCAGAGGTCTTGTGATGGGGTGATGTCGTTGCTTCCGGCGCTGGAGTTGGAGAGCTCTTTGACGATGTTAAAGAGTTCCTTGCTGTTGTGGGCGTTGTTGTCCAGTCGTTCCTTGAATGTGGATTTCTTGGTGGTGTGGATCAGTTGGTGGTGTTTTCGAGTGGCGAGCTTGAGGGTGGTCATGTTGTCTGGTGTTGGGTCTCTGCGCCAGGCTCTCTCGAGGGCTCTGCAGTTCCTTTTAGAGCTCTTCAGTTCGTCGGTGAACCATGTTGCTTTCTTACTGCCAGGTCTGCTGGGCGGGGTCCTCAGTGGGGCGAGGTCTCTGCGCAGTTGCTGATCCACTTCGTGAGGTTGTTGGCGGCCTGGCTGGGGTTCGCTGAGCTTGCTTGTGGGTCCTGGCTCAGGGAGGCGGCGAGCTGGTCGGCTGTGATCTTGTTCCATCTTCTGCGTGCAACCTGTTGCTGGTGGTGGTGTATCGTGTTATTTTTGTAGCTGAAGTGGACGCAGCTGTGGTCCGTCCAGTGGAGTCCGGTGGCGTGGCTGAAGGAGATATCCTTGCTGGAGGAGAAGACGGGGTCGAGTGTGTGTCCGGCGTAGTGGGTGTGGGTGGTCACCAGCTGCTTGAGACCGAGGGTGGCGAGGTTGTCCAACAGGGTGGTGGTGTTGCGGTCGTTGTTGTTCTCCAGGTGGAAGTTGAGGTCCCCGAGGAGGATGTAGTCAGCGGAGGGGAGAGATTGCGGGCTGATGAAGTCTGCGATCTCTTCGCTGAATTGTGTACGTGGTCCCGGGGGTCTGTAGATGAGGATGCCTCTGAGGGTGGTCTTGGGGTCCGTGTGGATCTGGAAGTGCAGGTGTTCGGCAGGTGTGAGCGTGTCGTCGGAGTTGCTCGTGACGCGGATGGTGTTCCTGTGGATGATGGCGATGCCTCCTCAGGTCTGGTTGCCGTGGTCCCTCCGGATGATCTTGTAACCGTCTGGGATGGCGATGGCGATGTCGGGCGCTGAGGAGGCGTTCATCCATGTTTCCGTGAGGAAGGTGACGTCTGGTGATGTTGTGTCGAGGGGGTTCCAAAGCTCAACGGCGTGTCTGTGGACGGAGCGGGTGTTGAGCAGGATGCACTTGAGGTGGCTGCTGCTGGTTCTTGGCTTGGTGGGTGCGGGTGCGGTGCAGGTCCGGATGCAGGAGAACTTGCAGGAGTGGCAGCTGAAGGGTCCGTGGGTGCGCCTCGGAGTGGCTCGGTAGCACCCGGGGATCCCGCCGGTGCCAAGTGCGATGAGTTCGGTGGCGTTGTAGGACAGTCGGGTCGTCTTCCGTCGGTAGGGGCCAGGGATCCTGGCACTGGGTGCGGTCCAGGCGCGGACGGGCGCATTCGGGCTTACCTTTGGCGCAAAAGCGGCGCGCCCGCTGCGCGTCAACACTGCGCGTACGCACGGTCGCCATTTATGGCGAAGTGTGAGGGAGGGAGGAGCAGCTGGGAGGCGGGAGCGGGCACAGAAGGAAAAGGGGGCGTGGCCGCACGCAGGCGGCGGGAAGCAGGGAGCGGGCGGGGGCACAGGGACAGAGAGGTGAACAGCACAGAGCAACAAAAATGGGAAACAGGCAATTTGCACAACAATGTGGGGGACAGTACAGAAGGATGTAAAATACCAAAGAAAAAACACAATAATCAATCACGATCACGTTACTACGGCGGGGGGCGGGGTCGTCGGGGCGGGCTCAGCGAGGCTGAGGTCGGCAGCGGGGTAGGACCGCACATGCTACAGCTGGTGGCCGTGCAGCACGGGGGTGTCCTGAGGACAGGTCACACTCACTTGCGCCGCACGGTCGCCATTTATGGCCAAGTGCGAGGGAGGGAGGAGCAGCTGGGAGGCGGGAGCGGGGAGAGCACAGAAGGAAAAGGGGGCTTGGCCGCACGCAGGCGGCGGGAAGCGGGGAGCGGGGCGGGGGGCACAGGGACAGAGAGGTGAACGGCACAGAGCAACAAAAATGGGAAACAGGCAATTTACAAAACAATATGGGGGACAGTACAGAAGGATGTAAAATACCAAAGAAAACACACAATAATCAATCACGATCATGTTACCACGGTGGGGGGCGGGGTCATCAGGGCGGGCTCAGCGAGGCTGAGGTCGGCAGCGGGGGAGGACCGCACACGCTACAGCTGGTGGCCGTGCGGCGCGGGGGTGTCCTTTTCACTACTTTTTGCCAGGAAATCAGTCTATTTTGAATTATAAAATGTATTAGCTCGGATAGTCCACAACCTTCCCAGATGTTAATATGCCTTAATTGCAACTGGAGACCGAGACTAGTACATTCTCCCAGTTTTAGATACTGGAGACCCGAAGAGCCCGTCTTTTTAAAAAAGGACTGAAGTCTAAAAAAATTATCTTTTAAAATCTTATATCGTGATTTTTTAGGGAGTTTGGAAGTTTTTAAAAACCCTCGAGTTTGTACACCGATTTCTTGTGTCATTTGTCTCTGGTACATTTAGATTCCATCAAGCCAGACACTAAATCTACAAATGGGCCTCATTGTATGTTCTCAAATGCAGCAGAGCTAAGCCCCCTTGTACTATAGGTAATTGCACTAAAGTCAATTTAACCCTTGAAAATTTCTTGCTCCAAACAAATTCCCTGAGTAAGGTTTCAATTTCCCTAAAATAGGACTGATTTGTCTTGATTGGGACATTAGTGAACAGAAAAATAAGCAACGGAAGTATGGACATTTTGATTAACGAAACTCTACCCACTATCGATAGGGGAGTAATATCCATTGTTCCAAAAGATTCTTAATCTTATCCTTCATTCTTAAATAGTTCATTTCGAATAGCTGTTGGTACTGGCTAGATACAAATATCTCAAGATATCTTATAGGGTCAGACTTAGTTGCTTGTATCTTCAAGCAAGATGGAAAAGAAATCAGATCTGCATTAAGGGCAAGAACTTCGGTTTTATTGGCATTCATTTTATACCCACCTATTTGTTCAAAATTCAGAAATTCCCTTAAAACTGTTTCAAGATTATCTTTATCGGGAGTCAGATATAAAATCATGTCATCTGCAAAAAGTTTCAACTTGGCCATGCCAGGGATCGGGGGTTGAATAGCAGTATTATTTTGTATTTTAATTACCAAAGGCTATATGAAAAAGGTAAAAATCAGTGGCGAAAGCGGACAGCCCTGCCTGGTTCCACAGTTTATTTTTATGGTTCGTGCTCGACTTGAATTTATTACTACCAGACCCGTGGCCCCCTGGTAGATATTGCGTAGCATATTAACTACCTGGGCAGGAAAGCCAAAGCGGCCAAGGGTAACAAACAGGGTTCTCAAGTTCACAAGGTCGAAAGCTTTCTCCGCATCAACCATTACAATACTTGCCGGAATAAATTTTGTGTTAAAAAAATCCAAGGCATGTATTAAAAACTGGGTATTGGCCGTCATTGATCTACCTGCTATGAAGCCAGTCTGATCTCTGTGGATTGTCTCTTGGGCGGCAAGTAAAAAACGCTCTGCCCATACTTTTTTTTTTGTGTAAGACCTTTATTAACATAAAGTAGAGTACACAGCATAAGCCTACATCCCTGAGGCCGGCTCGCCACTTTACTATGTTCGTTTAGTACAATCGCAGTTAGACATGGAAATCATTGTGTAAACGTCAGGTAGAACCGTCTTGCATGCTCCAAGTAGGACTCGTAGTGGACAATCGATATGAGTCTTACATTTTGTAATTTTATCAACCGAACTTCAACTTTCCCCAACTTAAGACCTCACATTGCTCTCATTTACATCCTATACGGTGAGCGAAACAGTGTTCCGGAATTTCCCCAAAGCAGCCTTCAGGCGCCGCAACTCTCACATCAGTCATTCACCTTCCAGTGTTACCTGCACACCAACTAGTCCTCCCCATTTTCCTGCAATGAATTCAGATAGTCCGACAAAAAGCACCATATATCCTTAGGCCTCGATTTTACTGGCAAGTCTTCCTCATACGTTTGTAGTTTATCCCTACAAATAGACATGTCATGTAGCCACACTTTTGTAGTCGGCACTCTACGGCTGTGCCAGCATTGCGCCACCTGCCTTTTGGCTAATAGTAGTGCGATAGCACAGAATTTGCGTTTCAGCGCTCTGAATTGGGGTACAATACCGAGCAGACAGATCTGTGGCGTGCAGTGCACCTCATCTTCCAACATGACCGAGAGCGCTGCAGTGACCTCCTCCCAGTAATTCGCTACTCTCTCACACTTCCATGCCAAATGTACAAAGTCCGCACCATCCCTGTTACAGCGCTTACATTTGTCGTCCTCTTGAAGCCCATATTTGCACATTTTCACCGGTGTGTAATAGCTTTGGTGAATGAACTTGAAATGAATAATTCTCAGATTCCCGTTCGGTGTTAGTATCTGTGTCAGTGAGCACGAACTGTACCATTCTACCTCTGACAGTGGAGTATCTAGTAGTGCATCCCATCTCTCCTTAGCTTTAAGTGTGTGGCCTGCTATTTCCGATTGTGCAGCAGTGTAAAGTCTAGATACCAAGTGAGACAGATCCCTCGTGGTGATCAGCATTTGCAAGGGTGCTAGAGTTTCCGGCTCCTCAGGGAATGAAGGGTAATGTCCTTTTAATGCCCTTGTCAATCTGTAATATGTGAAGCGGAACATAAGAGTCTGATTTTGAATCTAGTTCAAGTTATCAAGTTCTATAAATGTGCCTCCCTGAAACACGTCGCTCATTTTGTCGATCCCAGCTCTAGACAGTAGAGACATCCCCACCTTCTCGCTAGTGACTGATAAAGCCTGATGGTGCTGTAGTGGCATGTCCGGTGCATATAATGGGGTTTTGTGAGCCAGTTGCCCTAGTTTATTCCATGCCTTGATCGTGGTGTCTACCGTGTTGATGTCCTTTGAGTGGAGCGGAGGTCTTGTGTGTGACAATATCGCAGACAGGGGGACTGGATGGGCATCTCCCTCCTCAATGGCCACGTGAGTGATGTAGGGGACTTCATGGTACCAGTATGCTGCGTACTGTGCCTGGGCACAGAGGTAATATAGGAGAAAATCAGGCACCCCGAATCCGCCTTTTGCTATCGGGAGCGTTAGTGTCTGCAGTTCAATGCGAGCCTGTTTACCCGCCCAAATCAAGGTTAGTACCAGGGATTTTATGCGTCGAAAGACCTCCCGTGTAGGCGTGATGGGTATGTTGTTAAAGAGATATAACAACTTGGGCAAAATGTTCATTTTGACGATCGCTATTCGATCAGCTATTGATAATGGCAAGTGTATCCAACGACGGACCTTATCGTCCAGTTTGGAGAGTACTACTCCATAATTCGCACGCATGACTTCGTCATGACCCCTAGGTAGCGAATTGGGTCCTGCTGCCACTCTAGTGGGTAATCTATTTCAAAGGAATTAGTGGAATCTGTGAGGGGTATGAGTGAGGACTTGGACCAATTTATCGCCAACCCCGAGTGGCCCCCAAATCGGATGTACTCCCTGAGGAGCGGGTTCAGATGTATTTCTGGATCGCGAACATAGAGCAACATATCGTCCGCGTAGAGCGATATGTGCAGTGGCCTAGACACAAATTGCAACGCCGATTCCTTGTAATTTTGACGCACTATGTACGCCAGTGGTTCTAACGCTAGTGCGAAGAGCAGGGGTGACAGGGGGCAACCCTGTCTCGTTCCCCGCCCAATGTCAAATGGGGCTGAAACGTACCCATTGATCCGGACCCTTGCACACGGTTTGGTATACAGCAAAGAAATCCACTGGACAAATCTTTTAGGAAAACCCATCCTATTAAGGACGGTTAACATATAACGCCATTCGATTGAATCGAACGCTTTGGCGGCGTCGAGCATTACAGCCACAGCTTTAACCGAGGGTTTTAGATAGTGCGCCAGTGCAAACAAGGATCTGGTGTTATGCGAGGTGGATCTGGTGGGAACAAACCCCGCTTGGTCCGGGAGCACTAGGCGAGTCATCAGAGGGGACAACCTAACAGCCAGCAACTTTGCAAGTATTTTCGAATCCACGTTTATTAGGGATAGGGGCCTGTAGGAGTCGCAGTTTTCCGGATCTTTGGTCAGTTTGAGGAGTGCAATGATCATAGCTTCCCGCAGAGTGAGGGGGAGCAGTGACACTTCAAAGGAAGTGCCATACATGTCCACCAAATATGGGGCAATGATATCCACAAACTTCTTGTAAAATTCGGATGTGTACCCGTCAGGGCCCGGTGCCTTACCATTTGGGAGCGAGGCGATCACCTCAGTGACCTCCTCGACCGTGATTGGCCGAGCCAGATATTCCCGATGGGCATCTGATAGCCAGCCAATCGCCACATCATGTAGGTAGTCATATGTTTCCTCAGTAGTAGCTGTTGGTTGAGATTGATATAGTGTGCTGTAAGATTCTACAAAACATTTGACTATGTCTGCTGAGTGCGTTTGTACTATTCCTGCTCCTGACTTGACACGGAGTATCGCTGGGTGCCCCCGCCCCTCATATATTTTCCGCGCCAGTACTCGCCCTGGCCTGCCCCCTTCTCCAAAAGCCCTGGCTGCATGTTTGCGGTCTAGATACTTGATTTCCGACGTCAAGAAATCAGCATGTTCTGTGTGTAAGTCGCGCAGTTTGGGTAACAACAATATGTCCTGTGTGTTTTCATATTGTAATTCCAGGTCCCTCATCTGACTTTCGCAGCGGCGAATTTGGCATCGGATGTCTTTGAGTACACCTATGGTAGTGCTAATGCAGACGCCCCTTATCGTGGCCTTAAAGGCTTCCCAGAGGAGACATGGGTCGTCAGTAGTTTGAGAATTATTAGCGAAGTAGTCCTTGATCGCCTTCGTCAGGGTGTCGACATATATAGGGTCTGTGAGGGCCTGGGAGTTAAATCGCCATTGGAAGGGGGGGGTGTATAGTGTGGAATGTCCAGCTGTAATAGAACCGGGTTATGATCCGACAATGTGCGTGGCAGTACCTGTACCTTACGTGCCCATAGTGCAACATCCTTGGAGCCCAGCCAGTAGTCCAGTCTGGACCAACTATTGTGCGATGCGGTGATGTGAGTAACGCCTGGATTGTTAGTGTGTTGTAGTCTCCAGATATCTGCTAACGCTAGATCACTCATCATGTGACCCACCATAAGCCTTGCCTGCTTGTGCTGTTCCACTGATTGGGAGGATCGATCCAGTCCGTCCTGCAGTGTCACGTTCCAGTCCCCCCCACATAAAATGTGTGTGCCAGTGTGTTTCTGCAAGTGTCCCCAGATTTCCCGATAAAAGTCCGGCGCGTCAATATTCGGGCCATATATGTTGAGGAGTGTTATGTGTTGCCCCCTTAGTTTGCCTGTCACTAGCACATACCTGCCAGCAGGGTCTTGTGTCACATGCCTCTCTTCGAAGTTTACCCCTCTCTTGATCAATATAAGCACCCCCCGGGAATAAGATGAGTATGAGGCTCTGTAAGACGATCCCGCCCATCTCGACCCCAGTGTAGCGTGAGTATGCGGTGCTAGGTGCGATTCCTGCAGGAATGCAATGTCAACATTCCATCTGGTGAGACTGGCAAATACTTGCCTGATTTTCTGTGGGCGGGAGAACCCCCGTATATTCCATGTAAGGACGTTTAGTCCGTTCCTGCTTTAATTTCTAGAACCTGGCGTACCCATTTGATACAATACCATTCATTCCTGCACACGCAAGCAACCCGCCCTGATCCCGACCCCATCCAGTACCATGATCGCCATATGCAATTACAAGCCCTCTCAAGGGAGATTCGAATAATGCGTAGATTTGCAATGTCTCCGGTCTTTGTAAACAGTTAAACATCCCCCCTCCCCAAGACCCTCCCACTCCAGCATCCCCAACCTGCCGAAGCCTCACCCCTACAGAGCACAACTCCCTCAACCATTTAACCAACAACTTGGTGCTCATAGCAGAACTTGTGTTGGGTTGTATCCTTATGGAGGACCGCTAGTGGCACAACACTCCACCCGATGTACAGGTGCAGGCGACATTAACTAGAAGCGAACAGAATCGCATTTTATGTGTCCATTAATCCACAAGTCCACTTTCCCATTACCATCCCTCCACTGGGTGCAGGCAGTGAAGCAGACTTAGAGGATATGTAGCCTCATCCCGCAGTGAACAGACGTGCAGGGAAGGGGCTAATCCCATTCAAATCAGTGTTCAGCCCTCCCCGCACTTAGTAATTGCCCGGTTACACTTCATCCGGATCTCAGCAGCGTGTGAGGGCAATGTCACCTCTATTAGTTCACAACTCGCAATGTGAGATGGACCGTGACGTCCAACGTTCTGCGACCTTCTAAGCTATCCCATTCCAGTTCTGAGGGTTTGTGAGCATAGAGTACACAAAAGGTCCTGACCCATTGCCCACACTAGCGGCAGCATTAGCAGCGTAACACGGCCGTGTTATCTGAAATCCATCGGGGAAAGCCTGGCAGCTTAGTCCAGACATGGGTGTTTGTTACAGGTCAGGGTAGGATTGTGCAATAGTCCCAGTCATTTCAGCTGATCCCTACCCTTCCACCGCCCAATGTCAAAGCAAAACGCCAACATCTCACCTCAAGTGGTCTCTCATCAACAAACCTTGCATAGTCAGCCGAGAGTGGCAGTGTAGCAGTCCATCGTGGTCATTTGCGCAGCAACCCATACCGCTGTGTGAAGCCTGAGATTTCTAGGCGCATCAGTCTGAGTCTCTGTTCTGGTCGTGCCGGGCTTCCGACCTCGTCTCTCGCTGTATTTTCTTGACAAGTTCGAGGGCCGCTTTAGGTGTTGCCAGCACGATCGTCTGCTCCTTCCACACCACTCGCAGCCGGGCAGGATACAACATAGAATACCCAATGTTCAAATCTCGTAGCTTAGCCTTCACTGTGGTGTATTCCCTACGTGCCTGCTGAACAGCGACCGTGTGATCAGGGTAGAACTCCAGGGAGTTGCCCTGGTGAGTGATTTTGCCCTTTTCCCATGCAAGTCTGAGGATCACGTCCCTGTCCCCGTAATTTAGGATCCGCGCCACTATCGGCCTGGGCGCAGCGCCGGGCGGTGGTTTGGGGCCCAGCGATCTATGAGCTCGTTCCACAATGAAGATCTGCGACAGGGCCTCCGCCCCAAAGATATCCTTACAAAGACCCTCGACGTATTGTTCCATACGGCCTGTGTTGGTTGATTCTGGCAGGCCCGTGATTCGCACGTTATTGCGCCTCGAGCGTGCTTCCAAATCCTCCTCCTTCGCTTTTATTACCTCCAGAATGCGCTCCATTCCCGCGCACTTTGAGGTGGACGTTCGTGCTTCATCTTCGACCGCCGAAATCCTGGTTTCAGCTTCATCCAGCCGTTCGCCGTGCTTTTCTTGTCGGGCAGCCATGCCATCCATCCTGCATGTTAGATTGTCCAACTTCCCATTGATGTCCTGTAGATTTGATTGAATCGCTATCAGGATCTTCTCTATGTTGTTAGTTGGTGGCGAGTCCGAAGATCCGCCGGCCTCCGCTGTGTCGTCTGCTGGTTTAGTCCCCTTCCTATTATCAAAGGAGAGTTTTGGCTGCTGTTTATCCGGCTTACCCATTGCGGCGGCCGGTGAAAGCACTTTCCACAACTTGGGTCCAGATGCCCTCGTCACTCTGGCCGCCGTCGCCGTGTTTCCTCTTTGGTGGTAGTCAGCAGTTGCACGTGTTGGCTAGTTCGTTTCTAAGATGGCCACCACTGGTTGTAGTACGCTAGCAGGCAAGGACTATAAGAGCGACGTGGACTGGCCAATTCCGCAGCGTTGTGAGGCGAGGGAGAGGGTCGCTCTCGTGTCTGTTGGGGGGGCCCTTCGCAGTCAGCCCGGCCAGTGTTACAGCACCCTGTTTGTGTGGCCTCTTGCCCCCAATGCCTGTTAGCTCTCTGGTCCCACGTGTCCCTGATCGCCAGTTTGGTGGAGAACAGAAGGTCTCCAATGCGCTGTGCCCAGGTTACATGCGCATGGTAGCGTGTCCCGTCCTCCTCCCCGCCAATCCGCCGGTAGTGAGCCCCGTTCTCCGAGCAGAAGCCCGCCGGCGCTATTCCGCCGAGTCCGCTTTACCTGGAAGGGGCGCCGCCATCTTGTCAGGCAACCGGCCGATGCGTGAGCGAACACCGCCGCTAGTTCTCGGGGCTGAAGCAGTGCAAACGTGCCCCCTGGCCCTGGCAGTCTGCGCTCACCTACGGGTGCTGTTGCTGGGCTATCCGGCCAGTCTGCTGCCGATCGTGCGTTGCTCGCAGCATTCCTCCAGATGTCCGCCGGCCATCTTGTCAGGCAGTCCGGTGTACGTTACAATGATCTCGGTTTTTCTCCGCGCTGCGAGGGTAACGGCCGCCTCCGCACATGTCCAGTTCTGCTCCACATCTTCCTACACCAGATTGTAGTCGCGCAGGGTGGGTTGGTGGGGTTTTAGTGGCAATGGATCACATCGTGTGATATCGCCCGGCGGAGCTGCAGTTCAGGCAGCCATTCCGCTGTGCGCCCCCTAGCGCCTCCCCCTCTGCCCATACTTTCATCAGAATTTTGTAGTCTGAATTCAAAAGACTGATGGGCCTATATGAATTTACGTCTACCGAGTTTTTATATTTTTTAACAAAGGAAAAAATATTGGTTCTTTAAAACGTACTGGAACAAAACCACCCTTTTTAACAAAGTTGAATAATGTTTTTAATGGGGTAATTAGTTCTTTTAGAAAGACTTTATGAAACTCGATAGGGAAGCAGTCCTGCCCACAAGCTTTTGCCCCAGCTGTTGTTTTAATGGCTGCTGAGATCTCGGCGGCTTCCACATCTGAACCCAATTCGCTGATCCGATTTTCTGACAGTTTGGGAACATTCATATTTATGAAGTATTCCTGGATCGTCTCCTCCTCCACTAAATATTCGGTATAGTAAAGCTGGTAAAAGTGGTCAACAAAAATCTGTGGTATATCGCCGCCATTAACTACTTCTCAACCAGTCCGGGGGTCTAGATATTATAGTTGACTCTTGTTTTTTTCTTGTGGAATTTGCCAAAAATTCACCAATTAACTGGCTTTCTTCATAGCCCCTTTGTTGAAATATTTGTGAGTTACAGACCTCTTTTAAAATAAAAAAATCCCTCAATGCTGTTCTTGCCTACTCATATTGATTTGGGAGAAGCTCAAGTTAAAGAGCGTATTCCTGATCCACCTCAGCTTGAAATTTAGCTATCTTAGCCCTCCCGGTTTTAGACTGGGCAGCCGTAAAGGCTATTATCTGCCCACGGGCTGCCACCTTTAACCCCTCCCACACTGCGAAGGGGGTTGCAGTATTTTCATTGATCTGAAAGTATTCCAAGATCCACTCTCTAAACCTTTTTACCCAGTCCTTATCTTCCAAAAGTAGACGGTCCAGCTGCCACCAGGGCCGCTCCCTACTTCCTCCCCCAAGCACCATTTTTACCCCCAACATAAGCATGATCTGAAAAAGAGTTGCATCCAATGCCAGCCTCTTGGATCTGGAGGGATGTGGAGGTAAGAAATAAATCAATTCGAAATAGGTGCGAGTAGCAGGTGTAAAATTCCTTGTCTTGATTGATTTCACGCCACGGGTCTACCAGTTGGTATTCTTGTCTAATGATCTAATGTCCAATGATAAGTTGTTTTTTGTTTTTATTGGAAGTGTCTTTCCTTACGTCCTGTATAAAGTTAAAATCCCCTCCAAAAATTACCTGCCTGGGGGATCCTATCAATAGATAATTAATTTGGACCAGGGGTACGATATCCGAAGCAGGGCCATCGTAATTTATAAAATTCAATGTTTTCCCTGTAACCTAGTTGCCACCCATATCCATCTCCATTGGGTATCCCTACGCACTTGTAAAAATTCCCAGGGAAGTTTACTCGAGAAATAAATTGCTACTCCTCTCACCGCCAGGCCTGAAGATGCAAAAAAAACTTTTGAAAAAACCTTAAGTATAAATAATTTAGGAGAATTAGATTTCAAATGTGTCTCCTGAAAAAACAGAACTTGTGGATTTAGTGATGTTAGCCATCTAATAAGAGCGCCATACTTCTTTTTGTTTAGCATTCCGTTTGCATTGACTGATAGGATTTTACATTTACTGGTTTTTATGATTGATTCTACCTTTAGAGTAGGCACCTGGCCCACTCCATACCAAAACTTTAACTTGTGTGTACATTCTGCTCGTACTCTTTTTTCTGCTGTGAACCCTACCTCAAACCCTCCCTTCCCACCCCAAAAGAAAAAAACCCACCCCTCAAAATGTGGAGAAACACCTACCAACCCCGCTGACCACTTTTCGCCCCTCCCATTTAACCTCCTGGGTGTCATGAGATTACATCCTGAGTGACCCCACTGGCCCGACCCCCCCAGCAATACCTTAAAACTATAAAAGTTTAGACTGGTTCTTCTTAAAGTAAGGAAGAACCCTTTTGTTACCATTTAACAGATCTACATATAAACCATTCCTTAGGCACTGGTTCCTTGCGAGAACCCTTTTAGCAATGCCTGGGCCTCTCCCAAACCGGAGAACATAAAAAACTTCCCTTTAACTAGAACACATAGTTTCGATTGTTGGGCAAACTCTTTTCTTCTGCGTGCAGCAGTGGCAATCATATCAGAGAATGTACAACATTTTATAGTTTCATTTACTAAAAGCTGCCTCTGCTGAATCACCTTTGTCAGGATTCTTTCCTTTATTCGGAAGTCTGCAAAATTCAACTAAATTGTTTTAGGAATCGTGGAATTGGGGAAGGGTTGTGCTGGGACACAATGCGCCCTAGTGATAAAAAGATCACTCTCGAACTCAGGAAGAACTTTCTTTTTGATAAAAGAGCTGACCCATTGGATGGTTTGGAGCATTCAATACCTTCGGGGACCCCAACTATCCGGAGGTTGGACCTCCGGAAGTGGTTCTCAAGGTCCTCCGATTTCTTCTCTAAGTAGCTCCTATTTTTGGCGCCTCTTTAACTTCCCCAATGACCACATTCATTTGATCTCCCAGCACTGCAATCCTGGCTTCTGCCTCCTGGAGCTTGATGGGGAAGCATGTCACTTCCTCGATTTTACCCAACCGTTGGTGCAACATGGCAATTTCCGATTGCTGAGTTTTTTTCAATTCGCAAACTGCTTTCGGTATTAAATTAAGCATAACTTTGATATCTAGCTGATAAATACCCCTAGTCTCAGAGCTTTGGCATTGTTTATTTTGTAAATCCAAGTTGCCAGAGCTCGTGCTGCCAATTGTATGATCGAAATGAACTGATTCCACTTCTGGCAATATTTGTCTCTGAGACTCCTGGGACCCCGGTAGGGGTTCGCGTTGTAGCAAAAAGTTCATTTGGGGTTACATCAAGTTTGAAAAGATATCAATAGCTGTCTGTCAGTCTTTATCTGATGTCCCTTGTGACTGAGTAACATCTAGCATTAGAGTGGTCTTTTCTGAAGGGCTTGAAGCTATTAAAGATGTTAAAGATATCAAGGGGACCGCCGAGCCTAGGGCTTGGGCTTGGGCTGAGACTTGAATTTGGCCTTGATCCTGGCATAAGGCTGGGACTTCCGAATAATCAGATACAGGATTGTGTTGGAGCCCTTCCTGTTCTTTGGGAGTTGGGTCTGATAATAATACTGGAGAAGTTGGTCCTGATCCCGGCACCAGCACCAGGACTTTTGATATTTTTTGAATTGGGCTTCATAAGGAAGGTTGTAAGATAACTTTCTTTTGAAACAGCGGAAATTCTTTTGTTTCTTTTGAACCTTTCTTTAGGCCGTATAATGCTATGTTATGTTGTTGAGGCTCCATTGATATGGCAGCGGTTTTTATCCTCCCAGGTGTAGCGTTTGCCTGATCACTCACCAATTCCTCCTATTGTGGGGAGATAGTAGATGGCAGCTCCTCTTCTGAGCTCTCAAGCGTACTGTCAAGGTTACATGAGTTGGAGTTAGAATTTGAGATGTTTTCATTATTGGCCCGGCGTGCGGCTTCCTTCGCCTGAGCTGAGAGTGTTTCGCTTTAAGACGAGCCGCAGAGTCTATCTTGACAGCATTGACATTCTTTAATGGTTTACCCATTATTCCTTTCTTTGTTATCCCGTTCACATCGTTATCTTTTTTCCAGCCCAAAAAAACCCTATATCTAATAAACTTGCAAGGGTGGCCACATAGAAAAAAAAATCCCAAACAATAGCCTTTGCCGCTACTCAGCCATTAATTGCCATGCTCACCCTAACCTCCGGCTCACCTCCTCGACCTCCACCTAGTCGACTAGTGGCGTCTTGCTCCTGGATGTGGATGTGGCAGTCCAAGTTGCCTGGCTCTAACTTGTCTCTTTAAGCATGACAATATATTCAGGCCGCTAAGGAGACGGAGCCCGCTGATTGCTTCCTCCTCTAAAGGCTCTCTGCTCCCATTAATATTGCTCCTTCTCGGCTCCTCTTCGGCTCAGGTGCACAGTGGGGGAAGGGAATCCAGCCTGGCTAACTTCACCTCACAAGCACTGTGGATATCCCGTCATTTCCTCCTTCCCCAGAAGCCCCGAAATTTCACCCGGCAGAGGCCACCTGCATCACACAACGCCGTCAGCCAGGTTCAAACCGCCATTGCTGGGGGTGGACCCGTGGGTCACCTGTGGCTACACTGAGGCATGGTTCTCCGCAGCCATCCCCAACAGCTCCTTATGCTTGTACTTGTGTTGTGAAAATATAATGTAAAACCTTATTTATGCCACTTTCTAGCTTTTCTTGAGGGTAACTGTTATTACAGATATTTTTTTCATATTTTCTTTTGGAGTAGCTTTTCCTTGGTTTGTGTTTTTAATGATGCCTGTGTTCAGTTACCCATCAATGTACCTTCAGTATGTTACGATTTGTTTTTCTGAGTGTCTGTGTTAATATTGATGTTGATGTATGCAAAAATATGTGTATCTACAAAAACAAAATCGTATCACTGTTGCAGAAATCCCCCGATATGACCTCTCCATCAACCCATAAACAGAAATATATGGTCAGACAGGTCCTGCACCCTAGGCCTGAGACTACTGATTGACAGATCACAGATGGGGTGGCGTGGCACGTAACCATCAGGACTAATGCGCGAACAGGAAGAAACCCAGATTAATCTAACAGATAGGCAGAGACATCACAATGGTCCTCGGAGATTGGCCCCAATAAAATGCACATGGCCAGAGGAGCACACTTTCCCAAAACATCTTAAATTTTGATGCCACATGAAGTGGAGTACACTCAACTAATAAGGACACAGCACACACTACACATGCAGTGGTCACATGCTCCCCATGCCGGACATCTGGATATCTTACCCAATGGCCCTCATTGTTGCCCCGCAAGGTTGAAACCCACCTGCATTTGTTATCAGGCTTGAGTAATTTATGGCTTCATAACACGTCTTCATTCCACTCCCAAAACTGAATTTTTGAATTGTTTCATGATGTTTCAAGAAATGTATAACAAGACATTCAAAATGATTGAACTTTTTGGCTCCTTTGAGCTAGTCTCCTTAAATGAACAGTCAGTAGCAAAAACAGCTATTCATGGCTCTGTGTTTATATCAGAACATAAATAAGTGAAGCAGGCATCTCTCAACATGTTACTCCATATTGTGAACTACAGCTGTTTTTGACGATTAGTGATCCAAAGCAAGAAGGTGGCTGTTGGAAATGGCCCTTTCTGCAGGATCACCCCAAAACGTTTTGCCTCCCACCTCCCCATTATATTCATCTCCTTTTGTTGGCCTTTGCACTCTGTGCCATTTACAACTGCTGACCAGTGCTAAATTGCTTGTGCTCTCTCCCATAAACATGACTTGATTGGATTATCCACAATTGGCATATTAAATGTACATATAAGTGAGGGCCCTAGAGATCCCACTGCAAGGTGGCCGCATTTTAGTGCTGCTCTGTCGGCAGGGCAAAGAATATGACCTGTATCCTGACATCCTGTTAGACACACATGCAGAAAATTTATCCTGACAGCCATCATGGCCGTTCAAATGTGATTTTGTTCAGCTCCGCTCCAGGCCTGAGGAACAGGCTAATAAAGCGCTTGTAACACTGCCACATCAGACCCAAATGGAGACCTAGCTGCGTCATACCCAGGGGGCTCCCATATCCCAACTTTGCTGCCTGGGGACAAATGGCAGAGTCCCGATATCAAGAGTCCCGCAGCACGGAAAACGAGGCAAAATGGCGGGTCATTCCCAGTCACACACCAGAAGCTGCCCACTGCGCTCTCACCGGGAATAAGGAGACACACAAGGCCACAACCTGCGGGATGTAGCAGTCCGGATGACTGAGCCCAGCGTTGAAGTAAGCAGGTCGTAATCCGGGCTCAGGGGACTTGAAGGGGGAGTACCGCTCCCTTGAAATACCGTGTGAGGGAATTCTGCTGCTGCATCAGATCCTAGGTGAGGCTGGGAGCGAGACATTGCCAGATCTCCTCCTGATAGCAGTCGCCCGATGGATGCAGAGCCTGGGAGTCTCTGAACCGGCCGCCGGGGGAAATTATTTCTAAATCCTCCATGCCTGACTCCAGAATGGCATTGATCAGGCATTACTACCAACGTGGAGAGACAGGCTGAGGCTGCAGCCCTGGAAACCTAACTCTAACGGTGAGGCAATTTTCTGGGGAAGGCAGCCCACACGTTACATTTTCAGGCCCAGGAGGAGGTCCATGAGAGCAATGGGGAGTGCCAGAAATCTGTAGAACCCTCTGGGTTGTTTGATGTGGTCCCCTCTGACTTGCCTCTTCAATGCTGCGGTACAGCACGTGAGCCTCCCGAGGGGCCCTGCATTGGATCATCGCCTGACCAGCTGGTGAGGGCCCAGAGCACTGACAGGCACCCTTCTCCCTTTGCCACCGAAGAAGACAGCTGGCAATAAGTTTGTTAGCTACTTCGCCCCGGCTGGTGTGAATAAATGGGGGACAGTCAAACCAGAGGAGACATGGCCCTCACCTGCAAGGATCTCTTGGCATTGAGAAGAGGACATCAAGGCAGACAAAAGCACTTCCTTTGATGCATTCAGGGCTGAGATGGGGGTGATGATGGGGGCCTTGCAGGTAGATGTAGACTCGGTTGGTGCACAAACACTAGGCTTTGAAGCAAAATGCCAAGAGCTACAAGATCATTTGAAGCCTCTGGAAATGAGTTCCGCTGACATGTATAATCAACTACGCGCCGTAAGGCTCAAGTGTCAAGTTCTCAAAAATCGCTCCTGTAGAGACAACATATGGGTATGGGGCCTGGATGAGGGCTGTGTGGGGCCCTACCTGGAGGCGTTCATGGTAGAGGTCTTCTCCACAGTCCTGGGGGAGTACAGCCCAGAGGTCCAGCTGGAGCGTGTACATAGAGTCGAGCCGCGACTACATGGAGATAATAGACGGCCCAGAGACATTCTTGCCAAGTTTAGCTCCTTTAAAATAAAGGAAATGGTTCTACAGAAAGCAAGAGGCAGAGATAAGATCACATTTCAAAGCACGTCATGCTCCTTATTTCAAGACGTGGCCCAAGTGACACTGGAATGAAGGCAGCAGTTCTACCCGATAACTGAAGCACTGAGAGAACGTCAAATAAAATATAGATGGACCTACCCTTTCAGCATAGCCTTTCTCCTCGACAACAAACAACTTCACCACAGAGAAGTAGTAGAAGCTGTGGACACATTGGGACTCAAGATCACCACCCTAAGGCAGGCGACAACCTCGAGGGATGCAAGTGTGAGTCAATCAACAGAGTGGCAGCCGTGGCCCTTGGCAGACACCTGGAAGAGGTGGTAAAAAGACAAAAGGTTGACCCATGCTAAGACTATGGACTGTTGCTTTGTTCTAACTCCAGTCCATTCCACGGAACCAACATGGCCGGAGATCCGCTGTGGAGGCACAGACAGAGCCGGGAGAGAGGAAACTTTCCCCCATTAGGAGACAGAGGGGCTGAGCCTTCAAAAGAGTCATATTCTCAGAATAGGCTGTATTGTAAAAGTTATGCCTTGCCATACCTTACTAAGCGAAGAGGCATTAGGCGTCAAGCGCCTCATAAGTTATGTAAGCAGGGCCCTGAAAGCTACAGTCGGCTCGCCTCTGGAGATATATAATGTGGAACTCCCATCTGGTATGTGGTCCCGCTCAGCTCATAGTTACAGTTTGTATTTGTTTTTCATGTTTTTTATCGTAGTGTACATAAAGAGACTGACTATTCAGGAGTCATGGAATGGCTGGGGGTGGCGGGGAGGTTACCTGCTACGAGCCACTTATTGACTTCCCCAAAGGCAGATGGCCCTGTGCAGAGTTAAATGGCTGTTAACTGCATGACATGGAATATTAGGAGGCTCAACTCCCTCAACAAGTTGCAACTCCTATGGAAATATTTAGCAGATCATCAAACTAAGATAGTGGCCCTACAGGAAACTCATCCGAAAAAAGGTAAAGAGCAGTACTGTCTAATTCTGCGATCCTCAGGCCACACAAAACAGAATGGGGTGGCCTTACTTTTCCACTCCTCAACCCACTTTCACCCACACACCACCAAAACTGACACAGCAGGGAGATTCCTGATAGTCAAGGGAGACTTAAGAGGCAGACTATGTACTGTGGCCACAGTTTACAATCCCAATACAGGGCAAATGGATTTCCTCCTAACATTCCTAAGGATACTGGAGGGTTTCGCCTCTGAAAATATTCTACTCGATGAATTTATTTTTAATATGGGACCTGTTGCTTGATACAACACACCCACACAGATCATCGGGGGTGGGTGTTCAGCAAATTGCTCAAGTCTTCCATAAAATGCCTGGGTCTGATAGACGCATGGAGGGGCTTTCAATCTATGACACAAGACTATTAATTTTTCTCCAACTCCCATTGACCTCTTCCAGGATCGATCACATTTTTATTAGCCAATCGCTTTATGGCACGATCTCAGAAACCCACTTCTATCCGTTCTGTCTCTCGGACCCCGACCCCCTCAAGCTAGTATTTGATTGGCCATCCCCACGCTTGAAACACATTAGATGGTACTTTCCCAATTTCCTAAGCAGAAACAGACTTGTTAGAGATGAGCTGAGGGGGTTGAATAAATAATATTTTGAACTGAACCATCCCACAACTATGTCACATGCGAATAACTAGGATGCATTCAAGGTGGTTATAAGAGGCAAATGCATCGCCTTAGCTACCAGGCCTAAAAACCAGCAGAAGGGGAGAGGCTTTTACTAGATGGAGAATTAAAAGTGGCTAAAAAAGCACATAAGGAGGGCCCAACAGCGCAGACCCTGCGAAAGGTTACTTCACTGAAGGGGAAGTTGCAAGCCATCTACACTAACCGGGCAGAAAAGACCCTCTTACATTTACAGGCCAGGTGGTACAAAGGGGGAAGTAAAGTAGGCACACTGCTGGCGCGGCAGCTCAGGGTGAACCATGAAAATGAATATGTTAAGCAAATAGTGGATGAAGCTGGCGTTTCCCATACTAGTGAAGAAGGAAAGGCAAACGCCTTCAGGGACTTTTACCACACTCTTTACACTGCCTTTACACTGCCTAGTGCCTCAAGATCATAGGGGGTCCCTTGAATCCCTGACCCTACCGTAGGTCCCCGTGACCCTCAATGAAGTCCTCTGCAGATCTATCTCAGTGGAAGAGGTTCAAACGGTGATAGTTGCACTTAAACTAAGGAAGGCCCAGGGCCCAGATGGGCTAAATGCCCACTTTTATCGAACATTCTCTCCTGAACTGACCCATCACCTAGCAAACCTCTTTGAAAAGATTTCAGTCACTATGAGGGAGGCTCTTATCACAATAATTCCTAAAACACCCCATCACATGTGCCTCATATAGGCCTATAGCCCTCCTCAATTTGGATGCCAAGCTTTGCTCCAAAATACTGGCTACCCATCTAGAAAATGTAATGCCTGCTCTAATTCATTCCGACCAATCTGGGTTTATCAAGGGGCGGCAAGCTCATGAACAATCATGCAGAATCCTACACATAGTAGAAAAAGTCCAAAAAAAGCACATACCGGTAGCCATCTTTTCCCTAGATGCCGAAAAGGCTTTTGACTGCATGGACTAGTCCTCTTTAAAACAGGCGCTGAAGCAATTTGGGTTTAGTGATGCCTTCATAGGAATGGCACAGGCCAACTATCATTCACCCAGATCTCGGGTCTTGGTTAATGGGGTGGCCTCGGACTCCTTCCACCTTTCATGGGGGATGAGACTGGGGCGCCCTCTCTCCCGCTTACTGTTTGCCCTTTGCATTGAGCCACTGGCAGAGCAGATAACGGCTAACACACACATCCGGAAGTCACCTTCGGCCCAGACGAGCGTAAAATCTCTCTCTTTGCGGACGATGTATTGCTCCCCATTACTGACCCGCTGGTCTCGCTGCCAGCTACCCAAGCTGAACTCAGTCTCTTTGAGAAGGCAGCGGGATTCAAAGTAAATCTATCAAAATCTTTCTTACTCAACTTGACGCTGCCCGGGAGACTATAGATGAGATTGGGGAGACTTCCCCCTTCTGCTGTGTAAGCAATGAAAGCACTTACTTGGGCATCAGAATTGCTCCGAAGATCGTAGTCCTTTATAAAGCCAACTCCCCCTCCCTGTTGCAACATCTCAAATCTGAATTTAACAGATGGGGTCCAGCTTTTTTCTCATGGGTATGCAGAATTAATGCTATTAAGGTGACTGTTCTCCCCAAGCTGCTCTACCTCTTTCAGGGCTTTCCGATCCCAGTTGAGAGGGAACTCTTTGTAGAATTAAAAAACTGACAACTAAATTCATCTGGTAGGGTAAACGGGCTCGTTTATCTCAACTAATCCCAGGCAAAGACCTCTGCACCACCAGCGGAGTGTGCAAGGATTTGCCTACTCTGCGTTCAAATCTTGCACACTCCGTGGCGCAGCGGAGTTGGCCAGCCCCCACCCTCCCATTAACAATTGATTAAAACTTAAATAAAAGGACTTTAAAGTAAAGAAAAAACACTTACCTTGGCTGCTGCATCCCGGGCTGTCCCTCTCCTCTTCTTCACCACCTCTGGTAAAACTGCACATGTGCAGGCATGCGTGCATGTGCAGTTTTCCCAGAGATGGCGATGAAGCGGAGGAGGGCAGTCCGAGGATGCCGCAGCCAAGGTATGTGTTTTTTTTTTTACTTTAATGTCTTTTTATAAAAAAATGATCAATTGTTAATGGGGGGGTGGGAGGCGGTTGGCGTACGGGAGCTCCACGGAGTTTGTTTTCAACTCCATGGCCCTCCGTATAGCCCTGCTATGTCCACTACACCTGGGGTTAATCTCAATCTCTGCTGACTAAACCACGCCTTGTAAATGTAAATGTAGTGTATTTTGTAAAGCGCACAGCTGCCCCAACGGGGCGTCCCGGCGCTGTATAACGCTGTGGAACCCTTCCTGGCTCTCCCTGTGAGATGCCCCTCCTGGGCACCCCCAAGGTGAAGCCAGGCATCCTAGTGTTGTAGGGGCCGTTGTGGAGATTAAGCAAGCTATTGCCCAGAGTTGCAGCATGGGACCCTTGATTAGAGCAGGCGCTGAGGCGAGAATTATCGAGTCCGCGAACATTGAGCCCAAGACCCTGCCGCTTCAGGACTTGAACCCTGGTCCTGGGCCTGATCTCTGCTTCAGAGTCTGCCGCTCTAACCAGTGAGCCACACTTCGCCTTGACAGGGGACTGGCCCTCCCAGTCTTCCTGGTGTTTTATAGAGCAGCCCAACTACGTGTTCTGACTGAGTGGTCCCTTAGAGCTTCCGAGAAGCATTCACTCCATATGGACTGGCAAATAGCAGGCAGAACCATATGGGACCTCCCATTGAAACAGAAACGGGATAGGCCGCCTAACACCTACCTTAGTACCCCCACTGGTACTACTCTGCAGGTGTGACAACTTCACTAGAACCCATCCCCTGACGACCTTTCCATCTCCCTACACCCCCATTCACTTCAACTCGGCCTTTCCTCCGGCCCTCCAGGATTTACCCTTTGATGGGTGGAGGGGAGAAGCCATGGGTTACCCTGTATATGGATATTAACAAATACAATTGCTCTATGTCTCTAAGGGAAGCCCACTATAAAATCATGTAGGACTGGTACCTCCAGCCCCAGAAACTGCACAAACTATTCCCTAACACCTCAGATAAATGTTGGAGGGGTTGTGGATAACTGGGAGACTTCTGCCATATTTGGTAGGACTGCCCCTCTATTCAACCTTTTTGGAAAGAAATACTCTTTCAAATAAAATTTATACTAGGCTACCCAGTTGCAGGCACCATACAGCACCCGCCCCTTGGGATACGAGGCCCCAATCTAAAACAACAAACACAAGGGGATCAGTCCATTTTGTGGCTATGCCTGAGCGCAGCCAACGTGGCAATAGCTGCTGCATGGAAAAGACCAGAGGCCCCATCCCTCACGCAATGGCACGCTAGACTGTGGCATGCATTGCCCCTCGAACAAATGAAAGACATAGTGGAGGACACAAGGAAGGGGTTTGACTATATTTGGACCCCTTTGGTGGGATACTTGTCGGAGGGTCTTCCCCTGTTCATCTGTGACCCGAGATTGAGAGCTCTCCACATCTTTCAGATATGAGAGACTGAATACCATCCTTGGTTCCATGTACAGTGGGGCCCTCCTAAATCTCATGATGTCCCTGGCAGGGTCGCCACACGGCTTTGTAGGTGGTGATATGTGGGATCCGGGGACAGGTTGCTCAAGCAAGCGGATGTTCTCCCCTGACTACTCCCAGACTCTGACTAACACTCTTCTTAGTATATGTCACCATGGTACTTTTTTAATGTATATGTTTTTGTTTTGGCTGGATGTTGTGCGCCACATAAGGGGGCCCGAGCACTAATCACAGGCCTATCCTGAAAATATGTAATACTGGGTTGTTGTCTTTAGTTGCCTTGATTGACTAAGTAGGGATATGATGGATGAGAACCAACTTATCCTGAGACCGTGTGAATATGCTGCGTATTTTTTTTTTATGAGATCTGTAACTCTTGGCTTACGAAATGTGCTTGATACAGTTGTATATACTGTGTTATTGTCTTAAAATCAATAAAAAAGATTTTGAAAAAAAACATTTATCCTGGTGTGCAGGCACCCAGGAGCCACAATTTGACATAATTTATGGAACCAAACAGAACAACTGGACTACCAAGATCGCGAGGAACAGAGGCGGTAGGAAGCTAGGCCGCGTCTCACCATGGAACAATTGAACCACTGAGCAATCGCAGTTCTAAGGATAAAGAAGGTACTGCTTGAGCTGCAGCCGGTGGATGTGGTGACGTTCAACCACACTTAAGACCCCACCGGAGCGTTGGGAGTGAGGTCCAAGGCCGGGGTTGACAAGGGCAAGCCACGGTGTGGCCCTCGTGTGTCTGCACTGCAGGCGAGGAGGCTGCACCCGGAAGAACAACGACTAGGAGTGGCGTCTGTTTGGTGCATAAGGAAGCTCTGTCGAGAAGCAGCAGTGCCCCCGCAGAGGAAGCTGTGGTGATGGTAAGCCGCAGGTGATCGCCTTCCTGGTAGGACAAGCACAGCATATCCAGGCTCTGGGGCTCTTAGGCGGACACCTGTCCCGCTTGCGGCTGGAGCTGCAAGAACTTGACTACTGCTGTACTGCACTGAAAGCAATCTGCTACAAGATCCACACTCAGGGCCATGGTTCGCCTCTAGCGCATGCAGGAGCAGGGAGTCCTATTGAAGGCGAAACTCACGGCTCATCCATTGGAGGAATTATATTACAACAGGCCTAAAATTAACAGGGCTGAGGATGTGCACAGACACTGCAGACCAAGCAAGTGAGACTACTGAAATGATTAACACATTACAGGTGTGATGAAGTGGGCGGGTTGTATGTAGCACACCAATCTGAAGCTATTGAAGGTGTTCTGAAACTGGGATTGCCAGCTGAGACATAAACCAACCTGCAGGGGTAAAGCGATAGCAGTGGAGGTGACATAAAAAAACGACCTGGGGGAAACCAATAAAAGCCAAACTTGCCTCACATTTGAAGGAAACAAAACTGTCAGAACAAAGCAAGATTCGCAAAGAGACTCTGATCAGGAAACTGAAGTGCAGGGGCAACAGCACTAGAATCAACGTTGCAAGCCATGCAACAGAGTCTCCAATCAATAGATGGCAAAATAGACTCTCGAATTCTGCGAATAGATCACTTCTCTTCAAAACTGGATAAGCAACCATCCAGGCTAACGGAAGCTGAGCAACAAATCTTGACTGCAGAAGATGAGAAACATAATGTGCCCAAAAACAGCACAGACATGGAAAAAATACTAGCGGTACTACAAGAGAAGAATGAGGGTTTGGAAGCGCGCTCAAGGAGCAATAACTTACGCATTATAGGTGTCCCGAGACGGCAAACACAGGGCGAATGGAGCTATCTGTAGAACAGATGATTGCCATTATCTTTGGACACTAATATCCTAGTAGTTGAGCAAGCCCACAGATCCTTGTTTGCACGGCCTCCCCCTGGCCACTTTGTACCCCTTTATAGCAAAACGTCTCAATGACCGTGACTGAGACACAGCATTGCGCCTAGCGAGAGAAAAGAAAGATCTTATAGCCAGATTCATGAACGAAAAATCGGCTCGCAAAGGGCCAGATTCTGAGAATCTGGCCCTTTGCGAGCGCAATTTTTGCATTTGGGATTCATCTTCCCAAAAGCAAAAATCGCTATTTGCGAAATCGCAAATTTGCGAGGAATTGCATTTAAGGAATCTCTAATAGAGATTCCTTAAATGCAATTCATTAACCAATTTTAAATTGTGAATTCGCAATATTTGGCCGCTATTTACCACGAAGTCTGACTTCGTGGTAAATAGCGAAAAAATTGAAAAAAGCACTTTAGTGCATTTTTCTCTGTTGCATGTTACACACACACATGACCTTTGGACATGTGTGTGCGCAACACCTGTGTAAATTTGCATTCCAGGGGTGCTACAGGGTGTCCTTTGGACACCCCTGGCACCCTTGAAATCGCTATCTTATTTGCGATTAGCTAATTGCTAATCGCAAATAAGGAATACTCCCCATTCATTCCTATGGGCCTTTAGGAGCAGCCATGGAACTTCAACTAGTGATCCAGGCGAAGGTAGGCACACAATGGGAGGAGATTGGACTGGTCTCCTCTTATTTAGCAGATGAGAGGGGTGTGCTGACTCAAGTTAAAAAAGAGGCACACCATTTGCAATGGAACATGCACTCTCATATGACTCGGGTTGATATGCCATACTCCAAGGTAGTTTATGCAGTACCTTAATTATGCTAGTGAATGTTTATTGTCGGAACACAGATGACCCTGAATTCTACATAGACATGTGGAATTTGCTCCGCTCTTTTCCGCCACCTGAAATGATATGGGGACGGGGTTCTGAACACTAACCTTGATCCATTCAAAGATAAGTCAGCTCCACATGGAGGACAGGGCAGAAACCATGCCCGAATTATAAGAGAGGAGCTGGAAGAATTTAATATAGTAGACACATGGAGAATCCAAAACTCAGAATGACTGGAGGGCACTTGGAGCGTGGTCCCTAGATCACTGGCCTGTGACAGGAGGGGTGAAAGGATGGGTGACAAAAAGAGAGACACTTGGCAAGAACGCTATCTGGCCATGAACTGGTGGCATTTGAAATAATGATACAACCATATACACCTAAGCAGGAGGTTCAGGACAGATGCTCTATTGGACCCAGTATACAAGATTGCAATCCAGGAATCCATTATAAACTACTTTGGCATACATAAGGGCTCCGTAAGGGAAGAAAGTACATTATGGGAGGCATACAAGGGCACAGTCAGGGGTTTCTGTATTAGTAACCAGTGTGGGTATATTCAAATATATAGGTAGACAATTGAATAATATAGAAGACACTATAAAGGAATTTGAAAACGACATGGCTCTGCAGTAGCAGACATTAGACATTCTTAAAGGGCTACTTATGTGGGTGGCACACTGCAGATCAACTAGTAGAATTTAATTTACAGGCCCTGGGCACATGCAGAGCACTTTACTATGAACTTATAGGTAAAAAAAAAAAATGTTTACGTTTATTTAGCATTTTTCAACACATATTCATATTCAAGAGGATCACATTCAGACTCCTCACCCACGCGCACAAAGCTCTCCACGACATGGGCCTCAAATACCTCAACAGCCGCCTCACATTCTACACACCCACCCGCAGCTCCCATCCGCCTGCCTCGCCCTCGCCACCGTGCCACGAATTCGCAAAGCCACCGCCGGAGGAAGATCCTTCTACTACCTGGCAGCTAAGGCATGGAACTCCTTCCCCTCTCACCTACGGCTGACCCAGGATCATCTCTCCTTCAGGAAACAACTCAAGACCTGGCTGTTTGAGCAGTAGCGACTCCCCCTCCTCCCAGCGCCTTGAGACCCTAGCGGGTGAGTAGTGCGCTGTACAAATCTGTTTGATTGATTGATTGTTTGATTGATAACATTTATACCATAGCATCACCATGTGGCATCGCTGTTGCACATATATTGCAGCTTTGCAGCATCTTTCCCGCTCTTCAGTTATCCCATACACCCACACATGCCATCCCTGTGTTTATTGCACATTTTCTACTTCGGTAATAGCATTTTCTCTCAAATATTCTACCAATGGACCCCAGATGTCCCTAGGCCTTGAGGTCACCGGATATTCTTCAGCATAGAGTTCCAAGTTCGTTCACTGAGTTCGACTATGGGAGGTAGAGAGAGACAGATTGATTTACTTTACAGCTGTCACTGATTGTATGTATTTGAAACTGATTGCTTGTTTTGTCCCCCATTTGTTGGTCTTACATTACTTAGAATGTTCTTTCTGTCCCATACAGATAAACGGAGAAGCTCTGATATATTCCGGCTTTTGTTGTTCATTTAAATAAGCTTCGGTTTTGGTGATGGTTACACAAATGGGCTATAATGAACTTTTTCTAATTAGGTGTTTCCTTTGTTTTTAAAACAGATGGGAGTTTTTACTGTCTGCTGAGACTTGATTTTGTCTTTAAGGCATGTGGGTATGAACTTTTATTTGTGTTTCCACTTGTGTAGAAATCTTGTAGACCCTAACCAACTCAGAAGTGTAACAGAAAGTACCTGTGTTAGCGCAAATACAGTTCAACAGTTATACATTACTTGTCCCATCACAGGCTAGAGTGAGGTTTCGACACCTTGATGTTCTGCTGTATTGTTTGTTTAATTTGGCTGGATATAGCTGGGACGGATGTACGGCATTAAAACGCGGGCTTTTACACCGCGTGCCATTACAACGCTGTTTTTACAATGCAAGTCGTTACAACGACTTGCGCTGTAAGGGCTGGATAGTGGAATAGTTTAATTTTCTATTCCAACTCCAGCCCACGTTACAGTAGGGAAGGTGTTGGAATAGAAAATTAACTATTCCCTATCCAATAACGCCCTCCAGCGCAAGTCGTCGTAACGACTTGCGTTGTAAAGGCAGCGTCGTAATAGCAGCGCGGGGTAAAGCCCGCGTTGTGAAGGATGTTTCCCAGCTGGGACTTATGATGTTATGGCACACTGTGGGTGAGTGATCCACATGTTTGTCTTTCTCTGGCATACCAGTGGTTTTATTGGATGTTTTCTTTCTTCTTAGAAATCTTGGGGTTTAGTGCCGCTATCATCGTTTATGTTCTGATGATGGTCTAATGGACATTTTTGCCTTTGGAGACAGTAACGTTGACAGATCATCCACAGTAACATCCACATACAACTACAGGAGCATTTGCATCTTTTGGTGAATGAGAATTGACTTCTTCTTACTTATGCACATTTTGTTAGGTGGATTAATTTTTCCACATTGATCACACTGTGCTACAAAAATTATTTTTGTTTGGTCAGTGTGGTTGATGACTTTTATAGTATGGATAAAGAACCCTGTTCGGATTTATATGATTGATTTGACATATTATATACTTTACTGTGTAAATATCATTTGCGATTACTAATATTTCTTCATGTCGGATGACTAATTATTATTAATTGTAATTGTATTTGTATTAATGTTGGAAGGGTTGGATTATTGGACTAACCTAATAAGCAGTCAAATGCGTAAATAGGTTACTTCTTCAGGAACCTTGTGTTCTCTTAACAAGTCTATGTCCAGCTTCTGGGGAAATATTGGGTTGCCTTATTGTGGTTAAATCATCTTTCTAAAAGTGGCATTTTTAAAATGTGTATTGATAAATTCAACCTTACCAGAAAATCTGGCTTGTTACAATTCCACAGGTAGTAAACATACCAGCTCAACCACTTTCCAATTGGGAATTGCAGCTTATTAGTTGTAACAAGGAAGCCCAGATGTTAACCTATGGGAAGGGTAGGCCTCACAACAGGGAAAAACACATTTCACTACTAGAACATGCAAAGCTTAAAAGTACACGTCTTACCTTTTAATTTCACAGCGGCCTGCCCTATGGGCCACATAGGGCATACATTAGGGTTGACTGATATGTAATAAAAGGTGAGTTCCTTCCGCTCTCAGGGACAACATACTGTGGCTTTGGGCGATCTCTTCCTCAAGTCATTTACAGTGCCCTGTAGGGTTCCTCAGGGCTAATCGGTGAGCCCTTCACTATTTAACGCTAGGCCCTCTCCTCAAGCTAGTACCTACCATAAAAAATGTGGGGATCATTTTTGATTCCAACCCGTCCTTCAATGCACAAATAAATACTTACTTACTCCTGTTTCTTTCTAATATGCAAAATCAGGAAGATCTTTTTGTATATACGCTTTAATTAGATAGAGATGTAGTAACAGCACTTTTGTTATCAAGAGAAAAAAATCCCAAGTTTCAATCAGTTTCTGGAACTTTGCAAGAAGTCCATTGGTTGCCGGTTAAGAAAAGAGTTTGATTCAAGGCCCTCTGCCTCAAAACCTGGTTGTTTTCCGAACCTTAAATTGTGAAGCAGAAAGTATCCTTTCACTGCAGGATTACTTAGTCAGAATAGTACACCAGTGTCAAGACACCATTGTTATTTGTGCTTTAGAAAATATATCAATATCTATTTTTCTAAACTGATGTGGAGCCTTTTTGTAGTGTTTTCACTTTGTTACTGTTTTAAGCATTGCACAAATACTTTACATATTGCCTCTTAAGTTAAGCCTCCCTGCTCAGGGGCAGGCCACCAGAGGATGAGCACAGGTTAATTTATGGTGTGTATCTGACTTACCCTGACTAGGATTGGCCGACTCAGTGGAATTAATCCAGTACTCCTGGCGTCATGAACGATGGCAGAGCAAGTCTGTTTTTTCTGGTTTTTCAGGGAGTGCTCCATTACCTCTGTGGGTCAAGGGCCATCTCTGCTTGTTCCTCACTACAGAGGCATGCCAGATAAAGTATTTTGTCAGCTTGCAGGTCTGATCAGGATGCCACAGTGGTATGATGGCTGCTAATGTTACTACTCAGGATCTACTGTTGTTATTCTGGACAATCCATCAGGGTTGGGGTGATGAGGAGGTGTTAAGAACACAGTTGTGGCTGGTTCTGTAAGGGTTTGATGGTCAGAGTCTAGCTCATCTAAATCTACCATTATTGACCTCTTGGTTAAGACACAAAAAGAAGAAACTGTCCTTAACTGCTCTGGCCTGATGGGGTGAGGGGGCTCAACCTATGCCTGTTCCATGGCTCTGAGCCTTCAGACTTCAGAGACCTTCGCTCTCCAGGGGGTACCAGTTGTCTCAGCTGATCAAGGTCTGACTAACTTACCGGAAGGAGATCAGAGAGAATTTGTCCGTCTGCTTTCTTTGATGGGGGCCTTGCTCAGTTCACCCTTAGAAGATGTCGTTACTTTTATTAACAAAAACCCCTAGCCTCTGAAATTCAAGTTAGTGGCTGCAACAGTGTGGCACAGATCAGCAAAGTAAGTTCTATGCAACCAGAAGGGTGGACAATACTTACAAGCCTTTGGAAGATGTGGAGGAGCAGGTCATTATTGAGGTCACTGACAAATCATGAAGGGACCTTTTGCTTCATCTGGTAAGTGGGGTAAGGTAGGAAGTTCTAGAAAGGGATGAGGGAAGAATCTTTATGTGTTGCATCCGGAGTATAATCAGCCCCTCTGGTTAAGGCCCCCTGGTTCCATCACGTCTTTGAGCCATGAGACTAGGTATCAGGGTGTAGTGAAGGGGGAAACACTAAGGGCGAAGACCACCCATAAGGTTGGCTTGAGCAGCATGGAAAGTAAGGACATGGCTAAAACCTGGTTAGATACTGATATGGGAGAGCTAGTTTTTTCATTGTTTGATGTATCACCTAATAACTCTGACGTTTCGGAGGGTGATTCTTTGAGGGGTTTTATAACTGACTGCTGTGACTCAGTTCCTGGGTCCAGATGCGATATTGACCACATTGTCAACTGTGCAGAAACATAGATTGGGGAATCCAAAAAGGGAGAATCAAAGAATGAACTGAAATGGGCTTATTCTGTCACCCAGAATGCCCTCATGACTACAACCAGGTCTTCTTCTGGGTTTAATGGAAGGAAGGCTACTCCTACCTTGGAAGCAGTCTATCAAGGGGTTATGGCATAATAAGAAAAGGCCCAAACTGATTATAAGGGGGCTTGGGCACTTACAAGGAAATGTCAGGGGGCAATGCAGAACATTTTTAAAACTTTCTCAGTGATAGCAGATAGAATTTCAGCAGTTGATGGACACATAACGGCACTGGAATCTGACTTAATTTCTGTGGGGGACAGACCACTGTCCATGATGCCCAACTTGCAGATGTTCAAGGGAAGTTTGAAGATTTTGATAACTGTCAAAGAGTGAATAATCTAAGGGTTCTGGGGATTGAGGAAGGAGTCAATTGTGACGACATAGGAGGTTTAATAGCCAACTTGTTCCAATCCTCCTTCCAAATGCTAACAGGATGAAACTGGGAGCACAATATTTAACCTGAACATATGTTTGCTTTTATGTTGAAACAATCCCATTAGGTAGATGGCCCAGCCAACCAGCCCCAAACTGAGAGCCACCCTAGTTTTCTTTGAAAACTTTCTGCTCAAGCAAATAATCTCTGAGAAAGCGAGCCTGATTAAAAATAAAATATATATGATGACTCTTCATAGAACATTATGAATTTAGCAACATTGTTGGAATGGTGTTAGCTTTAAATACGAGGCAGAAAGAGATTCAGAATGCTATTAGTACAATCCAAGATAGGAATAGACAGATCGTACACTCCCCAGACTCTATTATTAAAATGTTTGTGGAAATGTATCAATGATTGTATCAGGAAGATTTAGCCCTGCATCTAGACATGATCAAACACTATCCGGAACAGATCAGGAGCAAAAGCCTAACGGAGGAATATCATGGGGAACTCAAACGTTTAATTACGTTGATGGAAGTTAAAGATGCAATTAATTCTTCAGCACTAGCGGAAGCAGTAGGGACGGATCTGATTCCTCTATAAATGTGTAGATGTTTCTTTTCCGTTCTCTCCAGTGATAAGGTTACAAATTTTAAGGCAGTTCAATCCGGATCTCTATACCAGTGAAATCAGCTACTACTAATATTGTAGTCTCCCTTAAAAAG
Source organism: Lissotriton vulgaris (assembly GCF_964263255.1). Classification (NCBI taxonomy): domain Eukaryota; kingdom Metazoa; phylum Chordata; class Amphibia; order Caudata; family Salamandridae; genus Lissotriton; species Lissotriton vulgaris. The sequence goes on from NC_141696.1 coordinate 1,348,714,410, forward strand.
GAGAAGCTTTCGTTATACTGAGGCTCATATAGCTTGATCTTGAGCTACACAGTGAAGAAACAATATATTCTAAAATGGAGCTAAACTTAAGCTTTGTCATTGCCTAATTAGTTTCCCCATAGCAGCATTGATTCATTCTAGGTTGCAAAACTACGAACCATATAATATGAGTGATAACGCTTTTTGATATAGCTGAAATAAAGAAGACCCCTTTGGTAATGATTCTGCTTGAAGGGGAAAATGCATTCAGGTTACTTGGGTGTATCTTTGGGTGATTTCAGCTACAATGGTGTTCAGGCTTGGTTTAAGTACTGTGATACAGATGCTATACAGAAATCCCATAGGTAAACTCCAATTGATGGGATTAGAATTCGGTAACATTTTGATCTAGAGGTATAAGGCAGGGGTGTCCATGCTCTCTTCTCTTGTTCACCCTATACATTGACCCCTTTTTTCAAACTCGATAGATCAATAGGGTAATCCATTCGCCGGTGGTCAATAGCTTAGGCTTATGCCAATGACATTGCTTTTGTCGCCACGAACCCGGAACCATCTATTCATGAAATGGAGTTCAAAGCTATTACTTTTGGGAAACTTGCCGAGCATTACCTGAATACCGTCAAGACGTAAATTGTGTGTAGTTATGACACTTGGCTACAAGATCATCAAAAGACAGATTGTGGCATAAACCTGGAAGTTAAAATAATACCCACAGTTGATAATATATTACAAATACATTTTGATCCGTAGCTGATTAAAATTAAGTAAGGATTGAAGCACATGCATAATCTGCACTTAATAATGATTTGTTGTTTAAAATAATTAAAATGGTGGTTCTTCCTAAGATCTTGTACTTATTTAGGGAATTTCCTTTAGAGATAGGACCAGGATGGTTTAAAAAGCTGGGCACCAGTGTAGCGGGTGCATCCTAATCTGCATCACGGGACCACCGCACATATGGCGGGCAGTCCCTGTTGCCGATACGGTGTCCGCCCGCGATCGTAATAGACCCCTAAATTAGTCCTTGCCATATGTTATACGTGACTTTGGCCTTCATCACTTTTTCCATCAGTCTTGATAAATACTGTGAGTTCTGGGTGCAAGCAGGTATATGGGAAAATTGGAATATCATCTCCTCTAAACAAATATGTTCCTTTCTGGATCTACAGGAGAAATGCAGTTTGCCTAAGCAAAGTCATTTGAAATACCTCCAAATTAGATCTTTTTTTAGACAGAAAAGAGCACATTTTTGTTAATGAAGATCTCCTTTGCTCAGTATTTGATTACCTCCGGAGGATCTGATATAGTTGTTTGTTAGATCTTGACATCGACAACCTAAATCTGCAATCGGAGAATCGGGCCAGACGACTGAATATCAGTGCATGCAATATTTTTTTTCAGATTTCTGTGACTTTAGGTGGTAGAATCTTACTGTCAGCATCACAAAACAATTGATAATCTTTATTATACCCCGGATATACTGTTTAGGTGGGAAAGAAGATCTGATACTATCTGTCCTTGATGTGGATTGTGGATTGTAGTCCCCCTGTGCCTTGCCCACCCTGCTCCCCGCTTCCCGCCGCTGCTCACGCGGCCACACCCCCTTTTGTTTTGTGTCCTCCCCGCTCCCGCCTCCCAGCTGCTCCTCCCTCCCACTTAGCCATGAATGGAGACCGCGCGTACGTGCAGCGGTCACGCGCAGCGGGCGCGCTGATTGTGCGCTGAAGGCACGCCAAAGGCAAGCCCGTCTGCGCCCGTCCGTGCCTGGACCGCGCCGAGTGCCAGGACCCCTGGTCCCCACCGATGCAAGTCGACCCGTCAAACCTACGACGCCGCGGCCCTCAACGCACTCAATGCCGGCCGAAACCCCACCTGCTGCCGAGCCACCCCGAGTCACATTCACGGACCCTTCACCTGCACAACCTGCAAGTTCTCCTGCCTCCTAACCTGCACCACGCCCGCCAAGCCAAACTCCAGCAGCAACCTCAAGTGCATCCTGCTCAACACCCGCTTCGTCCACAGACACGCCGTGGAACTCTGGAACCTCCTTGACACAACATCACCAGACATCGCCTTCCTCACTGAAACATGGATGAACGCCTCCTCAGCCCCCGACATCGCCATCCCGGATGGATACAAGATCATTAGGAGGGACCGCGTCAACCAGACCGGAGGAAGCATCGCCATCGTCCACAAGAACAGCATCCGCATCACGACCGACGCCGACGACACCCTCGCCACCGCCGAACACCTCCACTTCCAGATTCACACCGACCCAAAGACGACCCTCAAAGGCACCCTCATCTACCGACCCCCGGGATCACGCACGCAATTCAGCGAAGACATCACGGACTTCATCAGCCCACACGCCCTCCCCTCCGCCGACTACATCCTCCTAGGTGACCTCAACTTCCACCTGGAGAACAACAAGGACCGCAAGACCGCCACCCTGCTGGACAACCTCGCCAACCTCGGTCTCAAGCAACTGGTCAACACCTTCACCCACTACGCCGGCCACACGCTTGATCCCGTCTTCTCATCCAGCAAGCACATCAGCTTCAGCCACTCCACTGGACTCCACTGGACTGACCACAGCTGCGTCCACTTCAGCTTCAGAAAAACCACAACCCACCACCACCCGCAACAGGTTCCTCACAGGAGCTGGAGCAAGATCACCGCCGACCAGCTCACCACCTCCCTCAGCCAGAACCCACCTGCCAGCACATCGGACGCCAACGAAGCAGCCCGCAACTTCACACAGTGGCTGACCGCCTGCGCCGATGATCTCGCACCATTGAAGAACCCTCCCAGCAGACCCAGAAGCAAGAAAGCCCCCTGGTTCACCGATGAACTCAAGGACTCCAAGAAGACCTGCCGCACCCTTGAGAAAGCCTGGCTCCTCGACAGGACCGCTGACAACATGACCGCCCTCAAACACGCCACCCGCAAGCACCACCAGCTCATCCGCACCACTAAGAAGAAATCACTGAAGGAGCGACTGGACAACAACGCCCATGACAGCAAGGAACTCTTCAGCATCATCAAGGAGTTCTCCAACCCCAGCACCGGCAACAACGACATCACCCCTTCACAAGATCTCTGCGACTCCCTCGCCTCGTTCTTCCACCGCAAGATTGCCGACATCCACAACAGTTTCGGCGCACCATCCACGCACCTAACCACCGAACCAACGAACCCCACCGCCACCCTCCGCACCTGGACCACGGTGACCACCGAAGACACAGCCCACACGATGAACACCATCCACTCCGGCTCGCCAACTGACCCCTGCCCCCACCACGTCTTCAACAAGGCCGCCTCCACCATCGCACCCCAACTCCGGGACGTCGTCAACACCTCCTTCAACACCGCCACCTTACCAGAGAGCTGGAAGCATGCCGAGCTCAGCACCGTACTGAAGAAAGCAACAACGGACCCCACCGACCTCAAAAACTTCCGCACCATCTCGCTCCTCCCTTTTCCTGCCAAAGTCATCGAGAAGATCGTCAACAAACAGCTTGCCGCCTTCCTCGAGACAAACGGATCCCTCGACCCCTCGCAGTCCGGTTTCAGAGCCAACCACAGCACCGAGACCGCCCTCATCGTTCCACCGACAACATCCGAGCCCTGCTCGACAACGGGGAAACAGCGGCACTCATCCTCCTGGACCTCTCCGCAGCATTCGACACTGTCTTCCAATGCACCCTAGTCCAACGCCTCGGCAACACCGGCATCCAAGAGAAGGCACTGAAGTGGATCATCTCATTCCTCGCCGGAGAACACAGAGAGTCCGCCTCCCCCCGTTTCAATCCGGGGCCACTGAAGTCATCTTTGGCGTCCCGCAAGGATCATCACTCAGCCCCACCCTCTTCAACGTCTACATGAGACCTCTAGCTGCCATCGCACGCCAACACAACCTCAACATCATCTCCTACGCCGACGACACCAAGCTGATCCTCTCCCTCACCAGAGACCCCGACACCGCCAGAACCAGCCTACACAAAGGGATGAAAGACGTCGCCGAGTGGATGAAGAACAGCCGCCTGAAACTGAACCCAGGCAAGACGGAAGTCCTCATCCTGGAACCATCACCCTCCGCCTGGGACGACTCCTGGTGGCCCCCCGCCCTGGGCACCGCCCCCAAGCCAACAGACCACATACGCAACCTGGGCTTCATCCTGGACTCCTCCCTCTCGATGACCAGACAAGTCAACGCCGTATCCTCATCATGCTTTCACACCCTTCGCAAGATCTTCCGATGGATCCCGACCGAAACCAGGAAGACTGTCACCCAGGCCCTCGTCACCATCCGACTGAACTACGGAAACACCCTCTACGCCGGAACCACAGCCAAGCTACAGAAAATACTCCAACGCATCCAGAACTCCTCCACCCGACTCATTCTGGACATCCCCCGACGCAGCCACATCTCCGGCCACCTGAGGGACCTGCACTGGCTCCCCGTTGAAAAGAGGATCACGTTCAGGCTCCTCACCCACGCACACAAGTCTCTCCACGACCTGGGCCCCAAGTACCTCAAGGACCGCCTGACCTTCTACACGCCCACCCACCAGCTACGGTCTACCAGCCTCGCCCTCGCCACCGTACCACGCATCCGAAGAGCCACCACCGGAGGCAGATCCTTCTCCTACCTGGCGGCCAAGACATGGAACTCCCTTCCCATCCACCTTCGGCTGACCCAGGACCACCTCGCCTTCAGGAGACAACTCAAGACCTGGCTGTTCGAGCAGTAGCGGACCCCTTCCCCCAAGTGCCTTGAGACCCTTCCAGGTGAGTAGCGCGCTATACAAATGCTGTGATTGATTGATTGATTGGAGTCAGTGATGCTGATATTCTTCACATGTTTTCCACCTGTACTAGATTATCTCCCTTTTGGAGCACAATTGCTGATTTCCTGGGCACCATTTTAAAACATGGATAATCATTAAACCACAGTTAATACTGTTGGGGTTGCTGCTCAATATAGAACAGAGAAAGCTAAACTTTATCCAATGTTTGTGGCTAACATACATGTATTGCAGAATATTGACTGAATCTGGAACTGCTATCTTATTGCCATCACATAGACATTTATTCATAAATTATTCTGAAGAGAGGCTGCATCAATGTAAGGGTAAAAGAGCAAGAGTGAAAGGAACCAATATATACAGACTAGTGTTCAACTGGTTAAATGCAACAAACTCTTGATGAATTTTGAAATTTTGCTGCTGGATGATTGGATAATGGCTGCTCGTTTATAGTCACCTTTAGCACGTTTGTTAGAATACATATGTTTTTTATACCACGATGATCTGAGAAAAGGAGCTACACATCTTTTATTGAAAATTTACTTGCAGAATCTGGTGTGGAATTAATTACTTAGTTTATATATGATTACAAGTATAACAATGTAATTTTATAAATTAACATTTGTATTTTGCCCCACAGTACAAAAATGTTGCTGTTTTTTAAAATTACTTACATTAAACTAATTTTAATATGTGTTTACAAAACATCTACTGTATATTTCTGTGTGTAATTTCATAATACTGTAATTCAGGTATTTACGTAGTGCAAGAACACTGGTTAATTAAAAGGAGCAAGAGACCATGGATTTAGGCCGTTTTGGGGAAAGGTAAGTGTGTGACCGCTTATTGTAAAGAATAAAGAATCTCTGTTACGTTAAAAAGATATTGCAGGTCTCCTAAGAGTTCCATAATCATATATTAATAGGTTGTGGACATAGCCAAAGGACAGTGGAGCACTGTACTGGGTCAAATACAAGCATAAAGTCAACGAATAATAGCAGACGTAGCTGGTTTGTGAACTATTAATGCATTGTGTTCTGTCCAAGCCAGCTATGCCTTGCATTTCGGAGGGTGAAACTTTACTGGCATCTTATCTCAAGGCCGTTGGTACTCCCAGCTGGCAAGCTTGAAGAGGATCTCCAGTTCTCTTGGTCACAGCGAACATATTTTCCCCACAATGTTCCTCTTCCCCTCAAATGAAAACAACAGGGGCTATTTTATGGAAAGCGCCCTGGAGGTACACCCACTTTGCGCGCCCCCGGGGCACTTAGGTATTACAGAAAGGTCCGCAGATGCTTGTGCCGCCCTCTGTGTAATACAGATAACGCTGGCACATATATAGCACTAGCGCTATCACCACAGGGTGTTCTCTCATTTGCATAGGGGTGTGGCCCCATGCAAATGAGGGAATCTTTTTGCCAATGCAATATTTGGATGGGGCTCAAAGGCAAAGAAGCAGGTCAGGAGGTTCACTGACAGTTTGCCACCTAAAAGATGGCTGATGGCACCCCTCTGGAGGGAGGACAAGGGGTCCTATGGACCCCGCCAGGTATCCCCAGACATCCCCAGACATCCCCTGTCACTCACTGCACCCACCTGCAAGTGATCTCTAATCCCCCTTAAAAGTGCCGGCGGGTTGCCATCTGCACAGTAAAACATAGAGAGCTGCTTCGAAGCCGCACTGTTTTTGACTTAAATGCGCTATCCCAGGCCAGCACTATTTCGCAGCTGCCCAGGGAGCAGCACACTCAATGTAATAGGGTGCACTTTCCCTGGATGCGCCCAACCTTACTGTTTTAAGGTGTGCAGTAGTGCAAACAGGGAAGTGCGCCCTATTTTTAATAGGGCCCCATATGGTCTGTAGGAGTTGGTATGGTGCAGACGCTATCTATGTGCATGAGTTGGGATACCAGAGATATGACCTATGTGTAGGGTTCCATACTCGTAAATATACTGAGGAAGCCTGAGTACTAAAGGCCAACATCCTTCCATCTTTTTTTCTGAAGAGTTTGCATTAGGAACTATGCCAAACGTCTAAGCTGATTTCTACCACAAAAGATGAAGGGTTGTAAAAAAGACTCACAGTCAGTTTACTTCTCCTTTTTCTCTCTGATGAACTACCTCAGTGTGCAAAATGCATGCTTCAATCGTGCTTACACACTAATCAATGATTACAAGGACTGTGTATTCCTTCAAACACTTTAAAATGGTCTCCATTTTGTTTAAATATATGTGTTCCTATTGAATGAATTGCAATGATCTTTAGAATTAACCGTGATTGGACCATACAAAAGAAGGCTACATATAATGCTGTGGGTATGATATAAAAGATACTGATATTACATCCACATTTTTAAAAGGTCTGACAAATGAAATAGTTAGACTAGCATGCAAAAATGCGTGTTACAATATCCAACCATGCAAGCATTATTGTTGAGTCCAAGCGCCATACAGTTTAATTAATCCCTTAGCGAACCCATTTTTTTTAAACATATAAAGGATCTCAGCTTTTGGCCTTATTACTTATATAGACACGGATCTCCTTGGTAATTTGCAACATCCTTATAAGAGGGAACTTCAGTCCATAAAGCACTTCGCACCTAGGGTGTATAACTTAATCCTCCATTACCAGTATTTCTCAGAGGTACTTCTTTACCTGCAATTCTTAACAGGTTTGTTATAGTAGCAATCTGCTCCATCCGAACTTTTTGCTGAGGTTGTTATAGTGTTACAACACTTGGGAGCCAGCAATACCTGTATAAAAGCATATCGCCAAATTTATTACAGGAAACCTATGAGATTCCTAGTCACCTGTAAGAAAGAAATTATGTAGTTGTTGATCTATAAATACTTATTAAACTGAGCTCTTACTTCACATTGCCTGCTGTCAGAGACTATAGCCAGTGTGAAAGGGAAGCCAAGAAGTATATAACAGCTGCAGTTTAAATATAAAAATATAAAAACGAAAAGTGTTTTTTAATTCTGCTCTGTTTACTAGATGATCTATGACAAGCAGAAATTTTGGGCCTCATTTATGACTTTTTGCCGCAGGGAAGCGCAGCAGGCCTTCCTGCTGCGCTTCCCTACGGCAAAAGAAAAGGGCAGAAATGCGCCGTATCTATAAGATACGGCGCATTCCTGTCCTTTTCCCCTGCGCTGGCGCACAATGGGCTATCTGCGCCAGCGCAGGCACCCTTGCACAAAGGTGCAAGGGTGCTTGCGTTGCGGGGAAGAATATTTTTGTACAGGAAGGGAAACCTTTCTGTATAAAAATAATCACAAGAGGCTTTTCCTCTTTCTATGTGTGCTGTAGAATGCAGCACACATAGAAAAAGGAAATACGAGGAGAAATAAAGACATTTCTCGCTCTTGCGCCTCCCTTACGCCTCCCCTGGGGAGGCGTAAGCTTTTGGCACTGCTTCAGAGTTACGATTTCTCGTAAATCTGGGGCAGTGTCAAAAGGCCATGGTTGTTGCTGGGAACGCCCCCAGCAACACCCATTGCACGCCCCTTTAACGCAGTACACTGCGTTAAAGGGACTGATATTTATCAGGCAGCAGTACGCCACAAAAACCTGCGTACTGCTGCCTGATATATACCACGCAGGCTTCTGCGCCACGGAACTTCATGAAAAGTGAAGTTCCGATGGCGCAAGGGGCCTCATAAATGAGGCCCTAGATATTTTGTGGTGGCATATTTTTTTTCCAACCTTAATGTGATATTAGGAAAGATAGAATCTCTATGCATGTTTACAACATTCTATCAGGGATTAAACTGGTTCTAATCTATTTTTTCAACAAGTATCTGTAGTAAGGTGGTTTATGATTTGTTATGGGAAGTTGCCCACCTCAATAAATGAAAAAAACTATCCTTTCAGGGTGAACACCAAAGACACTAAATTAACCTGAGCTCAAATCCCAGGTAGCTATGGCGCAGGGCAGATAGGCATAACTTAGGGCAAAGTTTAAAGTATTTATGCAGTACTAAAGTAGTAATAATGTCAAAACATCAAACAATAACACAAACCAAGTAAAATTGTATTTAAAAGAAATTACAACAAAACAACAGAAAGTCCAATAATAGGAACCAGAGAGGTGCACTTCTAAAATATCAGTAAAAATAGCTAAAAAAAAAAAAAGCACTAAGCACCAATGATAGGTTATGACATTCCTAGTGCCGACCTAAGTATGATTTCAGGTCGAATTTGGGTCGAATACACCAAGTGGATTATTCTAGATTGAAGATATACCTTCTGTCTTACTCCTTTTAGTGGAGTTTAAATCTTCCAACAGGGCATGCCTGACGCTGTTTCCGAGAAACTTGCACTGAAATCAGACACCTTTAACTCGGAGTGCCCCTGATGGCTTTTGATGTCTTGGAACTCCATAATGTTCTAATTCCCAACTTTACAAGATTTTGGAAGCAGCTGCTCTGTATTGAGCACTTAGCATTTAAGATAGCCCATGTATCTGAGGAAGTTGCACTGAAATCAGACACCTTTGCCTCCCAGTGCCCCTGATGGTTCTTGAGGACTTGGAAGTCCATAAATGTTCTAAGTCCCACCTTTGTACCGTTTTTAGAGCAGCTGTTCTGGACTGCTTCTAAGGCTCCCAGAACATCAGGAACAGCACGTGTCCAATTAGTTTGTCCTGCATATAAGAGGGAGCAGGTCTAGTCCTTCAAGGCTTCTCTCAGGTCACAGCAAGCAGGGCCCTGTCCTCCTCTGATCTTCGATCTTCTGCAGGTTCAGAAAGTCAATAGTCCCATCCTCAGTAGTCACTCAAACTGGTTCTAGGGAGGCTTCCCCTCCACTGGATTCAATGCCAGCCTGGTTGGGGAGAAAAGGGTTGCATGCTCCAGGACTCAACAATGAAAATAACATTTGGGGCCTAGTCACTGGAGGTACATGCCTATTTTAATTTTGTACGTATTCCATTCTAACATATCAGGCAGCTTACCCTGTGGGCAACAAAGTGTACTTAGGGGTGACTTATTAAGATTTAAAAGGAACGTTTTCCACCTTTCAAAAAGGACTTTGACAGGTCTGTACCGCAGGATTTAGGTTCCTGCAGTCAGGCTACAGAGCATACGCATGAAGCTATATTTTCTCTGTCACTGTATTAGATGGCACAATCAGTGACATTTAACTTTCCATGTCATGAATGTATTTCTGTACAATAAACTATGGCTTTATAGTAAAGTTAAGTATGCTAATCAGAGTTAAGCCAATTTTAACATGTTGGAAGAGAAAGCACTGGCACTTTAATCCTGGTTAGTAGGGGTAGAGGTCACAGAGATCCAAATCTAGCAGAACACATAGGGCAAAAATTGTGGGCAAGTCATGCAAATGATGGTAATTTCCGACAATTCTTTGTTTCTTTTTGGTGCACTAGATTTTGTAGTGGAGATTCTAACTTTATTCTTCATGTTTACAAACATTCTATCTCTTTTGCATGAAAGAGCAGCACACCAAGGAAATAAGTGGTTTTGGGAAGGGCTGTGACTATATATTGTAAGAGAAAGGTGCCCCTTACCATATTTTATGAGGGTATTGCAAGTCACCTTGGAGTTCAATGACCTTATTAAAGGTCAGTTACGGTCGCTCCCTCCTGCCCCCGCTCTCTCCTGCCTCAAGCTGGGTATCGTTGCGCAGCCCTGCTGCTGATCATATTTATCGTCCTTTGCTGCACTTATTGTTTATTTTAAAGATTGTATTGCCCTGCCGAGATCGTGTGCCCGTGTTTGCTGTCCTGTGCTTATTTTAAACATTGTATTGCCCTGCCGAGATCGTGTGCCCGTGTTTGCTGTCCTGTGCTTATTTTAAACATTGTATTGCCCTGCCGAGATCGTGTGCCCGTGTTTGCTGTCCTGTGCTGCTTTATTTATTTATTTTGACGCTGTATTTGCCTGCCTGTGAGCGTGTGCCCGTGTTTGCTGTCCTGTGCTGCATTAATTAATTAATTTCACGCTGTATTTGCCTGCCCGAGATCGTGTGCCCGTGTTGCTGCTCTTTGCTGCATTATTTGTGTATTTGTGCCCCTGCATTAGCTGCTCCCTGCTTTGGCATTGTGACCTGCTTTGGCATTGTGTGGCCGCCCGCGTAGTACTTTGATCGGTTTCACCCGACCCGGTCGGCGCTTCCGCCCCAGCCGCCATTGCTGTTGTTGTTGTTGTTGGCCAGAGCCCGCCCCCTCCACCACGCACCCGCCTCCCAGCTGCTCCTCCCTCGCCCCTTCCCCCTCCCACTTATGACAGTTGCTCTTGCGTGCAGCGTCCACGCGCAGCGTTCGCGCCCAATCCGTGCCAAAGGTGCGCCAAAGGTAAGCCCGTCTACGCCCGTCCGCGCCTGGACCGCGCCCAGCGCCAGACCCCCTGCCCCTCGCGCTCCCCAGCCCTCCCGCATTACCTACGATGCCGCCAACCTCCTAGCCCTTAACCCCGGTCGCGCCCCCAACTGCGTCCAAGCCGCTCCTGGACACACCCATGGACCTTTCTCCTGCTACTCCTGCAAATTCAGCGGCACCGACAACATCTCCGCCATGACCACACCACAGACTCCCGACCCCAACCACCTACAATGCATCCTTCTCAACACCCGCTCGGTCCACAGGCACGCCATTGACCTATGGAACCTACTAGACACCTTCTCTCCAGACGTCGCCTTCCTTACGGAAACATGGATGAATGCTTCCTCCGAACCAGACATCACCATTGCCATCCCTGAAGACTATAAGATCACCCGCAAAGACCGTACCAGCCACACAGGAGGAGGAATCGCTATCGTCCATAAGAAATCTATCCGCATCTCAACCAGCTCTGACGCCAACCTCGCCAATTCCGAACACCTTCACTTCCAGATCCACATCGACCCCAAAACAACACTCAGAGGCACTCTCCTCTACAGACCACCAGGACCCCGCGCAAAATTCAGTGAAGACATCACGGACTTCATCACTCCACACGCGCTTCCCTCCAAAGAATACATCCTTCTGGGAGACCTCAACTTTCACCTTGAGAAGATAAACGACCACAACACCGCCACCCTCGTGGACAACCTCGCCAACCTCGGACTTAAACAACTAGTCACTTCCCCCACCCACATCGCAGGTCACACACTCGACCCCATCTTCACATCCAGCAAACATGTCTCCTTCAGCCACACTACGGATCTCCTATGGACCGACCACAGCTGCGTTCACTTCACCTACAACAAGCCGAAACCCATCAACCACTCCCAACCTACCCTGCAAAGAAACTGGAACAAAATCACCACGGACCAAATCTCCGCATCGCTCCTTCGAAACTCCCCAGCCCTCTCTTCTAACGCCAACGAAGCCGCCTCCAACCTCACCCTATGGTTATCCAACACCGCCGACACCTTAGCACCACCGAAAAAACGTCAAAGCAAACCTGGCAGCAAGAAAGCCTCATGGTTCAACGATGATCTCAAGAAATCCAAGAAAGTCTGCCGCTCCCTTGAAAAGGCCTGGAAAAAAGACCCAACCACCAGCACCAAGGACGCCTTCAAAAGCGCCACCCGCACTCACCACCAACTGATCCGAAAAGCCAAGAAAACAGCATTCAAGGATCGACTTGACAACAACGCCCACAACAGCAAAGAACTTTTCAACATCGTCAAGGAATTTTCCAATCCCTCGGCCAACTCCAACGACATCACCCCCTCTCAAACCCTCTGCGACTCCCTAGCCTCTTTTTTCCACAACAAGATTGCAGACATCCACAACAGCTTTGACAACCAACCCGGAAACCAACTCACCCTACCATCTGCTGACCATCCTCCCCCCGAGAACACCCTTAACGCCTGGAACCCAATCTCCACTGAGGACACCATCCGCCTGATGAATTCCATCCACTCAGGATCCCCCACAGACCCATGCCCTCACCACATCTTCAACAAAGCAGACTCCGTCATAGCACCGCACCTCCGAGACGTCATCAACTGCTCCTTCAACTCCGCTACCTTCCCAGAAGACTGGAAACACGCTGAACTCACCGCCCTTCTGAAAAAACCAACAGCGGACCCCACCGAACTCAAAAATTACCGCCCCATCTCGCTTCTTCCATTCCCGGCCAAAGTCATCGAGAAAGCCGTCAACAACCAGCTCGCCGCCTTCCTCGAAGCCAACAAATCCCTCGACCCCTCACAATCTGGCTTCCGAGCAAAACACAGCACTGAGACCGCCCTCATCGCAGCAACAGACGACATTCGAACTCTACTGGACAATGGAGACACAGTCGCCCTCATCCTCCTCGACCTCTCTGCAGCATTCGATACAGTCTGCCACAGCACCCTTCTACAGCGCCTCAGAAACATCGGAATACAAGGAAAAGCACTTGAATGGATCACCTCCTTCCTCTCCGGAAGAACACAGAGAGTCCGCCTCCCACCATTCAAGTCCGAGGCCACTGAAGTCATCTGTGGCGTACCACAAGGATCCTCACTCAGTCCCACCCTCTTCAACGTTTACATGAGCCCCCTCGCAGCCATCGCACGACAACACAACCTCAATATCATCTCCTACGCGGATGACACCCAACTGATCCTATCTCTCACCAAAGACCCCAACACCGCCAAAACTAACCTACACGAAGGAATGAAAGAAGTTGCCGAATGGATGAAACAAAGCCGTCTGAAACTGAACTCAGACAAAACAGAAGTCCTCATCTTAGGTACATCCCCCTCTGCTTGGGACGACTCCTGGTGGCCGGAAGCCCTCGGAAAAGCACCCATCCCGACAGACCACGCACGGAACCTTGGCGTCATCCTGGATTCTTCACTCTCAATGAACAGACAAGTCAACGCCGTATCCTCTTCCTGCTTCAACATTCTTCGCATGCTCAGAAAAACATTTCGCTGGATCCCCTCCGAAACAAGGAAAACAGTCACCCACGCTCTGGTCACGAGCCGACTGGACTACGGAAACACCCTCTACGCAGGTACCACCGCTAAACTCCAGAAGAAACTCCAACGAATCCAAAACGCCTCAGCCAGGCTCATACTTGACATCCCACGCAACGAACACATCTCTGGTCACCTTAAAGACCTCCACTGGCTACCCGTCAATAAGAGGATCACTTTCCGACTGCTTACCCACGCACACAAATCACTCTACGACATCGGCCCAGATTGCCTCAACTCTCGACTATCCTTCTACACCCCCTCCCGCCAACTACGTTCTTCCAGCCAAGCCCTCGCCACTGTACCCCGCATCAACAAGACCACCATGGGAGGCAGATCCTTTTCATACCTGGCTGCTAAAACATGGAACTCACTCCCCGCTTACCTTCGCCTCACCCAGAACCACCTAGCGTTCAGAAAGCAGCTTAAAACGTGGATATTTGACAAATAATCCTCCTCCCCTTCCTAAGCGCCTTGAAACCCTCTGGGTATGTAGTGCGCTATACAAATTTTTATGACTTGACTGACTTGAACATGGCCTGCAGCCTTATCTCCCCCATTTACTCACAAAAATCCTTGGTGACTTGCAATATCCTTATAATGTACCTCAGGTGGTACTTTATCACATATGTACTGGTGGGTGCTGCACCTGCACTTCTCAAATAAGGCATTCAACCCTTAATTGTACAGAATGCACATGTTTCAGCAGAGTTGCTATACTTTTAGTTAGGCAGTAAGAGCACTTTCAGTAGGGCTGCTGTAAATTTAATGAAACAGCAATGACACTAATATGTGGCTGGTACCCTTAAAGCTCGCATTTATTTATTGACGCTGAACATTTGCTGGTTGATTCTATGTTTAGAGATCAATGAAAGAGATTGCTTTAATTCTTGACACCACATGTTTGTACATTGGGCTCTACACATTTTGCGCTGGGTTAGAGTAGCACAAAATATTTTTTTCCTAATTTACTTTGCAGTGCAAAACGTGTTTTACGCTGGAAAGTGCCCTGAAATTAATGCAAAACATGACAAAGCCCTGCTTTGTATTACTTAGTGCCAAGGGGGTGTTACATGGGTGGTACATGGGCTTTCCCATGCAACCACCCATGCCTTTTACTGCAGAACCCTATTTTACAAGCAATAGTAAACAGGGTTTAGTGCCAAAAGTGCACTCCATTTGAAAGGAGGTGTTAAAAGAAGAAATGCTTTAATTTCACCTTTCTTTTTCGACTTTGCATGCATGCTGCACTGTGCAGCTCACATGTAAAGTAGGACAAGCTTTAAAGCATGTTAACAAATAGGGCCTCATTCACAACAATTTGACACAGGGCAGCACTGCACTTCACGTTGCTACTCTGCCCTGTGTCAAAAGAAAAGGGCAGACATGCTCTGTGTCTATGAGGTACGGTGCATTCCTGTCCTCATACACTTCGCTGATGCACAAATAGCTGCCTAGTGCCAATGCAGGACCCTTGCACCATGGCACAAAAGTGTCTGCATTCAAATCAGATTGTTTTTGTGCAGGAAGGGACACTTTCCTTCATATAAAATGCCACTCCTGAAGAGGCACAGGGTTTTGACGCATTTCCAGATTTTTGTGACTTTTTGAAAATCTGGGCCTTTGTGCTTTATGAACAACTGACATTCAAACTTGAACTTCAAATACACACATATTTCATACATTTGACTGCATACATGTATATTCTTCGCCGTTCTCCTATATTATTCTGCTTTAATTTCTCCTTCCTTCCTTTATTCTTTCCTTACTACTTTCCTCTGTTCTTTCGACCAGGTGCTGTAGAGGGCACCGGGCGTTTCCCTGGTGGGCTGGGGGCATGGGGACGGTTTTGTGACCGTGGGTGCCGGATTATTTCTCTGGGGGCCGGTTTTGCACCAGTGCTGCAATATCTGACGCCTGTAACAAAAGAGGGAGTAGTACCAGTGCAGCTTACTAGAAAACCCTTCCCCTGCACCCAGTGCCGGTCGAGCAGCAATATGCCAGGGCTTGTTGCTGTTCTCAGTCGGGCCCTGCTTTCGACCCTCCTTTCATTACAACATCCTTTTCATCCTTCTTCTAAGCTGCCCTCATTCCCACCCCTGTAAATTCCTCCCATTTACATCTCTTACCCACATCGTCCCTTCAAGTCTTCCTCCCTTTCTTAATTCATTCCTCCCTCCATTCTTTCATTCCTTCCTTTCGTCCTTCATTCCTTCTTTCATCTCATTTCATTGCTTAAATTTTTATTTTCCACTCACGACGAGACGAATGCGTTGCCTCATTTGCTCCTGAAGGTGACCTTGTGTACAATAGCTGCAATTTCCCTTCCGTATTTAATTTGAATTAATGTCTTGACCAATGATAATATTAAAACTGATGAACTTAAACGCCAAGACCAATAAATTCACATTACTTTTAACATTTAGTCCCATTTCCCAGCAAAGTAGAACTGTTTTCCTGGACGGTTCAGAAGGTGTTCATACATTTGTATTGATCTCTTTTACATAGTTCATAATGTGAATTCAATCACTCTATAACTCACACTGGTGAATACCACTCTTTGAACATCGTTTTGGTCCCTTTTCTTTTAACCCTTATGCAGTACTCCACTCTCCACTGGTGAAGAGTAAAATGGTACAAGTATTCCTACTACAATAATGATGCTTTCAATAGCACTGCAGTGTTCGCTGTTTGATTTAATCAGATATTGAGTTTATTTGAATAAACACAACAGCTGTTTTAAATTTTCTTCACTCCCTTACTCCAGTTATGGTGCACATTGGGCTAAACTAGATAGAATGCAAGTAGAATAAAATAACTTAAACAGCAAGGATCAAATTCATTTAACAAGAATGAATACATTTTCCATGAAGAGATTCACAAAACACTTGTGTATACCTAGTTTGCACTACGGATCTCATTATTTTTGTTTTCACCACAAACGCCACTGCAGTAAAATGTGCATTTGCAGGTGGGGTATTGGGAGGGCCAGTGTGGGAAATTGGGTAATTGGTTCAAGGGGTTGAAATGCTTCTCAAGCAACAACCCCAGTCTTTGTCAGGGTAAAATACAAAAAGTCACATAATTAAACTGTGTTTAACCCTCTGGGAGCTTGCCACAAAAGCAGTCAGGCTTAACTTCGAAACAATGTGTAAAGTATTTATGCAGCACACAAATAGTTGTTAAAGTGAAAACATAACAGAAGAAAAATCCTAACCCAATTTAGTTGGTTAAGAAATATTTGAGACCAAAATGACAACAATTCAACCAGGTGATATTGAACTGGTCATATTGAATTTTAAAGGTTTACTTAAAAGTAGTGCCACAGGGTACAACGTCCCAACTAAGGGAATCTGGTCATGCTAGACCAGGACAAGGTCACAAGTTCAGGCTGACTCTGATGGACTGCAGGCCAGCAGCAGGGCTTTGCAGTGCCTTGAGTTGCTCAGCATCGGCTCTGATGAAAGTGGCAGCTGTGTGGTGAAGCTTTGCAGGGCTGTACATCACTCTGCATCTGTTCCAAAGAAGATGGCAGCTGTGAGGCTAAGCTTTGTGGGGCTTCATGTTGCTTGGCATCAGTTCAGATGAAGCTTGCAGCTGTGCCATGAGGCGTTGTTGTGCTTTACATCTCTTTGCACTGGATTTGATAGAACCTTCAGTTAGGCCAGGAGGATTTCTTTCTCATCCCACCCAGGGGTCCACGACCTAGGGAAGCATCTCTTGTAGGACGAGGAACACACCCCAGCAGAGGTCACCAGGTGCTCAGGTAGGTGTGGATGCAGTTCCAGGCAGATGCAGTGCAGCAGATCAGCTGGGCAGTTTGAGGGAGGCCTCTGGAGCTTGATGTGTCCCTTTAACTCAAAACAAATGGTCATCGCCTACTGACCCTTGGAGTCATTTAATGTGGGAAGAAGGGAGCAAGGCTAGCCTTTCTTCTCAGACAGCAGGGCAGACCTCAAGCAGTAGGACATTAATCCTGCACCAGGGCAGTTCTTCTTCTTATCAATCTTTATTATGTTTTGGAACTCCGTGGAGGTCCACATAAAAGAAACACACAATACAAAATTCCATTCATTACCAAGAAAAAAAAGACAATTTACAACAGTTACCGCAATACAAGACAATTCATAGATACATACTTCATAAGCAAGCCTTCAATAAATAGCTAAAAAGCATTTGAAAAAGTTAAAAATATTAAAACAGAAACTCTCATTTGGAGGGTTATATAGGGCAAACATAAAAGAATTAGCATTTAAAATACCCATTTGTAAACATATTTGCCTTAACCATTTGCGGCGAAAAGGACGCAGTACTGGACATATAAAAAGTACATGCATTCGATCTTGGGTAGACAAATGACAAAGGTCACAAATTGCGGGGACTCCATACCATTTAAACAAGAGGTTATTTAGAGGTAGCAAGTCCTGCCTCAAGAGCAACCAGAATCTCCGAACGCTATGGGGCAAATTCCAAGTGACATAGGGTTGCACGAATTTTCTTGCAAATGAGTCAGTAAGGGGATTAACACCTTTCTTAGCAAGAATCGAGGCACAGTCCAATCTGTAGCTAAGGTCCCAGGAGGCCTCTTTGAAGACAGACTTTAGCTGGAGTGCGGATAAGGAAAAGAGGATATCCTCCTCCAACTGCAGAAGCGATACAGCCTTTCTAATGTTTTTAACGATTAAGGAATATTCTCTTAAACTTCCCAATATTTCCGTCTTTAAGAGAATTCTCATAGTCCCGCTTCTCCTCTGGCTAAGCTTGCAACCCAACATATTACCGCTGCCAGGCCCTGCACCCAACTGCTACGCAAGCCGAACTCAAGTCTGCAAGCAGCCACAGAGCAAGCGGAATTAATGGAGGTTACGCCTCTTAATAATTTCCCTCCGACCTTATTTAAGAAATCCCAATGCCTTAGGTCGACCAATTCCAATCCATATAGGAGGGTAGAAGGAATTTTTGCCCTGAAGACCTCCAATAAATAAGAAAAATGCCTTCTTCCCATTGCCAAATACAGTGCACTTAAGCTTTTCCCTTGGGATAGGGCCTTCCGGGCATTGTTGTCGATATGGGGTTTATCACTTAAAGAGTCTGAAATTACTTTTCCTAAGAACACATAACTCTTTACTACCTCAAGTTTGTCGCCTCCCACGGACCAGACAAAGTTCTCAAACTTATGTTTTTTCCGGCCTGAAATACACATTATTTTACTCTTTGCTGCATTGATTTTTAGATAGTGGGTTTCTGCATACAAATGTAAAGCATGGAGGCGTTTGGCAAGACCTTTAGGCATGAGATCCATTATTAAAATATCATCCGCATATAGCAGGCATGAGATGTGTTTTCCACCCAAGACTGGTGCTATACCGTCTCAAGAGGGTAGTGAGGCGGGTAGATCTGCAATATACAGAGAGAAAAGCAGTGGAGCAAGGAGGCAACCCTGCTTAAGGCCATTAATTGAGGGAATAATCTTAGACAATCCTCTATCTCCTCCTTGGAGAACTTGACACCATGTGTCTGTATGTAGCGCCTGGATCATATCTAACAATTGAGGGGGCATACCCAGAACAGATAGCTTTCTCCACAGCAGAGGGCGATCAACCTTATCGAATGCTGTGGAGAAGTCTATGAAAGCCACATACACTCTTCCGCCACGTACCCTTATGTATTTATCAGTAATAATCTGAAGGGCGGAGAGATTATCCAGGGTTCCATGCCCCTTGCGAAAGTCTGTTTGTTCTAGTGGCAGAATCTGATTTAGAGCCACCCACTCATTAATTAAAGACAATAAGCATTTAGGAAAAACCTTCCCAATGGCATCTAGGAGGGCTATTTGTCGATAATTATTGGGAAGATTT
This sequence comes from Lissotriton vulgaris, assembly GCF_964263255.1. Classification (NCBI taxonomy): domain Eukaryota; kingdom Metazoa; phylum Chordata; class Amphibia; order Caudata; family Salamandridae; genus Lissotriton; species Lissotriton vulgaris. Next base: position 1,348,733,996 of record NC_141696.1, read on the forward strand.
CTATCGCCCTTTTAAACATGGGCACCAAGATGCTCCCCTTCCAAGAGGATGGTATAATTTTTTTTAATGAAGCATATCCTGAATAAAGGGAATAACATTTTGCTCCAAGATACTGGATCTTGTTTTAGGACAGATATCGGGAGTTCGTCCGGTCCCATAGCTCCAGATGGTCGCATATCCTTAATGGCCAGTTCTATGGATAATTCAGAAGGGGACTCAATCGTGGAAATGATGTCTTCACCAATTCTCCTAAGTTCCACTCGCAGGTCATTCCTGGCATATAAATTTGAAATGTAATCTACCGAGGATTGTTCCGAGATAGGAATTGGGAGGGGACGCACTCTTGTAGCGCAACCCTCCCCAATGAGAGTCCAAAACTGTCTAGATTTTCCTTGGACAGCAGCCTCCCGCAAGCCGATCCATAAGGAGTCCTCCTTTTCTTTTTTAATTTTTTTCTTTACCTTCTTCTCCTTCTTTTGAGGAGAGATATTTTCTGAAGCCTCTCTGCTGATCTACATATATATTGCTCCCTCACCAACTTATTTATTTCCTTGTTAAGGGTAACAACTGCTTTAGGGAGGGAGATCTTTTTTATGATTGAATTAGATTTAATTACTGTAGAGATAATCTCCTTCATAAAAGCCTCAAAAGAGGGTAGTTCCAACCCCTGCCAATTAACTAGGCTGTTTTAAGTTTTTTCAAGGATTGGCTCCAAACCCTTCATGGATTTAAAATCCCAGAAGCATCTGCCTGTTTTTTTTTTAAAGGAGACAACGTCACCATTAAGCGACCAAGGATCGGAGTTAGGAGGATCCACTGACAGTATTAATATTATAACATTGTGATCGCTGAAGGTTGATTCTGTAACAACCAAATCCTTTAAAAGAGAGAAAATACAGTGGTCAATCATTACATAGTCCAAAATTGATTTACTTTGAGAGGAACTATGTGTATAATTAGCGGGGACATCAGACGGAAGCCTACCGTTAGCTATGAGCCCCTCCGTAGTGTACAATTCTTCTAAGAGTAGTTTACCCCGTTTATTTGTTTTTATATTTCCTGGAAAAAGGGCTTGGTGAATCTGCAGAGCCTCCTCTTTTGCTTTATTTCTAAAAAGCTCTAGGCTAAGGTTGGAAACTTTACAATTTAAATCTCCTACTAACAGAAAGTTAGGGGAAGGAACTGTCTCCTTAATTTGTCTAATAAAAACAAAAACTTGTTTTAGTAAAGTATTAAAATGGACGTCTGGCGGTATATAGGCGTTTATTATCACGAAGGGATGCTTTTCTCCCGTACTATCTAAATTAAAGAGAGTCACGGCCTGAAAAAGATTACTGGGATCTACGTAGTGGGAGAGATTCCACTTTATTCTATTGGTCAGTAGGCACGCAATTCCCCCCTTTGCATGTCCTCTATTTGAAGGGGTGGCTGCCACCTCCAACACAAAGTAGTCTCTCCCTGCGTCTAATTTGTCAACGCACCATGTTTCCTGGATGCAAATTACACTGGCATTCAAAGAGATAAGGTCATGTAGTTTTTCAGGGTTGCTGTTAATGCCAGCGGCATTCCAGGAAAGAACAGTGAAAAAGCTGCTAAAGGTGCGAAAACTATTTTGGGTTGTCTTTCACCTTGGTCGACAGGGCACCGGGTAACCAGTTCCATTGCTGTTCATTCTCAGTTATACCCCTATTTATTATCATTGGAACGGGGATAACATGTGTAACTAGCCTTTTCGTTTTTAAGACGCAAATCTTTAAATCTTCGAAAGGCTGAGAAGAACCGGCTTGACCCAGGACCCGTTGATAGCCGTTCTCATAGTGGTTATTAACACTTGTAGCTAGAAAGGGCACCACATCAATTCCTTGACTCTGAAAGATTTCTGCTTGATTTAATATAAGATTCACTATCAACTTGGAATGGAACCTTACCCTAATAAATGAAATGGCCCCAGTTCCTAATATCGTTACTAAGTCAATATCATTTGATTGAAGCAGTTTCAGACACTTTATATCCTTAAAGAATTTCAGCAATAATGATCTATTCAATACCAGATCAAGATCAAATAGTGGGAGAAAATCTAAAATCAATGAATCTGTATGGATTTCCACCGTATTATTAGAAGAGTTTTGAACAGGAACTACCCCTTCTGCCAATGTATGGAAACAAGGGGCGGTAGGGTTAAGAACGGTTGATACCACGGGAACAAACTTTCATATTTCCACTGCAGGAGAGTGGACCATAACCCTTTCATCTTCTACGTCCAAATCTCCAGAAATTGTATTAGAACAATTAGTAGCGATTTCATTGATTTTAGCAGGAGGAACCACAGTATTGAATAATAAAATATTTGAATCATGCCTCAAGATCCCATTGTCGATCTCAACCTTTGCAGGGTGAGAGTTTTGGCAAACTTGGGAATCCTCAAACATTATTTGTCTCTGCCTCCTCTTTTTAAATCTACGGAGAGGCTTCCTCTTTTTTCCTTTACTCTTTTTTTGTTTTCCCACTTTCTCCTCAACCTCCATCCCCTTAAATTCTGGATCAAAAATGGGAAAAAGTGCCTTTTCTGCATTGGTGTCTGACAATACAACGCTTTTCTCATCTATAACAATGCCTGGTTCTAAATCTTTTATACAGTTATAAGCAGCCGTTTTAGAAGCTGGGCATAATTCCTTCATAGCTGAAGCAACAGGAATATTCTCGAAGACAAACACAATGCTTTAGCTGGTGTTTTTTCAGGGAGTGGAATGGTCCAAGGATCCATGCAGGATTTCTTTTCTGGAGTTTTTAATAATAAGACCTTTAGGATTTGAGTGACAGATTCTAATACACAATCTGTACTACCCACAAATTTACTCAATAACGTTAGAATTGAGGATAATAAATGTTCCAAGGAAATCAGAGATTCTGATATAGGTTTCTCAGATGAATTTGTACTAGGAGCATTAGTGGCCTCAATCCCCGTTATATTGAGCATCGGACTCTTTGACATATTAGTCTGGAAAGATAAATCTTGGGATTTAAGGGAAGGAATGCTACTGTAAAGAAGTAAACCAGAGGGGGTAGCGCCAGTTGGAGTCTTTATAAACTCTAGTAGTTTCCTTGACTCATATGCCAAGTAGCGACCACACAACTCTAAGTCAATATCCAAAGGCTGAGAGTCTCCATTAATGACCTCTCGTGACTTGGAATGTCCTAACGAAACATTAGGAGTAAAGTTTTCAGATATTAATAAATACTTAGACAGATGTACAGTATCCAGGTTAGGGGCTGAACCCTTATCATTCTCAGAAAGAATCGGAGGAGATGGTAATACACCCAAAGTAAAATGTAAGCTTAAATTTAGATTTTCCAATTCCGTCCCCTTCTTCACCTGATCAGATACTGAGCTATTCAAGGGAGTTGAACAGGCACCCTTATTAAAAGTAGGCATTTCTGGGGGTACCTTGTCCACCGTTTTCTCCCACAACAGAAATATCTGGCTTTGGCCCTTCAATTGGTGAGTAGAATCATCCTTGTTTAGCAGGGGGTTGGATCTTGTCTTTGCACAGGATCTTTCCCCCAACAGTCTCCCAGATCGAAGCTTTTTTGCAGTCATGTTTCAAACTATGCTTTGAACACAGGTAGTACAATACAGAATGCCAAAAGACGCTTTTAAGAGTACTCACCGTTTTAAAAACGGCGAAGAAAAAGAAGCGTATCAATCAAGTTGCAAATGTTGAGGCAAATGTCGAAGTCTAAAAGGGCTTGAATGGATGCAAAATAGATTAAAAGTAAATGTTAATAAGTGGGCCCTGCCCAGCCTACTTCGGCCACTGAGGGCCACAGAGGGCTCGCCCTTTGCCCGGGCTTAGCCCCGGGCGCTCCCGCGCGCTCCAGCGACGCAGGTGATGTCGGTGTTTGAAGTCGCCTCCTGGCGCGTGCCTGATGTCACTGCCGCTCTGCCTGCTGGGAAAGGTAGTCCCCCACTCGGCGGCCGCTTGGTTGTGATAGCGGCGGCGGGGGGACTACAGGGCAGGGGCAGCGGTGACTGGGCAAGGTTTTAACTCTCCAGAGTTTGCAGGCAACAAAGGTCAGTTTCAGCGGAGCGCCCTGCTCCAACGCTGTGAGAAAGGCAGAATAGCGTAATCTTCTGCTGTAATCTTCTTCTTCTGTATTGTCCACAGGTCCAGACATGTACTGAAGAGTTGGTCTGAGGGTCCAATATTTGATACCTGGGACCAGCTTTAAACGGGCAGAAACCTCTAGATGTCCTCACACATCTGATTCTTGAATGTCCTTCCCTTCTCCACCCAGGCTCCAAGGAGTCTGGGGTGACATACGCTGACAGGATGGCCCATCCTGCCAACACTCAGCCTTTCTTTGTATGTCTGGGATGAACACTCAAAGGCCAAATGCCAACTACACAGTAAAGTGACCCAGGCCACCTGCTAAAGGCACCAAATGGGCCTGTGTGACTCCCAACTTTACAATCCTCGGAGACCTAAATCTCCACTTCGATGATCAAGACAACAAACTCGCCGCAGACTTAAAAACTGATCTGACTTCCCTTAACCTACAACTTCTCAGTAATGATCCCACTCATATGAAAGGACATTTACTGGATCCCATTTTTTCAAATCTCTCCAAACTTTCCGCTCAAACTCCCCTGCCCCTTCCATGGTCAGACCACTTTTTGGTTCCTTTTAAACTCCAACTTCCAGGGAAGATGGTGGATATTCCTTGCCCCCAGGCCCCGTCATGCCCTTGGAAAAAACTTGACACAATCCTATGGGAACGCTCTCTGTCCTCCACTATACCCACAGTAGACCCAGATCCGTCTAAAGCTGAAATCCAATTACATAAATGGATTAGCGACTCCCTTAATACAGTCCTGCCACTCAAAACTTTCCCCTCCGCCAGGAAATCCTCCAAACTACCGTGGTTCACCGACGAATTACGCGAACTAAGAAAAAAAGGCAAAAAGCTAGAGCGCAAATGGAGAAAGAACTGGAACCCAGAAGACAGAAGTGAATATAAAATCCATATTAGGCTCTATAAAAACGCTCTCAAAACAGCCCAGGCCTCCCATTTCGAAGAGCAAATAGCCTCAGCGGCGAATTCCGCAAAAGAGACCTATCGGATAGTTAAGCTCCTCACCAAAATTCAGGACCCACCGTCCCCACCAGACCTGGACGGCGCGAAAATATAATCAGATGGCCGAATTCTTTTCGAAAAAAATCGAAAAAATCCTGATCTCCCTCCCGCCTGCTTCAATCGCATTAGGACGCCTGAACCACCTTCCCCGCCAAGACACCCCGAGGCTATCTGCCTTCCCCCAAATCACCACCGAAACGTTTCTTACCGTCCTACATAAAGTCAAAAGCGGCGCTCCATCAGATCCAGCCCCGATCAGTAAACTGAAGCTAGTTGCTTCCATCATAGCCCCCCTCTCACCAACTTGATCAACGCCTCCTTCAAAAACGGCACAGTCCCGGCAAACTGGAAAAAAGCCACAGTCAAGGCCCTCATAAAAAAACCCCATCTAGACCCCACAGACCCTTCTAACTTTAGACCAATCTCACTGCTACCGGCTATTAGCAAAATCGCCGAGCGCGTTGCAAACCAACATCTCTCTGAGTTCCTTGAAACCAACCACCTCCTCCGCCAGTCCCAGACAGGCTTCAGACCAGGACAAGGGACCGACACCGCACTGTTAGCCGTAGTAGAAGAAGCCAGGAGCATATTGGACGCAGGAGGATCAGTGGCAGTGATCCTCCTCGACCTGAGTGCTGCCTTCGACACGGTGGACCATGCAACCCTTGTTCACCGTCTTGGGCTGATAGGAGTGGAGGATTCCGCTTTAGCCTGGATCTCATCCTTCCTTGAAGACAGGTCTTTTCAAGTAGCAGATGGGTATTCCACCTCCAAGGCTCAAGCACTTAAGTGTGGGGTGCCTCAGGGATCCTCCCTGAGCCCCACACTTTTTAATGTGTACATGGAACCACTCGAGGATGTCGTCAAACCTTTTGGCATTAAATCAATAATGTATGCTGACGACACCCAGCTCGTTGTTTCCCTCAACCAATCAGACAACGCCCTCCCTATTTTAGTCAGTTGTCTGGAAAAGGTACACCAGTGGATGTGCGATTCCCGATTAAAACTGAACGGGGAGAAATCAGAAATACTCCTCCTGGGAAACCCTAAGAAAATCCCCACTCCCCTTCCCTGGCCACCATGCATGGGAACCCCGCCATCCCCCAAACCCGAAGTAAAGAGCCTTGGGATATGGCTGGACCAGGAGCTCAGTTTTAGGACTCAAGCTCGGAAAACCGCGGGAACCTGCTTCGGCCTTATAAAGATGGCACAAAAGATTCTACATCTACTCCCCCTCCAATCCAGGAAGCTCCTAATGCAGGGGCTGGTGAACTCCAGATTGGATTTTGGCAATGTCCTCTATCTGGGGGCCCCAGCCTCTGTAGTCCACAGACTTCAATGTGCACACAATCCTCACAGGAACCGCAGCAAGGAACTCGGCCAAGCCAGCCCTTAGAAGCTTGCACTGACTGCCAGTAAAGGAACGGGTCAACTTCAAATCCCTGTGCATAGCTCATAGAATAATGCACAACGAAGGCCCTCCCATCCTTAGGCCACTTGTGACAAAACAACAGTCTAGTAGACAATTAAGATCAAACTCCCTCTCCCTTGCAAACGTTCCCAGAATTAGGAAGTCCAGAACAGGCGGTCGCCTGTTCTCGTACAACGCCCCCAGACTATGGAATGCCCTTCCTCTCTCACTAAGGCAAGAACACAATCACCTCAGGTTCAGGAAACGACTAAAGACCCTACTCTTCCCCTGAGCCCTCCTCTCATATTTCCTCTCCCCACAGGATAGTGGTCACTAGCGCTGGGATGCCCTAGGGTAGCTATGCGCTCTATAAAACCCAAAATCAAATCAAATCAAATCAAGAAAAGAAATTGCAACTTTCAAAAAGTTGCATTTTCAGTATTGTGACTTTAAACCCAACTTTACCATTAAAGAGGATTTTAGTTTAAAATGCTTTGAGACCAAACATAATATTGCTACCTGCTCCCGATCAAATGTCATCACTTATTAAATGTCTTAAGGTAACCCAATATTATACTCCCTACAGGGTTGGCTCAGATTGATGAGATACAGCCAAGCGCACTGCTGCATTATGGTTTTGCCTCGGAGGAGCGGGACGAGGCAGCCCCCCCTCCCCCACAGCAGCAGCAAAATCAACACTCCTCTGTGATCGGATGGCTGACTCTCCTTCTCACGTTATCTTCCCTTCCGCATGATGCCTCCCGGCTTGGATCTCTCGGATTGAGGTTGTGGTTCAGCCCCGCCCTCTCCCACAACGGTATCGATGGCGCATCGGCCCTGCTCACCACACAGCCTGTTCAAGCTCCACTTGTCTACCAACTTCGAGGCCTTCACACAGAGGGCATCAACCTGACCAAAGGCAAGTTGGTTTTGCTTGTTTCTTCGGCTGGCTCTGACTTTTGAACATAGACTGGGTTGTACATTTGCTGTGTCAATACTAGATTTTGATCTATTTCTCATTTTAATTTTTGTTATTTGCGCTATGGCTAAGGACGTTGTTTTTGTTCCTGGCAAAATAGCTGACTGTTTGCTTATACTTGGACTAGAGGCTCCTTTACCTATTTACCTAGGGCAAAATGGCCGACTGTTTTAAAACCTGGACATAGTTTGTCTTGACACTATTGCTGTTTATTTTCTATGCCACTGTAAGGGAAAGAGGACCGTAGTCTTCAGATACTAAACAGTGTAATAAGACTTCCTCGACCCCCTCAGCCGGATGGTTGGAGTACAGGACCCCATGGGCTCCCTCCCTGCACTGGAAACAAACATAGGACTACACATTTGTGCATTAAGTCCTTGGCTAAGTATTCGGCCATCTTAGACCCGCATCACCACAATGTTATAGCCTCATTTACCATAGGCTCAGGCAGCTCCTGAGAATTCCTCTTTCCCTTCCACCCCTTGTCCTTACCCCCTCTCCTGTACCTATCATCCTAGTATTACAGCATTATTCTCATAGGCCCAGGCAGCTTCTGATGATGGCTCGCTCCCTTCCACCCCATGTCTTCACCCCTCTTATGCATCTCTCATCCCCAGTGCTATAGTATTAGTCACCATAGACACAGACAGCTCCTGAGGATTCCTCGCTCCCTCCCTTCCTACGTCTTCGCCCCTCTCAAGTATCAATCATCCGTAGTCTGCACCTCCAGGTAAAACTCCCACGACAGCTGTCCTCCCTTTCCCCCCCCCCCATTGCCCACCCCACCTTTATAATCTACACATATCATTGCAGCCACAGACCCACTAATATACTTCAGCCTAGTTTGCACAGACGCAGCTATTCTCATCCACGCACACCCACCCTTTGGCTCTTTTTACCTCACATCCATACCCTTACCTGTCCCTTACCCCCATACACATCCACGAAGCATCATCACCTCTCATTCTCCACAAACACGCATCATGGAACCCGCAGGCAGACATACATTCAATATCATGTATCCCCCACATCTTACACATAAAGCCGCCAAACGCTTCAAGCACAACTTCATAAAATTATATCCTGAAACCCTCTTTGCTGACCCCTACTTCTCTATTCACAAGGGTAACATAACCAATGACATTATCTTCCACACCAAACGAAGAGCCCAATGGCGGAAAGCATTCCTAGCACTACTCTCAATCTCTTCCACTAGAAAATCTCCAAACGGCCTTGCAATATCTATTGCACCATCACAGCTCTTCCAAGCCACAGCAACCATTACCATCTATAGCAACGGAACTATCCTCATGCAATCCACGGATCACAACCTAAATCTTCTAGAGAACACCCTCCCCATCATTAAAGACCACGTATCCAACCCCCTCACTACCACCCATCCCCCTCCCACAGCCAATTCACATGTCATCACACCCCCATCCCCCTCTGCAACCCCTATCCCCCCTCATCCCCATCTTCCACAATCATCGAATCCCTGCGCCCCTCCCTCCAGGATTACCCCCTTCAACGCACCCCATTCAACCTCTCCTTACCTCCTCACGTCTCCTCCACTTAGTCCTACCACAATACAACACACACACTCTTCTTAAACCCAGCTTACCCCCTACCATCACCTCCCATCCCATGCAAATTAATCTCCACATGTTATCTTCATTTAACATGACTGAGACTACACCCTCTCCCCCAACGAGAGTCGAACCCTCCCCAAGAACGAGCACTGCTTCATCCCCTGTCACCATCTCCTCCTTACTCCTCCCTCTCACCACGCCACCCATACCTCACATCACCTCAACTAATATAGAACCCACACATCCCCACCAATAGATTACACCTCACTCGACAACACACGTCGAGACACCCCACCACCACCTTACAGACATCTGGCTGGCACATATGGCTCACCCCCCCCCCACCATCCCGATTGCTCTCAGACCCCAGCCCAAACTCAGATCTCACCTACACCCATCTCACCCACTCACCTGCAATCCACTCCAATACCTCAATTACCTGCACTAACATATCCCCCATCCACATACACATCACCATCTACAACTCTATGTCCGCCCATACCAGATCATTCACGAATCCAGGTTGAGGCACAACCACCAGCACACATATCTCAGCCACCCCCCACACTCACAACCGCTCCCGATCTCACACCACATGAGCTACCTCATCCACCTACACCTCTCATAACAGCACCAGATGCTAGTCTGGATCTGATTATGTCCGCAAGCGACCAAATTAAAGAGGAACTCCACACTGTGAAAGTGATGATATCTAAACAATCAATGTATATTAAATCAGCAAATAAAACTAGATCAAGTCAGGCCCCAACGTGCCTCCCACTCATCCCCAATCATACCCTCCCCTTCTGGAATTCCATGCCAGCACCCAATCTCCCTACCCGCCCAATAGGAAGCATCAACCCACTTTCAGAGAGTGATATACGCTCCCTTTTAGATTCCTACATACCCCTTCTCACCACCCCTATCTCCCCCGCACACACGGCCATCCCGACTGTTCCCCTCAACCCACACAGGTCCCCCACACACATCAATAGAGGAATCAACGAAATAATCTAAGAAGAATCACACTCACACTCGATCCCACCCCTTCACTCATCTCACCACGTCTTAGATGCACTCTTATGAACTGTAGATCGGCCTCTAGACATGCAGTAGACATTGGCGACCTCATTATCACACAGGAGCTTGACCTGATTGTGTTAACAGAAACCTGGCTAACTGAATTCTCCTCTCCCCTCCTGGACATTCTTGTACCACCAAATTATGACATCATCAGACTGGATAGGAGCGGTAAGCTTGGGGGAGGAATCACATGCCTACATCGCAGCAACATCTCAGTAAATAGAGTCTCATCCCGTACACTTTCCACCTGCGCATACATGTGCATTGACATCAAATAGCTCGGGTACTCCAATCTGCTCTTTACACATCATCTATCACCCACCCGGCGACAACCTTACATTCACGGAACACTTCATGGACATAGTCACAACGAACACCGGACGTCAAAACACTCAAATATTCCTAGGCGACTTCAATCTCCATTGGAATGACCTCAACGACTCAATGGTCAACAGTCTCAAAAACTTCATTGGTGCGCTAGACCTCACCCAAATTTGCAACAGCCCCACATACAACAAATGCAAAAACCACAGTTGATGGACAGAATGCAGAACAATGTCATACATTCACCCCAGTACAGAGATCTGGGCCTAAATCCATCGCTTTTTTGCACTCCACACCACCCCAGTTCAGACATGGCCATATGCAAATCAGCCTTGACCCTGTGCCTCATGGGAACAGCCCAGCCTGAACTGCCAAGCCATGTCTTTCGTGGACCGGAATCAAGCATCCTAGGACCGGTTTCTGGCTATCAGCCGTCTTCAGCCAGGATAGCTTGACTCCAGTGGTGTGGAGAGCATGGGACTCACATCTGAGCATACCCATCCCACTCGGGTAGACAAATGCAAAAACCACAGTTGATGGACAGAATGCAGAACAATGTCATACATTCACCTCAGTAAAGAGATCTGGGCCTAAATCCATCGTTTTTTTGCACTCCACACCACCCCAGTTCAGACATGGCCATATGCAAATCAGCCTTGACCCTGTGCCTCATGGGAACTGTCCAGCCCGAACTGCCAAACCATGTGTAACGGGGTGCCCCTGGCGCCCCCTGTGGTCGAAGTAACTTGTGGACCCCCCTTTGTATTTCCACAGCCCAGCCTAAAATCACCGTGTTGGCACCAAGTGGAGGAAGCATACAGCGGAGACGAAGAAGACCTGTGTAGCAGCCCCTTTAAATGTTCCCCAGGTGATGAGGGGGAGTGGCCAAACTACACTAGAAAAGACGCAGGTGAGACGGAAGAGGTGTGTCTGTACACCGGCGGAGCAGCTTGGAAGAGGAGTGGAACAGAGCGAAGCCGAGACGAGGAGGACAACGAGTGGTGGGACGAGGACTCCCCGGACTGGAGAACACAGCGACGGATCCGGACAAGGGAGCCTACGGAGGAGGCAGAGACATACGAGGAGTTCCAGCGGATGCTGGACGTTCCCCAGGACTTCCGACAGGACGACAACGCAGACCCGGAGCAGAGCCCGTCGGACATCAGCCCCGCAGAGGAGAGGCGGTCGGTGAGACTCGAGAGAGACGGCGAAGAGGACGTCCATAGTGTCGAGGAGGAGAGAGCGGATCGAGAGGAGCCCCGCCGAGACGAGAGACTGCCAGCGGCATCCGGAGGACCATCGGAGCCAGGACCCGAGCCTGGAGGCCACCGACACCGCGATCCGCCCAGCCACTCCCCTGGAGGGGCGTGGCTTCACGAGGTACGTGAGCGCATAGCGGCTTGGATCGGAAAACGGGCAAGGCGCTAGAGCGCTTCAAGAGAGAGACGAGAAAGGGGAGGGTGCAGATTGGCCCCTACGGCTCTTAGTAGACTCACAGTTGAAAGGGGGTACTGTCTACAAAAGCTTGGGAGCACTTTTCCGAAGTCTGATCACTCACTTTTCCCCCCCCCTCACTGGTGAATGGGATTTAGAAAGAGAAAGGCCGTGACAGTAACGCGCTTGTTCTCCCTTTATTTACATATCTTCTGGGTGAGAAAGCGACACGACGGAGCAGGACGGAGCAGAACGAAGGCGGACCTTAAAGTCAAGGCGCACCGAGGGGGTCCTGTCAAAGAGTCGGGCAGAAAGGAGTCGGTCACCAAGGAAGCACCCGGGCAGGCCCAAAAGCACTGACCAACTTTTGTCATCAATAAAATCTTTTTCTTTGATCACTAAGACCCGCCTACTGCCTATTCCTGTGGTCCCGCTTACAGTGGTGGAGAATGCGGGCAATCTGACCATCTGTGATGACAAGATGGATGAGGTGGTGCAGTCATTGGTAAAAGGACAAGAGAGATTGGAGTGGGCCATTCAACAGCAGATCATCACGTCTGCAGCAGACAGAGAGGCCATGAAAAATGCGGTAGCTGCCAGAGCCATGGAGAACCCAGTTCTTACCGGACCAGCCACCACGTCTGCCGCTCACCCTCATATAAGCGGCGTATCTCTCCAAAAATACCAACCAGGCGAGGACCCGGACGCCTTCCTGCTCAATTTTGAGAGGGCGGCCCGGGCATGTGGGTGGCCAGTACCCAAGTGGCCGTTCTTTTTGGCACCTCTCCTTGTAGGAGAGGCTCAGGCGGCCTATCAGGTGGCCAACCCCACGGGGGATACGTCTTACGCTGATGTAAAGAGGATCATCCTAGACCACTTGGGCCTGGACCAGGAAGCCTACCGAATACGGTTCCGTAAGGAGAGAGGAGCCCCAGGAGAGTCCCCAAAAACCTTGTTCGTGAGGCTCAAGATGGCCGCTGACAAATGGCTGACCCCGTCCATATGTACAAGGGAAGAGATCATGGACCGAATATACTTAGAACAGTTCTTAGAGGCCCTGCCCTACGCCACCCAGAGGTGGCTACGACAACACCACCACCTCACTATAGAGAAAGCCGTGGACATGGCAACAACCTTCTCTAGAGTTCAACCCAGGATCACGCAAACCTGGGAGAGTGAGAAACACAAGACCCCGATGAAAACCGAAAGGAAACCCTTGAAACCTACGGAAATCCCTAGGCCAAGAACATGGAGAACCGAGGGGCTTCTACCTACAGGGCCGCAATGTTTTGAATGTGGCACCTGGGGACACATCGCCAGGCTCTGCCCCCGTAGGAAGCCACAAGAAGAACCCATGGAGGTCGGATACCTTCCCAAGGCGGTGATGTTCTCCAGCGAAATGGGACAGGCGTTCAGGGTAAGTGTTGGGGTAAACGGCACCTCCCTCCAGGCCCTGTTAGACTCAGGCTGTCGCCAGTCCGTAGTACACGCCCGTCTGGTCCTACCCTCCCAGATCCTCTCACAATCCCAGGTGAACATACGCTGTGTACACGGAGATGTTAAGGCCTATCCAGTAGCTATGCTGCCCATTAAACCAGGGGGGAGGAGTCCACATACCCTAAGGGTGGGGGTTCTAGACACTCTCCCAGAGGACCTCATTATAGGGACGGATAACCCCGATTTTCTAAATATGTTTAAGTACAGCTTGTCAACCACTGACCTTCCCCATGAGAAGGGAACCGAGGAGAGAAATGTCCCTGCCTTGATATCAGATGACCCGTGGGTGCTTGACCGTAGCTTTCGTTTCTCTCAGGTAAATGACGCGTCCCTCTCTAACGCGTGGGACGCCGCTGAAAGAGATAAGAACCTGTTTCCCGTACAATATCCAAGGTTTATGGTCAAAAACGACTTGCTGTATAGGCAGGCTCAAAAAGATGATCCAGAGCAATTGCTAGTACCCCTATCCTTCAGGTAACAGGTGTTATTCTACTCCCATGCCCATTTGGTAGCCGGTCATATAGGGGCAGAGAAGACCACGCAAAACCTGTTACGTCACTTCTATTGGCCCGGGATATATAAAGACACAGTGAGATACTGTCAGGAGTGCGAGGTGTGTCAGAAAAAGAACATGACCCGCCCCCCGGCCGTTCCTCTACAACCTCTGCCCATCATTGGTACCCCATTTGAACGGATTGGCATGGACATAATAGGTCCCCTCCCTAAAACAAGAAGGGGATATCAGTACGTATTGGTGATTATAGACTATGCCACTCGCTTCCCTGAAGCCTATCCATTGACGGTCACTACAACCAAACTCATTGCCGACCGGATGATTGAAATGTTTTCAAGAGTAGGATTTCCGAAGGAGATTCTCACCGACCAGGGCACCCCCTTTGTATCAAGGCTCATGAAAGAGGTGTGCCAACTGCTAAGAATCCATCAGATCAGAACGGCAGTCTACCACCCTCAAACCGACGGCCTCGTCGAACGTTACAACAGGACCCTGAAAACCACCCTAAGAAAGATGTTAGAAATAAATGGAGCCGAGTGGGATCAAGTACTGCCCCTTGCCTTATACGTTCTAAGAGGTCAAAAACAGAGCAGTTTGGGGTTTTCATCTTTTGAACTGTTATATGGGCGAAAACCCCGCTCCCTCCTAGAAATGACCAAAGAGGCATGGGAGAAAGAAACATCGGACGAAATCCTGAAGACCCTTGAATACGCCCGTAATCTCAGGTCCAAAATCGGAAAATTAAGAGAACTCGCGTATGCCAATCTTGAGAAAAACCAACTGCGCCAGAAAACCATATACGATAAGGGAAAGAAATGGAGAAGGATGGCCGTGGGTGACTGGGCTCTGGTACTCCTGCCCTCCTCCTCCCAAAAGTTTAAAGCGGAATGGGGAGGCCCGTACAAGATCATAAGTACTATAGGTAACACCAGTTATAAGCTACAAATATCCCAGAGGAAGACTCAAGTCTTTCACATCAACTTGTTAAAGAAGTGGCTCGGACCCCCCCCTACAGGGGTACATTTGACGGAAGAGCTCCCCAGGCCGTCCTCCAGCACGATAGACCAACTGGTCGTGAACGAAGACCTGATGGACAAAGATAGACGAGAACTGATGAACACTTTAAGGAAGAACGCAGAGGTCTTCTCCGATGTTCCCGGTAGGACCACGCTGGCCACTCACAGGATACGTACCGAGCCTGGAAAAATCGTGAAAATCCGGCCGTATCGAGTCCCAGAATCCAGACGACAAGGGATAAAGCACGAAATCCAGGATATGTTGAAGCTGGGCGTGATACGCCCCTCAAAGAGCAACTGGTCCAGCCCAATAGTGTTGATCCCAAAACCCGACGGAACAAGAAGATTCTGCATGGACTTTCGCGCCCTTAATGAAGTATCGCTGTTTGACGCCTATCCGATTCCTCGCATCGATGAGCTGATCGAGAAGTTAGGCGAAGCCAAATTTATTAGTACCATCGACCTGACTAAGGGGTACTGGCAGGTACCCCTCCACGAGGAGGATAGACATAAAACCGCGTTCTCAACCGAGGACGGTCACTATGAATTCACCGTACTCCCCTTCGGTCTTCACGGTGCTCCCGCCACGTTTCAGCGATTGATGAATACGGTTTTGAAAGACGTGTCCAGGTTCACCTCGGCCTACCTCGACGACATTGTCGTCTTTAGTCCCGACTGGGAAACGCACATGGAACATCTACAGAAGGTGTTAGACACCCTGCAACAAGCTGGATTAAAAATCAACGCTAAGAAATCACGGATGGCCTATCAAAAAGTTAAATACCTGGGCTATGTCCTAGGCCATGGAATGATAGCACCTCAGATCGAGAAAGTCAGAGCCATTTCCGAGACCCCGTTCCCCAAAACCAGAAAAGACATGAGAGCGTTCTTGGGCTTGATTGGCTATTATCGTAGGTTTATTCCGATGTTCTCCCAGATTTCAGCCCCCCTCTCGGACACCCTAAAACACCGGATCCCTGAGAAAACGCTACTCCACCCCACTCGAGAGATGGAAGAGGCTTTTTCCTGCTTGAAACACTGTATCACTTCCTCCCCAGTGTTGACGTCCCCTGACTTTTCAAAACCTTTCTTTTTGCACACAGACGCTTCGGATTATGGGATAGGGGCCGTCCTCTCACAAAAATCCGAAGGGGGGACTGACCACCCCATACTATACGTTAGCCGTAAACTGTTTCCCCGAGAACTGAAGTATGCCACGGTAGAGAAGGAATGTTTAGCGATAAGGTGGGCAGTGGATAAATTGTCTTATTACCTGGAGGGCAGACCGTTTACCCTGTATACTGACCACGCCCCCCTGCAATGGATGGCCCGTAATAAAGCGAATAACGCCAGGGTGATGCGCTGGTTCCTCGCCCTGCAGCCTTACTCCTTTTCGGTTGTCCATAAACGTGGAACTGACAATGTTGGGGCGGACTTTCTTTCTCGCTATCCCCTTCCCGAACGGAAGTGTTCAGGGGGGGGGGAATGTAACGGGGTGCCCCTGGCGCCCCCTGTGGTCGAAGTAACTTGTGGACCCCCCTTTGTATTTCCACAGCCCAGCCTAAAATCACCGTGTTGGCACCAAGTGGAGGAAGCATACAGCGGAGACGAAGAAGACCTGTGTAGCAGCCCCTTTAAATGTTCCCCAGGTGATGAGGGGGAGTGGCCAAACTACACTAGAAAAGACGCAGGTGAGACGGAAGAGGTGTGTCTGTACACCGGCGGAGCAGCTTGGAAGAGGAGTGGAACAGAGCGAAGCCGAGACGAGGAGGACAACGAGTGGTGGGACGAGGACTCCCCGGACTGGAGAACACAGCGACGGATCCGGACAAGGGAGCCTACGGAGGAGGCAGAGACATACGAGGAGTTCCAGCGGATGCTGGACGTTCCCCAGGACTTCCGACAGGACGACAACGCAGACCCGGAGCAGAGCCCGTCGGACATCAGCCCCGCAGAGGAGAGGCGGTCGGTGAGACTCGAGAGAGACGGCGAAGAGGACGTCCATAGTGTCGAGGAGGAGAGAGCGGATCGAGAGGAGCCCCGCCGAGACGAGAGACTGCCAGCGGCATCCGGAGGACCATCGGAGCCAGGACCCGAGCCTGGAGGCCACCGACACCGCGATCCGCCCAGCCACTCCCCTGGAGGGGCGTGGCTTCACGAGGTACGTGAGCGCATAGCGGCTTGGATCGGGAAACGGGCAAGGCGCTAGAGCGCTTCAAGAGAGAGACGAGAAAGGGGAGGGTGCAGATTGGCCCCTACGGCTCTTAGTAGACTCACAGTTGAAAGGGGGTACTGTCTACAAAAGCTTGGGAGCACTTTTCCGAAGTCTGATCACTCACTTTTCCCCCCCCCTCACTGGTGAATGGGATTTAGAAAGAGAAAGGCCGTGACAGTAACGCGCTTGTTCTCCCTTTATTTACATATCTTCTGGGTGAGAAAGCGACACGACGGAGCAGGACGGAGCAGAACGAAGGCGGACCTTAAAGTCAAGGCGCACCGAGGGGGTCCTGTCAAAGAGTCGGGCAGAAAGGAGTCGGTCCCCAAGGAATCACCCGGGCAGGCCCAAAAGCACTGACCAACTTTTGTCATCAATAAAATCTTTTTCTTTGATCACTAAGACCCGCCTACTGCCTATTCCTGTGGTCCCGCTTACACCATGTCTTTCCTGTACCGAATCCAGCATCCTAGGACCGGTTTCTGGCTATCAGCCGTCTTCAGCCAGGAGAGCTTGACTCCAGTGGTGTGGAGAGCATGTGACTCACGTCTGAGCATACCCATCCCACTCGGGTAGACAAATGCAAAAACCACAGTTGATAGACAGAGTGCAGAACAATGTCATACATTCACCCCAGTACAGAGATTTGGGCCTAAATCCATCGTTTTTTGCACTCCACACCACCCCAGTTCAGACATGGCCATATGCAAATCAGCCTTGACCCTGTGCCTCATGGGAACAGTCCAGCCCGAACTACCAAACTATGTCTTTCCTGGACCGGAGTCAAGCATCCTAGGACCGGTTTCTGGCTATCAGCCGTCTTCAGCCAGGATAGCTTGACTCCAGTGGTGTGGAGAGCATGGGACTCACGTCTGAGCATCCCCATCCAACTCGGGGTGACAAATGCAAAAACCACAGTTGATGGACAGAATGCAGAACAATGTCATACATGTACCCCAGTACAGAGATCTGGGCCTAAATCCATCGTTTTTTGCACTCCACACCACCCCAGTTTAAACATGGCGCCATATGCAAATCAGCCATCTCAGTAGATGGCACAATAGGTGCGATATTTCACCACTTGGGATTTAATGTCCAGGCCAATTGTACACTTTCTACACCATGAACTAGGAACGTACATGCAAGGTATAAATTCCAATCAGGAATAAGCCAAATAACCATGTTTAGAGGGGTAACACAGGCATTTTGTTCCTAGTTAGTAGGGGTAGAGTGAACAGAATTCTGAAGACAGCAACAAAAGGGTCCAGAAAAAGGTGAAAAACCCAGGATGACCACATAGAAAAGACAGAAGTCTTAGTTACCTATTGTCTTCTGAGCAACATTTTACATGGTTATGGAATGGCCTTCCCTCTTATACTCGAATCAATGTATGTTTTAATAAATATCATTCATATGCAAAACTTTAATCGCCCCAATTCAATCTACTCCCCCTCATTGCTTTTATACTTCAGTCAATGCTGTATGACGTGTACCATTTTCTATCTATGATATATTTTGTTTTGATGCTCCCCTACTAAATAAATAGTAAATGTCTGCCTCAGTAGCCAAATCCTTCTCCTCCTAAACATTCTCTTCTTTTCCTCAAAGCATTGTATGCAGGAGCATTCTTGATTTGTGTCTGTCATTATCAGTTTTCTACTAATTATCACTGCTTAGCACCTGATAGAATGTGATGGAGTACATTTATTAATATAGCAAATAACCAAAAATAGGCAAGACTAGAAGCAATCCAAATTTATTTCAGAACAGGATTTTGATACAATCAGTATGCAATATTATCAAACGATGATTATGCAAATGCCTTATGTTTCTGTTCAAATAACTCTTACAGAAGCATATCTATATCATAGGCACACATCCATGGTGCAGTAGTCAGTGACATCTGCCCCAAATCGCAGTGAATCACAGTAAGTTAATTGTAATGTCTGACATGAAGTACCAATACAATTAATGTGAATGTCATCCTCTTCTATTAAATCATGTAAATTTGGCATTTGATACAGGGGTGAAACTGGGATAAAAGGGCGTCCGGCAAGGAGATAAGAACAAACCTGACGGAAATCATTTACGGCCAGAAAATGTTCTAAATAAAAGGTCAATGGAAATCAAGAATAAAGAGGAGGCTGTTACAAGGAGATGGGTGTTAACACTGTGATTTATGTTTCTCAGTTAAAATGGAAATATGACAATGTCAGATGTTATCAGACAGCTCAATTATTTGAATCAGTGGGTTATATATGCACGTGCAGAAGGTGATATTTAACCTGTTGGATATGCACACTGTAGTATTTAATGAGGTGACGATCAGAGGCCCTTGTATCTTTCTTTAGGTGTATTATGTGCTCTTCTGGGTGTAATTTCAAAGGAAAACTGACATCATTTAGGCCTATCTGAACATAATATTGCTGTGTATTGCCTTCTCAGATTTGTTCAAGCTGTGCTTTTTTTTCACTAATTGGGTGATCCATGCGCTTCTCGGGGTACCCACACCAGCTAAATTATTTTGAACCGTGGGAAGAGCCCAAAGGCTCTCGTGCCCCCCCACCCCCCCCCCCCCCCGGTTCCCACCAGCACCCATACCAGTGCCTGCCAGCAGGAGGCAGCAATTTTGTTTTGAAAGTGGGTGCCCTAGGGCCTCACGAGGCACAACCCCCCTCCACAAAAAATACTGAAGCACCACCCCAGAAATAGGCACAATACGGAGGGTTTTTGTAAAAGGTGGGAGACGACCATTTTTTAAAAATCAGATCCACAGATTTTCCATAGATACTTATAGACGATAACAAAGAAAATTGCAGTTTTTCGCCACAGAGAGGTTTGCTCTGGCGCCCCCCATCAGCGCCAGGGGCCCTAATAGGGCAGGGTATGTTTGCCCTGCCCCTATGTATTGTCTTTTAACTTTTATCTAGGAAAGGGATCTACGTCTCTAAAACTACTGAACACACCCCAAATCACAAAAAGCAAGCTTTCTGGACCAAAGATCTAGCTTTCTGCCACATTCGGTGTAGTTCTGTTCAGCCATTTTGGCTGTAGCAATGCCTAATTTTCCTGTGGAAAAATGAACGGCGAAAACGCATTTTGGCGCCCAATCTTTTTCTCCGCCATAATCACCCTGCAACTTTCAAGGAAAGATCTGAGGTAGATGAGACTTTTCTTTGGGAAAGTTTTGGGAAGATTCATTAAATGGCACATAAAGTAATAAGCAAACCAAAAAATAATTTTCCTATGAAAGGGAAGTCAAATCTAACAACTGAAGTGAAGATATGGTTAGCCTTCATTATAACACTTCAAAATATGTTTAAAAAACCTCGGAAATTCAGCTAAAAACACAGATAAAGTGCAATAATGTTTTTTATGATTTTAGACTGAATCCAAAAAGACACTGAAAGTATCATCATTCCATGGGTGACCAACCCTGCTGCGCATAGTTTTAAGCTAGGTGAAACTCAGAGCCAGGCCTCCATCCAGGCCTTGTGCTAAGCATTCTGTGGTGGAGCAAGACCTGTAGTGCACAGTTGTTGGCCTCACGCAACAGTGTTGGTTGCAAAGACTTGCCTCCAGACCATGTCCCCAACGCCTCCACATTGGCTTACACACTCAGCACATGTCCTTCTGCCATGCACAATGGGGATTGGCACAATAGACTGCCCAATTTCCAGGACCCAATGCAAATCTCCATGTGAGGACAACAATGACAGTGCATGACTTTTGGGTGTGTGTAGCAGGGGTTGGCCTCAAGGACTTCACCCAATCCTCTAAGGACATGTAACCATTGGCCAAATGCTACATTAATGTACTGATTTTCTTTCTCCATTTTTTTCTGAATACTTCAACATTATGCTGGATATGCAAATCCTGAGGCCCAGGAGGATCTGTCAAATCAAGGGAGCGTCTGGAATTTGTGCATAGGGTATGCGATCACTGAGATAAGCCTAACTTTTTATAATTATTTTTTACCAGGAGGATCCCTTTACGGCCACCCCACAAGAGTTTGGGGTAAGTAATCCCTGCCCCCAAATGCACCTTTTTCATTTTTTTCCCCAACATGATGTTCTGTACACTATGTTGGGCAATGGCAGTGGCAACATACATTTTTGGATGATAGCAAGCCAATCAGATAATGGCAGATGCAGCAATCTAAAGCTGCATTCGAGTATCCACAACGGATGATGGGAGAATAGGCTCCCTCCTTCAGTGGTGTGTGGAGGATCCACAAATTAACGGTCCACATTTCTCTAAAACATAACCTCTTCATGCTACGACTAACACACTTTTTAAATTCTAATTTCATAAAAATTAGTAAACAAATTTACACCAATCCAATTAAAGGCACTTCTTGACTAAAGTTCTATTTTCATGCTAAGAATGGCATAATTCCGTTCAGCCATTGTTTTCTGAATCAAGGAGCAAAGAGTTCTATGTAATTAAAATGGTAAACATCCCTTCCTCCCATTCCACGATTCTAAGGTCCCCATTTGATAGATCTACACAAAATCTGCCATGATGAACCTAAAGTGGATACATTTAAAAAGAAACCTCTCATGTCGAATTATCCAATCAAATGGTCATTACTGAGTTGATGAGACTTAAAAGGGAGCATGGCGAATATATTTGCTTGCATTAACATTGAACAGGCATAGTAGAAAGCAGTGGCGTAGCTAGCACTTTTGCCACCGGGGTGATCCCAGGGTTTGCCACCCAGGGATGGCCGGTGGAGGTAAGAACAGGGGGTGGTATTTGGTATTTTGATATTTGATATTTGGAGGGGTATTTCTAGAGCGCAGACGTTCGCTCCGGAAGGAGCATCATGGCGCTGTAAATCCTGTAACCAGTTCACGGAGTGAAAGGAGGGGGAGGCTAGATGGCAGCTTTAGTCCAATCGTCGGAAAGATTAAAAATCCACATTTTGAGGAGCTTCCTAAAAGGTTTCTCGAGTGTCTGAAGTCTGAGATGCCTTGGCATGCTGTTCCAGGCTCTAATAGCCAGGGTGCTGAGAGTTTTTCCGCCTTTGGACTTCAGATTGAATTTAGTGGGGGTCATGAAGTTTTCTTGTGAGGATCTGAGGGAGCGGCACGGAGTATAGTGAGGGAAGCGTCTAGACAAGTAGGACGGACCAGATTTGTTGAAGGCTCTGAAGGCAACAATGAGAATTTTGAAGAGTATTCTCTTGTGCAAGGGGAGCCAATGTAGGGTTTTAAGAGCTGTAGAAATAGAGGATTTGCGTGGAAGTTTTAGGACAAGACGAGCGGCAGTGTGCAGGACACTTTGAAGTTTCGAAAGAGTGGACTTTTTGGTCCCTGCCAGAAGACCATTGCAGTAATCTACTCGAGAGAGTATAAGGGCTACCGCCACAGTCTTTCTGGAGTCGAGCGGGAGGAAATCAAAAAACTTTCTCAGGGACTTAATTATGCCGAAGCATTTTCCTGCTACGGTCGAAACGTGGAGATCGAAAGAGAGCTCAGAGTCGAAAAGGACCCCGAGGTTTCTGGCCGATGAAACTGTCTGAGGTGGGGCAGCAGAATTGTCAGGCCACCACAGGGCAGGGCAGGACAGGGCAGGGCAGAAAGAAGCATTCTTTCCGATGGGAAGGATCCCGGTTTTATTCGAGTTGCAGCGGAGGTGGTTAGCGTCCATCCATTGGAAAACTGCTGTTAGGCAGCGTTTCAGATTGAGCTCTGCTGTATTGGAATTGTCGTCTAGGGGGATGATAAGCTGAGTATCGTCGGCATAAGAGGTGACGGTTATGCCGAACGATTCTACAAGGGTAAAAAGAGGGATAAGATAGATATTGAAGAGGTGGTGACAAACAACGACGAGTGGGGGGAAGGGGCACATGACGACGATAGGGTAAAGTGCCAGCCAGGGCGGACCACCTCTCCCCTTACCCCACAGCTACACCACTGGTAAAAAGCTTATTTCTAACTTATTGAGAAGCAGTTATGGTTAACTGTCTAGTGAAAGTGCAGCTGTACAAGACTGACAGTCACAGTAAGGTTATTGTTTGCACACCGGTAGCAAAGGAGCAAACAATCATCATTTCACTTTAGAAATCCTGTATTACTAGAGGCATGTGCTGGTTAATGACCATGAGTAATTTAATCACATCATGCACATAATGGGGGTTATGGCATGTGGTTACAGTCAAAGCACCAGAAAGGAGTCTGTGGAGGCGTGTGGGTGAAATTTTACCCAAGTCAAAGAAGCACAGTAGAACCTCCAGATAACTCTACAAAGAAACATTTTGTAACATGCCATCCTTGTTGTCATGTCAAGTGTAATCAGTGATACTTCAGACAGGGGATTATCTTAACTAATGATAATGTGTGAACATTGGAAACCATAGCGTATAGACAATTTTAAATATAAGCCAAAGTTGTAGGTTCTTTATGGTTTCCTACGTCAAGTTATTCTGTTCCTTGCAATTAATATGTGTGTGTGTTTGTGTATGATGTATGGCAAATGTCTGGGACTTGATGTGTCCGCCTTACTCCAAGCACAATACTGCAGGAGTATCTGCGAAAGGATGTCAGGTGTTCAGAAGTGATACAGCAACAGCTCATGAATACATTTTAAATCTAAAGATGGTCAGGAGAAAAATTGCCCAGATCCTCACTCCTCCAACACCCAACTCCCACTGGTGCAGTCCAGATTAATGTTGTCGTATTACGAGGATACTCTTCAATGATCAAGAAAGCAGATGTTTCCAATCAGGATGTACTCAAATACTTTCAGAGTTGTGTTTTACTTCATTTCATATTTGAGGTAAAAAAAATCTTCAATTGAAGTATCCCCACAAGCCAGCATGTGTTTGAAGGTACGGTCTCTTTTTCATGGCTGTAATGAACATATAGGTACATGGATATGTGTCAAATCATTTAAAAGGGATAACATATATACATGATTGTCTTACTATGCAATTAGTTCCAACTAGTCAGGCAAACAATGCCTATATTCTCAATATGTGATATTTCAATCAATCAATCAATCAATCAGGGGCTTATTGGCCCACTACTCACCCGCAAGGTTCTCAAGGCGCTGGGGGGGCCTCCGGATCAGTCGAAGAGCCAGGTCTTGAGGTCCTTTCTGAAGGTGTGAACGTTTGGAGAGCGTCTGATGTTCACGGGGAGCTTGTTCTGGTCTTGGCTGCGATGTAGGAGAAGGTTATCCCGCCTGTTTTTCTTCTGCGGATGCTGGGGACCTGTGCCAGGTTGAGGTCGGCTGAGCAGAGGTTCCTCTTGGGTACGTGGAAGGAAAGTCTCTAGTCGAGGTATTCGGGCCGATGTTGTGGAGGGATTTGTAGGCGTTGCTATTTACATATCAAACCCCTCAAAAATATAAATAAAAAGTAGACCTGGGTGGAATTATAATTCTGCAAGTAGAAATGGTGACATTTTGTGACTTTGCGTTGCTCTTGTAATATGGAGGTCCCGCTAAATTCCTAAAAAAAGAATTCATCATCATCATCATCATCAGATAACTTTATTTCCAATCAGAATGTACTCAAATACTTTCAGAGTTGTGTTTTACTTTATTTCATGTATGAGGTAAAAATTATCTTTAATTGAAGTATCCCCACAAGCCAGCATGTGTTTGAAGGTACAGTCTCTTTTCCATGGCTGTAATGAACATATAGGTACATGGATATGTTTCAAATCATTTAAAAGGGATAACATATACACATGATTGTCTTACTATGCAATTAGTTCCAACTAGTCAGGCAAACAATGCCTATATTCTCAATATGTGATATTTCAATCAATCAATCAATCAATCAATCAATCAGGGGTTTATAGGCTCACTACTCACCCGCGAGGGTCTCAAGGCGCTGGGGGGGCCTCTGGATTAGTTGAAGAGCCAGGTCTTGAGGTCCTTTCTGAAGGTGTGTAGGGTTGGAGAGCATCTGATGTTCACAGGGAGCTTGTTCTGGTCTTGGCTGCGATGTAGGAGAAGGCTCTACTGCCTGTTCTTCTTTTGCGGATGCTGGGGACCTCTGCCAGGTTGAGGTCGGCAGAGCAGACGTTCCTCTTTGGTACGTGGAAGGAAAGTCTCTCGTTGAGGTATTCGGGCCGATGTTGTGGAGAAATTTGTAGGCGTAGATATTTACATATCAAACCCCTCAAAAATATATATAAAAAGTAGACCTGGGTGGAATTATAATTCTGCAAGTAGAAATGGTGAAATGTGTGACTTTGCGTTGCTCTTGTAACATGGAGTTCCCGTTAAATTCCTAAAAAACTAATTTATCATCATCATCATCGTCAGATAACTTTATTTCGATCACAAAGATCCAAAAAAATACACAGCACAGATAAGTAAAATCAGAAGTGTAAAAACATTACCAGATAAATATTTACAAAATTCCAGTGCCATAAAATAGTGTAAAAAATACAGCGCATACAACAACTTAAAAAAGGGTAAAGTGCTGTGCTTCATACTATACATTTTCCACTCCTGATCTACAGTGCACACAAAAATCTTGAGAGGCCAAAAACCATTACTCTTTGTGTGTCAATACACAAGATTCTCATCACCTCAAGGTAGTATCTCGGGCCAGCCAGTCTGTATAGCGGGAGTATCCATTTTTTCCTTAAGGATTTATAATGTGGGCAAAAGAAAAAGTAGGTGAACAATTGATTCCGAGTATGCTTTGCAAACAGGGCAAAGATCTTCAATAGCAATGTTACAGAGCCACTTAGAACAAAAGAGTTTGGTAGGTAAAGTCTTATAACAGAACTGTAAAAAAATGTTTGCGTGCCAGTGGGGGAACAATTCATCAATACTAGTCTCAAAATAAGGAACAGGTTTAAAATTAAAAAAATCATTAGTCAAACTACTCACAGGTTTTGCGAGTTCCTTTTCAGATATCAATTCCTAGTACATTTTTTTTAGTTTTGCCCTCGAAGTCCGGACCATACTTTCCGGGTTAAACCAGAATGCCTCCTTCCTCTACCTCCCCAGTAAATCCCTCAGAGAGATTAACCACATAATCAAGGTAGCCCTGGAGAATTTCAGAAGGTCAGATAAGGCCTCTCGATAGGTTTTCAAGTTCTTCCACAATCCATATCCTATACCAAAAAATAGGAACTTTATAGTTCAGCTTGTGTACCAGCTGTCTGTGGGCAAGGTCCAAGGACAAGAGTATCAGGAGGAGCTAGAGGGGAGATCTACCAATGATCTTAAAAAACGATTTTCAAAAAGAGAAAGGAAGTTTGTGTTACCTGTGCCCCACCTAGGACCTTGATGATATAAATTTCAAGTACTGGAGCAATTTGGCGACAGACCATCTTCCTATGGATTTTGCTAATGTGAGTGGACTGATGGGTTAGGTGTAATTTAACTTTCTAAATGTGGGTAGCCCAGTGAATTGATAGAGTCAGACGAATACCTAAATAGTCAAAAACTTGAACTTGCTCCATTTTAATACTACCAGCGAACCCAGGTCTTTGGGTCGATTTGGCCATTCCTCTGTTAAAAATCATATACTTGGTTTTGGCCTTATTTAGAACCAGGCCAGCTCATCGCAGAACCTTATAAAATCGATCAAAAGTTGTTGTAAACCCTGCAGCAATTTAGAAATCAAAAGGGTGTCATCGGCGAAGAGTAGTGTGGGCACTCTTCTTTCACCAATTTGAAGGGCATCATACCCATCCTTATCTAAAAATACAACCACCCCATTAATAAAAGAGTAAAAAGTGTGAGGGCCAACACACATCCCTGTCTCACTCTAGGTTGGACTGGGAAAGTTCCAGTTATTTTCCCCCCACCTGACCTGTGCTGCGTTAGATGAATGTAATCTAATTAAAATGTCTAAAAGATTTCCCGGGGGCGTGACCAAGATGGCGGCTCGATAGGACACACAAATGTATTCCTCCGGCTTCGCCACAATTTAGCTTTGTTTTGCAGCCCATTCCCGGTCATAATTCCTAGTGGGGAGGAGCGGGCAGAGAAGAGGAACAGAGGCTCTGCTGGATTGATTTAGTGTGGCAACATTTCCGAACCCTCTAGACCTGAGAGACGGAGGTGGAGACGGAGACGGTCCGAGTGTAGCATAGCAAGGGCTGTAAGTGCCTGGGGTGACCAGAAAGGCAGGCCGGGGTGAGAGCAAAGTGACAGCATGCCAGTGCCGACCCCCGGGACTTGTAGTAACTGACCTGGTGGTGGGAAGCTGTGGACACAGAGGAGCCTGGACTTGTGGTGGTCTGTATAGACGGAGGTGGGATAGCACCCACCATCTTGACGCCTGCAGCGATGGTCCAGGGCTTGTTACAGCAAGGTGCTACACATCTCCATAATGTGTGCGGTCCTGATCCGGAGGGTTTTGGACCCCCAGGGAGTTTCGGTACGGCCATCCCCTGACAGGGACAAGCAGTAGATGTGATTCCTGCACTGGGGCTCGGAGGCAAGAGACGGACAGCTGCCATTTTGCGACCTGAGGACGGTCGGAAGATCTTCAGGCCTATCAATGCCTACCAGGTGTGTGGTTGAATTCCTGGCAGCATTAGGGGACAATGTTCACTGCCCCTTGCGCCCCTACAGCCTCTGAAGGAATAAAGCTGCCCCAGCTCGCTGTGATGTTTTGAAGGAGTCAGACCCCCCCCCCCCGTCGTGGACCTTCTTAAGCAACTGGAGACCCGTGCAACTGGGATGAGGGGGCTCACGAGATAAGCGGCAGAAGATCTGGAGTACCCTGGGGGCACAACAATAACAGGTGCCCTTAGGACACTCGCCCACATATGCACTTGGCCATGGCTTGGGTCAAGATATCTGGCGGTTTCCGGTCAGCCTGCGAAGGGGAGCACAGCCTTAGCTCTTTCCAGCGCAATGTAGTCAGTGGACCGCCCCGTATCAGACCTTTATAAGTGTCTGGAGTTATTGTAATCTGTATTAAGGAGTACGGCGGGCCAGCTGCAGAAGGTGCATGATAGTTTGTGGGCCCAGCAATACTAACTGACATTGGGACCTCCGGGGGCTGTAAACTCTCCGAATAGCAGCCGCCTCTAGTCTGGACACAGCATAGCCTGCAGAGAGGCCTCAGATTGACAGGGCAATACACAGAAAGTGAGTAATCATGCTTAGAGTGCCCATCCAGACTACAGCTGCAAGCTCTCATTGAGGCTAACAAGAAGATCCAATACAAATCCGAGGGACACTGCATTGAGGGTCACGAACAGTGCGAGTGAGTGAAAGTTCTGGCATTCACAGGACCCGGTGGGTGCACGGCCACCTGAGAAACATCAGCAGGTGCCACACATTAACATGGCCTCAGTTCGTACAAAGAAAGACAGGTCCCTGAAAGAAATGCTGTTGAAGCATACTGGGGCTTCTGGCCTGGCAGGTGGCACACACAGTGAAGAGGGCTAGTCGGTAGAAGGTGTTGATGGACCGGCAACAAGGGCTTTTATGACAGAGCTGTTTTCATCTCTCAAAGAACATCCAAGAACTGTAACACCAGGTCTCCACTGACCTGAAAGAAATCAGATGTGTGACCACCTTGGAGGAACATGAAACTAGTAGGGACAAGGAGATTGCTATGAAGCAACAAGACTTGATTTGCCTCCAGGAGCAGCACTTAAACATGCAGCACATGCTGAGGACCTTGGGAATAACTCTCAATAAAATGGTATAAGGATTAGTGGACTATCTTGGCGGGTGGAGGGGGACGATCTTGGGGCATATGTCCTCACCCTTTTTCAACATTTGCTGGGCAGCGATAACACCAAAGACATACATATGGATCAGGTACACACGGTGGGACTGCCCAGAGGGGAAATGGCTCTACCACCAGATATCCTTGTGTGTGTCCGCGATTTTCTGCTCAAAGAGAAGCTTTTTTGCAAAACCTGAGAGACCAAGCCTATCCAATTTCAAGGTCATACTCACACATTTTTCCAGGATCTAGCGAAGTCTACCTTGAGTAAAAGGTGAGAATTTTGAGTCATAATCTCCCACCTCTGTGAACAAGGCATCTCGTACTCCTGGGGCCATCCCTTTCGAATCATCTTCAAGTACCAGGGTAAATTGAGGCAGCTTTGTTCCCTTAAGGAAACACTTGAGGTGTTGGGGTTGACAAACATCTCGGTAGTCCAGCAAGAAGGTGGACCCAGTGAGTTCTTCACTGAGGCTCAGACGATGGCGGTACATAGGGGCAGCCTCCAAGCTCAAACCAGACCCAGAGATGATTGCAAAAGAAGGGGAGGTGGTGCTCAATTTGCTGTTCCAACCTCCAGACCGCCCAATCTCCCCTTGAAATATCTCACCAAAGATGCTCCGGGATGGTATACTGGGGTGGACTCACTGAACCAGCTCCCGGATCCAATGAAGGACACAATCTCGCTGAATGACAGAGACGAACCGGAGACGAGGTGCCACGTCATAAAATCTGCTTCTGTGTCATGACCCCTATGGGTCTCTCTTTACAGACAAACTCTTGTCATTCTTTGTTCTACTTGTTTGGGGAATTGGGGGGTTTACTATGTTTTTAGGAATTGTTGTTTTTCTTTTTTTGGGTTTCTGCACCAGTTGGTATTGACCACATCTGTCCTCAGCTGCTAACGTTAGTCCACAATGGTTCGGGGGTTCAGAAGGGGAGAACTGCACATCAGCTGGCGTACAGATCTTAATTTCAAACTACAGGTAGTAATCTAAAGGTTTTAAACCGTAATGTTAGCAGAGTGAATAATCTGGTGAAAAGGTCTGCCATCATTTCCCTGTTGGAAAACTCACGTGGGGATATTTGCCTTCTGCAGGAGTCTCACCTCCTCTCTAGAGACACTATGCGCATGCGCACACAACGCGTCCCACAGCAGTTCTAGTTCTCCGGCCCAACCATGAAAAAAGGGCTGGCAATCCTGATCCGAGCACATTTCCCGGGTAAGGTAGTGGCTACTTTAGCTTAAGTATGCGGGCATCTTTTGGCTTTTCGAATTTTATTGGAGAACACATACATCACACTGGCCTCTATCTACACCCCAAATACCCAACACGAATTGTTTACTCTTAAAGCCTTAACAGAGGTGTTGACATCTCCAGATGTGGCTGCCCTTGTGGGAGGTGACCTTAACCTCGTGATGGATACAGATATGGATCGCTCTGGACAGAGGTCAGTACAGGCCAAGGCCTTCTCTTCCGTGGGTTTGAAGTGGTTTGCAGATAGTGGTCTTCCAGATGTCTGGTGCTCGTATCACCCTGGAGGGAAAGATTATACATATTACTCTGTGGCCCATAAATCGTATGCTCGGCTGGATCACTTTCTTGCCTCTAGACCACTGGCTCACTGGCTAGTAGACTTTTCTATAGAGCCTAGATCTCTCTCTGACCACGCTTTAATCTCGGTCAGCATTCATGCACACCATGGCCAGACAAATCCCCCTAGCTGGCGCTTGAGGGAAGGCCTCTTGCATTCTCTAGAGGTCGTGGCTGCGATGAAAATCAAGCTGATAGAATACTTACAGATTAATGATGTGGGGGCCGTGTACTTGGCGGCTGTCTGGGAGGCATTCAATCAATCAATCAATCAAATAATTTGTAAAATGCACTACTTACCCGCAAGGGTTTCAAGGCGCTGAGGGTGGGGTGCAGTTGCTACTGGTCGAACACCCAGGTCTTGAGTCGTCTCCTGATGGTTAGAAGGTCTTCGGTTTGTCCTGGGTTGAGGGGGAGGGTGTTCCAGGTCTTGGCAGCACTGTGGGAGAAGGATCTGCCTCCGGCTGTGGTTCTACAGATCCGTTGGATGGTGGCCAGGGAGAGGTCTGCAGAGCGGAGATTCCTGTTGGGTACGTAGAAGGAGAGACGACTGTTGAGATAGGCTGGGCCGGTCTTGTGGAGTGCCTTGTGTGCGTGGATCAAGAGCTTGAAGGAGATTCTTTTGTCGACGGGAGCCAGTGCAAGTTCCTCAGTCTGTGTTCAGCTTAAGGCGGCTATCCTCCATCCAGTCGGCGATGGCCTTCATTCCCTGGTGGAGGTTGGCTTTGGTAGTGAGGGGGTCCTTGGTGAGGGAGAGGATCAGTTGTGTGTCGTTGGTGTAGGAAATTATATTGAGGTCGTGATGTTGGGCGATGCTTGCGAGATGCGCCATGTAAATGTTGAAGAGCGTCGGGCTGAGGGAGGATCCTTGCGGGATACCGCAGATGATCTCAGAGGCTTTGGATCAGAAAGGTAGAGGCTGACTCTCTAGGTTCTGCCGGAGAGGAAGGAGGAGGTCCAGTCCAGGGCCTTGTCTCAGATCCCTGCGTTGTGGAGTCGTGTGCATAGTGTGCGGTGGCAGACAATGTCGACAGCAGCGGAGAGGTCCAGAAGGATGAGGGCCGCCGTCTCGGCATTGTCCAGTAGGACCCTGATGTTGCCTGTGGCGGCGATGAGTGCGGTCTCGGTGCTGTAGTTGCTGTGGAATCCTGACTGGGAGAGGTCCAGGATGCTGTTGTCTTCGAGGTAGCAGGTGAGTTGGGTGTTGACTATCTTCTCGATGACCTTAGCTGGGGACGTAAGCAGGGAGATGGACCGGAAGTTTTTGAGTTTGCTTGGGTCTGCCTTGGGTTTCTTCAGTAGGGCGTTGATCTCAGCGTGTTTCCAGCTCTCAAGAAAGGTTGTGGTCTCGAAGGAGAGGTTGATGATGTTGTGCAGGTAGGCTGCAATGGAGCTGCCGGCTTTGTTGAAGATGTGGTGTGGAAGAGGGTCAGGCGGCGAGCCTGGAGTGGATTGTGCCCATGGTCTTGATTATGTCTTCAATGCTCATGTTGGCCCAGGTCAACAGGGCGTCGTGGTCGGTGTGGTGTGGAGGGTCCGGCATGATGGAGCCAGTTAGGGTCATCCGGGGGTTGAAGCTGTCGTGGATGTCGGTGATCTTGCAGTGGATGAAGGTGGTGAGGGAGTTGCACAGGGCTTGCGACGCCTGGATGTCGTTGGAGCTGGGGTTGGAGAGTACCTTCACAATGTTGAAAAGCTCCTTGCTGTTGTGTGCATTGTTGTCGAGGTGGTCTTTGAAGGAGGTCCTCTTGGCAGTCCTGATGAGGTGGTGGTGGTTGCGGATGGCGTATTTCTGGGCTGCACGGCTGCCCGGTGACGTCTCGCTGTGCCATATGTTCTCCCACCTCCGTCAGGTGCGCTTTGACGCTGGGAGTTCCGGGGTGAACCAGTTGGCTCGACTTGCTGGTGTCTTTGGGGGTTTGCTTTTTCAGCGGGGTTAAGATGTTGGCGCAGTCGTCCATCCATTGCCTGAGGGTGCGCGCACCAATGTCGGTGTTGGAGGGGTTGAGCGGTGGGTTGAGTGCAATTTTTGTCTGTAGTTGTGCTTCAGTGATTTTGCCCCAGCAGCGACGGGGGGTCTGTATGGAGCGGTGATGTACGGCGGATTTCCGGAAGGCGAAGTGGATGCAGTGGTGGTCGGTCCAGGTGGGTTTGGAGACGTGGCTGAAGGAGACCTGGGGGCTTGAGGAGAAGATGGCGTTGAGCGTGTGTCCGGCGATGTTAGTCGGCATCGTGACGAGCTGTTCCAGTCCAAGGTTTGCAAGGTTGTCTATCAGGATGAAGGAGTTGCTGTCGTTGTTGTCCTCCAGATGGATGTTCAGGTCTCCGAAGAGGATGTAGTCGGTAGAGTTTAGTGCGTGCTAATGAAGTCGGCAATGGCATCACAGAATAGTGGTCGGGTCCGGATGGTCTGTGGATGAGGGTGCCTCTTAGGGTGGTCTTGGGGTCTGTGTGGATCTGTAAGTGCATGTGTTCGGCGGTGCTGAGAGTGTCATCGGTGTTTGTAGAGACCCTGATGATCTTCTTGTGGACGATGGCGATTCCTCCTCCGACTCCGTTGGTGGGGTCTCTGTGGGCAATATTGTATCCATCGGGGATGGCTATGGCGATGTCTGGAGAGGAGGCTTTGTTCATCCACGTCTCGTTCAGGAAGGTGACGTCTGGTGATACGGTGTCGAGTAGGTCCCAGAGCTCGACGGCGTGTTTGCGTGCGGAGTGAGTATTGATCAGGATGCATCGGAGCTGGTGGAGTTCTGTCTTGGCGGGTGTCTCTGTGTCTTTGATGCAGGAGAAGCTGCAGTTCCAGCAGACGAAGGGACAGTGGGTGCGCTTTGGGGTGGTCCTGTAACAGGTGAGAGTCCGTCCTGGGTTCAGAGCATTGATGGTGTTGTCGTAGTATTGGAGGCGGTCTTCATGGCTGGATCGGGAGGCAGGGCTTCTGCCGCTGGGTGCGGTCCAGGCGCAGACGGGCTTGCCTTAGGTGCACCTTCTGTGCGCCAGCGGCACGCCCGCTGCGCGCGGTCGCCATTTAAGGGGAGGTGGGAGGGAGGAGCAGCTGGGAGGCGGGTGGCAGGGGACAGCGAATAGATACGGAGGGGGCGAGCCGCAGGCGATGCAGCGGTGGCAGTGAGAGCAGCAAGGGGGGCGAGCTGGAGAAGGCTAAACAGGCCGTGGGGAACAGGAGAGGCAAATGGCATTCAAGGGCAGCAGAAGGCAAAGGCAGGTGTAGCTGCAGCGGGGGGGATTGACCTTCCAGGCAAGGTCAAAGTTCGCTCTCCTCACAGCACAGCATCCGCTATTTAAGGGGAGGTGGGAGGGAGGAGCAGCTGGGAGGCGGGAGGCAGGTGGCATGGGGCAGCGAATGGGCACAGAGGGGGGCAGGCCGCAGGGGATGCAGCAGCGGGAGCGGCGAGGGGGGCGAGCAGGAGAAGGCAAATGGGCAGTGGGGCACAGAAGAGGCAAAAGGCACACATGGGCAGCAGAAGGCAAAGGCAGGTGGAGCTGCAGCAGGGGGGGCACCTACCAGGAAAGGTCAAGGGCATTGAAACTAGTACTGAGAGGAGAATTTATCGCAACCTCTGCAACAGAGAATAAGGTCCGGTGAGAAAAGCGACAAGAGATGGAGCATGGAGTAGCGGAGATGGCATCAATACACAAAAGAACAGGGGCTCCAAGGGTGTGGAGAGAACTAGAGAAGAAAAGGCTTTTATTGAAATGTTTAGACCTAGAAATGGCAGAATATGCACTTCTCAGAGATCCCAGAATCTCCACGACATCCTCAATGGGGAGTTTAGCTACCTCTTCTAGCTCCAGGTGGACTTTACTTTTAACAGTTTCAAGGGCTCCCGGATGCTCCTCCACCCAATCCCACTTAATTGAGCTTACATTATTGGTTATAGAAAGAACACCCAAGTCTGGCCATCCCCTGATGTCAGGTTGTGGAGTGTTCGTAAAAGTAAAAGTTCAAGCAAGAGCGTTATGGTCACTATCAAACCTTTTAACCACCGCCATATCATCGACTAGGGGCCAAAGATTGAGAGTAACCAAACAATAATTAATTCTGCTTGTGTGGCCAGGTCTATTAAAGTACACTCTCCTTTGGGATCAGACATAGTTCTCCCATTTGTTTCTGTTAAATCATGTTGTAGGGTTATGTTATGTTAATTAAAATTTATAAAGCGCACATACGCCCATGGGCTTCTTGGCGCTGGGAAAGAGATTAATAACACAACAAGGAAAATACCAATAACAATCACTACTCAAGGTATGCCTGTGTGAAAAGCAGGGTTTTGTAGGTCAGTCGGAAAGTAAGGAGGTCCCTACTCTGTCTAAGAGTCAGAGGCAAAGATTTCCACAAGGAGGCTGCCAAGAAGTGGAAACAACTGCCTCCCTGTCGCTTTCTCCTAAACCGGGGTACCTCCAGTAAATCTTTATGGGCTGATCGCAAACTACGCGAGGGGGTGTATCTCCCTATCAGCGGCCTTATAAACAGTGGGCCCTTGCCTTGTAAGGCCTTGAAAATAATGCACCCTGCTTTAAAAGCCGCTCTCTGGGCCACAGGTAGCCAGTGTAGTTTCTCAAGTCCTGTTTTGATAGATTCCCATTTGGGTACCTTACAGATCAGCCTGGCAGCTTGATTCTGAAGATATTGCAATCTTCTGAGTTGACCTGCAGGCAAGCCCAGATATAGGCTGTTAGAAAAGTCAATATGGGAGAGGACTAGGGCAGTGACTACTTGGATCAAAGCTGAATGAGTAAGGAGGTGTGCAATTTTTTTTATTTTTCTTAATTGGAAAAAACCTGAGGAGACCACTGTTCCGATCTGTGATTTTAGGGAAAGATCCTCATTGATGGTCACTCCCAGACTCTTTACCGAGTGCGACTTTTTGGGAGGGAGGCCCATGTCTAAAGGCCAGAAATGAGGGCCCCAACTAATCTTGCTTTTCCCAGGCAAGATTAGCTCAGTCTTTCCTGGGTTCAGTTTAAGATGGTTTGAGGACATCCACCTCTGAATGTGGGTCACAGTTGCCTGAAAATCCTCAACAGCATCGGGCGAGTTTAATGTAAAGACTAACTGTAAGTCATCTGCATAGTTGTATGTAGTTACTTTGTAATTTCTCAGTGAAAACAATAAAGGCCTCATGTACAAATTAAATTAAAAAGGAGACAAAGAGGAGCCCTGGGGGACCCCGCAGAAGGAAGTGATTTTAGAAGCTGTGAATGACCCTAGCCGAACAGACTGAGTGCGTTCCGATATAAAAGAATGCAGCCAGGCCAAGGCAGAATCTCTGAGGCCAGCCTGTTCGACACGGTTGACCAGAATGGAGTAGTCAACCGTGTCGAACGCTGCAGACAGGTCAAGAAGCACTAGAGCCTGATGGAGGTTATTATCGGCATTGGACCTCAGAGTGTTCTGGACGGCCAGTATCACTGCTTCTGTATAGTGGCAAGGCCGAAAGTCTGCCTGATTAGGTTGCAAATATTCAGAATCCTCTATGAATTTCGATAGGCAGTTGGTGACATGAGCCTCCAGGATCTTTGAGAGGTAGGGCAGGAGAGAAATTGGCCGATAGTTTGTGAGGTCAAGGGGGTCCTTACCGGGTTTTTTTATCAGAGAGATCAATAGGGCATGTTTAAAGCTGCGGGGGACCATTCCAGACAGGAGGGATTCGTTAAGCAATGGTAACATGCCATTAGGTATAGCATGTCCGATCTCCCTCATAATGTGCGGAGGGCACATGTCCTCGGGGGATCCTGACTTTACTCTGTTTAACAGAGCTGAGAAGGTTTTTAAGTCCTTGAGAGGGAAGGAGTGAAGTGTTAATGGATTATAAAAACAATCATCCAAGGTGGTGCACACAGGAAGTTTAGATATAGCTTGTTTGATAGTGAGTATCTTTTCACTGAAAAAATTATTTAAAGAGTCGCAGAGTGCTTGTGTAGGGACTACAGGAAGGGAGGTTCTATCGTCATTGCATAAGTCATTCACAATTCTGAAAATTTCCTTCGACTTGTTGGTAGATGTTAGTATTTTAGTCGAGAAATATTCAGTCTTGTGTTTAAGAAGGAGTTTTTGGTACCCTTTCCTAGCTAGACAGTAAGCTGCCCTAGCTTGTGGGCAATATTTTAATCGCCATGCTCTTTCTTGCTGACGAACTTCCAGCTTTAGTTTTTTTAGGTCAGGTGTAAACCACCTATGGGCATCCGCATTTCTTGAACTGCCAAAACTGATCAGGGGAGCATGATCATTAGTGGCTGTGTTTATCCATTCTCCGAGCCTA
Organism: Lissotriton vulgaris; assembly: GCF_964263255.1. Taxonomy (NCBI): domain Eukaryota; kingdom Metazoa; phylum Chordata; class Amphibia; order Caudata; family Salamandridae; genus Lissotriton; species Lissotriton vulgaris. The sequence continues at coordinate 1,348,770,738 of NC_141696.1, forward strand.
GAGTCCGCTACCTCTACGTCAGTGCTCAGTGAGGGGAGGGAAGTAGTTAGTGAGTTTAAAAATGCTGGCATGTCCACTGAATTCCATTTCCTAGTGGTCCTGCTGGCTTGTAGCCTAAATTGGGTGATTTTATCTATAAAAAATGAGAACCCTATAGTGTAATGGTCAGACCAACTGCAAGGTTTTATATCGATGGAGTGAATTGATAAGTTTGAAGTCCAAATTTGGTCGAGGCTATGGCCCTTCTGATGGGTCGAGGTGTTAATATATTGGGTCAAGTTAATATCATTTAGAAGATCTTTCATCTCTGCTGCTTGCAGATCTAATAATAGGTTATTGAACCAATAGTTTAAATCTCCAATCAGGAGTAATTTGGAATAGTTCGTAACTAAGAGGGCCAGCTGCTCTGCTAGGATGGCAGGAAATGTGGTCATTGTTTGTGGCGGACGGTACAGGAGAACCACTACCAGTGTTCCATTGATGGTATCTAGTTTGGTCACTATATTGTCTGAATTGGGCAGGGGTAGAGATGGTAATTGCCTGAGTTGATATTTTTTATTAATGATAATGGCCACTCCTCCCCCAACCTTCCCTAAGGGACGGATTGCTGATATGATATAGTAATCAGCTGGTAAAGCAGCTAAAATGTCGGGTAGAGAATCTGGGGTAAGCCATGTTTCTGTTAATAACAGCATATCCGGTTTCATGTCTGTTAGTAGCAAAAATATATCCGTCTGGTGTCTAGTCATTGAGCGGGTGTTTAAATAAATGCAGCTGAAATTGCATGTTGCGCCCGATGTGGTCGCATGCACTGAGTACTTAGGTATAGACTCAGCTGCCAAGGTACCAGAGTTACTGATACCAAGACGAGATGCTCGTTTCATCGTGTTGGGCGGCACTGGGGGGCACGTCATAGGGTTAGGTTTTAGAGCCAGTAGATCTGCAGATGAGTAGGTGAAAAAAAGCTAACACCTGGCTTCCATCTCTTCGTCCACCTGACTATTGGGAGATTTAAGTGTGGGATAGACCACAAACGGTCCCAATCCTCTGTCAAATCTGGAGGAGTAAGAACGAAGGGTTCAAATGTACAATTAAGATCACCTCCCACTAATACTGGAATGCCATCTGAATACTCAGCCAGTGCATGGTCTAAGATGCGTATTGTGTTAGTTTCCTCTAGGCCACGCACCAGTCTATTGTACATATTAATTCTAATCTCCAGCCACTATGCAAAGTCAACTCAAAAGCTAAAATGTAATGCAAATCAACATGGGGAGCTTAACTTTGGACCCCAGAGCATTTTACACCCAGACTGCTGGACCTCCAGAGTATCTACCTTGCTCTTTCCTAATGGCATCAATACTATAGGCAGAAAAAGCACTTCTAAATGGAGAAGACAAGCTCAAGGTTTTCTGGAATAGGATTGTGTCATAGGAGTCTACAAAGGAACACCAATCTAGGTCAGATAGTAATTTTGAAATCCCTGCCACATTCCAATCTAGAACCCTTAAAGAATGGTGAACTGATGCCACTCCTTCTACAATGCAGCACATAAGAGCCACACCCCTATTTGCATTAACAGTGGTTGGCTCACAACAAGTCTCAATACTAGTTTCCAGACCTTTAGGTGATGGGACTTCTAGTGAGGACATATTTGGTGGGGCCCTAGGTACCGTATGTTTTTGTCAAGGGTCATTCTATCACCAGGTTGCAGTCATCTTTGCCCATTCCCTTCTCCTCAAGGACAAGGGAACGGTCCAACCCATGCAGATCAAAGGCACACTGGTTCTAATCTTGCTGGGAGTCTATACCTAATAGAAATAGATGTGTTTGCAGGTGTGATAGGGCAGGAATCAATTGCCAAGTGACCAGTGACCATAACCTTCTCAAAGAGTCTAACTTCGATCGTGTCCCGTAGAGACCCAGGGGGACTAAATCTTTCTACAGAATTAATATATTCTCTAATAATAAAAATAACATTGGCGGGTAGATGTAAACCAGTGAATACCCTTATTTTTAAGGAATTCTGGTCTTCATACCCTGCCATATAGTGCTTAGGAACCTCATGACGTAGACCACATCTTGAGCACCCTGTTCACTAGACCTTGTGTAAACATCCCTCACTGACCCCTTCCCCAGAGTCCCTCAACAACCCAAGCGGGCTACGTGCCCTTCATTTAAAATCACCCTGCCTCTATGCAGAAGCCTAGGTCTGACCCTGGCATAGCCAACTACTAACACATTTCTTGCAGTTAAGCTAGATATATCATTGGGATGGTGGTTGCTAGTGTGCTCAGAGGGTTGGTATTAAGTGCTTGCAAAAGCAGCTTTATGCGAAGGGTCAATATTCCCAAAGCAATGGGATCCTATTCACCGATCATATGTTACTAGTTTAACAGCAGAAAAGGCAGGTGACAGAGACCCTTGGTGTACCATCTTCCTACAAGTTGTTCTCCCAGTTATGGTAGCAACCTCTTCTAAGTGCGGCAATCTCTTCTCTCAGTGACTCAATTAGTGATTTCAATACATGCACGTAACAAGCGGTGATTTTACAGAACTCCTCAGGATCATCTAATCCGGCTCCTGGTCCCCCAACCTCCTTATGGACAATAACATCAAATCTATCATGGTACTCAACTTGAGTCACATGTGCCACAATAGGGGACCCACTTGACAGAATAATGATGTAGTTGAATCAGAATCCGTGTCAGAAGGCCTTTTTACCGGACCCTTGGTCCACCCTTTAGTATGTTGGTTAAACTTTTGTGGTATTAACATTACTGTTTTTTGTGCTGGTGGCAGCTTAGGGGAGAAGGTTAACAGGGCTACAGGATTTGTGTCAGTACCTGTGCCGATTATTACTATGGTGGTATGTTGGCTCCTTGGTATGTTGGCTTAAGAGCTGGATTAATCAAGAACTAACTCTGAATCATGAGGTTATTAGGGATTGTTCCTCTATGGAGAGAGTTAGCTCTATCCCATGGTTACAACATGTTAAGTTATTTTTATATAAACCAGGGTGCCCTGCTCTCTTTGATTTCCCCCCAAAAAATAAGAAAAGAGGATCTGGTGAGGGTAAAGACACATTTCTTGAATTTATTGTCTGTAGAGAGAGAGGTGATTGTGCGTACAAAACCCTCAGTAAAAGCTTAGCTTCTGTGAAAATCCTCTCCCCAGATTGGAACGTATATGACAATAAGCCCTTCCATTGCTTTCTTTTAAGTAGATTTTGTTTTAATTTGATTAACTTTTTACTAGCCAACTCGCAAAGTTGGAGCAGGGTGAGCGACTTAGGCCCTTGCACTTGTGACAATTTTTCAACCCAGGTCAATATTCACTATATAATGTTTTGCGATCATTACAGTGTTATTCGTAGCAGGTTTTTACTTCCAATCTTACGTGGGAAAGGTTTTATACAGGTTAGACCTGCTTTACTTTATCTTCAGATGTTGAATGATCATTTGGAGATTTTTAACATTGCGAGCTACTTAGTTGCTGCTGTTAGACTTAGGAGAAAATGGTATCTCCTGACAAGTGTTCCGATTGTACCTGTATGACCAAATAATGTATGTTTTAATGCTGGAACTTTGTCTCAAACTGTTCATTATTTCTTATCTTAGCTGCTTGTTACTATATATGTATTAATGGTAACTCAGGTTTTTAGAGTAGTTATGAAATTTGACTTCAAAACGTTTTTTAGGTCGCCCATATTTTTTTATGATTTGTATTTTAGGTGTTTTTATTGTGTGGTGTAGTATGTTGTATGTGTTGTACTTTTATGGTTTTTATTAATAAAATGAAGTGGTTTTGACTGACTGACTGTTCTTACTAAACTATCTGTCCGAGAAGAGGGGCTCGGTAGGCCAGCAACAACCAAATTCCTACCATTAAGCCAAAATTGACTATATCCGGTCCATAGTCTCATGACAGACTGCACCAGAGGACTAGGGGGCGTATTACCAACGATTAGCGATAATTATCGCTAACTAGGCTTAGCAACGATTTTTTTATCGCTAAGCATCGCCGGAAATTATCGCTGAGATAACGTGCTATTAGCTACGTTTATCTCCAAAGCGATAATTTTTCCGGCAATAGCGTGAATATCGCTGAGAATACAGCGATATTCACACACTAGCGACTAAATGTTCTTAGCCATGTTATCCACCTCCCATTGGATAACATCGGTAAGAACTGGTCTGGGCAGGTGTTAGTTTTTTGGCGATATTGGCGCTTAGCGCGAATATTGGCATCGCTAAGCCTGCCTTGCTAATAGGGGGGACTGCTTTCAGTCGCTAACGGGTTGGGAACGCCCACTTTGCATGTCTTTAGCGATAATTATCGTTAACATGCAAAGCGGGCCTAAAAACCGCTCGCTATCGCCTGCAAGCTGTCACTAACTGCTGTTAGCGACAGCTTGCTAATAGGGCGATAGAATTTTTGCCGCAGAGTGGCCGAAAACTGCCACTAAAGCGGCGAAAATTGCCTATCGCCCCCCTTGATAATATGCCCCCTTTTTTTTGTATTATCCATGCCCTGGGCCCTATCCTGACCTTTTATTTCAACAATATTTCAATAGCTATGTTTAGGCCCTGTGCCCTGAAGTGTAAACACCCAACCACCGTCATAAAACCCTTGTGCACAAAAGGAGGTTGATAATCTAACATTAGTTTCAGATTTACATTAAAAGTAACATAAAGGTACAATAGTGGTAAGAAAGAGGCAAAGAACCAGCGATAAATACCAATTGGGGACAATTCAACCCCTCACTGTAACAAAGAAAACAGCGTACTACATAACCATGGGGGATGGCCCGCCCCCTCTTCTTGCCACTGACGGGTGTAGACGGGGCAAGCCCATAAGTGTCCCACGCTGCGAGAGCCCAAGACCGCCTTTTGCGCCCCCAGCACAAGGGAAGTGACGCTGGTAACCCCTGGCGCTATGCTGTGTGGGGGATGCAGTCCCCGGTGGATTCTGGCAGCTGCAGGCAAGTGGCAGGTAAAGAAACAACAATTACAGAGTCCTGAAGAGCGGGAGCCCAAGACCGCCTTAATGCACCCCTGGCACAAGGGAAGTGACGCTGGCACCTCCTGGTGAGATGCTGTGGGGTGGATTCAGTCCCCGGTGAATTTTGGTGATTGCAGCAAATGAAAGTCAAGGTAACAACAATTACGAATTCCAATTCATTCAACGGGATGATAGTGGAAAGAACGTGAAACTCAGAATGCAAACTGGAGAGCACATGTGAGATCTGGAATACCCTAGTTGAATTTCCATTCAGTGGGAGGACTTTCTGTGAGATTTTCAAATGCAGGCAGTTGCGAGCTGTTGCGGTTAGTAGGGTAGTTGCCGACAGGGGCGTAACACAGGCCCCCGGGGGTGGGGCGGACGGGCCGTGCTTCAGGGGCCCCCTCACTCAGACTCAGCAATGGAGCTAGCAAGAGCAACTGCAAGCCTCTTCATCACGCTGGTGAGCATGCTCCCCTTCAAAAATGCAGGGCCTCTGAGGCTGTCCATTAATTAAATGGTGAGGCGCAAGTTCAACTGCGCATGCGCAAGGCCCCGGTCGGGCCTCTGAGGCTCCCATTAATTAGACAGTGGGCGCGTGGCACACAGTTTACTGTCTTAGCATCTGTGCAGTTATCAGGGTGGGTGGGGCTGGCCTGACCCATTGTCGGGATTATTGTGAAGCATAAGTGCGTGTGACTTGAGGTGAGATATCCCAGGCAGGCCAGGACCATCCCAGCCACGCCAGAGACTAAGAAGGTCCCGGACCGTCCGTCACCGGCCACACCATAATTTAAAATATTGCTGCCGGCCAGGCCGCGGCCGCCCTCAGCCCTCCTCAGGTGAGTGTCTGTGTCTGTGTCTTACAGTACTAGGTTGTGTGTGTTGTGAAGCAGGCAAAGCAAGGACAAAATATACTAGAATCACTAAGACATTTATTTTCCCTAAAGGTTTCGTCCCCCTTTTTCTCGTTCCAAAATGGTGTTTGATTTGAGCTGCAGCCCATACTCAATTGCATGGAATTTTGTGGAGATTGGAACATTGGTTGTGCTACTGATGTTTGTATTAATTTAGGACCTAAACAATAAATTAGGAAACAAAAAACTGTGAAGCAAACAGTTGACTGAGCGGTCAGGATACGGGAAATATGAAGCATGCCTAATGTAGGTGTGGAGGTACAGGGATGGTATGGCTGGCTGGATGGATATAGCAGGAAATGACGAAAGGATAAATAAGCAATTGCTGGAATGAAGTGTATTGAAGTGTATTGGGCGTGTGGCCAGAGAGATTGCTCGCAAGGCAGCTTTTTGCAGTTTTGTAAGCAATGAGGTCTGCTCAAGGGACGATTTACAGGTAGCACAGCTCGGCCAGAAACACCTCAGTATCTGGGGAGCGAGACAGGAGAGGGAAACGAAATGTCAACCCACAGTTGGCTCACGCCAGACAATTAATCAGTGCTTGGCATGTCAAGAGTCTTTAGCATTCCGAATTTTACGATCCTAGAGAAGTTCAATGGCGTTTCAAAGACAAATAGCCAAGCAGTCCACTAGTATATGTAGTAGACCTTTATACTCTCCACCATTCCTATATGTCTCTTATCTTTGTGGAAATGTCTTACATGTATTCCCTGGTGGCCACATCTCAATGACTAGCTCTAGTCTTTCTTCTGAATTCTACATGGTTCTTAGTGGCTCTTATCTTTGTTGGGAGGTAATATCATTGTTTTGGCAGGGTGTGTGGAGAAAATCGTGCCAGCAACGGTTTTTAATGGGTGCTTTGTTATACTGGAAAGTGAGTTCCTATGTTGGTGGGAGAGCGAAAGAGATAATGTGCTCTCCTTGGGATCTTTAGACTCTGGTGCACGGATCTATCAGTTGACGGAGATGCTGTTATTTATATTGTCTTGAATCATTGTGAACAACTCATATGTACAGGGGCGTAACACGTGCCCCCGCATCTGCCGCGGTGTGTGGGGGGACCTGAACTGCATGGGGCCGCCTCAGCACAGGACTCAGGCCTGAGAGTTCCGGATTAACTCCGGAGGGGGGCCCCTCTGTGTACATTGCAAGGGGGCCACTTAGACTTTCGTTACGCCACTGGTTCCAGAGTAGATTTTCTACTTAAGCAGAAGCAAAATCAACTCTTTTATGACCTCATGCTCTTGCACACCGCGTGGTGCCTGCCGTTCTTGCTGATTTTTCATTGTGGAAAGTGCTATCAGCTCTAAAATTGGAGCTCGACATGCAATTTTGCGCCCATTTGCAGAATAGAACTCCAAGGAATCTGACAGAGTTTTTATGTAACTTAAAAATATTTCACCATCCTGTTTTTTTTTATATTTGCTTTCTCATTATGTCCGAATTATTTATTACTACTACAGGACAGCAATTTGTTGGGTGTGACAATGATTTTCGTTGATTACCTTCTGGCATGTTGTGTAATGCAGTGGGGAAGTCTTATCATTATGTGTACCTTTAAAAGCAATGGGACACACAGGAAAGAGGATTGTGCAATGAGAAATACCTCGATGGTTGAAACGTGCAAGCTATATTAAACGTTTGTGACCAAATACATCTGGAGTGTGGGCATTCTTTGCTGGCACAGCTGTGTTAGAATTCTTTGCATATTGTTACTGGAACTAGGCCTCTCCTTCTGTCCTACTAGTAATATGGACTACTCATGTACATGTTTCTTTTTACCAGGAAACTCAAACTCTTGAAAATCCACACACTGAAAGGGGACAGAGGGTGTTCAGGGCAGATCATCACCCTACACAATCTGATATGCCTTCAAATCTCTTATCCACTGGTGACATTGTGGGTTTAGCTTCCCTGAGGGAACTGAAACTAGGCAATAGGGACTGGACCTCTGAATGAGAACTTCTATGCTATCTGGATTTAGAGATTAATAGAAGGAGTTGTAGTGATTTCAAACCGAAATCCAGCTTTAACTACCCCTCATGATAACATTGACACCTTCAATGAGGCAGTCGTACATGACATTTTTGAACTAGGAGCTAGCAACATCAATCGTGCTACAGAAAATCTAACTAAAGGCCAACAAGCAGCAGTGGAATCCCTGAAAACAGTGACCTCCTTCGTTATCAAGACTTCTGATACAGGGGGGTGGGGGGGTTGCGGTTTTGTGGGATGTCAAGAAATACATGGCTGAGGATAAGAGACAACTGGGTTTTTCAGCCAGCTATGTCAAATCTAATGCTGGCCAATATGGTTAACCATTGATGTCTTTCATAATATGCTCTCGAATTGGTACTCACATGGACTATTGATTCAGGATGAATTGTTGTTTTTAACAGTTAAGAAACCTGTGACCCTCTGCTTCTAAATGTTGCTCAAAGTCCATAAGCACAGCACCAACCCACCAGGTAGACCGATCATATCGGCCAATGACAGTCTTGCAGAGAACACTTTGGTCTATCTTGACCATTTCTTATTCCCATATGTTTGCAGCCTATCATCTTACTGATGTGACAGCATGGATTTTATTTCCAAGGTTTCAGGTATTCCCTGGAAATCCAGCTACATCTTTGCAGTAGATGTTGTCTCACTGTAGACATGCATTCAGCACGACCTAGGCTTCAAGGCATGCAGGCATTTCTTCAGGGATAGACCTATATCATCCTATGACTCCACCATGATTCTCCTAGAGATGCTTCAGTTCTGTCTGGAGAACAACTATGTTTTGTTTGGGAATCAGTGCTACAGGCAGCTCACATGAACTGCCATGGACAGTTACTTTGTGCCCTGTTATGCCTGCATGTTCATGGGCTGGTAGGAATCTAACTGTATCTGGTCCGAGAAATTTGACATACATACATATATAGATGATATTTTCCTCATTTGGGATGGCCCACAAGAGAGTCTAGATGTGTTTTTGGATGGATTATCTATTAATGATCTAAACCTTAAGTTCACAAGCAAAACCAGCACCAACAGAATAGACTTCTTGGATGTGGTGGAAAAGCAGAACGAACCGACACAGACAAGCTTGCACAGGAAGGCGAGCGCAGGTAACAGCATCCTGCCTGCCAGTAGCCACCACCCTTCTAAACCTAATGGAGTGTCTCCTCCTGGGAACTCCTTAGGGAAACTGTAGCACACTGGAGGCATACAAGCAGGAGGAGGGAAATATGGTGATGAGTAAGTATGGGCGAAATTTGCGAATCCACGAATTCGTGCGAATTTGTGGATTTTTTTGGCGTGTTCGCGGGACTTTTTGCGTGTTCGCGGGCTGCTTGCAGTGCATCGACCGCGAAGTTGCCAATGCGGTCGTACATGGGCGCTGCCACCTTGTTCATGTTGCGTATTTACATTTCCGGTGGCTATTTGCATGCTTGCATTGTGCGCGGGGCGCGATTACGTTTTCGTGTGTGCTTTTGCATGCTTGCGGGGGAAATATCGTGCAAACTTACCCACGCGGGACTCAATGGGCATGGCCATCTTGTTTTTCATTCATTGCTATGGTTCTGGGCATGCTTTTTCAATCCTCCCCTAATCTTTGAAATCCTTTGTTTCTTTGAACTTTCTTTTGATCTTTTTTACTCATTATCTATCCCTCTCTTTTTCTACATCTATATTTTGTGTTTTTTTCTACATTTGGTTACTTTTAAAGCTACTTTTTTTAAACTCTTTTCTTTTCTTTACTTTTTCCCTATTCTTTCCTATTTTTTTTCCAGCTGTCCAGGACCAGGCAAAGGGAGGCAGGAAGAGCAAGGGGAAGGGTCCCGCACCCCGTACCCGGCTCCTATGCGGGCCCTTAAGGGGGGAAGCAGTAATAGCCCAGGAGATTTTCAGCGCGGTGGAGGTGGCCACACTGATGTTCTTCGTTCAGCGCCACCTCCCCCAAACCGGCGCGGCAGCTGGCAGGCTCGGTGCCGGGTATGGGTTTCGGGAGCGTCAAAGGCTATGGAGGAAGGTGTCCCGGGCCCTGTATCGTGAGTCTGGGGTCCGGCGCACCTACAGCCAGGTGACGCACCGGTGGTCCGACGTCCTGCATCAGGAACACAGCCTGCTAGGCATTGAGATCCCTGGGCTTGGTGAGTAGTAGTAGCTATGTAATCACTACTCTGTTTTCTCCTGCTCTATGTTATCATATTGCAAATGTTTTTTTTTTCTGAAGAGCAAGAATGCTGCTGATTACATTGCAGGTAAATAATGTTTCAAAAGCTTCTGTGATTGCAGGTGCTGGCCTGCTCACTGGCGGTGCTAACTATGCTTACTTGTTTTCAATTTTGTGTTCATTTGGCCTGGGTGATGATTATGTATCAGTGTACTTTACAGAACTACGGAATGCTAGACATTAGAGACTCAAGTCCAGTCCTTCCTTTGTACTCCTGCCACTAAGAAGAGATAGTGGTGGTGATCATGACAGACTGTGTCTGTCACTTCGTGTGCAGCGGAGTGCTGCCTGCCAGTCCTAGTAGAACCTTTTTGTAGTTGGTTTAGTGAGTAACATAACTTTCCAAGTAGACGGTCTGAGAATCTAGCAATATCCTAGTAGACCACATCAGATAGGTCAATACATTTAGTGCAATTGTTGTCTATTTCCCCGAAATAATTTGTTATTGTTTTTTTGAAATGTTTAATTTGGTTGACAACAATCATCCATGTTCGTGTCTTTCTTTCATGTTGTACATCAGCTTCCCCCAGGGGCAAGGGGACACAGGAGGAGGTAGCGACGCCGGTGGAGCAGGGACAACAGCCGGAAGGCCAGGATCGGTCCGGCGAGGGCTCCTCTGCTGGCCCCAGTAAGTTTTCCTGTTAATATTAATAATTATACTTCCCTATCTTTTACAGCACCTGTATTTTTTCCAAACGTTCCTCATTCTATTTTTTCCTAAATCGTCTTTGATCTTCTTGTAGACTGTTTCTAAATTCTTATCCTGCCTCTAGTATGACTCCCTGTGGTACTACTAGATTATTATTAGTCTGTCTGTGTAGCTAACTAAGCTAGCACAGTCGGCAAAAGGTATTAAACAAAACTCCTACTCTATTCAGCAATAGCTCTATTCACTGAGTGCATTCCTCTGGGTTGTCCTTAATGTCTATTGAAGTCTTCTAAATGTTTATGCTTTGACAATTCCCAACAATAAAATGGCAATGGCCACCAAGAATAAGATACTAGTTTATTTTTTGATTGCATAGGAGGACAATCCAAACTACTACTGTTGCATGGACTATTCTGCACAAATAGAACTATGGACAAGAAATAGGGCAATGGCTATAAATTATAATAGGCTCAGTTAGACTTTCCACATATCTTAGTCATAACAGAAGTTGAACCCCCAATCTCCTTACTGACTAGCTAGTGTGTCAGAGTCCTTATTTAGCTCCCAAATGCAGCGATGATTGATCCCCAATGATTATACAACCCGGGACATAAGACTACAAAGTCAGAGTCCCGACCTCTCTGAGCCACGGACTCATGCTTGCAAATTGCAAATCCTTTCGCTCACTCACTCATGACCTGAAACCACAGAGTCTATGTAAGTTTTAAAACTTTATTAAAAGTAAAAACATGTATTAAAATTTGTAGTTTAGAGACTAGCGAGTCACAAATTAATAAATTTGTTTATGTAGTACTAGTAATTTTTTTTTATTCCTAGACAAAATAGGGAATGGTGTATATGGAATCTAAGAATATGAAATGTATTTTCTAGGCTGAACATCGGCACAGCTATCCACCATTGCCGGGGCCAGCGCGGAGGTGGGCACTCCTGGGGCGGAGGCGGAGCAGCAGCCATCGGGAACTGCTGTGGGGGATGCCACGGTAGTGGCGAACAGTGGTAAGCTATTATATTCCTTACTTATTGAGATTGCAGACTGCAGAGTGTGCTCTCTGCACGTGTGTATATGTTGTACAGTACAAGTACACTTTACTGTTAAGAAGACTTACAAATTTAGAAGTACGTTTTTGTCAACCAGGTAGAAGACATTCACCCTTGACTTCGCATTAGCAATAGCATTAGCAGCGGGAGCTGACGAGTAACAAATGGCCTACTCTTAATTTGACTTCAACTCAGCTGTGGAAGTTTTATCGAGAAGCCAAGTCAGATCAGAGATGAACTTGATGGATGGGATGCACGAAAAGGGAAAGAAGGGTGTAAGGAAGGACGAGCGAGTTAAAAGTAATGACTGGCAAAGAATGATACGTGTTTTTGAATGCTGCCCGAGGTGGCTGAAAATATGATGCATGGCCGGTTGGAGGCTGAAGCAAGGATGGGTGGAAGGAAAAAGGGAAGAGGACTGCCTGGGTGGGTGAAACAGAAACTGTATGTGTGCGCAATATATCCTTTGGTTCAAATTCAAATGCAAGTCAAGCACGGATGCATGGCTGGCGGTTTCCAAAATAAAATAAAAAGGTAGTTTTTCCGTGAGAAAAACTAAGGTTTGTCCAGTTGAGACATTAAGAAGAATGATTGACATTTACTTTGAATGGATGGATGCCTGGATCATGGTGCTATCTTACTCATAGATAGCATAGGTGTATGTAGACAGAGTAGACAGTCACTGGATGAAGTAAGTGTTACTTTGAAGAGCATATAAAACCGCACCCGCACGTCCGTTCCAGTGTAGCAAGGGCGAGGAAAAGAAGTTGTAATTTTTCAGAATACTACCATGACTAGTAACAGTAGTTTGCAAGCACAGCATATATCCTGCCATTACGGGGGCCACTCACTACCTCTGTTAATAATTTTATTACAACTCTGTCATTCATGTGTGGCCTATCAGTGTTCACTCACTAAAAACAAAGCATCCCATATGTAATCAAATATCCTGTAAAGGGATAGTTATTTATCTTCTTCATTTTCCTTTTCTAGTAGTCATTGGCACTGCAGGGTGAAAGTTAAATTAATTAAGCAGTAGCCCTTGTAACAGAGTATGGCCAGTGCCACCCGTAATAGAAAAGTAAGAGCTTCTCCACCTTCACGTACTAGAGTGGTACAGTAACGCAAGTCTGTGTCATCATGGCTTGCGTCTCTTTTCTCGGGTGCAAGTTGACTGCGCTGGCATTATGCCGGCTTCCAGAAGTTTACGTACCAATTTCGCTAATCAAGAGAGAAGAAGAAGAAGAAGAAGACTGGTGTACTGTCTGAGTCTAATGTAGTGAGTACATATAGTGCTAGTAGAATTGATTCCTGAAACTCCCACTAATGTTAAAGCAGAGGCGGACGAAGTGGGAGGTTAGATAGATACAGGCCACAATTGTTATGTACTGTGCTTTGATGTAAATAAATAATTTACTCTTAATTTCTATGCAGGTAAGTACTTAATCAATAATAACTCAATCGGAAATGAAAGAAAACAGAGTCCGTGGTGTTAGAGTTCTTAGGGGTTTTATTCCTTAAAAAGGAATGGTCAAGACCAAGTTATCATGTTCCGAACACCACACAGGGTGTCAGAAGGGATAGAGCGCTACATTTTATTGACAGTACATAGCTTATATACTTATTTTACACCATTGGAAACAGTATAGAAGGCGTAACAGTTGAGAGAAGACAAGATAACAGTATACACGTGGTACATGTGCGTAATCAAGAGGCGTGAACTAGAGGTGTGTTCTAGAAGACGTCACAGGTAGGTGTCACCAAAGGGGTGGCACTAACAGGAATGTTGCAATGTCAGCAGAAATCGGAAGCTTGGATGCGCGCGCAGCTGCATGACGTGTGCATGACATGGAGTCGGAGGGTGCTGGGGACTTGACATTTGCACTGACGGAAAGAGACAGAAGTCTGGCATGTCAGATCAACTTGTGCTTCTATCATATCTGATATCTAATGTTTAGGAACTAAGCTATCTGGGCGGAAAGGTCTCTGGGGCAGAAGCTATTCTATACTGACTGTGAGTGCGTGTATAAGCGCCTGAATGTCTGTATGAGAAGCGTGGGGCACGGGGCCTTCCAGGGGAACATGGCAACAGAAGCTATGAATTACTTGAATTAGTTGCATAGAGACAGGTCGGCCCTTTGGCCCTGCAGCTGAGGAAGGATGTTTACTGGAGCTAGCAGGCAGGAATGTATTTTCGGGGAGGGAAACAGATAACTCGAAGGTTATAGTCAATCTTGGCAGGCAGCAGGCTGAGCCGAGCGCGAGGGGCCGCGCTGAAAGTAAGTCAGAGTTCACGAGTACGAGGGCAGCCTGGGCAGAGATTCTCGGAGTCAGAAGCCAGAAAAGAGGTTCGATGACAGAGATTCAGGGCCTACTTCAGCCAGAGCTGAAAAACGTAGGAGTACACTACAAAAAGACGTTGGCATAGCATACTTAGGAACGGACCACTCAACTCATTCATGGTGGGTCTGAAAGAGGACATGTTAACGTTGGACGCAAATGTATTTGCGTCTTCATAGCTGGCACAGGAGGGAAGTTACATGCACTTTAACTCGTACATGGAGACGGTGGGGTACTCGCTAGGGAACACAACTTGACCATAAAATTTATATTTCCTCATTCCCTCCTTGTTCCCTACGGACCCTTCATGATATATCGATCCTCATGAATCGATCAGTTTGTTCTTGTAACATTATATGTTCATCTTTTTTTCTTTGACGATTTGAGAGACAACTGGAATGTTCAATGCAGGAAGTGGCACACAGTCCACATATCGCCGGTCCACATTGTAGACACAGGCAGCAACTGAATACTATGACTAGGCCAATGCCTAGGAAGGATAGGATCTTCTATCCCCAAGCTGTTAACGTTGTCCAGAACCAACCGGACCAAGTCCAGGTGCCTGGATTCTGATGTATCTGATTTGCAATTTTATGCAGACGGGTAATAGCTTGATAGACAGATGGTGCATTTTGTGGGATGAAAACGCAGCAACTTGACCCGATGACCTTACAGGCTCCACCTCTATCTGCCAAGATGACGTCAATAACAAGACGATTTTGAAGGACAACAACCCGCATAGCAGATTGCTCCTCTGTTAAGTTACCCAAGGCGGAGGCAGTTTCATGTACTACAGCTTCAAGTGTTCTAGTTAATCTACGTATCAATTTACTGTTTTGGACAGGTCCTAGAAAGAAAAAGAATCCTTTATTGAAATCAGTGTACTGTTCCCATGCCGTTTCTGTGTAGTCGACAAGTGGGATATCTCTTCTGGATCTATTCTTGACTAGATTCGTATTTCTATGGTAATCAGGGGGAGCTAGAAAAACAGGTGGCAGAAGGAATGCAATATAACAGGTACCATCCCAGTCTGGAGGCAAACGTATGTATGCGGTATGACCACAAACAAAATAAGAGTGACTGATAGCTTTGAAGGACGATTTACCCTGATCACTGAATTCGACCACAGTAGTGCATTTACTATGACCTACGTGTACTGAACCTTTCTTTCGGACACATAATTCACCTGTGACTGGTAATACTAACATATGGGGCAGAACTGGAGCGGCTTCGGATTCAACAGTAAGGATCATGAGATTAATTGTGTAGTTACCTAATCCATATACTTCATTTTCTAGATCAGTTCCTATTCGAGTAGGGAGTCCCTCCTTATCAGGGTAACAGACGTCGAGCAGGACTAAGTTCAAGTTTCCCCAAACCCAGCCTCCATCGGAAACAGCAATATCGGGATCTAAAGAATTAATTATTTTAAACCATGCACCACAGGAGCCATTGTGAGTGAACGGGTACGGAAAGAGGGGCAGAGCTCCCTTGTAATTCTGGTAGGGAGGGAGTCGGACACATATCCAGCAGTCGGTAGCATTATTTGTCTGATGGGAGTGGTGTAACATACTAATGAATGTGTTATTGCGCAGCGCAAGTCTGTAAGAGAGTTCATGTGCAGGTAATTCACTAAAAGTGTGTTCAGCAGAGACATTGTAAGCAGATTGTTCACGCCTGAAAATAGGCCAATAGATGGGTAGCAGAATGCTGGCAATAATAATTAGAACACTTAAGAAAAACATTATTAACAACGTCACTATACAGTGACTACGCAGTGATTTGCAGTATGTACGTTTCTTTGCTTCTCTCTCTCTCTCTCTATCTCGATCTAGGGGATACATGTCAGAAACTATTTAACCGATTCACCTAGGGGAGGACTTAAACAATTAAACTGTCTGACTTGCTAGATCGGAGTTTCATACGATATTGTTCTTGGGGAGTCTTTTCTCGTTCGGTAACGGTAAAGTCACTTGGTTTTATACAGTCTTTGGTGGGGGTGGACGAGTCAGAGTCCTGTTTTAGTTCGTTTTTTAGTTCATTGCAAAGCTTGATGTGACTCGTGTGGACCCACCCCTTTCTCCCCTCTATCTTCACGGCGGTCCTCGTGGTGAGAAGAACGGTCTTCGGGGACTTCCAGCGGGGCTCCAGCTGACTTTTCCGGTCGAAATTCCGGACGAGTACCAGATCCCCAGGACGGACCTCGTGCGGCTTTACATCAGTGTTGTCAGGGAAAGCTGCGGCAACCTGTGAACGACATGATTGGAGTGCAGACATCAAGGAGGCAAGGTAATCTGTCAACATATTGCAATCAACATCAGTGATTTTCTTCGGAATGGGCGTCCCCCACATATTCGGTGGTCTGCCAAAGACCACTTCGTACGGGGATAGCCCTGATCTCGAGTGGGCGACCATTCTCATGTAGAATAGTGCCACGGGCAGGGCGACTATCCAGTCGACCCCTTTCTCCTGACAAATCTTTGCAAGACGTAATTTTAGTGTCTGATTATGCCTTTCTACAAGGCCTGCTGCTTCGGGATGTCGGACACAATGGAATTTCCACTGGTATCCTAGCAGTAAGGAAACTTCTTTCATTAATGCAGATGAGAATGGCTGACCGTTATCTGAGTATACGACACGAGGCAAGCCGTATCGTGGGAAGAATTCACGAACCAGCTGCTTGGCAGTGGTCGGAGCAGTGTAATCTGATACTGGGTATGCTTCGGTCCAGCGGGACAGAGCACAGACAACTACGAGAACATATTTAAAACCTCGACAACGGTCCATCTGGATATAATCCATCTGGAGGACTTCAAAAGGGTGATCGGGAGGATGAAATCCACCTTGCTCTACAGGGACGCTTTTACCTGGATTGAACTGACAACAGATCATGCAAGTACGCACTTTCTGTTTTGCTGCTGCTCGTAAGTGTTTGTTGTGCCAGAGATTCTGTAAACTGTCTAACATCGCTTTCTCTCCTAGATGTGCCGGGCTATGTGCTGTATTTATCATGACTTGAACCATAGAGTCAGGGAGAAACCATATAGATTTTTCCTTCGTTATCCAACCTTGATCTGTCTGAATCCCTCCTAGTTCAGTCCATTTCTTTATTTCATCTGGAGTAGCATGTGTCTGGATATCAATTACGTCTAGGGCGGGATCTCTAACTGTCATACACTTTGTCGGTACTATTGTCTTTGTCACATCAGTAATCTGGGTGTGAGTCAGTGCTGTATGTTTTGCTGTCTGGTCTGCCAGGTCGTTACCCTGGGACACAGAATCTGTAACTTTAGTATGTGCTTTACACTTCATGACTGATATGCCCGAAGGCAAATGTATTGCTTCTAACAGTGCTTGAATGAGGGGACCGTGTTGAATCTTGGCCCCATGAGAGGTCAGGAAACCTCGTTCTTGCCAGAGGACTCCGAAGTCGTGTACAACTCCGAATGCATAACGTGAATCTGTGTATATGTTAACATTTCTGTTTTTGGCTAGAATACAAGCTCGGGTCAGAGCGATGAGCTCTGCTGCTTGAGCAGACAGTGTGTCAATACGATGTGTTTCTTTAACTTCAGTTTCAGTGGTCACGGCATACGCGGCCACTAATTCTCCTGTACTTGTTCTCATGCATGAACCGTCCACATAAAGTGTCAGGTCTGGATTTGTCAATGGAACATCTGTTAAATCTCGTCTAGGCTTTGTTACTGCATTAATGATTTCTATGCAATCATGTGGGGCTGGATCTGTCATAACTGTTGGTAACAGTGTTGCGGGGTTCAGGATGCTGCAGCGTCTGATTTCTATGTGTGGCTGGAATAGTGTTAATTCATAACCTGTCAGTCGTGCTATAGTCAAGTGTTGAGTCTGGGTTCTGTTTAACAAAACCTCTACAGAATGTGGTACTTGAACTGTTAACTGATGACCTAAAACAATTGAATCACTCTGTCTGATTGCTAATGCTGTTGCTGCTACAGACTTTAAGCACGCAGGGAGTGCCTGGGCTACTGAATCCAATGTACTTGAAAAATAAGCGCAAGGCTTATGTGAACCTGCTTGATCTTGGGTGAGGACAGACAACGCTGTACCATCACGTTCTGTAACGAAAAGTGTAAACGGTTTGCTGTAACATGGTGTCGCTAAAACTGGTGCTTGACATAAGGCTTTCTTTAATTCTTCAAAAGCTTGTGTGTGCTCCTGAGTCCAAGGGAGGGCAGTCGAAGTTGCTGCCTCCTGTGTCGTTAACTGAATGAGTGGTTTGGCTAGAAATGCATACTGGGGAATCCATTGTCTGCAGTACGAGGTGAGGCCTATGAAGGCCCGCACTTCCTTTTGTGTCTGGGGTTGCGGCATATTTACAATTAACTGAATGCGATCGGGAGTGAGCTGTCTCCCCACTTTGGACAGCAAGTGACCCAAGTACACAACTTGCTGAACACAGAATTGTAGCTTCGAAGGGGACACCTTGTGCCCCTTGTCGGCCAGGAAATGTAAAACTGTCAATGATGCTTTTTCACATTCGGGCTCACTTCGTGCGGTGATCAGCAGATCATCGACGTATTGCAGTAAAGCGGTGTTAACTGGCATTTGAATACAATCTAGTTGTCTTTTCAGTGCTTGACTATAGATGCTGGGGCTTTCTGTGAATCCTTGAGGTGCGCGCGAAAATTTGAAACTGCGTCCATTTAAACTGAATCCGAAGAGATATTGGCTCTCTGGATCAATAGGCACGCTGAAGAAGGCGTTCTTGAGATCAATTACAGTAAAGAACGTTGCTTCTGAATCAATGGCAGTCAATAGGGATGAGATATCGGGGACCACAGGATACTGTGGAATAATGCATTTATTTAATTCTCGAAGATCAATCACCAGCCGATATACTGGCGGTGCATTGGGATCTGTACGTTTAAGAATCGGAATGATGGGTGAATTACAGATATTGGAGTCGGTCTCGACGACCACTCCTTGGGCAATGAGCTCGTCAATTATTTTCAGTAAAGCCACTACAGCATCGGGTGGTAACTTGTATTGTCTGATTCGGGGTAATACAACACCTGTTTTGAGTGTAACACGGTATGGTGTGATATGCATGCAACCTACATCAGTTGGGCCTTTTGCCCACAAGTAATCTGGTACATTTTTCAATCTGACATCGAATTCTCGCAAAACATAATGACCCTTGAAATCCCGCAAAAAGAGTCTAACCCCCTCCGGGGAACAGCATATTATAGCTCCTAGAGCCTTCAATGTTTTAATTCCTAACAGATTTTCTGGACATGATTTCGTGAGTAACAGGTCTGTAACACGTGATAATGGACCCACAGCCAGGGGAACTGGTTCGGATACTTCATTTACAATAGGCTGTCCTGAAAAACCAAGGGAAACATTCTGTGAGCCTGAGAGGGGTGCCCCTGGAACGTCATCATGGCTGATTGTAGTGCGACTTGCCCCTGTGTCAATTAAAAACTTTCTGTCTTTTCCCAATACTTGACTGTGTACATAAGGACCTTCTTGATCTACAGGAATCTCAATAAGAGGCAAGCCACCTTCCCTCTCTAGGCTGTTTCATGTATATCGTGAATATTCGGGGTAAGCGGACTGGGCATACTGGTACATCTGCTGTGAAACTTGCTGAGTTGCGGCAATGGGCTGTGGCTGTGGTACTGCTACGGTCTGTGCTGGAGTCGAAGAAGCATGCATAGGCTGTGTACTCTGTGTATTCTGTGAAGACTGATGCTGGTTATGGTCTTGTCTAGGCGGATGCGGTCTTTCCTTAGTTTTACCTGTCGCTATGTTATGTTTCAGGACTGGGCATTTGTGTACGTAGTGACCCGGTTGCTTGCAATAATTGCATGTCCCTTTAACGGGAGCTGCAGTGTGACTGGTCTGGGTCGTACCCTTTCTGTGACCGTCGGATGGGACCGTCTGAGCTACTAACATTTTCATCTTTGTGTCTTTCATGCGTTTTTGTTCCTGATCTTGTTCTTCTCTAATTCTGTTCTGATGATATTGTAACATTTGTAACATCTGTGATGGCGTATTTGCTTGCCATGTACTCTCGACCTTGTACACACGGTTTTTAACTAACGGTAGGGAATTCTCGACTAACTTTGATACAAAAAGATGCGGGTACGACTCGCTACTTGGTTGGAGGCCACTATTAATAATGAAACATTTCTCGAATCTTGAATAGAAGTCACTAGTATCTTCATCATGTTTCTGTTTACAGGACGAGATGGCGTCCCAATCTTCCTTTCTAGTTGTCAATAATCTGGGCAGAACCTGTACTATCAAACCTGGTAATGCTTTAGTTTTGTCCCCAAGGCCTAACCCTGGGATCCGTTTCTTTTCTTCGTCCTCTATTTCTGCCCATGCAATCTTTGTGTCTCCCACCTCCCATTCCTTTTCTTTTAATTTCTCGAAGATACCCGTGGGTAATAGTACCTTTAACATTTTCATGATATCATCATACGTGTAATCCCCCATTAGTAACATGTCTTTAAGCTCTCTATGAAAACCTGCAGGGTCTTTGTCATGGCATGGTACTAGTTTCTTCATTTCTAACAGTTCTAATTTAGTCAGAGGCGTGTGTACATACACGCGTTTCAAGGTTTTATCCTCACCCATAACAGGGTGCACTTCTCGTAAGGGGTTCTGACTTTCAATACTACCCCCGCATTGCATGTGGTACATTTTCCTTTCTGGAGGTGGGGCGGGAACATATTCAGAGCTTACAAAGGTGTCATATCTATGTCGCTGTTCTAGAATTATTTGAATTAATTTGGTACTTAAGCCTCTCCATCTATCCATCAGTAGTGCTTCTAGTGTTTCATGTAAAGGACCGGGATCAGAATAATGTTTTCTGTATTTGATAAGAAGGTGCTGAATCATGTATACACCTGCTAATTTCTGTTCGTCGGGGGAGAGGTTCAGAAATGTCTGTGCCACTGTGTCATCATTATATATGTCTGCATTTTCGGCCCATGATACAGCTGATCGGGCTAGTTCTTGTTCATCCATAGAATTGAGTACATGGTACCCAACTCGATCTCGAAGCCGTTTATCAGTTTCCTGGAACTGATGCTCAGCAGAATTCGGATTTGTCAAGGCGGAGAAGAAAACTCTCTTGCTCTCTGGACGGATACCCTTCCTAAGGTAAGTTCCCTTACCTACATATGCTATGGTGCCTACATTTCTTTCGGATTCTTCCTGTTCTTCTTCCTCCTCGGAGGAAGCCTTTTCTTTCTCTTTCTGGTGTACTGCTATCACTGCTTTCCTAATCTTCTTGTACATAGAGGCTATGCAAGTCCCCTTGTCGTGTTTTCCTTCAGCTATATTTTGACCCCACTTGTTCAATGCATCTAATTCACTCTGATCTGTTCCAGGCCTGTCTCGTTCTCTTATTAGACAATTTATGAAAAATCGTAGTATCAGTGCTTGCATGTCAACTTTCTGTTTCTCCATGGCATCCTTAATACTGTCAGGGTCTTTCCCTGTCTGAACAAACTCATATATTCTATCTAGACGCTCCTTCATTCCTACATAGCATAACAAGTTATCAGTAGCAGATCTTAACCGTAATGATGCCAATATCATTAAATCGTCTTTTCCGGGTACTGGATCATATCTGCAAACTGACATGTTTTCTTTTAATGCGTCAAGGCGGGATGAATTAGAGGAGTGGGGAGACCTGTACGTAAGAGGACTCTGCATACCTCTGAGATTGAATCTGTGAGTTGGTGGCGGGGTCTGAGGACCCGCGGTCGCACCTCCTGAAGCGGAAGCTTGTGCATTACCTCCCTGTGGAGTCTGTATCTGAACTTGAATTTGTCGTTTAGGTGAATCAGGCAAACGTGGTTTCGGTAGGTCAGTTTTGAGTACGGGAAGTGGCGGGGCTGGCGGGACAGGAGAAGTCTGTTGTGGTACTGGCGAAGCATGATCTGGGGGCGGGGTGCCGCCCCCGTCCCTGTCAGTAGGCAGGGCACGAACAGGCAGGTTGGTGTAAGCTGGAGCTACATCTTCTAGGTAGGAATTTAGGAATATGTCTTTAGTAGTCTTGTGCATTACTCTAGTTGGAACTAATGGCGACGGCAAATTTTTCGGTATTTCTGAAATGGCGTCAGGTGTACCCTCGGCCATAAGATACATGCCGTTTACTTGGCTATTTCGGATGCGATCTATTTGTTCTGATTTTACTCGGATTCCTTCAATAACTAGTTCGTTTTCTCGAGCTTTTTCTGATTCTTTAAGTCTGTCTTCTCTACGAAGTGCTCTTTCAGCACGTTTATGTGATTCCTTACGCCAAAATTCTATGGCATCTTTCTGAGACTGTCTGGCTTTCTTTTTCCGTAATGCCTCTTCTACCTTCATGATGCACTCGGCATCCCATGTTCCATTAACTGGCCATCTGTGTCTCTCGTCTAGGTGCTTTGTATAATCGGTCCATAATTCTAGATACAATATGGCATCTATGCCATGCTTATTATACATAAAATTGCCTGGAGTGTCCCTAGGAGGGATAGGAATTTCTTCCTCTAGCATCCCTTTCCTAGTTCCTATCTGCTTTAACTTGTTGAAAAACGGCATTCTGCTTACTTGATACTGAAATGCGCAATCCTTGATACTTAATTCTGAATGTAACTAGTTATACAAGAAAACACAATAATGCACAAAAAAACAGTCACATTCATACCACGACATTAATCACAAAAAAACATTTAAGACATAGATGACTACCCCACTATACTGGATGTACTGCTCAACAGTACAGATACACTGGTGTAACAGTGCAAAAATTCAGAAATTCGGAATACTAGATATACTGCTAAACAGTACAGATACACTGCCTAAAAACAGTGCAGACCGGACTTGTGTACCCAAACCCGTCTAGATACGACCCAGCAATGGTACTCACCGGGAAGCACGGAAACAGAAGGCCTCGGAAAACTCGACTGGACTCGACTCGATACTTCGGAGAACTTCGGAAAACTTCGGAAAATTTCGGAAAACTTCGGAAAACTGGTGGGCCTCTTGACACCTCGGACCTTGCTTCTTTCGGCTAGGCTCTGGTCGGGATCCTCCGCACTCCTCACCGCCTCGTCTGGGTACTGATCGCAGTCTTCGTCACCTCCGTGGGTCAGAGGGAGATGCAGGAAATCCTGCCGATACGCGTATGTTCCGGCTAACTGACGGCAGGGGACACAGGTTGCAACGCACCAACCGGCGCGTGAGGTGGGGGAGGGGTCCCTGTTCGGGCGCCAAAATGATGTCAATAAATAATTTACTCTTAATTTCTATGCAGGTAAGTACTTAATCAATAATAACTCAATCGGAAATGAAAGAAAACAGAGTCCGTGGTGTTAGAGTTCTTAGGGGTTTTATTCCTTAAAAAGGAATGGTCAAGACCAAGTTATCATGTTCCGAACACCACACAGGGTGTCAGAAGGGATAGAGCGCTACATTTTATTGACAGTACATAGCTTATATACTTATTTTACACCATTGGAAACAGTATAGAAGGCGTAACAGTTGAGAGAAGACAAGATAACAGTATACACGTGGTACATGTGCGTAATCAAGAGGCGTGAACTAGAGGTGTGTTCTAGAAGACGTCACAGGTAGGTGTCACCAAAGGGGTGGCACTAACAGGAATGTTGCAATGTCAGCAGAAATCGGAAGCTTGGATGCGCGCGCAGCTGCATGACGTGTGCATGACATGGAGTCGGAGGGTGCTGGGGACTTGACATGTGCACTGACGGAAAGAGACAGAAGTCTGGCATGTCAGATCAACTTGTGCTTCTATCATATCTGATATCTAATGTTTAGGAACTAAGCTATCTGGGCGGAAAGGTCTCTGGGGCAGAAGCTATTCTATACTGACTGTGAGTGCGTGTATAAGCGCCTGAATGTCTGTATGAGAAGCGTGGGGCACGGGGCCTTCCAGGGGAACATGGCAACAGAAGCTATGAATTACTTGAATTAGTTGCATAGAGACAGGTCGGCCCTTTGGCCCTGCAGCTGAGGAAGGATGTTTACTGGAGCTAGCAGGCAGGAATGTATTTTCGGGGAGGGAAACAGATAACTCGAAGGTTATAGTCAATCTTGGCAGGCAGCAGGCTGAGCCGAGCGCGAGGGGCCGCGCTGAAAGTAAGTCAGAGTTCACGAGTACGAGGGCAGCCTGGGCAGAGATTCTCGGAGTCAGAAGCCAGAAAAGAGGTTCGATGACAGAGATTCAGGGCCTACTTCAGCCAGAGCTGAAAAACGTAGGAGTACACTACAAAAAGACGTTGGCATAGCATACTTAGGAACGGACCACTCAACTCATTCATGGTGGGTCTGAAAGAGGACATGTTAACGTTGGACGCAAATGTATTTGCGTCTTCATAGCTGGCACAGGAGGGAAGTTACATGCACTTTAACTCGTACATGGAGACGGTGGGGTACTCGCTAGGGAACACAACTTGACCATAAAATTTATATTTCCTCAGCTTGCAAGTTGCTAGTGATACTGTGACACAACTTTCTGCTGAATTATTTTGTATTAATCTTAAAGAGCATTGGTTACACTATGTTTTTCTTTCTTCATATAAATGCTCCTTCCAGACCAACGCGGAAGGAGCTGGGTAGACGGGCCCGCCAAAAGAAGCTGGAGGTGATTGTCGACGAATATCGGCGGCTGGTGGCCCAGGAGGAGGAGGGCATGCAGTCTCAGTCCACAACATCCTCCACGACAGCTGCATCCTCCTCCGCGCACCCTGGGTCAGCCAGTCAGCACAAGCCTCGAGAGGTACGTAGCCGTGGTACTGCAGCCACCCGCCATCGCCAAGCAGCCAAAAAATCATTTGCCCCCCCACGGCAGGTGTAAGGCTCGTATCCACCGCCTAACCCTCAGGGTGTCCAACCTTGAGCAGGAGATGGAGAGAGTTAAAACCCTGCTCAAGAACCTCCGCAGGGAGCAACGGGACCACCTGGCCAAAGGACACCACCGCCGGCCGGTGAGGAGGAGAGACTGTCCCTTGCCCCTTTTTTAAACACTTTTGGGTGGGTGGGAATTGGGAGTTGGGTTTTTGGACTTTTGGGCCTTTCTAGTTCACTGACATTCTTTGGGGTTAGGGAGGGGGGTGGGTCGAGTCTTGCGGGATAGTTTATTTTTGTTAGGGATAAAAATAATTATTTACTTTCAACTTAAACATAGCATACGCGTTTTTACTGTTTTGCGGGGGAGGTTAACTGTACGTTTGTTTTCCTGAAACTTAACTGGCTGCTTGATTCAAATTGTCTAAGTAATTACCCAAATGTTTACAAAAGTAAGTGCCACTCACAGAGTTAGTGAATTCAATTGTCCTACTACTTTACTAGTACTACCGTCAGTCTCACCTCTCTCCTCCTACTCCATTATTCTTCCTCCCCCAAACGCTTATCTTACCTGTGATTCTTGTTTGAGAATAGGGCTAGGCACAGGGCTGGCTGCATGGCAAATGGCGATTAAGGTTGGCAATCCTGGGCGGATGAAATGGCATTGTTGTGGTGGTAGTAGTGGTACACAGTGACAGTAATAGCATATGAAAAAAAAGAAAATGAAACCTTGAGTGGCCTGAGCGGAGCATTAGAACAGTACGATAGATAGCACAGTACACAAGAACAGTGCCATAATTTAGCCTAACAAATGCTATTCAAAGTATAATTACTAGTGGAGTTTGGCTTTGGCTACTACAAGAAATAGTACTGAAGGTGAAGGACACAGCAGCGTAATCATTCACCACGTGTAGTAGGAGGATGTTCTTGAAGATCAATCCAGTTGATGACGCAAATGAAAATCAGATTTGGTTTGCAAATAGTCATGGGTGTGTGTCAAGCTGAGTAAGAATATATCCTGGGATTCCTTCACCAGCCTTGAAATTGATTTTCTGTTGCTTTGACCATATCCTCCCCAGCAAGTGTGTGGAATAATTGTTGTCATTTAGTCACACCTCAATGAAAACCACACAGCCCGGGGGAAGAGGGTTAGGGTTTGAACATTGGATGGGAATTGGGTTTTTGGGGAAAGTTTTGTGGAGAGAGGAAAAAAAAACACAGCATGGACAAACAACAAATAAAGATAAACAAATCTTTGGATACAGAGATATCCATAAATCTTTTAAGGGACTACTGCAGGCATGAAATTGCTTACTGGATGGTTAGGTTACTTAAACTAAGTAGTACTTTCTAAAACTTACTTACTATGAAGAAACACTGTGACAGTACAGAGCTGCAGTAATTATGCAATTTCACTTGCCTATCTGCACTCAGAGAGAATAAACAACACTTAGTACATGAAATTAGTTTTAAAAATAGCAAACAAAAATGTATACAATGGCTGGAGGGATGACTTTGAAGCAGGGAGCAAACAAATGCACAGAGTCACACTCATAGAAGTTCACAGCAATAACATTATTTAAATGGTAAGGAGAAGTGTAGAGGATACTGTAACTGTATGCTGTAGTTGTCCTGTTGAATTTGGGAAGTTGTGTGCATTCAGCCATTCCTCTTATTCGCGGTACCTCTCCATTCCATCTGACGCTCCGTTGATCAATCTTGGTGGCAGTGGACACACTGTCCACTGCCTGCCTGTCGGATGCGGAATTGCGGATCGCTAATGGTAAGCCTGAGTTAATCGTTTTTCCAATCGCACAGGGTAAAAGCCGGCCTGTAATTGTTAATGGAAACACAGGAAGTGATATTACCACCACGGCAAACAAAATATAAGGTACGCTGTGTAGTACAAAAATAATACTTTCAGTTTCAGAGGCGACAGTATTACATACAAGCATCATTTCGAAAGTGCGTAACCTGAGTCTCCTTTTCAAGGATAGTATTTAGTAAGTATGGGTGAATTGTGCAGATCTGCGGTCCGCGAATTTGCGGGAAATCGCAAAAAAAACGCGAATTTGCAGATTTTCCCACAAACTCGTGGATTTTTTTGCGATTTGCATAACTATTACTGGAGTACTTTCTACTTTCTAATCCAGTAAGTGCTACCTCGTTGGGTAAATGTATAGTGCTTTTCCTACACTACAGCTGCGTAAAGTGCCATAAGACTTGTCTCCAGTGACATCTGCAATAACGCATTACCGGCAATGGTAGCCTATGGGCCTAAATACACCTTAGAAACAGGGCCAAATCACCTTTCCCCTCAACCTACGACCAAACTGCTGTTTGGAATCAAAATTAGACCTTCCCGGCAGTGCTCCCAGACCCCTCAACCCACTCCCAAAAATCTAGAACACCCCACAGTACCCTCCCCAAAAAAAGCAATACTGCTACCTGGCATGAGCTCTAACTTAAAATCGTGCCAAAACGCACCCAGAAACTAGGCCCAAAACCCCATTTTCCACCATGGATTTTCTTCAAACGACTTGCAATCAACATTAGACCTTCCCAGCAGTGCTCCCAGACCCCTCAACCCACTCCCAAAAATCTAGAACACCCCACAGTACCCTCCCAAAAACATGCAACACTGCTACCTGGCATGAGCCCTAACTTAAAATCGTGCCAAAATGCACCCTGAAACTAGACCCAAAACACCCCTTTTCCACCATGGATTTTCTTCAAACCACTTGCAATCAAAATGAGACCTTCCCACCGTGCCTCCCAAACCGCTCAACCCATCCCTAAAAATCTAGAACACCCCCAAACAGTCCCCCTAAAACATGCAATACTGCTATCCCCAAAGAGGCCCAAGTTAAAATCGTGCCAAAACGCTCTCTGCAACTAGGCCCAAAACCCCCTTTTCCACCATGGATTTTCTTGAAACCACTAGCAATGAAAATTAGACCTTCCCAGAAGTGCTTCCAGACCCCTCAACCCACTCCCAAAAATCTAGAACTCCCACAGTACCCTCCCAAAAACATGCAATACTGCTACCTGGTATGAGCCCTAACTTAAAATCGTGCCAAACCACACCCGAAACTAGGCCCAAAACCCCCCTTTTCCACCATGGATTTTCTTCAAACAACTTGCAATCAAAATAATACCTTCCCAGCAGTGCTCCCAGATCTCTCAACCTACGGCCAAAAATCTAGAACACCCCCAAACAGCCCCCCAAAACATGCAATACTGCTAGGCCTAAGTTAAAATCGTGCCAAAATGCTCTCTGCAACTATGCCCAAACCCCCCTTTTCCACCATGGATTTTCTTCAAACCATGTGCAATCAGAATTAGACCTTCCCAGCAAGGCTCCCAGACCCCTCAACCCACCCCCAAAAATCTAGAGCACACCCAAACAGCCACCCAAAAACATGCAATACTGCTAGGCCTAAGTTAAAATCGTGCCAAAACGCACTCTGAAACTAGGCCCAAACCCCCCTTTTCCACCTTGGGTTTTCTTCAAACCACTTGCAATCAAAACTAGACATTCCCAACTCTCACGATCCACTGGAAGGTGTACGACTTTTCACCCAAACACACGCGCCCACAAAACACCAAAAAAGGCCCAAATTCTGCCAATTCTGGATCAAAAAACGGCAAAGCCCCTAAAACCTTGCCAACATCAATATGAACGAGCCTGCATTGGGCCCTGAGCCCTAGACTCCATGAACCCTACCTAATTAAACCCAAAAACCCTAGTAAACCGCACTGAACCACCAAAACAGCCATAAACACTAGATATGCTTTGTCTGTCTGTGTCAAAGAGCCTATGTATGCTACATCAGGTTGCTTCACCAAGTGGTGCCTGCCTTGACCACCTGCATGGCCCTGCCGCAAGCATGGGCCAAAAATCCGTTACGCTCAAGAATTTGTGAATTTTCTGCAATTTTGCGAGATTCACGGATTGCGAATTTGCCACCAAAAATCCGCAAATTTCGCGAGAGGTAGTAGTAGCCCTCCTTGACCTCTTTCTTGCTGGGGATCTGGAAGACAATGGATCATCCTCAGGATGAGTGTCTTCCTCGGATGATTCCTCCTCTTGAATCTCGATTTCCTGATGTGCCCTTACTTCTGGAGGAACAAGCATTGTGGGCAGTTGTGCCGCTCCATGCGCCTCTCCATGCGCCTCTACTTGCGCCTCTCCTTGCGCCTCTCCTTGTGCCTCTCCATGTGCCTCTCCTTGTGCCTCTCCTTGCGCCTCTCCTTGCGCCTCTCCTTGCCCCACTCCTTGCGCCTCTCCTTGCGCCTCTCCTTGTGCCTGTACTTGCGCCTCTCCTTGCACAAGTACTTGCGCTGTACTAGTTTCACCTGTGGTTGTCGTTGCACCTGTGGTTGTTGAACACTCTTCAGCTGAGTTACACCCTGCGTTGATTGGGTGCTACTTTCTTGCGATGAGCCAACATCACTGGTCGATGGTGATTGAGTGATGACAGTGGCTGCCTCTGCAGCACTCATGGGCTTGGACCTTACCTTGTGTGGTGGCACTGAGCCTAATGAAGCGGAGGTGCTGCTCCCAGCTTGGTCCCCGTCGGACCCCGCTGCTGCAGGCGTTGTTTTTTCCCCGAAAAAAGTGTCTGTGGGCACATCAGTCTCCTTGGTAAGTGGCACCACTTGTTTCTTCTGCTCCTTCTTACTGGCAGTGGCACTGGCAACTTTCTTTGTAGAGGAGCTACGGCCACCTTTCTTTGGGTCCATCTTCGCCGGAAGTCAGCTGCGTGCCGCATCTACGTGTTCGCAATTGTTCACTCCCGCGATACGTGGTCGCGGTCCCTTATGACGTACTCGCGTTGTCAAACTCTCCCACTGCAAGATGGCGGGCCGCGATGACGTACTAGCGGTCGAAAACTCTTGCGCAATCACGCAGCAAGCCCCAAAATGGTGCAGCACACGCAAGACGGGATGAAAAACAACTTGGCGAACTCAGAATCAAGGTAATTCAACGCCACGCGTGCAATATTGTATTTTTCAAGCCCGCCCAAGCAAAAAAATTCACCGGCTTGCGAATTGCGGCTTTCTTGGCAAATTCGCGAGATTTGCCAAAAATCTGCAAATTCCACAAACGGAACGGATTTTGCACCCACGCTTAATGATGAGATTCTACCATAGAGGTTACACACGCAAAGTCGTGGGAGAAGCCAGACTTAAAGTCAGTAAGATTAACAGAGAAAGCTTGCTCAAAGGGAAATCCCAGAAAGGAACCAAACAAGAAATCAGACTGATCATGACTTTTAACTCCAACTCCACAGCAGTACATGCGCAGGGCGGTTCCGGCACCACATGGGGCGGAGCTGATTGCAAACTCCGCTTCCTATATATCTAATGTGTCAGAGAACGCGCAGCGGGCGCGCCGGTGGCGCGCCGAAGGCGCGCCTAAGGCAAGCCCGTCTGCGCCCGTCCGCGCCCGGCCCACGCCCAGCGCCGGTCATTATGCCCAAATTGACCCAATAATACGCCGTAACTGGTCCAGAAAAAGTCTCCTAGACCTCAGACCCCTATCAGTTGATAACCACTCGAGGTACAACCCGACGCTAGCCCAGCAAAGCTATATGTGCCCTAACTGCCACTTTTCCCTGCAACCTTCGATACGCAATACATGCAGGGTTACTAGAGAGAGCGGCTGTGGCACCCTTCCGCCTGAATTAAAGGCTTGTCTGATCAATTGCCGTTCCCTGCCTAAACACGCTAGTGACATCTGGCTCTCCCTTACAACGAATGCTTGGGACCTGATGTTCCTCACGGAAACTTGGACTAAAGAGTCCTCGCACCCCGACATCGCCCTAGCTGTCCCCCCAAACTACCAATTTGCTGGGCTTAATAGATCTGGTTCAAAGACAGGAGGAGGAATAGCTATTATTCTTAGATCCCATTGGACAATCTCTTCTAGGAAACTAGACAATTTGGGTCCCATTGAAGCTATGTATTTTTGCATTTCCGAGGCAGCTCTCCTTATCTGTGCAGGGGTACTTATCTACAACCCACCTAACACCCCCCCATCTATATCACCGAATTACTGTCGAGGTTAGCTGACCTCTCACTAAAACATTCTCACTTTACTGTCCTGGGGGATTTTAACCTACATGTAGATGACAGTAACTGTGCAAAGGCATGCTCCTTGGTAGAGACCATGGAGGGTATTAACCTTCTGCAGAAAGTTGTTGGCCCCACACACTCTGCTGGGCACACGTTAGACCTTATTTTCACCAACGTACCTGGCCTTTCCACCTTGACCCCTTTCCCTGTGACTTGGTCGGACCACTTCACTATCCCTTTTAACCTAAAACTCGCCACTACTGTGACCCCAGTCTGTAGGTTGGAGAGGACGGGTAGAAAGTGGTTTAAAGTAACGCTTGAGGAGCTTGAGCCTGCTTTAGCCAAGCTCAAATGGCAGCCCTCCGCGAATATAAATGAGGATGTTGCTAATCTAAATCAATACATCACTACGGCCATTGAAAACATTGCCCCCCTCACTACCCTTTCTTCAGCCAGAACCAAGCCCTCTGCTCCCTGGTTCTCCCAGTTGCTGCGGGAAGAAAAAAGTAAATGTAAAAAGCTTGAACGCCTCTGGCGTCGTACCTACAACCCAGCCACCAAAATAACGTACAGAGGGGCACTAAAACATTTCCACAAACTCAAACAAACTGCCATGAGGGAATACTTTGCCAGTAAAATTAAATCTGCAGATAATAGTGCCAAGGCACTCTTCCAAGTAGTAAAAGATTTCACCAACCCTTCTGCCCGTCTGCACAAGACAGAGCCCTGTCAAGAACTCTGCGACAAATTATCCAATTTCTTTCATGAGAAAATTACTCTCATCTATGCCTCTTTTAATACAGTGCATAACCCTGATACAGATGACACACCTCCCATCGATCTCAGGCCCAAGGATAAGAGGCTTAGGACGTTCAAATCCATCACCTTAGACACTGCACTGAAAAAACTTCAACTATGTAAATCAGGCTCGCCCTTAGATCCGATGCCTGCTCAAGTTTTCTCCACAGTTGCTCTGGCGATTGTGCAACCTCTGCTATCAATATGGAACTCCTCTCTTATATCAGGACAGTTTCCGGAGACTTGGAAGCAGGCAATTCTCATCCCCCTTTTAAAGAAACCCGACGCGGACCCTGCTGTTCTCAGTAACTACCGCCCGATATCCCTGTTACCAAAACCTGCTAACATTTTGGAAAAAATAGTACAGGAACAACTATCGGACTATATTGAAAGCCATGACCTGTTACATGACTCGCAATCCGGCTTTAGGACCGGCTATAGCACGGAGACTGCACTTCTAGAGGTGGTGGAGACCGTGCGGGAGACTGTGGACAGGGGAGAGGTAGCCATGCTTGTGCTCCTCGACTTGTCTGCGGCCTTCGATACGGTCTCCCATGCCATCCTCCTGAATAGACTCCGTGAGATGGGGATCTGCGGCACTCCTCTGGCCTGGATTACTTCCTTTCTTACAGACCGCACACAACAAGTCTGGTGCCGCCCTTTCTGGTCCAAAGACAGGAAGCCTCTTGGCTGCGGGGTGCCCCAAGGATCTGCTCTAAGCCCCCTCTTTTTTAACATTTATGTTGCACCCCTAGCAAAGGTAATTGAGTCTCTGGGGGTAAGAGTGATATCGTATGCTGACGATACTCAGCTTATTTTTTCTCTTAAAGATCACTCACCCTCTGGTTTTGACAATTTCAGAATCTTTCTTTCCAATATCGTGGCTTGGATGACTTCAAACACGTTAAAACTTAACACAAACAAGACTGAGGTGTTAGTTTTTTAATCTAACGATTCCCTTATCCCCCTCCACCTGGTGGCCTGTGGAACTCAACCCACCACCTTCCCCGGTGACGGTGGCCCGCAATCTTGGAGTTCAATTTGATAATGATTTATCTTTTAAAACCCAGATTCAGAAAGTCACCTCAGCATGCTTTGGGAAACTTCATATGATAAGAAAAATCTCCCCCTTCCTTCCCAAGGAAGCATTGAAGACAGTGACACATGCCCTAATCACGTCGCACTTAGATTATGCGAATAGTCTATATTTGGGACTACCTGCCTATCTGCTTCACAGACTGCAAATAGTGCAGAACGCCGCTGCCAGGCTAATCTGCAAAGTCCCCTATCCACACTCAATCTCCCCCCACTTGAAGAAATTGCACTGGTTACCGATCACGGCTCGCGTTAAATTCAAGGCCCTGGTACTAGCTTTTAGAGCTCTCAATGGAAAAGGCCCTAAATACCTGAGTCACAGACTAAAACCAGTCCACTCCGCTCTCAATCTCAGATCGAACCACCTTCACCTTCTGTCAACCCCCCGTTTTCGTTATGCGAGAAAGGGAGGCAGAGCCTTCACAGTGGTAGTATCCAAGCTGTGGAACTCTCTGCCCATCAGTCTTAGGACTATTGACACTGAAGCTCAGTTCAGGGGCAAATTGAAAACCTTCCTATTTTCAGGCCACTAAGTCCTGCCCCGTTGTTCCGCATTCCTCAGCGCCGGGACACCCCCGTGGGGGGTAGCCGTGCGCTCAATAAATGTCAATAATAAAATAATAATAAATAGTTAGAAAACCCTGGCACCTGGTTAGATCGGACCCCACAATTGGTGAAGTGGTGAGCCCGAGCCGACATATCATGTATCGAAGAAGGAATTTCTTAAGGGATATGCTGGTACATACTTTAAATGAACCAGGTTGCTTTCAAGGCAGTACTTGGCTGTGGGAACTCCTAGGCTTTCACAAATGTGGCAAGTATAAAGCGTGCACACACAGTACCAATGTTAAGGCGGTATCCATGCCTAATGGCAAACAACACAAGATCAAACCATTCATCAACTGCAATAGTGATTTTGTAGTATATGTCACAACATGTGTTTATGGTTTGAGGTATGGGGGAGTACGATTTTCGATGTCAAAAAGAGAGTGCTAGAACATCTCCGGGCCATTATGAACAATGATGTAACGTACCCTATGGCCAGACATTGTAATACTTTACATGGTCCTACTGACTCTGAGAGTCTCAAAATTTCCTTTTTTGGAATTGACAGGGTTCCAGCCAAAACAAGAATTGGCGATAGAGAACGAGCATTAAGAAGACTTGAATCCCGACACATCGTCAGTCTCAACAGCAAACACCTTTGTAGCCTCAATCAGGATGAGGAGCTCCATGTAAATTTGGAATAGAACTCCGATTGTTCTCCGGATAGCCATAGTCCTCAGTTATGATCCCCTTTTCTTCTCTCTTCGCCCTCTTCACGTTTTCCCTTTATCTTTCTATGTATACTCCACAGTACACTCTCTCTTTCCTTTTTCTGTTCAAGACTGTCCTTTGTTTCCTCCTCGTCATCCTAAGTCTTTGGACTTTTTTACCTTTTTGATAATGACATATAGTTCTCTCCTTTGCTAGGCCCGCGTATCAGGCACAGTTTGTATCTAAGCCTATCTATTGTGTTTTTGACTCAGGGCACCATTTTCGACACTTGTTGTTAGAGCAGTTCCATACCACTATAGCCCTTGACTTGTATGCACTGGTTTTATGCCTGGCTTGTATCAACCTTTTGGATTTTTGCAGGGATCAGTGAGCGTGGGGTTGTTTGGAAACATCATTGCATGATGTTTTACACTCTCTGTTGCATCCTTGTTTCCTTTGGTCACTTGACCTTTTTAACCCCAAGCTCGCTTCTTTATTGTGACAAGGTATGTCAGGCTACCATTACCGGTGTCTGCTTATTTTTGGTCACTTGACTCATATCCGGGGAAACACCATCGTCCACAGGGCATCATAAGTGTAGAAAAACAGATGGCTACATGCATTATTTATTTTTATATTTCGCTTTTCAGAGAAATTTCTATCTATTTTATTCACATACCTTATGTTGTATTTTGTATGTGCACATATTTATTTTGACTAGTCTAGTCTTTTTTCCTTTAACTGAAAAGCAGGCATTGTTTTTCTATCCAAAGTCTTGTTTTTGTGTTAATGCATTCTGTAACAGTGTCTCTGTAGAGTAAATGGGAAACACTGCCACATTGTTTCTAATGCTTTGACAAAGACCGTTTGGTGGAAACGTGTCAGTAGTAATAAAATCTTCGGATTTGCCTAAGTGCGGGCAATTTTTGTAGTGCAGCAGTGTGACCAAAAATTCAGCACATATATATATATATATATTTATATATATACACACAACGCTTCTCTTTTACCTAAGGGAAGGCACACTGACACCCGGTGAAAGTCAAGAAAAAGGCTTTAATTCCATGTTGAAAATTGGAAAAGCACAGCCAACGCGTTTCTCCTCCTGCGAGGCTTGATCACGGGTAGAAGTCTCTGCCTTTGACTGGCTGCCTGGATTAGCACTGCGGTTTAAGTCGTCTTCCAAAGTGCAAAATACAAACAGGTGGGTCCGTTTCTTCTTCAGTTAGACGGCAGCGTGACTTGCATACTTGCTGCTCTTACATCGTGAATGAAGACAGTTTGTAAAATGCAGTTCGTTTTTTAAAAGCTGTTCTGTTTTGCATATTTGTTTTCATGTAGCATTTATCTTGCGCATTTCACCAGCAAGCGGAAAAATCCATCTCGCCTCGTGCGAATATATATATATATATATATACATATATATACATATACATATATATATCCAACACAAGTTCTGCCCTTTGTAAATGAAGCTGCACAACCACAGATCAAATTGAGCAATTTATTCAGGGTGAGAGCAGCAGCCTGTGAGCCAAGATGATGTTCTCCATAATCAAATACCCGATGCGTTTCGTGCTTACACAGCACTTGATCACCTGTGTTCTAGTGACGTTGGCCTCAGTGGACGTGATCACAGGTGCTGCCTGCTGGTCTTTGTAGTGCAAGACTAATGTAACTCCAGTGAGTGACTCATGGAATGCAATGTATACAAATTAAATACCTCAGTGGGTTGAAAACAAAAATCCTGTTCCCAGAAGGCTGCACCAATTACGCACGCATCCCTGCTTCTGTGGCCCTCCATAGTACTGGCGTGATTAGGCGCCGGCGAAGATCCACGATGTGGCGGGGCTTCATTTGTGACCGGACTTGGCCGCATTATTTCCAACACAAGTTCTGCCCTTTGTTAATGAAGCCACACAACCACAGATCAAATTGAGCAATTTATTCAGGGTGTGACCAGCAGCCTGTGAGCCATTTCGTGCTCACACAGCACTTGGTCACGGGCTGACGTTTAAAAGCAGTCTCAAAGTGAATATCCTGCACCTGTGTTCTAGTGACATTGGCCTCAGTGGGCGTGACCGCAGGCGCTGCCTGCTGGTCCTTGTAGTGCAAGACTAATGTAACTTCAGTGTGTGACTCATGGAATGCAATGTAAACAAATTAAATCCCTCACTGGGATGAAAATAAAATTCCTGTGCCGAGAAGGCTGCACCAATTGCGCCCGCATCCTTGCTTCTGTGCCCCTCCATAGTACTGGTGTGATTAGGCACCAGCAAAGATCCGCGTTGCAGCGGGGCTTTCAACACAAGTTCTGCCCTTTGTAAATGAAGCTGCACAACCACAGATCAAATTGAGCAATTGGTTCAGGGTATATATATAACAAATCCTGCATAACGCCAACATTCTTCAGCATGACAAAAAAAAACAGGTACGGACCACTCGAGGGACTCGATGTTTCTCAGTGCTTTATTAATTCATTAAATGGCATCCACTCAGTCCTGGCCAGTGCCCCAGCATGACGCATTTTGTCAGACAAGGTCTGTCTTGTGCACATGAATATATATATATATATATATATATTTTTTTTTTCACAGAAAAAAACATAGGTTTCAGGGACGTTATAGTTAGTTGGACATTTCACTCAGACAAAACCATTGAAATTCCCCCGTTATAGTTAGTTCAGCTAACTATAACTTGCGCGCTTGCAATGCACTGCTGATGACGTCACATATAACATCACTCATGACATGGTCAGTGACATCACTCATGACATCACTGATGACATCTCAAATGACATCACTGATTACATCACTGATGACATCATCCAGTGAATGTGTATTTTTCTGAAAATTAAATATGTTTTATATATGTATATCTCAAGGTCGTTGGAACAATACATGGGTATATAAGTGTCTAAATGGATTATTTTTTTGTTGATAAACTGATTTTATAACTGCCTGATGTAGTGTATCTCAGTGAATACATGGGTTAGTGAGTAATCTTTCAATATATAAATATCTGTATCAGTCTCTCATTTTGTGTATAAGTGGCGGCATGGGTTCTTGAATAGCTACATGAGTGTCTATATATGTTATTAGATGTTTTTTGAGGATGAGTATGAGTGTCTGTATGGTTTAGTGGGGGTATTATGTAGTTCATAGATGCATGAATGAGTGACTCACTGTTTATATGTCTTGAAGACAGCATGTGTGCAGGACTGTATGGGTTGATGAGTGTGTGTATGGGTATGTTAGTGAATGAACAAATGTCTCAATATTGTCTTTTTGAGTAACTACATATGTTTTAAACTAGTATATATAAGTATTGGTCTATATAAGTGAGTATATCTGAGAGTGAGAGATTGGAAGTGTCCCTGTATAAAGTAGTCTGTGTTTCTATAAGTGATTGCTTAAGAGAGTAAGTATGTGTAGGTTTCTGTACCAGTAAGTGTGGTGGTGTGTGTATAATAATATATGCAATGTAATGGATGTTTGATACTTCGTTTGCATGTGTGACTATGTGTGTGAGTAACTCTATGGATAAGTGTCATTGTGTAATAGGATGTATAGGTGTATGAGTACATTTGATGAGTAAGGAGATGTATGATTGACTGTATAGGACTGTTGGTGAATAAGTGGATGTGTGTGTAGATCTTGGAATTACTAAAAAGGTGTGTTGTAAGTGGTATTGGTATGTTCATTATTTTGAAAATGTTAGTTTCTCATTTTGAGTGTGTGTATCGAAGGTTATATTAGGGTGAGCGGAGGTCTGCCACTGTATCACAAGGATGATGTTATCAGTGATGTAATCAGTGATGTCATTTGAGATGTCATCAGTGGTGTCATGAGTTATGTCACTGATCATGTCATGAGTGATGTAATATGTGACGTAATCAGCAGCACATTGCGGGCGCACAAGTGATAGTTAGCTGAACTTACTATACTGGGGGAAATTCAATGGTTTTGTACGAGTGAAATGTCCAACTAACTATAACGCCACTGAAACCTATGTTTTCTTAGTGAATTTCGAAGGGTTTTTAAATGCTAATTCCTAACTATAACGTGCCTGAGACGTATGTTTTTTTCAGTGAATTTCAACGTTTTTTTAAATTCTAATTTGTAACTATGACATGCCTGAAATCTATGGTTTTTTTCAGTTACTTTCGAAGGTTTTTTAAATGCTAGTTTCTAACCATGCCAACAGAGGTAGGAAATGTGATGATAGAAGAAAAAACACACAGAAAGAAGAAAAAGAAATGCAGAAAGAAGCAACAGAAGTCCTCAAGGATAAAGAACAGAGCAGGAAGACGTGCAGAAAGAACAAACAGAGGAGCAGAAAGAGGCCTTGTTGCAAAATCATCCTGTACCCTCAGCTTTCTCAGATGGGTACTGGTGGAAACTGACTCTGACTAACCAGTCCTAGAGCCAGTACTATGCTAAAAGACACTTAGAATACAGTTAAAACACCTACATAAACTAGAGAACACTATGCGTTGGGGTACTCCTCTGTAAGACCCTAGTACATAATAAGGCAGGGCGAATAAAACTACCTCTTAAAACGTGCCACAGGGTGTGTTTGCTCACTGGTAAAGGGAGGGGGGTTGAGCTCACATTGCAAACACGCCCTGTGGCCGTTTTAATTTGGTGGAGGAAGTCCCCTTGAATCCTGAGTGTACAACTAGCCCACCAGGTATTTCCAGTTAGCGCCACAGAGCTGCATTACAGAGAAGTATAACAAGCATTTGCAATGCAATAGGTCTCGCATTAGGAACGTTTGAGCTATTGGTATTGTAAATGACAAATTTTGTATTTATGTGTTTGGTTTTGAAAATAGCTAAATAATAGCTTTGTCATTTACAATGCCAATATTTTTAACTTTAGCAAATGTGACACCTATAGCATTTGTAATGCAATATGTGCTGTATTTACGTGACTTAGATGTATTGATATTACATATAATAATGGCTTTTATTTTTTTTAATAATTAATACTTAAATAACAGTTATTGTAATTTATAATGGTAATAGCTTAAACGTTTGTAAATACCTTTTGTGAAGATTATGTTCAGCGTATTTGATTGTGACGAAAATCCAAGAACAGAAGTGAAATATTAACATCTTTTTTTGACATTTGTAATAAAGCTTGAAACATTGAGAGAAGTTGTTTTTGAATGGTTGCACAGATTGATGCTGTGGTGGCGCTGAGTGATGTTGTAGTGGCGACGAGTGATGCTGTGGCGTTCATTGATGCTGTGGTAGCGCATAGTGATGTAGTGGTGGTTCTGAGTGATGCTGTGGTGATGCGATAGATAGAGGGAGGGCGATCGATAGAGGGAGGGCGATCGATAGAGGGAGGGAGGGCGGGCGATAGAGTGAGTGAGGGCGGGCGATAGAGTGAGTGAGGGCGGGCGATAGAGTGAGTGAGTGAGGGCAGGCGATAGAGTGAGGGCGATCAATAGATAGAGTGAGGGCGATCAATAGATAGAGTGAGGGCGATCAATAGATAGAGCGAGGGCGATCAATGGATAGAGTGAGGGCGATAAATGGATAGAGTGAGTGCTATAGATAAACAGATAGAGTGAGGGCGATAGGTAGATAGAGTGAGGGCGATAGATAGCTAGAGTGAGGGCGATAGATAGCTAGAGTGAGGGCGATAGATAGCTAGAGTGAGGGCGATAGATAGCTAGAGTGAGGGCGATAGATAGCTAGAGTGAGGGCGATAGATAGCTAGAGTGAGGGCGATAGACAGATAGACAGACAGACAGACAGACAGAGTGATGGCGATAGAGTGAGGGCGATAGAGTGAGGGCGATAGACAGACAGATAGAGTGAGGGCGATAGATAGAGCGAGGGCGATAGACAGATAGACAGACAGACAGAGTGATGGCGATCGATAGACAGATAGAGTGAGGGCGATAGACAGATAGAGTGAGGGCGATCGATAGATAGAGTGAGGGCGATAGATAGATAGAGTGAGTGCGATAGACAGATAGACAGACAGATAGAGTGATGGCGATAGAGTGAGGGCGATAGACAGATAGAGTGAGGGCGATAGACAGAGTGAGGGCGATAGACAGAGTGAGGGCGATAGACAGAGTGAGGGCGATAGACAGAGTGAGGGCGATAGACAGAGTGAGGGCGATAGACAGAGTGAGGGCGATAGACAGAGTGAGGGCGATAGACAGAGTGAGGGCGATAGACAGAGTGAGGGCGATAGACAGAGCGAGGGCGAAAGACAGAGCGAGGGCGAAAGACAGAGTGAGGGCGATAGACAGAGTGAGGGCGATAGATAGAGTGAGTAAGATAGAGAGAGTGAGGGAGATTGATAGATAGAGTGAGGGAGATAGAGTGAGGGAGGGAGATAGATAGAGTGAGGGCGATAGATCAATAGAGTGAGGGCGATAGATCAATAGAGTGAGGGCGATAGATCAATAGAGTGAGGGCGATAGATCAATAGAGTGAGGGCGATAGATAAATAGAGTGAGGGCGATAGATAAATAGAGTGAGGGCGATAGATAAATAGAGTGAGGGCGATAGATAAATAGAGTGAGGGCGATAGATAAATAGAGTGAGGGCGATAGATAGATGGAGGTGTAGAGTGAGAGGTAGAGAGAGGGGTGTAGAGAGAGGGGTGTAGAGAGAGGGGTGTAGAGAGAGGGATGTCGAGAGTGAGGGGTGTTGAGAGTGAGGGGTGTAGAGAGTGAGGGGTGTAGAGAGGGAGAGGGGTGTAGAGAGGGAGAGGGTGTAGAGAGAGGGGTGTAGAGAGACGTGTATAGAGAGAGAGGTTAGAGAGAGGGGTGTAGAGAGAGAGGGGTGTAGAGAGAGAAGGGTGTAGAGAGAGGGGTGTAGAGAGAGAGGGGTGTAGAGAGAGGGGTGTAGAGAGAGAGGGGTGTAGAGAGAGAGGGGTGTAGAGAGAGGGGGTGTAGAGAGAGAGGAGGGTGTAGAGAGGGGGGTGTAGAGAGTGAGGGGTGTAGAGAGGGAGAGGGGTGTAGAGAGGGAGAGGGGTGTAGAGAGAGGGGTGTAGAGAGACGTGTATAGAGAGAGAGGTTAGAGAGAGGGGTGTAGAGAGAGGGGGTGTAGAGAGAGGGGGTTTAGAGAGAGGGGTGTAGAGAGAGAGGGGTGTAGAGAGAGAGGGGTGTAGAGAGAGAGGGGTGTAGAGAGAGGGGTGTAGAGAGAGAGGGGTGTAGAGAGAGAGGGGTGTAGAGAGAGAGGGGTGTAGAGAGAGAGGGGTGTAGAGAGAGAGGGGTGTAGAGAGAGAGGGGTGTAGAGAGAGAGGGGTGTAGAGAGAGGGGTGTAGAGAGAGAGGGTGTAGAGAGAGGGTGTAGAGAGAGGGGGTGTAGAGAGAGGGGGTGTAGAGAGAGGGGTTTGTAGAGAGGGGGGTTGTAGAGAGAGGGGGGTGTAGAGAGAGGGGGGTGTAGAGAGAGGGGGTGTAGAGAGAGGGGGTGTAGAGAGAGGGGGTGTAGAGAGAGGGGGTGTAGAGAGAGGGGGTGTAGAGAGAGGGGGTGTAGAGAGAGGGGTGTAGAGAGAGGGGTGTAGAGAGAGGGGTGTAGAGAGGGGTGTAGAGAGAGGGGGTAGAGAGAGGAGTGTAGGTAGAGAGAGGGGTGTAGGTAGAGAGAGGGGTGTAGAGAGAGGGGGTGCAGAGAGAGGGGGTGCAGAGAAAGGGGGTGCAGAGAGAGGGGGGTGTAGAGAGAGGGGGTGTAGAGAGAGGGGGGTGTAGAGAGGGGTATAGCGAGAGAGGGGTTTAGAGAGAGAGGGGTTTAGAGAGAGAGGGGTTTAGAGAGAGAGGGGTGTAGAGAGATAGGGGTGTAGAGAGATAGGGGTGTAGAGAGATAGGGGTGTAGAGAGATAGGGGTGTAGAGAGAGGGGTGTAGAGAGAGAGGGGTGTAGAGAGGGGTGTAGCGAGAGAGGGGTGTAGAGACAGAGAGGTGTAGAGAGAGAGGTGTAGAAAGAGAGGGCTATATAGAGAGAGAGGGTTGTAGAGAGGGGGTTGTAGAGACACAGGGGTGTAGAGAGATCGGTGTAAAGAGAGTTAGGGAGGTCTTTTATCTAAGATGACTTATTCATTGCACTTCCTTAATTAACTATGCTGAGCATCAAGTCACAAGAGCTTTTACCGAACTTTTAAAATAAAGTGTTATGGGAAAGAGAAAACACAGTAGCTCCAGTCTACGCCACCAACTAATCATTTCAAATGCATCAGCTGACATGAAAAGACACAAAATGCTAGCTTTGAAACCTATGCATACATAGATTTTATAGCACAAGCACTGGTGCTGTCAAAGCGCAGGGTAGGAGGAAAAGAGTCTCTTTGGCCGTCCTAAGCATTAGTGCTTTCAGTGGGATGAAAAGTTCAGAAGCCCACAGAGAGGAGGGTGGCGTTAGCCGTTTATAGCGCAGGCCGAAATGCAATGAGGTATCATGATCTGCGCACAAGCTGTAGGTACTGACTGTTCTCACTTTAAATTAAAAATAAAAGGCTGGTAAAATGTCATTAGGCAAAGGTCAACTACGGGATACATAATAGAATATTACCAATGGTGCATTAAAAAATAAGTTTTGCCTCATTGCCTATTAATGATATATTTTAATATTATATAAACTGACGCAGCTTGTGCTTTGCCCAGGAGTGAATATCATTTGCTAAATTCCTGTTACACAAGCTGATAAACAAGACCCAAACGCACATAGTCATACAAATAAAGCCATATGTGTATAAAACATACATAAGAAGACATACATAAAGACACTAAACAGTCTCCTTGATCTGCGTTTGTAGCGAGTTCCCAGGGCATAGATAAAAGACTACCTGTGGTCACGTGGGGGGAACTTTCCCAGTACGAAGGTAAAGGGAAAAGAAAAGTGATTCCGTTGATTAGGACCCCTTGCGGTCTGGGGAGATCCTTCCCTGATGAAATGACACTTGGGTGCATGGCAATGGTATGCAACATGGCAAACAAAGTAAATGGTGTCTGTACATACCAATGGATGGTGTGTGATCGGTGTGGAGAGATGGTCCTTAGATCCCCATATGTTATCTCAAGAGCGAAAAACGAGCTAGATCAGGTGTGCTCGTAGTGTTAGTTGCCAAACAATATTTGTCGGGGGCACGCCAAATTGGTGCGATAGCGAATGCTTCCCTGATAAGGGCCAGCAAATCGTGGTTCTGAGGAAAAAAAAGGGAGTAAGAATGAACAAACAGTGAAAGGGAAACAGCGATGAGAAGGGAGGTCAAGGTGCAAAAGAAGAAGGGTGGTGGAGGGGGGAGTGGATTGAGGAGCTGGGTGGACAAAGGATTGCGAAGGAAAAAAAGCAAGCATGTAATGTAAGGTGACCAAGCATGCACACGTAGTCATCAGCGCAAGGAATGAAAGCGGGCCAAGGCCGAGAGTCCACTGGGTGCACGCGTCCTACCCAGAAATGACTGGGGGATAGGTGGGGAATGGCATGGTAACCTGAAAAAAAGGTGGGTGTGAGCCATGTGAAGGGGTCTGCAGTGAGCGCGAGACCCGAAAAGGCAGACGTGGGAAAGGAGAGGCTGCGGGTAAGGGTGTGCACCAAAGTGAAATGTGCACAAATGGGGCCATGCGGTGGGCGACCAAAGCAGAAGCTGCTGGCAGGATGGTGGGGCCGGAATAAGCTGTGCACATGTCGGGCCATGCGTCGAGTAACTAAAAGAGATGCGGCTGACGGGATAGTAGGGTTGAGAGCAAAAGCGCCGAAGGGGCGCCTGTGTATATGCTGCTATCCAATTATTCACCAGCATTCCTTTGCGAGTGCCCACCTCGCATATATAATTATATTTTAATTCGAGGGTGCTTACCCCTCTTGCCCCCGAAAGAAATCACCGCCGCAGCCCTGCTCCGTGAAAACCGGAAGTCAGGCACTTTTGGCCGAGATGGGGGCGGGGCCTGCAATCCGGCAGGAAGTCCCGCACGCCGACACCGAGGAAGAAGTGAAGCCGGCCGACTGATGGCCTCTCCGCAGCCCGGGGCTCCCATGAGTTGAGGAGAGTCCCGGGGCTGCCAACAGCCAGAGTGTTGCAGGGCTCTCAGGTGCTGGAGGGAGCCTCGGAAGTGAAG
Source organism: Lissotriton vulgaris (assembly GCF_964263255.1). Classification (NCBI taxonomy): domain Eukaryota; kingdom Metazoa; phylum Chordata; class Amphibia; order Caudata; family Salamandridae; genus Lissotriton; species Lissotriton vulgaris. The sequence continues at coordinate 1,348,815,091 of NC_141696.1, forward strand.
TCCTGTCCCCTGGTGCCGCGAGGAGACTGCCGCAGAGAGGAGCCCGATGCCCAGCAACAGCCCGGTGAGTGCCCGACCAGCCCGAAAGAGCCCGGTGAGTGGGAGGGGAGGGGGATGTACGCGCGTGTGTCTGTGTGTGTTTGAATGTGTCTGTGTGTGTGCGCGTGGGTCTGCGTGTGTGTATGCAGTGTGTGTGTGTGCCTGTGTATGGCTGTGTATGTGCGCATGCGTGAGTGTATGCCTGAGGGGGGAGGGGGGTGAGTGTGTGCGTGTGGGAATGTGTGAGCGCATGCGTGACTGTGTGTGATTGAGTCTGTGTATGCGCATGCGTGTGTGTGGTGCCGTGCGCGCCCTCGTGGAGGAATCTGAGACGGCGACGCTCGTGCGTGAGCTCCGTCTCAGATTCCTTCTAAAACGCCTGCTTTTTACGTCTGCGAGACCTAAAAATGGGTACGGCCTGGACCACCTCTCGGCAATGCAGCGTAGTGGCACTTACTGGAAGCTAGTTGGTCCCCAAGGGCCCTCAGGATTGAAGGTGAATTATTTCCCTAACTTAAAACGCGCCACAGGGCATGTTTGCACACGTCACCTCAGGCCCCAGCCCCTCCCTTCACCACTGTGTAAACACACCCTGTGGCCATTTTAGGTTGTGAGATGAAGTTCCCTAGAATCCTGGGGGTCCCTAAGTTCCAACTAGCCCACTAGGTACCTCCAGTAAGCGCCACAGAGCTGTGTTACAGAGATGTGTGTAAAAAGGGGCACGGCCTTCACCACCTCTGTGCAATGCAGCGCCGCTTACTGGAAGCACCCTGGTGGGTGAGTTAGCCCCCAGGGGCCCTCAGGATTGAAGGGGAATTATGTCCCCAACTTAAAACGTGTCACTGGACCTACTTGCGCACGTCACCTCAGACCCCGTCACTCCCCTTCCCCACTGTATAAACATGCTCTGTGGCCATTTTAACTTGGGAGATTAAGTCTCCTTCAATCCTGAGGGTCCCTAGGGTCAAACTAGCCCACTAGGTACCTCTAGTAAGCGCCGTTGCTGAGAGGTGTGAAAAGGGGCATGTCCTGGACCACCTCTCTGCAATGCAGCGCAGTGGCACTTACTGGAAGCACCTAGTGGTCTATTTAGCCCCCTGGGGCCCTCAGGGTTGAAGGAGAATTATTTCCCCAACCTAAAACGCGCCACAGGGCGTGTTTGCAGACAACACCTCAGGCCCCACTCCCTCCCTTCACCACTCTGTAAGCATCGCCCTGTGGCCATTTTAATTTGGGAGATTACGTCCCATTGAATCCTGAGGGTCCCTAGGGTCCAACTAGCCCTCTTGGTACCTCAAGTAAGCACTACAGAGCTGCGTTGCAGAGAGGTGTAAAAAGCCTGGCCCACCTCTCTGCAACGCAGCACAGTGGTGTGTACTGGAAGCACCTGGTGGGCTAGTTATCCCCCAGAGCCCCTCAGGATTGAAGGGCAAATATTTCCCCAACTTAAAATGCACCACAGGGCGTGTTTGCACACCTCACCTCAGGCCCAGTCCCCTCCCTTCACCACTGTGCAAACTCACCCTGTGGCCGTTTTAAGTTGGGAGATTAAGTCTCCATGAGTGCTGAGGGTCCCTAGTGTCAAAGTAGCCCACTATGTACCTTCAGTAAGGGCCACAGAGCTGTGTTGCAGAGAGGTGTAAAAAGGGCCGTGGCCTCTGAACACCTCTCTTCAGCACAGCTCCCTGGTGTCCACTGAAGGTACCTGGTGGGCTAGTTGGCCCTCAGGGACCCTCAGTATTAAAAGATAATTAATTCCCTAATTTACAGCTCGCCACGGGGCACGTTGGCACAATGGCGAAGGAAGGGGGCGGACCTTAGGTGACATCTCTGCCAACACGCCCTGGGGTGCTTTTTAATTTGGGGAATGAATTCCTCTTCAATCCTGAAGGTTCATGGGGTCCAACTAGCCCACCAGGTACCTCCAGTATGCACCAGAGAGCTGCGTTGCAGAGAGGGGTTCAGAGGCCATGCCCCTTTTTACAACACTCTGCAACACAGCTCTGTGACCCTTACTGGAGGTACCTGGTGGGCTGGTTGACCCCCAGGGACCTTCAGGATTGAAGTGGAATTAATTTCCCAACTTAGAACGCACCGCAGGGCGAGTATGCACACGTCACCTCAGGCCCGCCCCCTCCCTTCACCACTGTGCAAACGCACCCCGTGGCACGATGGGAGATTGACTCCGATTGAATCCGGAGGGTCCCTGGGGTGCAACTAGCCAACTAGAGAGGTGTAAAAAGGGGTGTGGCCTCAGTACACCTCTCTGCAATGCAGCCCCCAGGGACCCTCAGTATTCAAGGGGAATTAGTTCCCTATCTGCAAACATGCCAGGGGGCGTGGCCTCAATGTTGGCCTTTTTTCCTTTTATTTTTTTTAAGAACGGGCTATATGGCACCCCTTCTTTTCCTTATTTTTTGGCCCTGGTGACCCCATCCCCCAGGGCCAGCCCCCTTTTTATTTATTTTTTTAAAGAAATTGGAAGGGGGCAACGTCGCCCCCCTCCAGAGGCCATAATCAGCCCGGGGACCCCATCCCCTGGGGCATGGTCATTTTTTACAATATTATTTTATCTGGAGGGGAGCTGCGTTGCCCCCCTCCTCAGGCCATTATGGCCCGGGGACCCCATCCCCCGGGGACGGCCTTTGCTTTAAAAAAAAATGTTTCCCCTCCTGGGCCACTAATTGCCCCGGGGACCGTGGGGGGGTCACCAATCCCCCCAAGGTCCCGCCGGCTCCCAGCGTCCTGCGGGAGCTGGCATTGCTTTTCCACATAGGGAGCTGCTAAGATGCATCTCCCCGTGTGGAAAAGCAATCGGCTTTGCTTTTTGGAAGAGAGAGCAGGTTTCCTACTCTCTCTTCCAAAAACCAAAGCAGTTTGCTATGGCAGGGTGAGGGCCGCAAGGTTCCCGCCTTTCCATAGCAAACAGCAGTGTCCCGGTGGTGGGCACACCGGGACACTGCAGGAGCCGGCCCTTGGAGTGGCGGTTTCCAGGGCCGTGACAGGGCTCCAAGAGGGGGGCCCCGCGAGGCCCCCTCCCAACATTTGCAAAGCCCCGGGGGGTGGTGGCCCCCGGGGCTTGGGGTTCTGTCACAGATCCCCCAATTTTAATTATTAGAGCCCCGGGGAGGTGGCAGTCCCCGGGTGTGTGGGGGAGGGTTTGAGCCACCCCACACAGGTATTTTTTTTTAAACTAGCCCCGGGGGTGGCTGCCCCCGGGGCTGCACAGGGGACATGTGCACCCAGCCAATATTTTATAGAATAGTTAAATAGTTACAAAGCGCCTCCTTTTATTTTGCGGCTAAATGCGCGGAACCTACGTGCATCCTGCGATTTTTTTTAGAAAAAAAAAATTGGGGGGCTTTGAGGCTCCATGTGGGACCCCCTGAGCAGGCCTAGGGGCTCAGGGTGTTTCTACCTTGCCCCCTTTTTGTGTTTTGCGCATTTCTTGTGCCTCAGTTCTACCAAGGCACAAGATGGCAGCCAACACTTCCTGATTTGGAGTGTTGACAGCCAAATAGCATGAAGCTTGTGATCGGGAGTGTGTGCGGATCCTGCGCGGTCATAGATATCACAACTTTTTTAATTTTGATTTTCTCAGAAACTACGGAACGGATTTACACCATTTAACAAATAGGGTTCTTTCTGAACCAAGGGCTACCTTTTTGCCAAATTTGGTGTAATTCCGTTCAGCAGTTCGGGCTGTAGCTGTGTTTAAAGTGTCCTATAGGGAAAACACTTTTTGGGCCCCCCCTTTTTTCTCGACCCCCGCTTGACGAATCACCCTTGAACTTTTAGGATAGGAGTGGACTGGAGCGGGCCAGACGTTTTGAAAATTATGCAGAGATTTGTTAATAGGCCGCCAAAGTTATTGGGAATAGAATGTTGCAAATTTCCTATGGAAAATAGGTCCTAAATATAACCACCTACTGGCGACCACCAGTAGGTTTTATATATATATATATATATATATATATATATATATATATATATATATATATATATATATATATATTTATTCCAATCCGAATCACAATTGAGAAAACATTCGCTGTCTCCATGGAATGTGCTTATCAAAGAGAAGTATGTATTCCATGTGAAGTACTTGACACGTTTCGGCGGACGTGTCCGCCTTGCTCACAACATCCGTCCACACTATAGTGAAGTACAGTTTATACGTGACTTGCTTGGTAAAAACGAAAGTGAATTGTCATGGCAACCAACTCTACAACGAAGGAAATAGAAGAGATGCATACCGTGGAAAAAACATTAGTCATGGTGAGTCATACAGTATTTCTTCTAAATAATGTTGCACTTATAAATTAATATAGTTTTGTAGGTATTACTTCAATTTGTTTTTAGACACAAACGTATACCGGCTGTTTGAAAATGTAAACAATGGGTTAATGCGATGTACATAAAGAAACAAAAATCATGTCTGAGTTGCCGGTTTGCATCTTATGTGTGAAAAGACTGGTTTCAACAGTATACAAAGTGTGAGGTATGGGTGACTGGGTTAATGTACTTGGCCACAGGAAGCCTAGTGCTTCATGACCCTGAAGTACAAGTGTACAAAGGTACAGTTGACAGCCATTCGTGGGTTTCCATAGCTTGAATTATGCCCGAGTGGGCGGAATAGCACCTATCACCTTTGTTGAAACCCATAGTTAACAGAAATGTGAAAAAAAACTGTGAGAATGCATGGATGGTTGGCTACTCAGTCAAAAGGTGCCTCGCAATTGTTGAAAGAGTGTGGTATCTAGAGACCAAGTAAGTGAATTAAGTGAAAATTGTGAGAAGAAAAAGTGGGTCAGATGTTAAGAGGAGGGGCTCTGGGAAACGAAGGGGGCTGCTACAGTAAAGTTCAGTTGACTAAAGACAGGTTAGAGGTTGACACTCATTGCTTCATCAGCAAGCTGGGCCTATGGCGGGGTCACTGCACACAATAGGCCGATGTCTTTAGAGGATCTTGCATAGTTTAGAATGGTATGTCTTATACCCTGTAATCAGTCTTGGTGTACCCTCTGTTTGTTTTCTCGATGTTTGTTTACTTGCACTGGGATTGCAAATTAAATCTTCCCTGTTCTTGGTCTTACATTTCTGTTCTGCTTTTACAAGGGTTTTGGACTTGTACCCTCTGTCTCTCAATCTGCAAAATAGACCCTCTTTGAATTTTTTGAAGCTTTCTTCTGTGCTGCAATTGCGCTTCATTCTTAGGCATTCTGCATAAGGGATACTTGCTATCAGGCTAGTGGGGTGGTAACTCTCGGCATGCAGGTAAGCATTTCCTGATGTAGGTCCTAGATTGTACCTTATTGTCACAGACATAGAGTTCCAAACAAGGAAGACAATGGTATTTTTGCTGGTGGTGCAGGTAAATTTCAAATTGAGTACATTGTTATTGATTTCATTGGCAAAGTCAATTGCACTTTGTTCACTGCCCTTCCATAGGATAAAGATGTCGTCGATGTAGGGGCAGTACAGGGCTACATTGTCAGACATTTAGGTGTTGTATGTTTTCATGAGTACATGCTCTTCCCACCAGCCCATATGCAAAGTAGCATAGCTGGGGGCGAAGCAAGTACCCATGGCTGTGTCCTGTGTGTGTTTATACAGGAGTCTGTCAAACATAAAGGTGTTGTTCTTTAGACACCATTCTGTCATTTGTAACAGCATCATGGTGTGTTGGTAAAGTCTTATATCTCTGGTGCCCAAGTAGTGTTTTAGAGCATTTAAACCATCCCTATGCCTGATGCTCGTGTAAAGACATTGCACTTCAAGTGTTACAAATACATAGTCATCATGCCAATTACAGTCAAAGATTTTGGCCAGGAAATCTCCAGTGTCCCTTATATATGCAGGTAGACTCTGCACAAATGACTGACGGAAAAAGTCAATTAACTTTCTTGTATTTTCAAAAAGCCCACCAATCGCTGATATAATTGGTCTGCCCAGCGGGCATTGCGCATTCTTGTGGAAATTTGGGATCAGATAGAGTTGCGGTGTCACTGGGTAATTGTTTTGCAAACATTCAAACTCATTTCTTTTATTTAGCCCAGCTGTTCTCCAGTCATACAAACTCCTGTGATATCTTTCTTGGATGTTAGCAATGTTTGTGGCACTAATACGTGTGTAGCAGTTCTTATCCATTAGCTGCAACATTGCTTCTCTATTATACAAGTCCGGGGGCCATAGGACAACACTGCCCCCTTTGTCGGACCACCTCACAACTATATCTGTACGTTCCTTGATCTTTTTCATGACAACCACGTATTCAGTTCTCTGGTTGTGTTTCGTTTTGGTGAAGTCATTACTACTTTCAATGGCCATCTCCTTGAGATCTTTAATCAGATTGTCAGAAAAGATGTCAATGTTATCTTTAGGCATGAGTGGACAGAACACAGACTTTGGTTTGAATGGAGTAAGGATAGTTGTATAAATATTTAAGCCTGCATAGGTGGCTGCTTCACCAGTACTTACTTTCCTCATAGTTGTCCATTTCATTCATTTCTCTTATAAATTCCATGTCTGCCACATTCAAAATGTCTGTTTCATTAGGCAATGTTTCTCCATCAGGTCTTTCTTTTGCTTTGTCTTGTGTTTTTAAAAAAATGCTTACGTAGTTTGAGTCTGCGTACAAACTGATGCAGGTCTATTCTGGTTTGAGTGTAGTCAAATTGTGTTTCTCTGCAATACGATAAGCCTAGTGATAATGTTTCTTCTTCCTTCTGTGTTAGAGCCATGTTTGATAAGTTAATAACTGTGTTGTTTAATTCAGTCGTGCCTCTCATCTCCGTCTGTTCGTTGATTTGCCTGTTCCTTGCGTTGTGCCTGTCCCATCTCATGTTTTTCCTCCTTCTGCTCCTTGACTGGTAGTCCTGTTTGAGTTCTGCACCTGCCATGGGGGTCTTGGCCGAAGGCTCATCTGGAGTTCTACGAGTAAAAAAGCAAATTCCTGGACGGGTGTGGGACTCTCCGTGCTTGGTTCCCACTTCCCGCACCTTCAGGGTCAGATTCAATTTCAGAACTGACTTCGGATTCGCTGGGCTCATTGTACTCCTGCTGGCCACTACCCGTTACTGATAATTGTTGACGGCCAATATTGGCAAACTTTCTGGAGAAAGTGTAGATCCTGCCACACAGGTAGTCATTCCTATCACGCTGAAATGTATGCGCTTTGCGATCTTTTATTGTTTGCTCATATTTTGATATACGACTTTTGATCTCTGTTAGTCCTTTGTTAACAATGTCTTAATTTGATACATTGTCAAGCTCTTTGCAAACTTCATCTAGTCTCGCCATTATTCTTTCTCTGTCTGACGTGGTGTATTTAATTAGTATCTGCAGCATATTCTGAGAAGACTGGGCACGGATGTCAGCCCAGTCCTGCAGCATGGCGGGATCGGGGTTTTCATAAGTCGGAGCCACTAGGATTCGAAGACTTCTGGGCAAACGGCCCACTTCTAGGTATCTTTTCAGTGATGTGTACTCCCACCATTTTACCACTGCTGACGCAGTTTATCAAAGTCATTCAATAGTTTCCTCAAATCGTTTACTAGTGCTGAGGGTTGAGCTGTTCCACTTGTAGATTGTACACCCATGCCCTTGTCTTTGTCACTAAAGATGTTGAGGGCTGCCTCCTCCCGTTCCTTGATCCACTCCTCGGCATCACTATGGAAAATAAATTTTCTTTGAAACCCACTGGCCGTGGCTCCTGAACATTACAGGACTGCCTCTCCCAGCAGCCACCTTGGGGAACCTGGAAGACACTGGCAAACCACACCGGCAAGCTTAACTGGAACTGGGATGCCCTCCGGCAGCCTCGAGGATCAGGAAACTTACATCCGTGAAGCCGTTCAGTGCTTGTCGTCCTGTGTTGTCGGCTTCGGGGGGCTCTCCGTTTTCCTTGGTATGCCAAAGATTATCCACTTTGTCTTTCCAGGACCTGAGGGCTCCAGATTGAGGAGGGTCAGCGTAAGGGGCACGGCGCGTCCCTGAATATTGATTCCAATCCCGAATCACAATTGAGAAAACAGTTGTCAATTACCTCCCCTGATGTTCTTTTTGACACTGTCAATGACAAAGTATGTCAGGTCTTCTGCTCCACCGCCATGGTCTCTGATCTCAAGTGGGGTCTTCCTGAGCGGTAGAGAGCCTTTGTTTGTATTAATGCCATGTCTACAGGCTTTGCACTTAGTGCACTTGTGAAAGCCATTCTTGGTTTTAAGCCAGTTGGAGCATTTATCTTGTGTTGGTGCATTATTCACTAGCTCTTGCTTCATTGATTTTGCTCACCTAAAATTTTGTTGTGGCAGCTTAGCGAAAGCTGGGCCTATGGCGGGGTCACTACACACAATAGGCCAATGTCTATAGAGGATCTTGCATAGTTTAGAATGGTATGTCTTATACCCTGTAATCAGTCTTGGTGTACCCTCTGTTTGTTTTCTCGATGTTTGTTTACTTGCATTGGGATTGCAAATGAGATCTTCCCTGTTCTTGGTCTTACATTTCTGTTCTGCTTTTACAAAGGTTTTGCATTTGTACCCTCATTCTCTCAATCTGCAAAATAGACCCTCTTTGGATTTTTTGAAACTTTCTTCTGTGCTGCAATTGCGCTTCATTCTTAGGCATTCTGCATAAGGGATACTTGCTATCAGGCTAGTAGGGTGGAAACTCTCGGCATGCAGGATAGCATTTCCTGATGTAGGTCCTAGATTGTACCTTATTATCACAGACATAGAGTTCCAAACATGGAAGACAATGGTATTTTTGCTGGTGGTGCAGGTGAATTTCAAATTGAGTACATTGTTATTGATTTCATTGGCAAAGTCAATTGCGCTTTTTTCACTGCCCTTCCATAGGATAAAGATGTCGTAGATGTAGTGGCAGTACAGGGCTACATTGTCAGACATTTTGGTAATGTATGTTTTCATGAGTACTTGCTCCTCCCACCATCCCATATGCAAATTAGCATCGCTGGGGGCGAAGCAAATACCCATGGCTGTGTCCTGTGTGTGTTTATACAGGAGTTTGTCAAACATAAAGGTGTTGTTCTTTAGACACCATTCTGTCATTTGTAACAGCATCATGGTGTGTTGGTAAAGTCCTATATCTCTGGTGTCCAAGTAGTGTTTTAGAGCATTTAAACCATCCCTATGCCTGATGCTCGTGTAAAGACATTGCACTTCAAGTGTTACAAATACATAGTCATCATGCCAATTACAGTCAAAGATTTTGGTGAGGAAATCTCTAGTGTCCCTTATATGTGCAGGTAGACTCTGCACAAATCACTGAAGGAAAAAGTCAATGAACTTTCTTGTATTTTCAAAAAGCCCACCAATCGCTGATATAATTGGTCTGCCCAGCGGGCTTTGCGCATTCTTGTGGATCTTTGGGATCAGATAGAGTTGCGGTGTCATTGAGTAATTGTTTTGCAAACATTCAAACTCATTTCTTTTATTTAGCCCCGCCTTTATCTTGTGTTGGTGCATTAGTCACTAGCTCTTGCTTCATTGATTTTGCTCGCATAAAAGTTAGTTGTGACAGTTTAGCGCAATCGGAGCCTATGGTGGGGTCACTGTGCACAATAGGCCAATGTCTATAGAGGATCTTGAGTAGTTTAGAATATATATATCTTTTATTCTTTTTTTTAACTACAGGATCAGCGCCGTCGGTGCCACCTTGTGCGGTGGTGAGGCACTTTCACATGTAAGCACAGCCGCAGACCAAAATTGTGTCAGCCAACACACAGGAACACACTCGAGAATTCGTATCAGTATCTTCTTTCATTTGTGCAGAACCCCTCTCAACACTGCAAGAGGCTATATGGGAAGGTGCCCCTCATGAACCTCTGACCGCTCTGGTAAAAAGGTTGTATCCTTTTGCTGTAGAGTCAACTAAGTATGCCCATCCAGGGTGGTACAACTAAAAATGAGCTATGGGCACAAGATTCTACTCTATACGAGTGGCGCTATTAGATATGTGCGAGACTAAATGACGAAATACAATGATCAGTCATTAATGAAAAGAACTAAACTATAGAAGTACGCTATTCTAAGGACTCATTACGTATATTTGTGTATAAAATGATTTTGTTGTCCGCATGTTATAGAATGAACAATATTGATTTTGATAAAAATTATAGACATTTTATGCATAAATGTTCTTGTGCACACTTTCCAACAACAAGGGTACAAAGAATCATGTCGATTGATGTTGCTATTTTTATCTTTAACGACATCACAGCAAGTTTTAAGATGGCTGCCATAAAATCAAAGCATTACGCATGAATTGAGCCATCTTTTATGTTTACCACTTGTTTGATGGACTTTTTCACTTTAAAAATGGTGCTTTTGATATTTGAAACTGACATGGACAAAGCCAGAGTAGCGAGATGCATCTGTCAGTGCTGAGGGGGGTTCTGCACAAATAAAAGAAGATTCTGATATGAATTCTCGAGTGTGCTCCTGGTTGTCGGCTGACACAATTTTGGTCTGCGGGTGAGCTTACATGTGAAAGCGGCTCACCATGGCATGAGGAGGCACCCAGGGCGAGTGGAAGCGGTGGCGGTGATCCTGTAGTTAAATATATATATATATATATTCACTGTAAAAAACAAAGGTTTCAGACATGTTATAGTTAGGAATTAGCATCTAAAAAACTTTAGTTATTCACTGAAAAAATCCCAGGTTTGAGGGGGGTTATAGTTAGATGGACATTTCACTCGTACACACCATTGAAATTCCCTATTTATAGTAAGTTGTACTAATTATAACTCACGCGCCCGCGATCCACTGCTGATGATGTCACATATTACACATTACAAAACTCCACACTTAGAAAAATTTGCAAGTGAAACCAGTCAATGTTAACCAAAGAAAGGAAATTCACTTAGCAGGTAAATAGTGTTATCGTTACCCTTTCTTACACAATGGTGCATCCTGCTTCCAGCACTGCTGTATCTCCTCTAAACAGTTGAAAGAATGCAAATTACCAAAGACGGAAGCCCATGTTTTTTTTTTATATCACCAGAATGCGCAGGTCATATGCGCACCACGCAAATTTACCCCAAAAAAATATAAGGTGCCCTGGGGGTCCTTGTGGGACCCCCTGAGCAGACCTAGAGGATCAGGGTGTGTCTATCCTCCCCCTTTTAGCGTTTGAAACACACATTTCACACGCTTCTTCAGCCTCCCTTGTACCGAGGCATAAAAAGGCTATTAACATTTCTAGTTTCGAATGTTGACAACCACTTGACAGCCAATTATCCTTCAGCACGTGATCGGAAGGGTACGCTTACGGTACGATGACAATAAGTGGAGTAACCGTATTCAATATTTTTATTGGAAGGGGGCCGCGTGCCCCCCCTCCCATGGCCAATTATGGGCACCGAGATCCCCAGCCCCTGGGGCATGACTAATTATATATTATCATTTTAAGGAGGAGGGCTGCATAGCCCCCCTCCTGAAGCCACTTCAAGACCTGGGGACCTCATTCCCCGGGGACGGCCATTTTCTTTTATTTATTTTGGCCATCATCGTTGGGGACCATAGGAGGGTCTTCAATTCCCCCACTGTCCCGCCGGCTCCCCGCCTCCTGCGGGAGCCAGCGTTCTATCGACATCCGCACTCAGGGTCGGATTGGTAACGCGGGCACTCGCACAATGCCCGAGGGGCTGATGTCCAGTTCCAGCTGTGTGCTGCTTTTTTCAGCAGCCTTGGGACGATTTGGCAGTTTCTGCGTTATTCGGATGCCACCAGCGGACCAGAGGGTGACTGAGTGGCCTTTCTGGAGGCAGATCAGCCTCATTTACTTCTCTTTTACAATGAGCAAAGGTTTCATTCCCTTTCTCTCGCTGGGGCCGGCCCATTAACATATGCCTATTGAGCGGGACAGGGAGCCTGACTAATAGCGGCCTCACTTGTATACAGGTGTGTAACTAATCAGTGCATTTTTCTTAAACCCCCTTGTTTTTTAGAAAACTTCGCTGAAGCAGTGTTTGCAAATGTGGGCCACTTTTTTTTATCGTACCCGGGCTGATTTTTAATCCCAATCCAACCCTGTCCGAACTCCATCTGTGTATGTACCGTCTAGGAGTTGCCTTCACTTTGCACATGCATGTTTGTGGTAGCGCATGCGTGTTAATGTTACGCATGCACACAATACATCCCACCGCCTGGCTATGTACCCCTAACTTATTTCATTTTATTTGTGCATGCTCTATTACAACATGCCCAATCCCATCTCTCACACCCAATGACATCATGCTCAACCAATCATCCTTCTGCAAAGCATTTATAACTTGCCAACCTTCTTGAACTTTTCCTATTCCGCAGTCACAGCCATAGATAGTAATCGTATCCACGTCTTCAGAGGTGATAATTTTTTTTTAAGAGTATTTAAATAAATTAATCTGAACGATCTTTAAATACCGCGTAAAATGCACATTTTTGTTCGATTTGACAATGTTGTTTTTAAGCACGCTTCCCTGCTTTTTTATATCGTTAAAGTTGACTTTGTAACTTTTGTTTCTGGGCAAATCACTTAATCCTGCCACGTTTCTTTAATTTGGCAAGCACCACGTGGCTGTTTCCGCACTAGTGTGCTACGTGCTGTTCAACTTAATGCAATGTAGTTTTTGTCATGTAATTAGTGCGTCACGTGCCCCATGCATTGCAAAAGTAATGTTTTCGGCAATGCTGTATTTTAGCACGGTTTCCAGCTCTTATACCTCCAATATCTTGGCTTGGTTGTTTCTTGACAAATCACTTAATCCTGTCGCCTTAATTGGAAGTGCTACTTCCTCCCCATGCACTGCACATGTAATCAATTGGCCAATGTTGTATTTTAGCACGCTCTCCAAGTTTTCAATAACCTTAAACTTGATTTGTCCCTTGTTCTATCTCATTAAACAGATATCTCAACCATGGGACATACTGGCAGCCACAAGCTGTTTATTCCTGCCCATGCACTATACCAGATGGTGGTCAACCACTCGACATACCAGATCCACTGACTGCTCTCCGTATGCTATCGGCCAAAAATTGCAATGGACCTAATGGAGTTATCAGGTTTGACTTTAACATTTCATGATAGAAAAGCATTCTGAGATAAGCATTTTTGTATTTCATGTGTTTGCAGACAGATATCTGTGCTGTTCTCATGTTTTGGTAGAATTAGTGGTCATTCTGGTATCAAGAAAACGAATTAAAACACTTCCTCCCAATTTTATTGGCCAAATATGTCATTTGAAATTGAACAATTTGTGTTATAATTTTTCTTACTTCTATAAATATTTTTTATAAAATGTAAATCTCCACTGTGATAGTCTTATAGCACTTTGTTTCTGAACCCTATATGTTTCTCATTTAAATGCTCTTTACACGTTTTCAGCCTGCACTTGAGATACAAAGTGAAAATGTTGCTTTGAATTTTTTTCATTTGAAGACGTGCCTTTCAATTTTTCTTGATGTTTATTTCTCAATTTCTAGATCATGAAAGACCATAAAGGTTCTATCATATCAAGGCCAGGAGTTTGTAAATTAAGTGAGTGAACAATCTCGGCCTAACATTTGTATAATGCAATGCTATTTCCTATTTTGCTTGCAAAATATAACCTCTGATGATTGCTTTTCAACCCCAATTCTATTGAGAACAAATGTTTTTATGTACATTCAAATTAATCTTGGACATATGTACAGCATATAAATATTTAACTCTTTTTTCAGTTTGCAGAATGTTACATAAATCAGCAGCAAATTGCAGAGGTTGAAGAAAGTATATCCTCCTGTTCCAGCTGATTACACCGATGTATTAAATATGGCATGAACTAGTTATCTGAAGCCATACAGATTCATACATTATTTGCGGATAACGTTAAGGTAAATACTCTCAATATGAGTAGTCGACGAAGTTAAAAAGTAACAGATATAAGTACTTGAGGGGCTTTTGGTGGCAGATAATGTCCAATTCACACTTGTACGGATGGGTCTGATACAGGGTGGATCTCTGTATAACTAATGGACGATTAGGTTTTAGGATGGCATACAAAGCTCCCAACCTTCTTACTTTTTCTCTTAACAGGTTCCAAATTGGGGACGAATATTAGGCAGTGCAGTAGAGGTTGACAGTGTTGCTTCACTGGTACTTGGGCCTTCTCATGAAGCAGAAGGAGCCTTTCTCAATATCCTTAACTCTTCCCTTCTAAAGTTGACCTGATTCTTAGTCTGCAAACCATTCCGCATACTTGCAGTTCCACACCAGTACTCTTTATTCGGGTCTCCTCTTGAAAGCAGTCTTGCATATCCGGCTAGTAACCAACCAAAGTGGAGTTCAAGTTGTGAACTCTGTTGGCCACAGTGGTTACACAAGGTAAGCAGAGCGGCCTAGATAAACAATACCTCCAATTAAATGCATTAGAAATAAAAGAGCTTATTTATAAACCCCGTGCACCACTTTTGCGTCACTTTCAACATGAGAAAAGTAACACAAAAGTGGCTCAAGAGTTTTGCAATTAAGCCCTAAAAAATATTGTCCTGCATAATGACTTCATATCTCACCTAATTCTGTCTCATCTGTGAATCATTTTAAGGACCTGTTCATCTGTAATATCAATATGACGCATTAGTGCACTTCTATACAGACACAATTTGAATGCAAGCCTTTAAGATAAGTGAAATCTATCAGGCACACTGCACAGTTTAAAGCAATAGAAAATATCATCAAGTGTTACTTTGACTTCTAATGTGTGATCTCATTTAGTCACATCGATCTAATTTTAAACACTAATTTTCTTTTTTGTTTTGCAGATTAACTACAGTACTTGTATTGGACTCCATATTATATGTTGTTTGTTATATTGTTTTGTTAAAGTTATGGTTCTAGTTATTTATTGTATTGTTATCATTTAGTTATATTTCCTGCTATTTATCGTTTTAATAAAAGTTTTTTAAAAAATACATACGTCTTTTTTTTGTGGGGGTAGCAGTCCACAATAGAAATGATATTTATCATTTGAAGTAAAATTCTGAGGCTAGCTCTTCACCAGATCCTTACCAGAGTGTATAGCTACAACTTACGGTTACAATTCAAAAGAATAAAAAATACATTAGCAACATGGGGCCTGATTCACAGAACTAACTTAAGACAAAATCCTAAACTTACTACCATTCTGGTATTCACAGAAGGCACTTACTCATTTTGGTATTCACAGAAGGCACTTACTCATTTTGGTATTCACAGAAGTTAGGAGTCCTAACTTTAGGACTCCTACATGCCTTCTGTTAATACCAAAAGTCTTAAAGTTAGGATTTTTCTCAAGTTAGTTGTAGTAAAGTTAGGACTCCTAACTTTAGGACTCCTAAATGCCTTCTGTGAATACCGAAAGTCTTAAAATTAGGATTTTTCTCAATTTAGTAGTAGTAAAGTTAGGACTCCTAACTTTAGAACTCCTAAATGCCTTCTGTGAATACAGAAAGTCTTAAAATTAGGATTTTTCTCAATTTAGTAGTAGTAAAGTTAGGACTCCTAACTTTCGGGCTCCTAAATGCCTTCTATGAATACCGAAAGTCTTAAAATTAGGATTTTTCTCAACTTTACTACTAATAAACTGAGAAAAATTCTAATTTTAAGATGTTCGGTAGTGACAGAAGGCATTTAGGAGTCCTAACTTTACACCTACTAAATTGAGAAAGTCCTAATTTTAAGACTTTCGGTATTCACAGAAAGCATTTATGTTATGTTATGTTATGTTATGTTAAAATCACTTTTACCGCGCACGGTCACCAAATGGTTTCATGGCGCTCAATAGACAACAACGGAGGCAGACAGCATAATCACTCAAAAGCTAATTGAAAAAGGTAAGTTTTAAGTAGTTTACGGAAACAGAGATAATTGGGGCAGAGTCGAAGTGAGATAGGAAAAGAGTTCCACAGTGCAGTCCTATAGATAGGAGTCCTAACTTTACTACTACTAAACGTAGAAAAAAACTAATTTTAAGACTTTCGGTATTCACAGAAGGCATTTAGGAGTCCTAAAGTTAGGAGTCCTAACTTTGCTACTCCTAAACTGAGAAAAAACCTAACTTTAGGACTTACGGTATTCACAGAAGGCATTTAAGAGTCCTAAAGTTAGGACTCCTAACTTCTGTGAATACCGAAATGAGTAAACGTCTTAAGTTAGTTCTGTGAATCGGGCCCATAGTGTGGTGAACTTCTAACGTAAGTGTTCCATGATCTGTTACGATAGTAACAGGCAGAAAGCCGTTTGGGGGTAGGGATAAAAGTTAATGGCTGTACAGAAACTGTTATATTTACCCTGGATCCTCTACACGACAGAAAGGAAAGCAAAGTAAAACAAAATACTGTGCACCACTTTCGCATCCAAACCCCCACTACAAAATTACAAGTATATGGGCCTCAACGACCCCCCTCAAGCTCCAGGAATCACCACCCCCAGGAATTTGTGTATTACGTGAAGAAGAATGCGTGGTCCTCCGTCTGGTGCCTTCGAGGGCCCTGGAAACTACTACGACCGGCTCCTGCAGTGTCCTGGGGTACCTACCCCCGGTATACTTCTGCTTGCTTTGACAGAGCGGGACTCTCACGACTCCCGCCCTCCCATAGCAAACATAGTTTGCTTTTTGAAAAACAGAGCAGTAAAATCTGTTCTCTCTTTCAATGTATATCTCAAAAATTAATGCTTCTTTTTTTTCGGCGACGAAATGCGTGGATCCTACGCGCATCCTGCGACTTTATTTTAAAAAGATGAATACTATCTTACTTTTTTTGCCCTACGGGTCCTTATGTGACCCCCTGAGCAGGCCTAGGGGGTCAGGGTGCGTCTACCCTGCCCCCTTTTCACATTTTGCACACATATTTCACTGACTTCCTCAGCCTCGCTTCTACCGAGGCACAAAATGGCTGCCAATAGCCAATTAACATGCCTTCTGTTAATACCAAAAGTCTTAAAGTTAGGATTTTTCTCAAGTTAGTTGTAGTAAAGTTAGGACTCCTAACTTTAGGACTCCTAAATGCCTTCTGTGAATACCGAAAGTCTTAAAATTAGGATTTTTCTCAATTTAGTAGTAGTAAAGTTAGGA
Organism: Lissotriton vulgaris; assembly: GCF_964263255.1. NCBI lineage: Eukaryota > Metazoa > Chordata > Amphibia > Caudata > Salamandridae > Lissotriton > Lissotriton vulgaris. The sequence goes on from NC_141696.1 coordinate 1,348,832,228, forward strand.
CTCCTAACTTTAGAACTCCTAAATGCCTTCTGTGAATACCGAAAGTCTTAAAATTAGGATTTTTCTCAATTTAGTAGTAGTAAAGTTAGGACTCCTAACTTTCGGACTCCTAAATGCCTTCTGTGAATACCGAAAGTCTTAAAATTAGGATTTTTCTCAACTTTACTACTAATAAACTGAGAAAAATTCTAATTTTAAGATGTTCGGTAGTGACAGAAGGCATTTAGGAGTCCTAACTTTACACCTACTAAATTGAGAAAGTCCTAATTTTAAGACTTTCGGTATTCACAGAAAGCATTTATGTTATGTTATGTAATGTTATGTTAAAATCACTTTTACCGCGCACGGTCACCAAATGGTTTCATGGCGCTCAATAGACAACAACGGAGGCAGACAGCATAATCACTCAAAAGCTAATTGAAAAAGGTAAGTTTTAAGTAGTTTACGGAAACAGAGATAATTGGGGCAGAGTCGAAGTGAGATAGGAAAAGAGTTCCACAGTGCAGTCCTATAGATAGGAGTCCTAACTTTACTACTACTAAACGTAGAAAAAAACTAATTTTAAGACTTTCGGTATTCACAGAAGGCATTTAGGAGTCCTAAAGTTAGGAGTCCTAACTTTGCTACTCCTAAACTGAGAAAAACCCTAACTTTAGGACTTACGGTATTCACAGAAGGCATTTAAGAGTCCTAAAGTTAGGACTCCTAACTTCTGTGAATACCGAAATGAGTAAACGTCTTAAGTTAGTTCTGTGAATCGGGCCCATAGTGTGGTGAACTTCTAACGTAAGTGTTCCATGATCTGTTACGATAGTAACAGGCAGAAAGCCGTTTGGGGGTAGGGATAAAAGTTAATGGCTGTACAGAAACTGTTATATTTACCCTGGATCCTCTACACGACAGAAAGGAAAGCAAAGTAAAACAAAATACTGTGCACCACTTTCGCATCCAAACCCCCACTACAAAATTACAAGTATATGGGCCTCAACGACCCCCCTCAAGCTCCAGGAATCACCACCCCCAGGAATTTGTGTATTACGTGAAGAAGAATGCGTGGTCCTCCGTCTGGTGCCTTCGAGGGCCCTGGAAACTACTACGACCGGCTCCTGCAGTGTCCTGGGGTACCTACCCCCGGTATACTTCTGCTTGCTTTGACAGAGCGGGACTCTCACGACTCCCGCCCTCCCATAGCAAACATAGTTTGCTTTTTGAAAAACAGAGCAGTAAAATCTGTTCTCTCTTTCAATGTATATCTCAAAAATTAATGCTTCTTTTTTTTCGGCGATGAAATGCGTGGATCCTACGCGCATCCTGCGACTTTATTTTAAAAAGATGAATACTATCTTACTTTTTTTGCCCTACGGGTCCTTATGTGACCCCCTGAGCAGGCCTAGGGGGTCAGGGTGCGTCTACCCTGCCCCCTTTTCACATTTTGCACACATATTTCACTGACTTCCTCAGCCTCGCTTCTACCGAGGCACAAAATGGCTGCCAATAGTTCCTTATTTTGAATGTTTACAACCGCTTGACTGCCAATTAGAATTCAACGCGTCACCGGGACGGTGTGCTTATCCTACGAGGCCAATCCTTGCACACAATCCATGGATCCACCGCACCCATAGGTATATAAATGATTTTAACCGTAATTTTACTGAACAGATTGACACTAGATAAGCGAAAGGCACAAGTTGGAACTGAGGACTACCTCTCTGCCAAATTTGGTGTAATTCCATTCAGCCGTTCGGGCTGTAGCCGTGGCTAGAGGACCATAGGTTCTTCAGCCAACTAGCCCACCAGGTACCTCCAGTAAGCGTCACGGACCTGCGTTGCAGAGTGTTGGAAAAAGGGGAGTGGTCTCTGAACACCTATCTGCAACGCAGCTCTCTGGCACATACTGGAGGTACCTGGTGGGCTAGTTAGCCCTTAGGGATCCTTAGGATTGAGGAGGTAATAATTCTCCAACTCAAAACGCGCCACAGGGCATATTTGAAGACATGTGACCTCAGGCCCCGGCACCCTTCCTTCACCATTGTGCAAACGAGCACCCTGGTGAGTTGTAAGTTGGGGAATTAATTCCTCTTCACTACTGTGGGTCCCTTAGGGCCAACTAGCCCACCAGGTACCTCCAGTATGTGCCAGGGAGCTGTGTTACAGAGAGATGTTCAGAGGCCACGTCCCTTTTTACACCTCTCTGCAACGCAGCTTGTGGCGCTTACTGGAGGTAATTCAAGGGGATTGCATCTCCCAACTTAAAAGAGACACAGAACGCATTTACACAGGGGCGAAGGGAGGGGACGGGCCTGAGGTGACATGTGAAAACATGCCCTGTGGCGTGTTTTAAGTTGGAGAAATAATTCCCCTTCAATCCTGAGAGCCCCTTGGGGCCAACTAGCCCACCAGGTGTTTACAGTAAGCGCCACTGCGTTGCGTTGCGCACAAGAGGTTCAGGCCGTACCCCTTTTTACACCTCTCTGCAACGCAACTCTGTGGCACTTACTGGATGTACCTAGTGGGCTACTTGGACCCTAGGAACTCTCAGGATTGAAGGGAACCTAATCTCCCAAATTAAAACAGCCACAGGTCGCGTGTACATAGTGGTGAAGGGAGGGGAGGGGGCCTGAGGTGACGTGTGCAAACACGCCCTGTGGCACGTTTTAAGTTGGAAAAAAATTCCCCTTCAATCCAGAGGGCCACTGGGCAGACCCTCCAGGATTTCGCGATTTCGAGGTTTGCCGCAAAATCAGCACTTTTGTAAAAATGCCGCGATTTTTACAAACGTGCCCACGAAATCCAGACAAAAGGAGGCAAACATAACCAGTGCTACTTGACTTGTAAAATATTCCACTATGGAGTACATAGGCTACAATAAGCAAACAAAATATCTTGTACAAACAGGCTATTATATAGTGTGCTTTATGAATAACATTCATTTATTTAATGCCATCTATATGTTGTTGTTTGTCAACTATGTATTTTTAAATGTGGTGTCTGTCATCTGGTTACTTCTAAATAATAAACTTGCATAATTACTATTTTGAAGTAAAGAGACCAAATGAATAAAACTTGGTATAGCTATCAATTCTTGTGACAATGGGGGATGGCTGCCAGGCTCCATTTTCGAGACAACTGAATATAAAAGTTCAAGACTAGGCGTCACTATAAGCATTCATTTGAAATCCTTTGCAGTGTTTGTTTACAGGGTGGTGTTCCTTGTAATACCCATGAAGTAATAGCAACCCTAAGGAGGGTACGTTAATGTAGGCCACAACTCACACAGTGTGATATTCAATTTTTCTACACATGAGGCACATATTTTATAGCAAACAATATAAGATAAATAAAATATGTATACTAAAAATAATTGTTTTTCTTTATATTCAGGTATTCTTGCTTCATTACTCTGGTATAAGAGCGGTAGGCCTCATCACTAACACCTAGAGTGTCACACACACTGTTGATAGCAAGGATCAGCCATAAGAGGCATTTGACCCTGTTGGGCACCTGAAGAGGCTGAAACATGTTGGTAAATGGAAGTGCTAATCATTATATTTAGAAAACATCCAAATATGATTCCTTTTAACTATACCAACTGTACCCTACATATAAAGAGAAACATACTCTGGGTTTCCCACTAGGTATGTTTAGTTACTGGATTCTAGCATATTCAGAGATTCTTATTAAGAACTCCCATTATTGATTGAGTTCCTCATGGTTGGTATGCCTACCCTGAGTTGGATAGCACACCAAGGATTAACTATGCCACAACAATGTATGTTAGGTGTCCTCTTCCATTATTGGAATATCTGATTTCTGTCATGATATCTAAGATGCATGATCAGAACATTAAGGACCTACAAACCTGTTGTGTTTACTACATAAGATTGGGAGGCGGTGCATAGACGTTTTTCTTCTCACTCTCCCTTTAGTGTAAAACCAACTTGATCTGAGTCAGTGTTACAATTTAATGAGTACCTTACGAACATTCTCCTGGTCACTTGGTCTAAGCAGTGCTCAGCACCTGCATTCAGCTGACATGTGGCCATTCAGCATAGTACAGCCCCTGGTGACCCTAAGATTGTGATTAACCCTCCAGCGCCGGCTGGCAGGGAACAGGGGTAAAACCACTTACCTCCTCACAGCAGCTTGCTGGAGTCTCTCCTCCATCGCTGATTTGACCCGGAATGTGGTTCGGCTCTCAGATGGGGACTGAGACCCTGAGCATGTTCGCCACCCAGGTAGTGTATTGCTGCCCAGTGGAGAACTTGCTAAGTGCTCATGACTGTTTGATCGGCCTAAGAGGGCCGGTCAAACAGTCATGTGCACTTAAGTGCATGAACCACTCCTCCTTCCTGTGACATCATCTCCACCCGCCCTAACCCAGCCCTGAAGCTCTGTGAAATAAAAATATAATAACAATGTTATTATCATTTTATTTTTCCTTTTTCCTACACTGAGAGCAGTGGAGTGACTCTCCTCCCCTTAGCGAAGGAGCTGCTCCTGGAAGCTAACACATGGAAGCCTTTTGTGGCTGGCATCCACAAATAACTTTAACTTGGATGCTTTTTCTTTGAACCCCACTGATAGAGAGTCGAAATGTATCAGTGTCTTTGAACAGACAATTCTTTCTTCAGCTAGCTTAGCTTTTACGCTCCTTGAATGTAGTTGTACCATTCTTTATGGTCAGGACCAGTGATATCTTGTCAGCCTCAGGATTCCACTGGTCCAAATGATCCCGGATCTGCAGGCAGACCCTCCAGCATTTCTCTGTTTGCTGCGAAATTCGGCACTTTTTTGAAAATGCCGCGATTTTTACAAAAGTGCCCGTGAAATCCAGACAAAAGTTCCAGCTACTCGTTGTTTCCTCCACCCATCCTCCCACTCCTGGAAAGTCCAAAGCAACTTTCTGAGCACACTTCTGTATTTGTTTGCGAATCATGGCTTCTGGAAAAAGAAAGAAAAATAACTCAACTCCATCTTCTAGGTACCCGGGAATATTTTATCAGTGACAAATTTTGATCTGAACAATTCCAGACTGGATAGTTTTATAAATTATTTGTGTAAATCAGCAATAGATAGAGGTCATAAACCAGTGTATCAAATATGAGGCAAAGAGGTCCTTTTGTGTATCATTTATTAGATTAAGAGATACCAAAGACGAGATATATTTCTCCATGGGAAGTTAACAAGATGTTATCGCTTTTTCTGAAATGGCCACATAATGGGCTTCTTCTCTTGGAAGAGGACAGTGTATTGTTCAGTGTTACTGAGAAAAGTCTCATATGTTAAAGACTTTGATAATTTCAGCAGGAGGTTCTCCCCTGGGTTACACCTTTTATGGGCTTAAATAACTAGCCTCTTCCATATTAATGGTTTTGTTCATGTCGAGAAAAAGAAAAAAACTATTTGATTTCTGAAGATGAAGGGTTAATGTCTATGTCAGAACAATTGATAACCTATTGGTACCCTATTAGAGATGTTGCATGCAAAGTAAATCTTTTTCAACCTAAGCTGCCACTCTCCTCCAAGGCGACGATATTGGTGGTAAAGGAGATTGTTACTTAAGAAATGACAGTGGATAGTTGTATACGTATGTGAATAGAGGTTTGCAAAAAAATCGGTATATGGAAGCATAAATTAGTGTCTACATTGTGAATAAACCAAATATACACAGCTTCATGTTTTTAAGTAACTCAAAAAACAAAGATATCTGTGTTTGTTGTAGGAAAAATGGCCAAATAAAATGCAGCAAAATTGCCGCTAAATTTCCATATTTGTGCCGCTAAATTTCCATTTTTGTGCCGCTAAATTTGCTAATCCATGCCGCTATATCCCGGGGGGTCTGACTGGGGGCCAACTAGCCCACCAGCTGTTTCCAGTAAGCGCCACTGCGCTGCGTTGAAGAGAGGTAGTCCAGGTCGTTCCCCTTTTTACACCTCTCTGCAACACAGCTCTGTGGCGCTAACTAGAGATACCTGGTGGACTACTTGTACCCAAGGGACACTCAGGATTCAAGGGGACTTTATCCACCAAATTAAAACGGCCACAGGGCGTGTTTGCACATGTCAGCTCAGCCCCCCTCCCTTTACCAGTGTGCAAATGCACCCTGTGGCACGTTTTAAGAGGTAGTTTTAATCCCCCTGCCCTATTATATACTAGGGGCTTACAGAGGAGGTCATGCTAATAACAGTTGAAATGGAAGGAACAAACTTAGTCGTTATCCAGTGGGAATGGTAATCTATCAGGACAAACATACATTTCTGAGAAGGACTCAAATGATTCAAAGGACCAATAATGTCCACACCCAGTTTGTCCCAGGGTTTTGTGGGCACAGTGACTGGAATAAGAGGAGCCAAATGGACCTTCTTGGATTTGTCGCTGGCCCCACATTCAATACATTCTTTTACTAGCTCTTCAATTTGAGTGTCCATTTTTGGGAACCAATAGCTTTGTCGAATTTTGCTTTTGGTCAAGCTTCGTCCGGGGTGACCTTCATGTCCAATCTGTATGATGCGATCTCTCATTCCAGTCGGGGGAATTATTTTATTCCCTCTCCAGACCAGGTCTTCAATTATGGACAACTCGTCCTTCACGCTCTAAAACTCCTGAAGATCCTCTGGTGTCTCACTTTTCTTCTCTGGCCAACCCTTCACAATCATGTCTTTCAATTTGCTCAAAACATCATCTTCCTGTAGAGATTTCTCCCATTCGATTTTCTTAATGGCCGGTATGTCTATTGCTAGGATGGTTTCCTCCTCTATGTTTCCTTCAGGTTCATTTTCCAATAGTGGCATACGTGACATGCAATCCGCCAAAGAGTTTTTTGAGCCAGGGACATGCACAATGGTATAGTTGAACCCTTGCAGTCCTAAAACTCACTTGGAGATGCGTGGGGTGGTGTTCTCTAAGAGTTTGGTAGCAAACAATGGGATCAATGGTTTGTGATCTGTCTTCAAGCAGAATGGAATACCCCACAGGAAGTACTTGAAATGGTGAATAGCCCAGTAGCATGCAAGTCCTTCTTTTTCAATTGTAGAGTAATTAATTTCCGCTGTCTTCAAAGTTCTTGAAGCGAAAGCTATCACTTTTTCTTCTCCATTCACCATTTGAGTCAAAGAGGCCCCCAGACCTTTATTACTTGCGTCAGTGGAGAGAGTGGTCTTAGCATTTGTATCAAAAGTGTGCAGGATTGGAGCTTCCGAAATAGCTTCATTAATATGTTGAAATGTTTGCTGATGTTCTGTGCTCCATTCGAATTTGGTACCCTGTTTGAGTAGTTCTCTGAGAGGTTGAACTTGGTCAGCGAAGTTCTTCACAAATTTCGACATATACTCAACCAGGCCCAAAAAGGATTTCAGTTCGTCTTTGTTCAAGGGAGCAGGTGCAAACTTGACAGCGTCTAACAGGCTCGCCTTGGGTCTGATACTTTCACTTGAAATCGTGTGCCCCTGATACACCACCGTCTCTACGCCGATTTTGAATTTGTCTTTTTGAGTCGTTACACCCGCTTTGCTGAGTTTAGACAGTACACCCTCCAAGATTCTGTTGTGCTCACTTTCATTTGCTCCATAGAGTAAGATATCGTCCTGAAAGCAGATTTATTTCTCGAGACCATGCAGGATGTTTTGCATAATACGCTGAAAGACGGCGGCCGCCGATGCGAGCCCAAAAGGCAATCTTGAGAACTGGTAAGCACCAAAAGGGATTATAAAGGACGTGAGGTGTTTAGATTCAGGATGGAGACCAACCTGGTGGTAAGCCGAGGACAGATCTAAGACTGAGAAAAACTTTGCACCTTGAATGGCCATCAACATTTCATTTATGTTGGGGAGGGGGTGTCTATCCACCCAGATGTTAGCATTCAAATCCCTGAGATCAACACAGAGGCGGATGCCTTTCCCCCCCCTTTTGCCGCTACTACAATGGGGGCCAACCACTCAGAGCTTTCAATACGCTCTATTATCCTATTTTCCTCCAGCCTGTTCAATTCAAGTATTAGGGGTTCTCTTAACAGCATGGGGATAGACCTAGCCTTATGTACTACTGGCTTCGAATTAGATTTAAGTTTGATTTTGTGGAGGAACCCTTTAAGTTGCCCCAATTTATCAGTGTACACTTCTGGAAATGTTTTACACACTTCCATTCCCACAGTAGGCCTCTCAACAAGTAACACTGGTTCAGGTGCATTTGGGTCTAATTTGATCCCAAGGTCTTTTTGATGTTTCCACCCTAACAGATTGGACCCTTTTTCTGTGATGTATACTTTTCCTAATGTTGTTCTATCTTTAAAATGTATCTGCATCAACAACATGCCAACCAGGGGAATAGGATTGTATTTGTAACCACCTGGATTAATGTCGGGAGGCAAAAGATTATAGTTCTTATGTCCTGAATTCTGCTTGAAAGAAGTTTCATTAATCAGCGTGTTAGGTGAACATGAATCAGCATAAACCTCATATGCAACACTGTCCAGGAATATTTCGCATTCAGGATAGGAATTTACGTGTTCACGAATGTTTAACACTTGGAAAATAATGTCCCCTTGCAATGGTTGTTCAGACTCTTGGACCACCAATTGAGTGGTGCCTTTCTTATCATGGCACACTCTAGAAAAATGACCCCTTTTTTTACAAATACTGCAAGTGACACCCCTGGCAGGACACTTAACGTCATTTGCCAAATGGTTAGGGTTACCGCACCTATAGCATTTGAGTTTGTTAGACTCTGCGTTGTGTTTAATCACCTCAGGATGAGAAGATTTAGATTTTAAATCCTTTTGCACTACCTTATGCACACAATTGTCACTAACCTGTTTTACCTCATTGACATCCTTCATTTCACTCATACAGTAGCTAGTGTGCTCAATGCTAATAGCAATGCCAATAGCTCTTCGTAAATCCGGAGCTTCTGCTAAAAGTCTCTCCTGGATTTTCTTTTCACATGTGCACCTGACCAGCTGGTCCCTGATTAAAGACTCAGTGAGTGCCCCGAATTCACAAGTGGCTGCCAAACCCCTCAACACAGCAATGTAATTCTTTACTTTCTCATTTTTCCCTTGGACCCTTAAGAAGAATTTATGACGCTCCAGGACAATGTTAATTCTTTCCCCAAATTGCTCAGCTAACTTTTTAACTGTAATCTCATAGACATCAGGTTGAACAGCCCATCTCCCCCCACACTGATGTTAGCACCTCCATCCACAACGTCAGGTAAATCTTCAAACAAATCCCTTCCATATTTACCCAAATTGTGAAGTAGGATGTGTTGCTTCCTTAAGGATGAAAACCTATTTCCACCTATTGCAATCAAGTATGACTCAAACAAATTAAACCATTTTTTCCAGGAAATTAGGGGATCACCAGCCTCATCCAAAAATGACGGTGGCTGGGACATATTTAAAGCAGTCATGGTTGAGAAGAGAAAGAATAAGGAGTGAAAGCGGAGAGCGAGTTGAAAGCGGTGAAAAGAGCGATGAGAAAAATGAGAGAAGAAGAATGCAAGAGGAATGACAGAACTGGCAAAGAAAGTTCCTCAAAAGTGTGTAGAAACTAACACAAGGTGAACACAACGCTAAATCTGAAGGGAGTATAAAAGTCCATGAGCTGTGCCCATCAGCGAAGAAAAGCTGGAAGGCACCTGAGGAGAACATTTTAACTTGAGCACTCTCTTAAAGCTACAAATTGGCCCAACACTGTAGTTAAGTCTCTATAAAGAAATAGAACTACTAGGTGGGAAAAACTCTCGAGGATAGACAATTTCTGTGAAGTTCCTTGAGAAACGTAGCTATGGAGAAATCAAAATACGTTGTCAAGAACAGTCAACACCAAAATCCCTCGACGTCAATCAAAGCACTCCACGCATAAGCTGGGCAACTCAACACTGCACACGTAAGAGAGATACCCGGTTAGCAATAGTCATGAGCAGAATCCCTCGTCGACAGGGTTACCTTCAACCCAAATCGTAAAGTGAGTGACAAACAACAGTGAAGATTCCTACCTCCTCCGTGTTAATAACAGTCCATGAAATACCTTTATGGCTAGGACTGCGCAGACAGACAGCACCACAGGCAGGCTGCAGCTTCAGCTGGGAAAGCGAAACCCCGCCCTTTCCTCATCACAATTTCCTCACAAGTGCGGTCTGTCAGGAAGAAACTGACAAACCTTGAACAAGGGGGGGGTGGAGGAAGCACTCCAACGTGGTTACCGCTCACAGCAAACAGGCGGAGCCGAAGGCAGCGTCCCGTAACCCAGGAACAGCTTCTCAAGAATGTGCACAGCTTTGTGGCAGAATGATATTGGGCAGTCCGGCCACTCGTTTTGAGCCGGTGAGACTATGAAGAACTGTAAGGTTCCTTACCACCTGCTGCTACACAATGCTCGCAACAGCAGACAACAGCCACAGTCACCCAGGGAGGTTTCCGACTCCGTTAATTGGACATCAGCCAGACTGCTTCACAGTCGGAAGAAAGTGATTAATAATGCTCACAACAGCAGACAACAGCCACTGCCACCCGGAGAAGTTTCTGACTCCGATAATACGTCGTCAATCAGACTGCTTCAGGCTTGAAGAAAGTGACTTCTGTGGTCGGCAGAGATGACAGGGGAAAGAATCTGACCGTCCCCAGCACGGTATCCATCGCCAAATTTGTTAAGAAATACTCCACACGAATTGAGGTGAAGAGGAGTTTATTTCGTAACGCACTCTCCTGTTCTTCGGGGGAACTTAATCTCATATAGGATACATTATCAATTGAGCCCAGTTGTAAATATCCTAGCAACAGGTCAAATTACTTCTATATTTACATTCATGATTTTGTACGTTCTATTTCTCCCCAATGATTCATTGCAATGGATTGTCTAATGGAGTTAGAAACTTAGTGAACCCAGCAAACAGGAGGTGTGCTAAAATGAACACCCTAATTAGCACTCGCCTTTCTATTTAAATTCTATATTCACATAGTGATGCTTCCCCCAAGGGATCCCACCTTATGCAAGACTTAGGTCGGTAGCTACTCGACACAACAAGAAAAGTACTCAATATTGTTACCAATTTTTACAGATTCGTAGACTAAAACAATAAATTATTATCAAAAAGGTAAAACCAGCCGGTAAGCCTACTAAGATAAAAACTGTTATTGTGCCATTGATGACTATCCTAACTCGAATTCAGGGTAGACAAGTGTACAAGTCTTCTGTAACATTCAAACCCCCTGGGTGCTTAGTATTTAATTGTAGTATGTAGCTTGTTTCGAGTTTGCGGAGCTTATATTCCCTGTCCCCACCTCGCCTGCTTGCACTGACTGCATCAATTACATACAATTTCAGGCCAATATTGTCACTCTGGTGCAGTTCTCTAAAATGCCTAGCCACCCGATATTTATTGTCCTGGTTGGCTATTGCTCGGAGATGCTGAAGTATGCGTTTCTGTACCGCATGTTTTGTACTGCCCACGTATCTTAACATACATGGGCATTGGAGTACAAAAATTGCAAATTCAGTTTTGCAAGTAAGCTCCTTGTGAATGCGGTGTTCTTTGTCACTAAAACCAGCCTTAAATGTTTTCATGTTAATACCATGAATGCACAACTTGCAAGTTTTACATCTGAAGAAACCACTGTTGGTATGTAACCATGAACTTTTTTCAATGATTTCCAGACTGGTATTTACCAGGCTGTGTCTCATAGACGGGGCCCTACTAAATGTAAGAGAAGCCCTCTGGGGTAGGGTGGGACCAATAACTGGATTTCTTAGGACAGTTGGCAAATTGCGATTGATTATTTTATATAGTTCCTTATGTTGCCTGCTATATCCAGGTATAATTCTGAATGGGCTAATTTGCATGGGTGGTTGATCAGGACTGATTAGACTAGTGGACGCCTCAACATAGACCATGGGTTTATATGTGTCCAGTAGTTCCTGCCTGTTGTTTCTCATTGATTTGACTAGGACACTGTCAATTGCAAAATCCGTATAACCTCTTTCAAGGAATCTGCGTCTGCTGGCTTTTTGGGCTAATTCCAAATCTTGTGTACTACTGCATACCCCCCTAAGGCGAAGCATTTCGCCATAAGGAATACTGGCTATTAGGTGTGCAGGGTAAGCACTACCTGCATGCAATACAGTATTTACAGCAGTGCTCTTTTGGAACAACCTTGTTTCTATCTTATTGTCCTTGATGAACACTTCATTGTCCAAAAATGCAACAGATGTCTGACTCATGGTCACTGTAATTGTAAGATTATACTCATTGTCATTGATCGCCACAATAAACTCCTTAGCCTGTTCACTGCTTCCTCTCCATACTACAAATAAATCGTCAATATAACAAAACCATTCTACCACATTGGTATCAAAGGCAACCTTGTGTTTGACCTTGAGGACCAGTTCTTCCCAAGCACCCATGTGTAAACACGCATAGATTGGGGAAAATTTGGCCCCCATAGCCACACCCTGCAATTGACGATAGAGCAAGTTGTTATACATTAAGATATTGTTTCTTAGACAAAATTCAAGCATTTGTAATAACATTGTGTTGTGATCAGTGAACTGCTCCTCTCTCTGAGCCAAGTAATATCCTACAGCGGATAGTCCACCTGAATGCACAATGCTCGTATAGACTGCAGACACATCAAGAGCCATCATCTAATATCCATCCAACCACATGATTTGTTTCATTTTCAGCAGATTTGTGTCTTGTATAAAGGACTCTAACGATGTCACATGGTTTTGGAGAAAGTAATCGATGTAGATTGAAGTTATTTCTAACAAACCCCCCTTGGCCGAGATGATTGGTCTGCCAGGGGGGCTCTCCAGATTCTTATGAACTTTTCGAATTAAGTAAATCAGAGGGATTACTGAATTGTCTGTTCTGAGGTATTTAACCTCATCCTCCGATATCATGTTCTTACTTTTCCACTTGATTAATTGGTGATGGTACTCCTGTTTAATTGTTTGTAAGGCTGCTGCGTTGATTCGCTCATAGCATTGCCTGTCTCTTTCATAATTTGTTTGTGTCAAGAGGACAATATTTCCTCCTTTGTCACTGCGCCAGATGATTATATCTTTTTCCTTACTCATCCTGGTTACAAATGCCTCCTATTGTTGTGTCTGTTTATCGTACTTGCTCTTCTGAGAAAGGACCAGCCTCTGAAGTCCTTTCAGTTGTGTGATTACATTCTCATGAAAAGTGTCAATTACATTGCGTGGCAGTAGAGGATTAAAAGTCGAAGGAGGCTTGAAGGGTGTCCTTGGAGCTGTTTGTCTCCTGGGTAATAAGACTGCTTCCTCTTCCACTTTCCGTATCAATTGATTTCCATATCCTGATCCTTCTGTTTCCCATAGCTCAATCATTTCGCTTGGCATAGATGTTCCTGATGCAGTTACTTTGTCCATACTTTTTAAGGTTTGCGGCCTGATTTGTTTTTTAGCCTTTAATGAATGAAATTTGCGAAGCTTAAGTTTGCTTACTGCTTTATATACATTGCATCTTGTTGTCGCATAGTCCATATTGCAAAGCGGTGCAAATGATAAACCCAATTTCAATATATTTTCTTCTTCAACTGAGAGTTTTGCCAGAGTTAGATTAACAATTGTACGGTTAGTGTCACCCTCAATATCTATTCTTCGGTCGCCCGCTGACCCCTGCCCTTCTTTTTTTTTATATGATGCACCTCTTCCTTTCCCTCTGCCTCCGTTTGAAGTTTGAATGTTTTCATTGTAGTTCCTTTGAACTCTGGGCCTGAGCGAATGCATTCTTTCGAGGCATAAAAAACCTATTTCTTCCCCAGGAGACGGTTTAGCCATCGCCTCAGCATATCTTCATGGCGGAGCTCAGACTCCGACTCCGTCCCTCCCCCTGAGCTTACTTCAGAAAGGGAGGAGTCAGTCTGGTCTTTATTTCTTCTAGGCTGCAGGTCCATGTAGGGAATCATATTTTCTTGAGAAAGTGAATGGCCAAGCTCGTAATTGTTACGATTATGCTGGTATTTATACGATTTCCTATTCATTATTTTCGCTTCCTCCTTTTTCAATCTTACATTAATTTCATTAGTTAGTTTGGCCTTCTCTTCCTTTTCTTTCATTTTTTCCAGTTCCTCATGTATTGCGGCTATTTCTGTAAGTAGTTTGGCTCAATCAATGTCCGTATATTTAAATAGAATTAGAACCAAGCGGCAGAATGACTCCAAGTTGATCTCGGCCCACTCCCGCATGAGATCAGGGTTGGGATTCTCATAGCTGGAAGCGGTTAAGATGTGTAATCCCCTGGGAATGGGGTTAATAGCGATATAACTCTTTAGCGACTTAGATTCCCACCACTTGCTTTGTTCACTTTTATGCTTCTTTTTCAATAGCTTAAATGCAGCCTCCCTGTCTTTCGCGTTGTCGGCGACATGTTGTTTATATATATATATATATATAAATATATATATATATATATATATAAATATATATATATATATATATATATATATATAAATATATATATATATATATATATATATATATATATATATATATATATATATTCACTGAAAAAACTATAGGTTATAGACCATATATAGTTAGGAATTAGCATTTAAAAAACCTTATTTTACTCACACAAAACCATTGAAATTCGCATATATAGTTAGTTGCACTAACTATATGTCAAGCACCCGCCATCCACTGCTGATCATGTCACATATTACATCATTCATGACATGGTCAGTGACATCACTGATGACATCACTGATGACATCTCAAATGAGATCACTGATGACATCACTGATGACATCTCAAATGACATCACTGATGACATCACTGATGACATCTCAGATGACATCACTGATGACATCACTGATGGCATCACTGATGACATCTCAAATGACATCACTGATGACATCACTGATGACATCTCATTTGACATTACTGATCACATCACTGATGACATCATTCATGTGATAATACGATGAACCTCTTCAGACTCTAATATAACCTTAGATACACTCAGTGTAAACAGACACTCACAGACTGTCACTCATCCATGGAGTTACTCACACACCTAGTCAGTCATGCAAAGAATCAATCACACCTCCATTTCCTCAACTATGCAGTTATACACACCTTACTTATTCAAACATATACTAACACATATTTACTCTCCTATACAATCCCTGATACAAGTTCACAATGATCCATACAGCGACTCACACATTCACTGGCTCTTATGTACAGTTATTTATATATGTCAACTCTCACATGTACTGTGTTTTACATTTGTACTTACTTTGACATGTAGCACTGAGATGTCCATTCACTCACCAATACACTCATGCACACAGTCAACCGCCCATACAGCTGTTTCCACATGCACTTTTGAACCCATACATCTAGTGAATCAACTGCTCACACATCTATGCACAGAGTCATACACCTCCCAGCCACCCACACACACACTCAGTCTCCCATACAAATACTTGGGCAACCAATCAATAACCCATATAGTTACTCATATAGCTACTGATCAACACATGCAGCAGTTTACAGAACAACACCATAATGATGCACAAATTAAGACAGTTTGGTCACTAACCCATGCACTCAGTGAGACACATTTAATCACTCACTCATACAGTCAGTCATGCACCTACTAAATCCTTCATCCAGACACTTATACATCCACTCATTCTTCAATATGTAAGACATATTTTAACTTTACAGAAACATACAGTCACTGGATGTTGTCATCAGTGATGTCATCAGTGATGTCATTTGAGATGTCATCAGTGATGTCATCAGTGATGTCACTGACCATGTCATGAATGATGTAATATGTGACATGATCAGCAGTGGATTGCGGGTGCGCGATATATAGTTAGTGCAACTAACTATATATGCGAATGTCAATGGTTTTGTGTGAGTAAAATAAGGTTTTGTAAATGCTAATTCCTAACTATATATGGTCTATAACCTCTGGTTTTTTCAGTGAATTTTCAAGGTTTTGTAAATGCTAATTCCTAACTATATATGGTCTATAACCTATGGTTTTTTCAGTGAATTTCAATGGTTTTTTAATAGCAAATATCAAAAGCTGTAAAATGTATTCTTCTTTTGAAGGAAAAATATATTTTATATGTATTTAATATAATTTTTTTATGTATATAAATGTTTTGAGGGAACAAATTTATCAACTATCATGCTGAAGAAGAGTGTGGGGAAAAAAAACAAAGAGGAGGACTAAGAGGAAAGAACAATCAGTTCAAAAATACAATTGCTTTAAGCATGAAGTGCTTTTCCACACATTTACATTTAAATAACCCATATTAGAACATACAAAATATCTACAGAGGAGACGGTGTACATTGAATTTTAGTCTCTTCATTGGTACCCACATGTTGGTACTTACATCACCCACACAACACAACAGCTCTATTCAGAGATACCCTACCTCAAAGCACTCTAAAATATTATTTTACTATTTCCCTTGGTTTTCCCCTTGTTACGCTTTCCGGAACGCTACCCGGTGCGCGGACCGGGCGCTAACCGCGCAAAAATTTGAAAAAAAAATGTTTTTTTTTTACATATATGGGTCTCCTCAGCCACCCTCAGAAAACCTAGGGGCTCAGGATATGTCTCCCGTGCCCCCTTATACCCATTCCCAACATTGTTTATCCTCCATCTTGTGACTAAATTCATCCGAAACACAAGATGGCGGACTCCCGTTACGCTACCGGTGAGCTACCCGGTTCGCGTACCGGGTAGCGCTTCCACTGCGAAAAAACGAAAAAAAAATTATTTAATTTTTTTTGCCCCGCGGCCGGGGCCCTTTAATAGCCCCCACATCAATCCTAGGGGGTCAGGAAGGGTCTACCTTGCCCCCTTTCATTCATTTCCCCCTTTGTTTATTTCCACCTCTTGTCTCTCGATCCTACCGAGAGACAAGATGGCGGCCAATCCGGACTGTTTAGACTGTTGAGAGTCGCCAGAGAGCCAATCCGCTTCTCCTCGCGAAGTTCCGTTACGCCTCTGGTACGCGAACCGGGGTGCTAACTGGGACGCTGTCACAGATATTTTTTTTTTTAATGTTAATTTCTTAAAATCCACTGGAGCACATATCTTGAGACCTAGCAAAGGCACATCGGGCAAACAGTCTCTACAATTTTGCCAAGTTTCATAGAAATCCATTCAGCCGTTCGAGCTAAAAGTGAGTCCAACCGCCCTATGGAAAACTCAATGTTAAAAACACGTTTTGGGACCCCCTTTTTTTCTCGGCCCCCGCTTGACGAAACCCCCCCAAACTTTCAGGGGACGCTTAGAAATAATATGTGCCATTTTCCTGGAAATTCCAGCCAATTCCGTCCATCAACGCCAAAGTTATTCAACATACAATTTTCAGAAATCCCTATTCAAAAAAATCCTAACTATATATACCTACTGGCGACGGTGGCAAACCTTTATTTCCTGGGTACAACTGGTCTAATGCTGGCAGCTTTAATCCGACAGTCAGTTACGCGATGAGCCTGACGCGTTTCAAACTTTTCTTCTTCAGAGGCATACGCTTGGCTGATTGCGTGCACCTGGCTCACTGGTTAGAGGCGGCAGACCCGAGAGCAGAGGACGGCCCGGGACCAGGGTTCGATTCCCGGCGCGGCAGGTTTCTGGACCAGGGTCAGCGGACTCGATAATTCTCTCGCCTCGGTGCCCACTCTGATCAGCGATCACACTCGGCAACTCTGGGCATTAGCTTGCCTCATCCTCACTAACGGCCCCACCAGACCGCCGGGGATGCCTGGTCTCACCCTGGGGATACCCATTAAGGGACCATCTCTCAGGGAAGCCAGGAAGGGTTTCGCAGCGGTCGAAGCGCCTTGGGACCCTCCGGGTAAGTAGTGCGCTATATAAATGCCTATACATACATTTACATACATTTATTCACACAATGTTGATGCCACGCCCCTGGATGGGCCTGTCTGATGACAGTGGGGCATTGTGGGAACAGCAGTCCAGGTTAATTACATGTCCTATGGTGGCACTAATGTCTGCCATTCTTTTCAAGCCCTCAGATGGGCCCCGCCAGCAGTGACCAGTTTAAATGCCTCCTTTGTGTTCCGCATTGCAGCTCGATGATTATCAGCCACGCGGCTCCCGATTATGGGGTGGTGCGCGTTCGACGGCAGGACCACCGCCCAAATATCCTCGCTCCAACTTGCCCTTTGCTTGAACAGCACGCAAACACAGAGGTCGGTGGCAAACCTTTATTTCCTGGGTACAACTGGTCTAATGCTGGCAGCTTTAATCCGACAGTCAGTTACGCGATGAACCTGACGCGTTTCAAACTTTTCTTCTTCAGAGGCATACGCTTGGCTGATTGCGTGCACCTGGTTCAGTTTATTCACACAATGTTGATGCCACGCCCCTGGATGGGCCTGTCTGATGACAGTGGGGCATTGTGGGAACAGCAGTCCAGGTTAATTACATGTCCTATGGTGGCACTAATGTCTGTCATTCCTTTCAAGCCCTCAGATGGGCCCCGCTAGCAGTGACCAGTTTAAATGCCTCCTTTGTGTTCAGCATTGCAGCTCGATGATTATCAGCCACGCGGCTCCCGATTATGGGGTGGTGCGCATTCGACGGCAGAACCACCGTCCAAATATCCTCGCTCCAACTTGCCCTTTGCTTGAACAGCACGCAAACACAGAGGTCGGTGGCAAACCTTTATTTCCTGGGTACAACTGGTCTAATGCTGGCAGCTTTAATCCGACAGTCAGTTACGCGATGAGCCTGACGCGTTTCAAACTTTTCTTCTTCAGAGGCATACGCTTGGCTGATTGCGTGCACCTGGTTCAGTTTATTCACACAATGTTGATGCCACGCCCCTGGATGGGCCTGTCTGATGACAGTGGGGCATTGTGGGAACAGCAGTCCAGGTTAATTACATGTCCTATGGTGGCACTAATGTCTGTCATTCTTTTCAAGCCCTCAGATGGGCCCCGCCAGCAGTGACCAGTTTAAATGCCTCCTTTGTGTTCCGCATTGCAGCTTGATGATTATCAGCCACGCGGC
Source organism: Lissotriton vulgaris (assembly GCF_964263255.1). NCBI lineage: Eukaryota > Metazoa > Chordata > Amphibia > Caudata > Salamandridae > Lissotriton > Lissotriton vulgaris. Next base: position 1,348,851,265 of record NC_141696.1, read on the forward strand.
TCCCGATTATGGGGTGGTGCGCGTTCGACGGCAGGACCACCGCCCAAATATCCTCGCTCCAACTTGCCCTTTGCTTGATATATAAATATATAACATTTCTATGGCAAAATGAAACCCCTCATTTTGTTTTGTTCCTTTTCAAATTAAATGTATTAAGTGTTACCACTTTATTCCAATCAAGATGACCTCAGGTGTGCCATACTTTTGTCATAAGTAAGACTGTTAGCGTTCTAGTTGTTCTTTAGAACACTCTGGGACATTCTGTCATTGGGCTATAGTTGGGCCACATCTGGCTAATATTTGGGCTACATTTGGGCTCTTTTGTCTCTGGTGGCCATCTTGGGAGACTGCATATCAGAATTTTTTTAATGAAATATAAGAGGATTTGAGAAGTCACTCAAAATGTGCCCTAATTTTTCTTTCTTCAGCACTAATCATAATTTCTATGGCAAAATGAACCCCCCCCATTTTGTTCCTTTGCAAATTAAATGTTTTAAGTGTTAACACTTTATTCCAATCAAGATGACTTCAGGTGTGCCATACTTTTGTCATAAGTAAGACTGTTAGCGCTCTAGTTGTTCTTTAGAACACTCTGGGACATTCTGTCACTGGGCTATAGTTGGGCTACATCTGGCTGATATTTGGGCTACATTTTTTTTCTCTGGTGGCCATCTTTGGGCTACATTGGGCTACATTGGGCTACATTAGGCTACATTTGGGCTCTAACATATATATAGCCCAATGTAGCCCATTATATATTTTTCAAAGTTAATTTTCGTAAAAACCACTGGAGCACATATCTTGAGACATAGCAAAGGCACATCGGGCTACCAGTCCCTACAATTTTGCCAAGTTTTGTGGAAATCCATTCAGCCGTTCGAGCTAAAAGTGAGTCCAACCGCCCTATGGAAAACTCAATGTTAAAAACACGTTTTGGGACCCCCCTTTTTTCTCGGCCCCCGCTTGACGAAACCCCCCCAAACTTTCAGGGGACGCTCAGAAACAAAATGTGCCATTTTCCTGAAAATGTCAGCCAATTCCGTCCATCAACGCCAAAGTTATTCAACATAGAATTTTCAGAAATCCCTATTCAAAAAAATCCTAACTATATACACCTACTGGCGACCGCCAGTAGGTTATATATGTATATATATATATATATATATATATATATATATATATATATATATATATATATATATATATATATATATATATATATATATATATATATATATATATATATATATATATATATATATATATATATATATATATATATATTTATATATATATTTGTAAATGTTTTAATAATTTTAAACTAATTTTAAAAAATATTAGTTTAAAAATGTATATTCATATAAATTGAATATTATGTATGTGTGATTAACTTTTTTAATTAAGTTTCTTTGTTATATTTGTTAAAATGTATTTTAAATCGACTTTGTATTTTTAAATTCATTTTATTATTTAATGTATTTAATATGTTATATATATATATATATATGTATATATATATATATATATATAGATCGATATTTTGTACAACTATATTTTTAACATTGATATTTTTGTTCTCAACATTTTTGTACTTACCTGTTTAAGTATAGGGAGTCAATATTTTTGCATCCGATATTAATTCATCTATATTTTTTAAATCTAGTTTTTTTAAATCGATATTCTGTCAGTGATCTGCACAATAGTGTCCAATTTTGCATAACGTTGCCCTGGTATAATAGCAGTCATTCTTTATGCATTGTAGACAGCCATCGGCATGCATTCTTCATTTCAAGCACTCATTCATTCAGTCAGCCATCGACCCATTAAATGACATTGTTGCCTTTTAATTGCCCATACTCTCAGTTCTCAGGCTTTATTTCATTCATTCATTTGTCCAGTGAAGTAGGTACATGGAGACACTTGTGGGTTTTCTGATTGAGGTTTAATGTGTACAGACTACACAGTAAAGCAGCCACTCAAGCAACAGCCCTTCTCAACTACCAAAACTCTGTTTAAACCCCACCATACCACACTACCTAGGTAACGCTCTAAAAGGTTCCCGAATGAAGTACATATCATCAAAGAGGTGCAAACATTACAAGAACACAAAAGGTGAAAATGACTAGACTACTACGTATCTTACCTTCTCAAAAAAAAAGTTAAAATAATAAACAACCAAACTCTAAAGGAAAACATGTATTAATCTTGGAAACGGCTAGGAATTACCTTAGCCCTGGAACTTCTTCTCGTTCTGACTTGGCACTCTTGTCTCTAACCAGCACATGGTCAGACCTGGATTTCACTTTGACAATCTTAAAAAGATTTCACCAATGACCTCCCTCCACCTGTACAGCATTCCCTCTGACATGCAGAGCCTTACAGGTTTACCAAACTTGTATTTGGCTTTTTTGACATGGACAGAAGACTTAATCCTGACCATGTCTTCAAGAATCAATGGAACAACTTTGGCTCCCACTTTCTTGTTGTAGCATAAGTTCTGTTTCTCCATGTGACTGAGTCATATTCTTCTTCACAAAGTACATTACTGTTTGCCATCAGATTGCATTTTGAGCCCATTTGACATCCACCCAGGTCTAAATGAAGTGTTTGCTACATGCCCCCTCAGCAACTCAAAAGGAGTCACCTTAGTAGACGAGTGGGGTGTAGTTCTGTAGAACCAAACCATGCTTCTCACTGCACTGCCCACATCATGATTGCACGCTTTAGCCCACTTAACGCACTCACCCACCACTCATTTCATCCTTTCAACCAGGCCATTAGTTTGGGGATGGTATAGAGTTCTCCTAGGATGGGTGATTTTACACGACTCCAGAAACATACACATCTCACTGCTCACAAACTGTGTCCCATTATCCTAGGGAAAACCTTCCCTCATGAAAACCTAATTAAGGAAATTTATTACAACACAAGTATTGGGCTCCTTCACCATCATGACCTCGGGCCATCTGGAAGTGTATGCCCTGGCATAATAACAGAAATTCTTTAGGCATTGTAGACCGCCATTAGCATGCACTCGTTATTTCAAGCACTCAATCATTTAGCCAGCTATCGAACCATAAACAGACATTGTTGCCTACTAATTGACCCTACTCTCAGTTCTCAGGCTTTAATGCATTCACTAAATTGTCCAGCCATATGCTCAGGCATCATTTCACCTGGTGAGGCAGCCTCACATTCATCTTTTCACTCACTAAGTCAAGACACACACGATCCAGGCAATGAGATATAAACTGGAACAATGATAGACATGTACAGATAGCTATGCACTAACCAAATCCATGTAAAGTAAGGACTGTGGCTGCAGCCTGAACATGCAATGAACTGTAATGTATATGTCTGCCTTGTTTGTTACAATAAAACAGTTTATTTTAACTAAGCCAAGACACACACATACACACACAACAAACACTTTGGCCAACCAAAGTCCTTTCGCACTTAAAACAGCTAAACACATTGGCTTACATAATAATGCCTGGTAGCAGGGCAGAATTTTATAATGTGCCATGAATAAGAGAAAAACCTTTAAAAAACTTAACAGGCAATTCGTGACAGTTCCACATGTGCTTTTACTACTTTGTAGTCCTTATTAAGAATGTGCAGCGAGCAGTGCTCGCCTAGCTTGTCTTCAGTACCACATTGCAAGTCTTGCTACATTTGGCGGAATACGTGGCACCTATTTGGTTTTGTGAAATTAGATAACAAATCTAGCATAATGCAGTTGACAGCACCGAGGCAGTTGGTTTTCGTCGGTGTTTTCTTACTTCTGAGTTCTGTTCCACAGAGGACTTTGATTGTCTGTTGAGGTCAAGATTCAGGATGGTGAAACCAGTGGTGTGTGACACTTCTTACAAAACCAAATAGATATTTTCAAGTGATATTCTATCTGTCTCCCCTCCTGGAAGCATTCGTTCAATAATACCTTCAGGGTTCGCAGAGTTGGAACTGTAAGTGCTGCGACTCTGCAATCTGCTCAGCTTCACTCAATAACCAGAAAAAAAAGAGTTGACCCTTTTTGTAATGACTGAAATAAGAACCCTTTGCAAGCTCTTTTGAAAATCCTCAAGTGATAAAGATTTGTACTTCCTCTGTGACTTTTTCAGCTTTCTACTAAACTCAAAAGCTCTTCGAGCTGTTCCTTAGCAGGAAAAATTCATCATAAAAATGTTAGCAGCAGTTAGGTAGTTTTTATAATGAAGGATCCTGGCAACTCTTTCAAAACGCCTAAAGTTGTCTTTTTATTTGTATGTGTTTACTTTTTTTTATTGGACTATGCTTTTTTTACTCAACAAATACCAACACCAACTTTGAGACAACAATTACAAGCCACAAAGTACAATACAAAATGTTACAAAAATAAATGATTTCTCTATGATCATTTCCAACTTTATAAAACACACTTTAATGCTTCATTATATTCAGGTAACTTGTACCTACTTATTAAACTACAAACAACTCCAAATATGATTAGGTACCAGTTGTTTATTAAATTCAAATTTGCAACAATCAATCCACCTTCATAGCTTTGCCATACAATGCAAAAAATGAAAAGCTAGAAATAAATGAGCTAGAACATGGGCGATTTGCTCACTTTTAGTGACATCTGCACTCTTCACTTTCACTGGAGATATATAATGAGTAGGGGCTTTCAGAAACGTCAGAGGCTGGGTGAGAAAGATTGGGCTGACACTGGTTCGTATTTGCACCAACGTTTTCCGATTAGATAGATGGCACCGGGCCGGTACGTCTTTGTACAGACGTGCATCAAACTGTGAGTGCAGAATCAGCATTTTTTTAATGTTGTTAGGATATCTGCACTGGGGACAGTGTAATCTATGTAATATGTAAACATCTGTTCACATTTCAATGACAAAAGTGCCCTCTATGTAATCAAACACCAAAGGTTGGTAAATTTGCAAAAATTGGTGACTTGCGAGCTGCAGCACTTTAAAAACAACTTTAATCGCAGAGGCTGCTTCGAAGGGGGCTCGAGAACCAGCACCATAACGATGGCCGTGCCCCTGGACCAAACCAGTTTTTTGACCAGTTTTGGCACGCAGAGCGCCCAGGCACGGATACAACCTTGCCTCCCACCCCGTGGGGGGCCACCAAAGAGGCGCCGGCCCCCCCGGCCAATGGGGGCCCAGGTGGCTTACAAACCCCCAATAGGAGAAGACCACCAGCGAGGTGGGAAAGCCAAGGGGGGGGGATATAAGGGTTGCTCCCCAAGTACGCTCCTATCTTCACAGAGCGGGGAGCAGCACTGATGTAAGGAACTTTTTGTACCTTGGACGATCCTGCCATGACGACTACAGGAGTTGAAGCTCTGTGCCTGCCCGAGGCCACCCGGTGGCCATCAGGAGGGCGGGCCCTTAGTCGCAGAGGGCTGCCCCCCGTCCCTTACAGTGGTCAGCCACTCCTCCCCAGGGCAGGCGACGCCCAGTTGGAGGTGGGCGCGTCAGTGACGCGCATCCGGGGCAGCAGGCAGGCAGAGGGACTATATCTCTCCCCCTCGCCATTGTTAGGCCTCTTTGCCGCTCCGGACGTTGCCCGCATTACTTCGGAGACACTCTTTTCCCTCCCTACCTCTAACCCAGAGTGTCAGCTAGGTGGGGGGCTCCTAAGGGAGTTTTAATGTGTTCCTTTTTTCATTGCAGGCGGAGTTACTGGGCGATATGGAAGCAGAGAGGTGCAACATTGTACTTCAGACGGCACATAGGGGTGCCAGAGCCTAACTTAGAACCTCATGGGAGGTCTAGGAACGCATGTCAGCGCCCCAGTAGTCCTTCGGGCGGTTTTGGGCCTGAGCAACCGGGGGTTTGCCTAGATACGCCCTGCAAGGGGCGTGAGTAGTGTGATTACCATAATGGTGCAGCAGTTGGGTGGTTCGCCACTGTGCTGATTGGCTCATCAGGCGGACAGGTGGCGAGAATGCGTCCTGCCCTTGGATCGCCTGTAAGATAACCCACTGTGATTACATAATGTTGTATGTAATAATAAACCTGCAGCAATTTTTCCCAATCTTAACACTTGTGTCTGTGTGTTATTTGTGGGTTGTTGTGTATGTTGGGGCGGGGGTTCCGGTTGCCCTGATGTGACTATGTCCGTGCTGCATCAGGGAAGAGAATGGCCTGGTACCCCGGTGCTCTCCGAGGGAGGTTGAGTTGCCACTGGAATCCAGCGCGGAGAACTCCCACAGCGTGAGCAGGCGGCGGAGTTCGGCGGTTGCCATAGAAGGATGACCGGAGCCCACCGCTCCCTTCGCCTGGGGCAGCACGCCGGTAAGACTCCATACCAGCCACCTTCCCGCCTGCAGCGCTGACGAATGTGCATCGCCCTCACACGCGGGGGCCTTAGGCGAAAGCGGGAAGGCAACTGGGTGTGCGCAGAGCAACGAGGACCTCGCAAGCACAAGTGGCGGGGGCCAGGCAAGTGTAAATCAGCGGCTCTAGGAGCAAGCGTTGATTACCGTGGTAACAGCGCATGCAAGACAGAGGAAAAACAGCTGCGTCCTAGCTCAAAGAAGCGGTTATGATAGCGCATCTGTGAGCGCTACCGGACCCCTCGGGGCAACTTGAAGTATTGGTGCATTACTTGGCGGCAGCACCCTGCCCATTAAAAACAGTTGGTTTAATGCATTACTCAGCTGCAGCACACCGCCGATTAAAAAACAGTTGGTTTGGTGCACTACTTGGCGGCAGCACCCCGTCCAGTTCCAGAACAGTAGAGTTGGTGCACTACTCAGTGGCAGCAACGCGCCAATGCCCTCTCCCCCCCCGAGCGGTCGGAATCTCAGTGGGACAGCATAGGAGCAGGGGGAAGCCACGTGCTTTCGTAGCCCGGGTGGCCCCTAAGGCAACACAAAGATTGCAAAGAGGCGGGACCAAGCACTGGGACCAAGAACACACCAGCAACTGGTGAGCATATATATATGCGCAATAATTGCAGAATGCATTAAAACAATGATGCCAATGTTTTTGAAAAGGGTAAGCTCACAGGAAACAGGGGCCCCAGCGGGCAAAGGGCAGGATGGCATAGGAAGAGCTGGGGCGACAGGGGATATAGCCGATGAAGGGTCGTCCTGGTTGCCATGGCATCTAATAGATCCTGGGCAGGCCCACTGGGCCTCCTTATGGGGCCAGGCCATGACAGAGGTCAGGGGAGAGGAGGGGGCACCAATAACAGCGTGGGGCGCGACCACTGCAAGCAGCCCCTTCACCGCAGCACATACACCGTGACCAGAACCATATGAACAGCCCTCGCCTGAGGAAGCGTCAATACCCACCAGGGCCATGGGGCTAGCAAGCCTGATACCTCAAGAAGTAAAAGAGAGAATCTGGAGGGGAGAATTCATTGACATCTTCTCGCTGCTAGAAATACAGTTAAAAGGACTGGACCTGACTACCTGTGGTAAAAAGGGTTAATAAGGGAGAGGCGGAAAGAGAGAAAAGAGCGGAACTTTGACAATTGGTTGGATGCATTGCGAATTATAATAGTTGAGAAGTTCCCGTGCTGCGCAGCTGACTTATGAAGCCAACATCCACAATGCACAAAGGCAATTTCCAGGCAACTCTTGGCTAGAGTATGACAAAGGGTTCAGGCTAAAGATGCAGACCCAACCAGAGATGGAGTGGAATGAGGAGGATGTCTCCGGTTTCATCCACAAGAGGATGGTAGAGAGGGAGGCGAAGACATGGGTGGGCAGGAGCGAGCAGTCCATTCGCGGGTATTCCCACAGAGGAAAGGGGAGGCCGTTTCAGAAACTCAATCAGTTTAGTGAAGGTAAAACAACGCATGCTAGTAGGCCACCGGCAATATGCTGGAAATTCGAGGCAAACAAATGCACATACGTAGCAGCATGTAAATTTCAGCACAAATGCTTCTCTTGTGGGGGAGGGCACCCAGCAGCAGGATGCCAGGGCAAGAGGGAATACAAGGGAGACAAAAAAGAAAGGAAGAAGAAGGGAAGAAGATAAAGGGGGCACCAGAGGTACAACAACACAGCAAGGTTTCAGGCTAGCGTGGTCCCCCATCAAGACACATACATTGCGCAGGCTAGCCAACAGATACCATAACAAGACAGATGCAGACACTTTGGTACTCGGATTTGAGGAAGGTTTCCCCATCCCTTTCACAGGAACCTTCCCCGCAGGCAGCAAGACAAACTTAAAGTCCGCACTGCAGCACCCGGGGGTAGTAACAGAGAAAATAGAGAAGGAGAGGAGACTAGGTAGAATTGAGGGGCCCCTCCGTGCCCAGCTGAGCAAGGGGTTGGTGATCTCTCTTTCAGGGGTGGTCCCCAAGAAGGAGTAAGGGCAATACTGTCTAATCCACCACTTATCATTCCCAGGGGGGATGCCAGTGAATGATCGGATTAGCTCAGAAGTCTGTTCAGTGGGTTAAACCACTATGAACAATGCCATTAATCTGGTTAGGGCAACTGGCTGAGGGACCCTAATGGCAAAGGCAGACATTGAGTCTGCCTTTCGCCTGCTACCAGTACACCCCTCTAGCTTTCACCTGTTGTGTTTCTAGTAGGAGGGGAAACTCTACATAGATGAGGCAAAGCTAATGGGGTGCTCAGTATAATGTGCATACTTTGAAATGTTCAGCATCTTTGTTGAATGGGCACTGCACGATAGGCATCCGGCGGGTGTGAAGCTCCATTATTTAGACAACTTCCTGTTCACAGGCCCGACAGCATCAGCCGAGTGTGGAAGCACTCTATTGGTGTTCAAGAAATTGTCAGAGGAGCTGGGGATCCCCCTTTGAAGGGAGAAGACAGAGGGTCTGGGAACAAGCTGGATTCCGTTCCAGGCACATCCAGGCTCCCCCCAGAGAAAGTAGAGGATTTCAGACAGAACGTCAGGAGCCTATGTGGGTGAAAAAAGGCAACATTGAGGGACCTCCAGAGGCTAATAGGAAAATTGACCTTGGCAACCAGGGTGATACCAGCAGGCAGGGTATTTGCCAGGCGACTGACACAACTAACACTCTAGCTCACACAGAAGCACCACCACGTCAGGCTCGGGCGGAAGTCAAGAAATACTTGGCAATGTGGGACACCTTTCTGGCTTACTTCAATGGCGTACTGATTTGGAGGGAAGGTTGGATGTCTAACAATCAAATCGAGCTGTACACAGACTCATCGGGCAGCATAGGGTTTGGAGTGATCCTGGGAGACAAATGGTACGCAGGACAGTGGCCTGCCAATCGGCACAGACAGGGCATAACCAGCAATATTACCTTCCTAGAGCTGTTCCCCATCATAGTGGCACTGGCAATCTGTGGGAATCACTTGCAGAATATAAAACTTACACTATGGTTAGACAACAAGGGTGTAGTACAGGCAATTAATAAGGGATCAGCTAGATGCCCAGACACTCTGTAACTAATGCGTTGTCTGGTTACAATACAGCTGGAAGGAAACATAGGCCTGCGAGCACACCACGTCCCGGGGTGTGGAAAATGAGGTGGCAGACGCCCTGTCCGGAGCCCAGACAGACAAGTTCGGGGGGTTGGCACCCAGGGCAGAACAGACCATGACTCCTTTCCTGGGCCAGCTGTGGGACTTAGCAGGACAGACTTATCGGAGCTGGTACACCACACGCTCACCTCCGAAGCAGCCAGGAGATATAAGAAATACATGGAGACGGTAATGAGGGTAGGGGGATACGGTCGCTGGGCGACGTGGGAGCTATGCACAGGGCTACAAAGTGATTCATACAGTATACATTTAAGTCCAAAAAGTCCAGATCATGGGCGCAGGCCCACCTATCTGCAGTGGCACATTTCACAAAACTGGAGACAGGGCAAGATCCATTGGCGTCACACTACATCAAGGCAGCCATGAAAGGGTGGAGATGAAAAGAGGGCCCGAAGGAGGATACCAGACGCCCAATAGACTTCACAAGGCTTCGTTTACTGCTTAAGACACTAAGGGGTGTAATAACAGACAATTTTGAGCACCTGCTTATTAGGGCTGCATTTGCCACCCCTTTCTTTGGGGAAATCGGCATTAGTGAGCTAGTAGCACCCTCAAAAGTGGGACCGGCAGAACAATGTTTACAGGCGGGAGATATGACACCCACAGCGACAGGAGAAGAGATGCTACTAAGGTGGTCAAAAACTGACCAGACAGGGAGAGGAGCAAGGATAAGGCTACAATGCATTGAGGACCAGAGCTGCTGCGCGGTGTGCTGCCTACTCGCCTTTAGGCAGTGCGACCGGCCAGGGGATACAGGCAGTAGGGAGGTGGAGGTCACAGGCATACAAGACCTATGTGAGACCACAGCTGCTTTGAACCATAAGACATGCCAAGCAAAAAAAACATATTTCAGCGCTCCGTCTCAGGTGGAGCAGGGGAGTGACTTGTATCATTGTTTTGGCAGGAAGGAAACTACGTCTGGTGTGGGTGGTGGGATAATCGTTTGTAACTCAGATAGAAACCTGGTGGTGGCAGGGGGGCCACGCGACGAAAGGACAACCGTGGACACCTGTATATGGTGGTTTGGGCAACCAAGAATGCAATGGGAACAGCTGTCAGCGGCCCTCAGAGACACGGTATGGCATCCGGATGTTTTGATAATCCACCTAGAGGGTAATGATTTAGCCAGGCTCGGTAGAAAAGCACTCTTACCTGATATACAGAGAGACCTCACGGATGCAGCAAGGGTGTTTGGGAATACCGATATTGTCTGGTCATAGCTGATCATTAGGGACGAATGTCGTGGGCCACACTCCCAAAAAGCAGTCAAGAAGTCCCGTAAGAAACTGAACCTCACTGTGAGCAAATTCTGCAGAATGAATGGTCTGGCGACTGTCAGGCACGGTCTCATCCACGTTGGTCGCCCAGAATTCTATGCCAAAGTTGGAGTGCACCTGTCAACTGAAGGCATGGGTGTGTTTTGGAGAAACCTTTGGGGCGCCTTGGTGTGAGCAGGTGGCAAGTGACAGAGCATGGGGTGTAGTTGGGGGAGCCACGGGGAGACGGAAGCCTTCTGGAGAGCGTGGCAGAGAACTACGCAGATAATGGTTGGTACGGAGACACACTGGAGGGCGGTGTGCCAGAATAGAACCACTAACCTTGGGATGCCTCACGGCTGAGTGAGTTGGCCTAAGGGCAGCATGTAGGACCATTCACTTTTGGATGCCTCATGGCTGGGAGAGGTGGCCTACCAAAGAGGGGGGTAGCAAACGGAGAAGGTGCTCGCAGCTCAGCCACCGTCATACGGTAGGGCACTACAAGAATCGGACATGGTAGCGAGTCGTGGCCTAACTCCGTGGACAGAAGCTAATCTCTTCCAGCGCAAAGAGTACGCAAACCAACCTATCAAAGAATAAGACCCGGAATGGCCAAGAGAGACTATGTGCCAGTATGATATTTCTCCAAGGAAAGAATAATAACAGAAAATGCTAATTATATACATGTTTTCATTGTATTCCTAATAAACTGCGACCAACAAATGACCACCACAAGACAAACATGTACGTTGGTTTTTGCATGATGAGGAATACTGTATGGGGAATGTTACATAGGAGGCGAGTGGGGCGGAGTGCGGGGGTTATCGCAGTGGCTGCCCCCGAAGAGGGCTTGAGAGCCGGCGCCATAACGATCGCTGTGCCCCCGGACTAAACCAGTTTTTCGGCTGGTTTTGGTTCGCAGAGGTCCCAGGCATGAAAACAACCTTGCCTCCCCCTCGGTGGCTGCCAAAGAGGCACCGGTCCCCCGGACAATGGGGGCCCAGGCGACTTACGAACCCCTCAATAGGGGGAGTCCCCCAGCAAGGCGGGAAAGCCAAGGGGGGATATAAGGGCTGCTCCCCAGGTAAGCACTTATCTTCACGGAGTGGGGAGCAGCACTGATGCAAGGAACTTTTTGTCCCACCCACCCACACCTAAGGGGCAGCAATGTCGCAGTGCTGAGGAACAGATAGGATTGGCCCAAGGGCAGGGTGTAGGACCACTCACTTTTGGATGCCTCACAGCTGGGTGAGGTGGCCAACAAAGAGGGGGGGTAGAAAATGGAGATGTCGCTCACAGCTCAGCCCCCGCCGGACGGCAGGGCACAAAATGAATCTGACAAGGTAGCGAGTTGTGGCCTAACTCCGAGGACAGAATCTACACCCTTCCCGCGCAAAAAGAGCGTAAACCCAACCTACTAAAGAATACGACCCGGAAGGGCCCAGAGAGACTATGCGCCAGTACGATATTTTGCCAATGGAAGAATAATAACAGAAGATGCAATGTATATACATGTTTACATTGTATTCCTATTAAACTACGGCCAACAAATGACCACCACAAGACAAACGTGTACGTTGGTTTTTGCATGATGAGGAATACAGTATGGGGAATGTTGCATAGGAGCGGAGTGGGGCACACTGCGGGGATTATCACACTTCCAAATAAGGGGTAGCATTAGAGACAAGTGTGAGGGAAGTGGAATGCATGCAAATCGTAACCCAGTCGGAGTTTGTATAGATAGCTTGCAGGCTTCCGTTGAAAAGTTAATCAATGAGCGAAACCCGGACATTTTAGCTTTTGTTGGTCCTGAGTATCATATGTGGCTCTTGTGGGCCCTTCACTGGTGCAAGCAGATCTCGGTCAAAAAGAAAATGTCCTTGTGCCTATTTTAAGGCAGCGCCAGATTCTCATGCTATCTAGAGGATGCTGGCATTACCTGTCTCTTAATGAATGTATCACCAGAGTAGGGCAGGCTGGCTTTTGTGGTATAACATACATTTAGAACTTACAACAATGTGGGACTCTGGGGTAAACAGCCGCCCCGGTAGGAAATATATATGATTGGAATCTATGTAGTTTACTGCTAAAGGATCATACACTTCCACAAGGTCTACCGCCTCACTCTACCTAGAGACATTTCTATAAAATACCCCGCCTCCTTGGTTGGCGAATTTGAGCAATTTATTAGGACCCAATCAAACAAAATGTAGATATAAGGATGCAAAAATAACCCAACATATAAGCTACTAGAATTATTCTGTGCATACTGTAACTCCTTATAGAGGAAATAGGAAAAATGTTTCCAGATTAAAATACATCTTCCTAGTTTTCCGTTCAGTTCATAGAGGCAGAATCTCTGAAGCATCATGCGGCTTAATTAAAATACACAAAGCTAGATAAATGTTTCCAAATTTACATTTAGAAATAGCAGAACACGACAGGAAATATATGGGAGGTTTACTTCCCATGATTTATACATGCAACTGTATACTTTGTTTTATGAAACATATGTAAATCTTAATGATCTTGGTTAAGCTATTCTTATATCAATAGGTTACCATATTACGAGTAGCCAATTATTCGGTACGGAGCTACAAAGGGGCAAAGGGGCAAGCATCTATCATTCCACTCTATCCTTGCGCAAAATAATAGGTATCAGAAGTTATTGACCACAGAATGAGGATTAAGTAGAGAACCAGAAATACCGAGTCCTGTTCTTTACTGTTGCATTTACCACCTACTTTCTAGCCTGTGGTAAATGGTAGTGGAGTGTGTACTACAGCTTGGGGCTCAGTGTTTTTTTAATTTGATGAGGCATGGGTAGGGCAGGGCTGAGCACTTTGGGAGGGAGCATTATCTGATCCATTGCATTGCAGAAGAGGGTTGGAGTGTTACTGGACTGCACTTCTCCCTGAAGTCTTTAACAAAATTCCTCCACAATTTCACCAGGTTTAGATTACCAGTTTAAGAATCACTGGGCCGCTTGAAGTTGCCTAGAACTAGGTACCTCCAGAGGATACCTTAGTAGGCAACTCATAATGAGGTCATTGGAGTTCAGATTAATAATTTAGGTGCACATGCATCAAAAATTGCTAAAGCAAGTCCTTATTAGCGATAAATAAGGAATCGCAAATAAGGAATCGTTTTTCTGGATGCATGTACAAACTAGGTAAATTTTAGCGAGTCTGTAAAATTCGCAAAAAAATCCAAATACACAATAGCAATTCCTTAAAATAAAAATTATCCATTACCGAATTCAATATTAGCGATTTTCGGTAATAGCAAAATCAGAAATAGCGAATTCGCAAAAAACGGATTGCTCCAGAAGCAGGCAGATGACATCACAACCAGGAAGTCATCCAGACCATGCTTCATTCAGTGTCCTGAGGAGAGGACAGAAGCTGACTTCTCCCTAATAACCCAGCCACACTACACCTAGCTAGGATGGACAACAATGTTGCAAAGACAATTGCCACGCCCAGGAAGAGGAAGAGAAAGTTCTCTGATAGGGAACTGGGGCACCTGATTGAGGGGGTGAGTAGAAGCCATGACAAACCTTTTGGAAAGTTGTCCATGAAGGTGCCAGAAGCTGAGAAGCTCTAAATATGGCTGCGCATCAATAGAAGGTAAATGCTGTGGGAGTCACGCACTGCAGCATTGACGACCTGAAGAAAAGGTGGTACGACCTCAGGAAACATGTCAAGGAGCGCATTGCAGTGTAGTGTAGTTCCTATTTTCCCAATAGGCTCTGCGCATTGGAATAACGTAAACAATAGTTTAGACGTAGGACTGAGGTCGACTAGGTCTCTATTGAATATGTTAGACTTAATTCAGGTTTGCCAGCTAGCTCAGAGGTCACTAGAAACGTTCTCGAATGAACAGGGAGGGAATAGACAAGAAGGGATTCAGCTTCTGACAACCGCATAAACATGACAACTTTGCTCCCCCAGAATAAGGAGTAAATCTCCAGAGTTGTGTGAAAACAATAGATAGCTATTTCACTCAGTCAATCGTGCATACTTAGTTTCAGCAGAGTGCAGAGAAATAGAGAGACTGGCATTTTCAATAAAATGTGTTATTTATTGAGCAGTCTTCTTTCTCATGCAAGAGAAATGAATTGCCACAATTGCAATACTTGTTATAAAGTAAAGTGCGTACAGTAAAAGGAGTATTATGAAATAATACTGTAAAAGCATTGATATGGTTTCTGAGCCATATGATACTTAAAAGGTATAAAATATATACAGTTACATACAATGATAAAAGTTTGACTAAACGTACTCAACTGGTGCTTCTAGATACGCCTACCCCAGTGTACCTAACCTAAGCCAAGTATGTGGGAAGGAGTAAAGGAGTTTTTAAGTTAAGTTAGTTTTGCCAAGAATCTGACTCAAGAATTCTCAAAGGATCTAATCAGCGTGGTTTTAGAATGAAGGAGGTATTGTATCTCGCTCTTAGGACTCGATCTCCCAGTAACCCGCAAGGGTGACTGTAAGCACTGGAGCTGGATTTTCTCGGCAGGAGAAAAAGACAGCGTCTTTCTCAGTGCGTCAAATGGGAGGGACAGCTTTCTTCGGCACTCAAATCAGCTGGGCTTCGGATAAGTAGATAGCCGCTCTGCTCCAAACCACCGTGTGTTGCTTAAGGCAAACGTTGGTATATTTATACCTGGAAGGTGCCCAGTTTGATGTAAGGTTGGACATAAGACATCAATAAAAGATGTCACTAAGAAATGGCCGTTCTTTCGGACTCGCAGGAGTTCTAGGACAAATCAAAACAAAAGCATGGGGAATTCCCAGGTTGCTGGAGGTTTGGTTTGTTGAAAGAACTCGTACTTTTTAGGAGTCTAAGGAAGTAGCCTTGCCGTATTTGGATTGCATTGGCTATTAATAAATATGGTATGATTCTTATGCCTTTATAAGGGTATGATTTGTTATAACCACATAAGGGCATAAATCGGTAATATTTAATTAGGGTCCTAGATACGATCACAACCCCCACTCCACGTATAATGCCCATCATTACTAAATACTAAGCAATATATAAACATATAGGTATGCATATGTTTTCCAGACCACCCCAAAATACATTGAATGCATTTGAAATGGTATAGGTACACGAAAATGAGTATTATACTGTACGCCTTCAAGCAGTGGTATCATTCAGATAGTGTAAATATAAATATCAGCTGAATCAATTGCAAAAATTACATTTATGAAATGGCTCTTAATACAGAAAAAAAAAGTCGAGACCATTTCATCACATATTTATACAAGATTGTACATGTGCTAGAGGCTGATTCAAAACATTGTCTCTAGAGTCTCTAGGAATAGACGCTCTGTTCTCCAAGAATAGTTCTACTTTAAGCAGAGTACCTTGTGCCAGAAAATAGGTAAATATTTTGGAAGTTGGGAAAAATAATTTTTGCTTTCAAGGGAAAAAATAGTTCCAAGTGTTTTTAGCAGTGTGGTTTATAAAAACTGAAGGCCAAATTCAGAGTTCAGGGAACACTGTGTGCTCGCTATTTCAATTGTTATTCTCGTTGTTAGGAGAGAACATTACCTCAGCTAGAAGGGCAAAAATAAATTCTACAACAGTAGGTGAAAGTTGGGCCAAAGCTGAAAAATCAGAAATAGTGCATATATGCGATGCATTGCCATCATCGGTGTTTAGATCAGCAATGTTCACAGAAGGTTGTACCTGTGTGCTGCAGCTTTAATCTCGTACTTCACTGCCACCTAATCGTAATGGTGAAGTCTCAACGAATGTCGTCATCAGAATCGGTAGCCGCTGGGGACAACACGTTGCATGAGTCGTTACCGGACAAAGCAAATCGTCGATATCCATTGGTACTGTTGATGGTAGTGTAAGACAGACGTCCAACACGCATTCTTCTAAGCATAGTAGACATCGAAGCACAGGTAAAATGCAATTTTGCCAGATCAGTCTGAATGAAAGAAACCAGGTAGCATTCAGATCTCTTAGCCGGGCCAATCCGAGGAGCTTAGTGATACGGATCCGGTATCGTATTGCTAGGATTGTTTCTTCCATCGTAGCCTGAGTTTTGTCTGTGACTTAGCTTGCCATATCGGAGCAGAAGGAACAAAAATAACATTCCTGCTGTGAATCCCAAAATAAGAGGCAGGCCACCGAAAAGAGAGTGCACAAAATTCGGGAAGATGCCCAGAATTGTTTCAAAAGGTGTTAACAGTCCTGAAAAAATTGTCTTTAATACATGTGCGATGCCACTGGTATCCGACATGTTTAAAATTTGGCTTAACATTTCTACGAAATGCACGGGGCAGTTTGTCGATATTAGGCTATGTATCTCTGCCACTGTCCTTGCAGCTTGCAGGTCATACGTCTCTTTGGACGAGGTTAAAGGCACAGTTGTCTGTAAAACAATAGACTTCATTCTGCTTAAAGTATCAATTTGAATAGAAGAGATATTCACAGAAGGCCATAATGCCGCCTCCATGTCTGGATTGCTGTTTGGATACAATACTTGCATACAACAAATGACCCTGGAAGTGACGCTCACGAGATAGGGTTTTCCTGGCATCATGCCACAACAGCTGTGGTCACTTAATATAACATAGCTACCGTTGGAAAGTTGTCTGAAAAAAAGCTCTATCTGTGCAGCTGGGGTGCCATGCAGATGACATGAAAGGTTGTTTGTGAACCTTCGCAGGCTCCATGCAAATTTATACCTTGACATAGAAGTGTACCGCTCAGTGATGTCTTACAATTATTACCACTAAGAAATACCTCTTTCTTTCCCCCACTCCAACATCTATGTGTATAAGGTAAGTTCCAGGTTGATTTGATGTATCCATTACCCAACCTTTCATACAGGCCTGCTGGTATATACTTTTGGCAGTTTTTTAAACGGAAAAGTTGGTATCGGGATTGTAATGGTGCCATGTATTATCCATTCAATGACAGGTCTTTCTGACATTGTCAATGATAATCTCTCAAGTTTTTCAATGCTCAGCACCGTATAGTCTGCTCCTTTTTGTGCCAACGAGATTTGTCTATCAGTAAGGTTTAAGATAGAAAATAATGACGTTATGTTGATTAGACGCCATGGCACGTGACCTGAACGGAGGTTTTGTAACGTCCAGCCTAGCTGTACAATAGAACACAATTGGGACTGATAATGTTGTAACATTATCATATCCTGTTCTATTATATCAATAGCAGATGATACAATGCTGTCCAGTGAATAGATTCTGGAGGACAGAGCCGTTAACCCATTATCCACTACAGAAAGTGTTTTTTCCAAATGAATACGATCAATTTCTCGTATTTTTTCTGCAGTTTCAATTTGATTTAATTTCCAAGCTTCATTGTAAGCTGCGTATATACCGGCATATGTGAAACGTTTTTGACGCTGTTTGCGAGGTCCCAGTATGAAATCTCACAAGTCAGCACCGTCTTTAAGTAAAGTTAAGTAATGCTTAATTTTGGGAAGAGTGGATCTCTGTAGCCAGTCGAAGCATAGTTTTCCTACACTGTATGTTGTAACTATCCCTGGATGTTGTCTATGGGAATATCTTGGGTCTGGCCTGTTCTGTTTGAACCCCTGTATTTTGTTCAGGAATCTATCATTGCAGTTATTAGTGTCTGTGGGCCATATCAACCATTTGTTCCAATCAGGAAGTGCTCTATTTTGTTTTAAAATATAGGCCACGTCTAACCCCTCATCTGTTGTGGTGTTTCTATCAGGCATTGGCTTTGGTATAGACAGGTTGTTTAAATCTTTTATCTTGGCTAAACCAAGACAGGTTGTTTGCTGAATTGTGTCATTCAGGAACATTATTTGTTCTGGGATCATGCAGGCTCTGAACAATGCTTCTAAACCTTGTACCTGCCATTCTTTTGTACCCCAGATGGTTTTTGTCTCAATGTTGTTTTTCCAAAATTCAAAACTAAATATAGACATTTTTTCATAAAATGTTTCAGAATAAATCAGTTTAGTATTTGTCAACATGTTTTTCACTCCTGTCTTATTTAACATTTTGAAATAGAATGTTTCAGGATCAGTGATATTAAACCCAGAGAAGTATGGGAATTTCTCATAAAATGTTTTTGAGCTGCCTTTTGGCGGGGTTGGACAATGTTCCCCTTGATTATAACTGAAAATATTTCTAGGATTTGCAGATATATGCAGATAATGATGCCCAAAGTGGTTGAAACAGTACATTTCCTCATAATTCAACGAACTCTGTAAATAATATGTTCTGTAAATTTTGCCGACATTTCTAAATCTGACATCATATTATTAATATTTTCAAAGTCCCAATCATCAGAGAAAGTACTAGGTGATAGAAAGTCACTTAAAGAAATCTTAAATTGGTGTAGATATTTCAAGAGCTCAACCGGGCCATAAACTTCATAATCAGTTTTGTCCCATGCTATACCACCAGGTACAGGGATGGCTGTGATGTTCACTGATGACAGTTCTCTTTTTTCGATGTGTGATGATCTAGGTGGTTTCAGGACCAAGTTGATGTTCTGACTTGCTGTGTCCATTGTACTATATTTTCCATCAATAAATCTACCCAAATTTAAAAACCAAGATGAGCCATAGAAGGAGGAAAAGTACGCCTAACACAATCCATAATGTAATCCATTGTGAAGTTAGATATGATTCTCTGAGTTGATGAAAG
Organism: Lissotriton vulgaris; assembly: GCF_964263255.1. Lineage (NCBI taxonomy): Eukaryota > Metazoa > Chordata > Amphibia > Caudata > Salamandridae > Lissotriton > Lissotriton vulgaris. The sequence continues at coordinate 1,348,870,701 of NC_141696.1, forward strand.
AGCTCTGTGATTTTTTCTTTGAATGTTTTTGTTGCTGGCTTGTCTCCATATTCACTTGGATCATCGGAAAAGTCATCAAAGTTGATAAAGTAGCCAGATGCAGTTCTGTCAATTGGTGGGATTGCTTCCGGATTTCCATTGATCTTTGCATTTTCTTTTGTTACATTTGTATAGTCTGAGGCTACACTGTTGTAGACTGGTGTTGCTTGATGAATTGTTGAAATTTGGGTTTCAGGAGGCACAAGTTCCATGGCTTTGTTGCATAGTCCTTTTTTAATCACTGCAGGTTTGTCAAATGTGATTAGTCTCTCAGTTTGAACCTCTTGGATTGTAGCAAGAGTTGGTCTTCTGCTATTTCTTGGGATTCCACTGGGCCTACTACTTATTATCAGCCACAAGATTGTGCTTTCACCAGGTCGATTGATACAACTCGGTTCTCCTTTTTTCCAGCAAGGGGCGGTAGTACAACTGATCTTGTTCAGCTGACAGCTAAGACAAGTACTGCTTTTCTGTAAGAAGGCCAAATTCCTTCTTTACCCCGATTTTTTCTCTGATCAGGTCCCCAATCTTTGGAATCAAGACAGGTCTTGCTGGGACAGGTGGTTTTTCTTCAGTGGTAGTTGGCTTTAGTTTTTCGTTACTCCGACTTTTTCTTGTTTCATTTAAGTCCTGTAAAACAGCCAAACGATCTTTGATATCAAAGGCTTTTTGTTGCACCACTGAAGTCTGACAATCCAAGTCCTGAATGATCATTCTAGTACCAAATAAAATTTTGTACGGACTGATGCCTCCTAGAGAATCTCTTGGCCTATTATTAAGACTACGTTGGACACTTATTAGATGTTTGACCCACCCGTCACCCAAACCTAATACCCTCGCTGTTTAGATTGCTTTATGTCCCGTTTTTTTCTCTCCACTACTGCATTTCCCTCGGGATGGAATGGACTAGAATACCGCAATGCAATACCCATGCTGGCCATGGCCTCCTTGTAAGCCCGAGAGCTAAACACAGGACCCTGGTCAGAATGTAGCATGCCAATTGCGTATGTGCCGATAAAGACTCGCACATCTTTTATAACAGTTCTGGCGTCAGCCGAGCGCTGGGGGTCTCATCTAAATGAATCTCGTCTAAATATTTATGGGACCGCATTTGTCCGGTCGGACGTCTGTGCATAGATAGCCTGATGCTGTCTAATAGTGGTGTCTGAGCTGGTGTCTGGTCCGGTTCACTACTGCGATCTCTGTTGCAGTTCTGACAATTCATTGCAAAGTTTATAAATTTCTACGCTCATCCCCGGCCACCAGTATTGTGATTGTAATTCTATTAGAGATTTCAGGATGTCTTGGTGCCTCAGACTTTCAGAACCCAATTGGTTATTCTTACCGGAGATGAACTTGCGCAGGAGCAGAAGACGATTGTTCCCAACGCCCCCTCAAGACACCCCCTGAGCCTGTTACAAACTTGACTCCTGGAGAGCCTCAAGGGGGAAAGGGGAGAGGATAAAATAATAAACAGACAAGAAGAGACTGCTCAGGTTATTTTCTTCTTGGCTCTCTCTCTTAGGTGTCCGACCTGCAGACTCCAGCTTCAGAGATGAAACCTAAATTACAATACCAGGGAATTAGCTTCAAACCCTATTCTACTCTACGACTAAATATCCTTATACCCAACTTTCCTTACCTAATTAACCCCAAGCCTTTGCTTCTCTCTTATTTGTTTCTTTTGTCTTTATTAGTCTTTATTCTTCTACTTTATAGATTTCTGCATATGAAATATTTTAGAAAGAAAAGCACGTTCTGTGAATGTATTCCTTCTTCTTAAACTCAAGATATTCTACTCTATCTATTATGTATCTTACCTTATCTCATATGAAGTTTGTCCTTGTATTAATCACCAACTTGTTAACTCTTTTCCTAAAAGCCTCTTCTAAATGTGCCTATGAGTACCCTATCGATAACAATATGAAACTTATTATGTGTGTTCCTAAGTCTAATTTTGTCTATGCCCTTTGACTAGCAAAACTATTACACTATTTAAACTGGTTTCTTCCCTTCACTAACTACTGATAATTTTTCTCCCTAGACGCGTCCTCTACTTATTTCAGGTAAGCACAAGTCATTAGTCAGTATTCACAACAGTTTTTCTCGTAATTTCAAGTTCTCTTTTTTCTACAGTTTTAACTTATCTCTGTCTTCTTTTACAGGATGCTTCTTCCGTGGTCGCTGCTCTACTTGCTGTCGTTGGAGGCCTCTGAGGAATTTCTGTCGTTCTCCGCTCCTTAGGTAAACTTCCAACCTTTAATTATTTTAGTAAAAGTCTTTCTGTGGTGGATTCGTGTAACTCTAGTTGATATTGCGCTGAACTACGAACTAAAATTCGTCGAAATAATTAATCACTTAAGAGCTATAGAACTATGCTTCTATCCTCGGTGACTCCTCAGGTAAAGTGCGCCGATAGTTTGATTTGCGCGCCTCACCTTAGTTCCAGAACCTGAAGTTTCTTAAAACACTAGACCGCTAACCCATCCCATGGTTTGGCGGCCATCTAGAAGTTCCGCGATTGGACCAACACTCTCCAATGACTGCAAACAGGATTACTTGTGGGTCGAATGAACCCCGACCTTCCTGATAGCACTGAGCCAGTTTGGACCTTAAGAGTTGGGGTTCTGACACAGACCCAATCCCATGTGTGCTTCTTGTATCAAGAAGACTCCCCGGTTCGTGTTTGGAATTACTCTATGCCCCACTCCAGGGATTTGAGCAAACGGAACAGAGTTTGCATCAATTATGTATGTATTTCCAAGTGGATGGTTTAGAGGTAAAGGCGCATAATTGCCTTCCATTGAGGCTTTTACTGCAAGCAGCGTTTCGTCATCTATTTGTTTTTTCGTATGCTTTTTTGTGGCCACGGAAACCGAGTGATCAGCGGCCGCTGTGGATTTGTCAGCCAATGAATTCCTTGCAACGTGAACGCCATCACGTTGAAGCCTCTGCGTATGTATCACGTGAGTCTTTTGTAGTTCTTTCTGCAAAAGAACTACTTGTTCCCATAGTTTTTTATGCTTTATTGTGGCACCTGTCTCATCTTTGTAACCGTTTTTTATCCAGGTCTGCATGGAATTATTGTAAGATCGGATGCAGTAATGCGAATCGCACACTATTAGTGACGGGAATTCACGATCAGCATTTTCAAGCCCATCTTTAGAGATCTTATTTCAGCTCGCTGAGCTGTACAGTTTCTGAGTGATTCAGTTTTAGTGACCATTGGTCTGAATTTACCTAAGCGCCAGCGACCTTTAAAAATCATGCACGCTGCATTGTAAATCTGTTTTTCCACAACGTAGTGTTGTGCAAATCTGTCTGTGTAGATTACACAGGTGTACTGTTCGAGAGGCAGAATTTCGATCGGCAGAGGACATTCATTTTCATATTCCAGATATTCTTCTTTTTTTATTTTCGGATCAAATGCGTGTGTCACGTTTTCTGTTGCAAGAGATGTTTCCCATTTTATCCATTTTGGATCTAGAGCTTTAGCATTAGGATTGCCTGGTATTGTTACCACCTCAAGGGCTGATACTGCTGTTAAAACAGATATCCTTTTTCCTTGGGCTAGGGCTCTTTCTTTTGCTACAGCAGTTTGAACCGCAGGTAGAATTTTTTCAGTTGAACTGAATTTCATTTCAGCTTGTGTGTACAAATGTGATTTGTAAGCTATTGGTACAGTTTCTCCCTCATTAGAGGTCAGGTATGAGAATCCGCATCTTCCTGGGATGACTCGGATTACAAGGTTGCGTTCGTTTGCGCGTGTTTGCAGTTTTGTTTTAGTTAACATGTCTGTCTGTAATGATCTTAACATTTCTGTGTGTTTTTGAGTCCAACTAATTGGTTCAAAATCAGGTTTTATTACTTCATAGAGAGGTTTAACCCTCTATGCATAATTTAGAATGTATGTTCTTCCGAAATTCGGGAAACCTAGTATTGATTGTAGGTTTTTCAGCATTTTTGGAGCTTGGAGCACTGCATACTTCAATAAGAAGTTGTCTGCTAGGCTTTTGCCTTCACTTGATAATTCATATCCTAAAAATGGGACAGTGAGATGGGCAATTTGTGATTTTTTAAAGTTAAATTTGTAACCTTCAGCTGCGAACCCAAGTATTATGGTGTTCACTCTTTTCAAGTGAGTCTCCAGGTCATCGTCTGTAAGATAGATGTCATCAACATAAGATAATGCCTCATCATCATACATTTGTAGTAACTCTGGGGCATATTATCAAGCCTGTGCGCTAAAATTATCGCCGCTTTATCGGCCGAAAACGGCCGATAAAGCGGCGATAATGGGCTTGATAATATGCTCTATGGAATTCCAATCGAAGCACATGTTAGATGTGAAGACATCTAACATGGGCTTCGATTGGAATTCCACAGAGCATATTATCAAGCCCATTATCTCCGCTTTATCGGCCGTTTTCGGCCGATAAAGCGGCGATAATTTTAGCGCACAGGCTTGATAATATGCCCCTAGGTTACCCTGGCTGAAAATAATCCTGGGCTGTTCTTGAATCCCTGTGGGAGACGACAAAATTGTTTTTGGGTCCCCATGCTGGAGAAAGCGGTCAAATATCTGCTTTCAGGTGCTATATTTTGACAGAAGAAACCATTTGAAATATCTAATGTCGTTTTATATTTTTTGTGAACAATATTATTCATTAGTGCTGCACTGTGTGAGTTATGTACTGCAAAAGTTTTACAGCAGGAGTTTAAGTGTCTGTAGTCCAAAACTAGATGATATGAATCGTCTGGTTTGGAGTCAGGAAACAAAGGATTGTTCATTTGTGAGGTGCATGTTTCAATCACCCCTGATATTCAAGTTGATCTAAAATTTCTTTTACTTTTTTTTTAGCTTCTTGCTTAACAGGATACTGCCTCTGTGCAGTAGGTTGATTTTTTAACTGGATTTTATGGTGAGGAGAATCCTCATCCCATCCTACATGATTTTTATATAATGCAGGGGCTTGGGCCACTGCCCATTTTCTAGCAAGTGTGTATTTTTTATGTATTGGAATGTGATTCGAGAAGGCAGGCATAATCATTTCTTCGCCATGTGGACACTCCCTGACAAACTCTGGTGGCCAGTCTTTCTCTGCTAGAAGGATATCATAGCCTTTATATAGATTCTCTCAAAAGAGACCTTTTTATTTTCCTAGTTTTATCTCCCTCTATACGTAATGTTATTTCAAATAGTTCATGGGGCACGCTCACTCGGGTGTCTTCAGTTTCCACTTGAATGTATTAATTCGTGTCCACTTTCTCCAGAAGATTCATCAGGATCTTGCGAGCTATGCTCACTTCTGCTGCGCTGTCTAGCATTGTCTGGGCCCACTCTCCGTTTTTCAATTGTGTCCTCAGGATTCTCTGCATGTTTTATTTTAATACTGTCTACGCTTTTTCTGGGAAATTTTTATTTTTTACTTTGATGAGCAGGTTCCGTTCCTTGTCTTTGGACTTGACGTGCTCTTCTTTATGTTCTGACCGTCCTCTTCTTTCCGATTTCTTTGAAGAAGTCTGAAAAGATCGAGAGGGACGTGTGTCAATATCTTGATATCTGTCAGGTTTTCTCAAATTGTCCCTATTTCTCAGGTTGTATCTTTTTTCAGAGGGCTCCCTTTGGGGAGACTTGCCCCCTCCTTCTGGAGATCTATCCCTTTGTTGAGGAGACCTCCCTCTGGACTGAAACTTTTTTTCTCTGGGACTGGTTTGTTTATTACCCTCCCACTTCTTCTTTTGAGAATTGAGATTATTTTTAATAAAAGTTTTTTCAGGATTTTCAATTAGTTGGGGTTTTACTGGTTTACCACCCAAACTATCTCTGTCTAATTCTTCATAGGATTTTTCAATTATTTTAGCAAGCTCAAAAGGTTGGTCTGTTATATCTGTCTCTTTCAATGTTTGGTGGATTGCCACACATGCTGCTTCTCCTTTTATGTTGGCTAATAATATAGCCGAGACCTGCTTGAAGTCTTTCAGTAATTTCATACCCAGAGTTAAAGCAGGTTCTGGACCGTATTCATTTTGAATATGTCTTAGTACATCTGGTATAACCGCCATGGACGGAACACCATGTGTTTTTGTGTAGATAGAATCAAAGACTGTGCCCCAAGTGTCACAGTCCTCCACATGTGGTGCGATTCCCATTGGGAGACAGATAGTCAGAATTCTGTGTTTTTCGTGAGGGGTAGTATCAGGAAATACTGCCTCTATCTGAGTGATTTTTTGAGCTAACCGGAATGGAATTTGGTCTCGTTTTGCGGGTGTTTTACCAAGACAGGATTGTATATTCTGTGGTGTAATCTTGTTTGTGTTCCCCTGTTGAGGGGTGTTTTGTGGAATTTTAATTGCAGGTTGGACTGTTGAAGTCCGCATGACATATTGGACCAATTGTCTATGAATTTTGATTAGTTGTTTTAGCTGAGCTAAAAGTTCTCCGTCTGACATTGCTTCAATATCCAGATTTGGTGTGTAGCTGGCTAGAACCGGCCATGTGGCTCCTGGTCTACCTAGTGGACCGAGCCTGGTAATGTGATTTTGATGTTTTAGGGCGCCAACAAACAAGAGCAGGTGCTCTTGGTATGTTAGTGGAATTTCAACTCCCTTTAAAGGAGAGTATTCCGCTGGAGATTCTGCTATTTTGTAGTAATGGAACTCATGTGTTACAGCGTGTGCTGCTGGAAAATTTATCCAGGAATAGAATACCTCGCCAGAGCGCCAGGAAGCTTCGGTGTCAGTGCGCTTTATAAATTGCATTTAACATAACATAACATAACCTCTGTCTGCCGATATTCATGTGCCTCTACCACAAATATGACTGTACCACCTCTTGATGATACTCCATTTTCTATAAGTTTATAGTTATGGTTTTTCTTATATTGACCGGGATGATTATTGCATTCGTAACGTTATCTCGGACAAGTGTGTCGTCCGCTACGAGTTGAGCTGTTAGTCTAGCTCTGTCCCTTTCGTCCTCAATGTCTGACATTTTTACTGACAGAGCAAGTTTTTAGGAAACAAAGATTAGGTGCACAATATTTTGGAACACTGTATCCTTCAACGTTGACTCAACCAAAAACTAATACATAGGATTCTCATCCTACTTAGTTCTGGCGGATATTAACCTTTCACCCACTCCAGACGTCTATTGGAGTTTTTACGGGAAAAAGGGGTCTGTGTGAAAAAGCATGACTGAGTTACTCTAGTATCTTGCGTTAGATTATCGCCTTATGAAACGTTGGCCGCCATGTAGTGTAGTTCCTATTTTCCCAATAGGCTCTACGCATTGGAATAACATAAACAATAGTTTAGACGTAGGACTGAGGTCAACTAGGTCTCTATTGAATATGTTAGACTTAATTCAGGTTTGCCAGCTAGCTCAGAGGTCACTAGAAACTTTCTCGAATGAACAGGGAGGAGTGAACTTCCTTGATTAGACAAGAAGGGATTCAGCTTCTGACAACCGCATAAACATGACAACTTTGCTCCCCCAGAATAAGGAGTATATCTCCAGAGTTGTGTGAAAACAACAGATAGCTATTTCACTCAGTCAATCGTGCATACTTAGTTTCACCAGAGTGCAGAGAAATAGAGAGACGGGCGTTTTCAATAAAAGGTGTTATTTATTGAGCAGTCTTCTTTCTCATGCAAGAGAAATGAATTGCCACAATTGCAATACTTGTTATAAAGTAAAGTGCGTACAGTAAAAGGAGTATAATGAAATAATACTGTAAAAGCATTGTTATAGTTTCTGAGCCATATGATACTTAAAAGGTATAAAATATGTACAGTTACATACAATGATAAAAGTTTGACTAAACGTACTCAACTGGTGCTTCTAGATACGCCTACCCCAGTGTACCTAACCTAAGCCTAGTACATGGGAAGGAGTAAAGGAGTTTTTAAGTTAAGTTAGTTTTGCCAAGAATCTGACTTAAGAATTCTCAATCAGCTCCGTTTTTAGAATGAAGGAGGTCTTGTAACTCGCTCTCAGGACTCGATCTCCCAGTAACCCGCAAGGGTGACTGGTAACACTGGAGCTGGATTTTCTCTGCAGGAGAAAAAGACAGCGTCTTTCTCAGTGCGCAAATGGGAGGGACGGCTTTCTTCGGCACTCGCATCAGCTGGGCTTCGGATAAGTAGATAGCTGCTCTGCTCCAAACCACCGTGTGTTGTTTAAGGCAAACGTTGGTATATTTATACCTGGAAGGTGCCGAGTTTGACGTAAGGTTGGACATAAGACGTCAATAAAAGATGTCACTAAGAACTGGCCGTTCATTCGGACTCGCAGGAGTTCTAGGACAAATCAAAACAAAAGCATGGGGAATTCCCAGGTTGCTGGAGGTTTGGTTTGTTGAAAGAACTCGTTGTACTTTCTAGGAGTCTAAGGAAGTAGCCTTGCCGTACTTGGATTGCATTGGCTATTAATAAATATGGATATGAATCTTATGCCTTTATAAGGGTATGATTTGTTATAACCACATAAGGGCATAAATCTGGAATATTTAATTAGGGTCCTAGATATGATCACAACAGCAGAAAGGGTGAAGGAAGCAGATGGCACAGGAGGTTGGCCATCCAAAGTACCCACCAACACAGCCCTGGAGGACCTCGTTGAGGGGACTATTGAGCCTGAGACAGTCGTGGGAGTCGCTCAAATGGACACTTCTGGCGCAGCAACCACACAACAAGGTAAGATGCATGCCTGTGCTAATACGCTGCGTATTGTATACCCATGCACATCCACCCAGACTAATCACAGTGTACAGGAAGAAGTTGATTACACATATACCCTCACATAAGAATTACATCATGGGACTTGTAGTAGGTTAGCCAAGTGTGCATGGATAGTCACCAATGGGCAAGAAATTAGACCAGCAGTACAGGTCCAACAGTGTGTCTAAATATGTTAATTATTATGTGAAACGTAGGCTAAATGATAAACAGATATAGTAACAAAAAAAAATAACAATGCACTGTTTCACACACAGATGCATCTCTGGTGGACTCAGATGACAGTGAGCACCTCATCATATTGGAGACACAGGCAGAGGCAGATGGAGAGACTCCTTCAATCCACACCACCACCACCACCAAACCGCAGGGCACATGTCCCCGCACTGTAGGTAATGTAAACATAGCCAAGCCCAGCACCCACAAGAGTTCCCAGTCAGACACGTGTTACTCAGCCAGCTCCAACACCAGCACGTGGCCGAGTCAGACAGTGGCGCAAGTCCCTGGGCAGTAATGCGGCGGAATCCAAACAGGCTCCAAATGTCTATGGTGGGGTAGAGTCCCAGATGCTACATGTTCAGCACCTGCAGGGGAGACAAATGGGCACAATAAACCTGCAGATCTCCAAACTGGCTAAACACATGAGCACAATGACAGACTGTGTGCGTGACCTCACCACAGTTGTAGCAGAAGGGAATCAAGAAATTAATAAGACCCTACAGGAACTCACTGTGCCGTCCTAGCAGGACAATGCAGTAGGCGCAGGAGGCATCGACAGAGCTTGCTTTGTTCTTCTGCATGTACTAGGGCCATCACCAAGCTCTGCAACAGCACTGCTGTCTTGTCATGCCGCTCTGTGTCACTGCAGATAGAGCTAGGACAATACTGTGGGGATGTTGCGAAGCCTTTAGGCCAAGTGACCAATGCTCTGGAACATCTACAGTCTGGGATATTGAGTGGCAGCAACTTGGAAGGGGAGGAGGGTAGTGAGGTGGCATTGTGCATGAGTAGCATGTCTGTGCCGGTACCAGTACCATTAGCAGGAGGCGCAGCTCAACAGCCACAGGCACACATTGTGGTGATGTAGAGGAGCCATGCGACAGGAGGCAGGGGGTACGTGACAAGAGGCGCTAGACATGCAATTCCGCCTATTGGTCCATGGTGCTTTAAGCATGGTCACCTTAAATATTGTGATTGCTGTTAATGGTAATATTTCATTTCACAAAGTATTCAATCACGGTCATGTTTCCTAAATATGAATATTTACTTTGACATGTCCTCATGTGAATAAAACATTTCCACTGAACAATAATTTGTGATGGCTCATTCTTGCCTGGCTCTGAAGTGATGTTGGTGATGTATGTCCGCCTCCTCTGACCTTCAGCTGTGTTTGGCACGTGTGACTGTTGGTGTTGTGCGGGTGGTAGGTCATCCCGATTGTTGTCATTTCCATCCATCACAATTGGTATCCCGCTTCTGGTTGCAATGTTGTGCAGCATGGCACATACTGCTACAATTCTGCAGCAGGTCTCAGGTTTATATTGCAATGCACCACCAGTCTTATGTAAGATCCTGTAGCAACTTTTCAGGATACCAAATGTTCTCTCAACCACATTTCTGGTGCTAATATATGTGCCGCGTTGTAAAGTTGCTCCTATGGTGTTGCTGGGTTGAGGTAGGGGATGAGGATATATTCCTGCAAGGCGTATGCGCTGTCACCTACAGGGAGGGAAACAAAGGCTTAGCGGCAGTAATGCGATTATATATGTGATAATGATGTAATGAATAGGTATATGTATGTACCAAGTAGGTGTCCCTCTCTGAATTCACCGTTGAGCAGACGCCTGTGGATGACACTGTGTCTGAATATATATGAGTCATGTGTGCTCCCTGGAAATTGTGCCACTATGTCCGTAATTATGTGCTTGGGATTGCACACAACCTGCACATTGATCGAGTGGTAGGATATCCTGTTACAGAAGATGTACTCGTTGGCTGAAGGGAGATGGGGACATGCGTGCAGTCAATGCTTGTGTGCTCGAGTACTATCAAATCAAGGACTTCACATTTGATATGAATTGACATTTCACAGTACTGAAGCAGGCCATATAGGAAGAGCAATTTACTTGCTAGGTGCAAAAGATTGGAAAAAGTGGCAAAAAGTGTTTGTGGAATAAAAATATTCTGCTCATGCTAAAAAGCGATTTTGAAGATTTTTGATATTAGCGAATTTTGATGCATTCATTTGTGATTCTGTTTGCTAATCGCTATTGGCAAGCGCAATTGTTGTTTTCGCTATTTCCGATTATTTAATTTGCAATTCGGCAATTTACCTGTTTTTTTTAGAATTTTTTGTTTTTTCTCTATTGGGGTTGATGCATTGGAATATGTTGTTTGGCGCTCACTAACGGCCTATTTTACCGATTCGCAACTTTAGCAAGGACAATTTTGCTTGATGCATGGGCCAGTTACTGGTAGTTTTAAAAGGGTTCACAATCTCGAATTCCCTTAGGGATCTGGGCCTGTACTCTAGCAAAGACTATCCTCCTAGGATTTTTTTAACACCTATTAGAACAATGAATGCCTCATTTTCAGGATACAGTGATAGTCAAATGTGTGCTCTTGTCTTAGTGTGACTGGAATTCAAAAAGTTTTAGCTCCCTAACTTTGTCATATTGTTTCCAAAAAATTGCAACCTTCATGAATTTCACAGTTTAGAACATGTAAACAAACACACTGCCATTTCTTTTGCTTTAAGAAAGTTCTGTATGACCCACTCCCAAACATTGGTTGTCATATGTTTATTCCACAAACACTTTTTGCCACTTTTTCCAATCTTGCACCTAGCAAGTAAATTGCTCTTCCTCCATGGCCTGCTTCAGTACAGTAAAATGTCAATTCATTTCAAATGTGTAGTTCTTGATTTGATAGTACTAGAGCCTAAAACACTTACGATCAATACCTGTGTCATCACTTACTGATCTCACAACTCCCAGATTCTTTTTCATCTACACAACCATCCATTCTATTTCAGTAACCAGTTTGCGGTGGACTGTTCTCTTGAGGAACCGGGTCAGTACAGATTTGCATAGGGTGGGCCCCTGTCTAGAGCAGCACAGTGCATGAAAAAGGATCAAATGGAATGCAGCCCTGAGTGATCATTATTCTGTAAAATTAATTCTAGCATCCCATCCATTACGTTCTTGTTTGTAACAGTTGCCAGCTTAAGGGTGATGAGTATGTGAAGATGTGGGTCCTGTGCTCACTGTATCACAGGACTCAAACTACACCCAACTGATGAGGCCAAATAGTATGTAACCGGCCTAGCGTTTCCTGTGCTGCCTTTTGGATGTGCCAGCGCTTGGCAGTTTGGAATGGCCCATCCCATGGGGAGCTGATTAATTACTGATCTGCATAAAGTGGGACTCGGTTTAGAGTGGCATGGTGAGTGAAAATTGAATGGTTAAGATTAATTCAAGATTTGCATCCATCACCTTGTTTCTGTTTGAAAATGGCCCTCCTCTGAAGGGTCACCCCAAACATTTTGCATTCCTTCTCCTCTTTTTGCTGAATTATTTTTGTTGACCTTAGGACCCATAGCACTTTAGCCCTGCTAATCAGTGCTAAAGTGCATGTGCTTCTTCCATAAACATGTATGTAATTGGTGTATACCTGATTGACCCATTTAATTTACTCGTAAGTCTCTTGTAAGGTGGTACACCATCCACCCAGGGTCTGTAAGTTAAATACTACTAGTGGGCTGTAGCATTGATTGTGCCACCCACAGAAATATAATTTCAAACCTGTAGCAGGCCTACCACTGCAATACTTGGATGTGCAGTTGACTGCCACTTTGACTAGGCATTTGCAACTACTTGCCAAGCCTTAAACTCCCATTTTATTACATATGTTACCCCTAAGCTATGCCCTAAGTAACCCTAATGGCAGGGTATTACTTAAGTAAAAGGTAGGAAATGTACTGTTATGTTTTGAATGTTCTGGTAGTGATAAATAGCCTATTTCATTTTTCACTCCTGTGAGGCCTACTCCTCTCATAGGCTAACTTAATATACTTTAAGATGTAATTCTTGATCAGAGAGGAGTTGCTTTTTTATGTTTCATACGTCTGGAATGATAATGATAAATCCTTCCTACTGGTGAAGTTGAATTTAACATTACTGTTTTAGGATTACCACTATAAGAAAGTGGACATTTCTCTCCACTTGCTGCTCTATTTGCCTGACAGCCTGTCTCCAATACACGTTTGGTTTGGGTGACAGCTAAACTTTGTGCATTTCTTCTAGACAGCCACAAATACAAGAAGTTGAGGCTCTTCTGCATTCTGAGCACTCATCTGCATTCTGATGTGTCTTCCTAGGCTGGGAGGAATGGGTGAACTGACACACTTCAATAAGTAATGTCCTGTCCCACACAAAACACTGATTTACCCCCCAAAGATAACCTGGCAGACAGGACTGGGTTGAAAGGGATCTGTGTGCAATGCAGAGAGTTGTTTTGAAGTCACCCCCAATGTCAAAGGCACTTTTGCTATAAGTACTGGGTCTCTGACCCCCTAAAATCAGACACTACTGGGCTTGTAACTGAAGCTCTGCTAGAGAACTGCTGTGCTGCTTAAAGGACTAAACTGGACTGCTTTTCAGGAAGGAGTGCTTTTCTGCTTGTTGCCCTGCTGCCTGTTACTCCCAGACTCTATTGAAGAAGAGCTGTACTCTCCCTTCCCTCCAATTGATCTTCAAGGGCTTGCTGGCTTGCCTCCTGTTTTTTGAAGTCTCAGGGACACAAACAACTGCCTGCAATGTTGCTGGTGCTGCTTTACTCGGCCTTCTTTGAGTCCTAACCATGCCTGAGGTGCTCTGTCCTAGTTCTGGCCCTCATAGGTGGGCTCTGCAGCGCTTTTGCTACAAAATTTAATCATCATAACCACTGCATTGATAGGAACCAATGCAGTGCCCTTTGACTCAGATGCGGAGCCGTCCGGTAGACAGTCTTGAGCGGCTCAGGGGTGAAGCGGGATCTGACTTTTAGGTTCAAAGGCAACACAGTGCCGCTCTGAGGTCCCGAGGTTTGACTTCAAAAAATCAACTCAACTGCAAGGTCCCTCAATGATGAAGCATCAAACGAGGTCCCAACCTCAAGGCTCGACTGAGATTCATCGACCCACCGTGAATTGGAGCCAATGCATTACCTTTGCGGTGTGGAGAAGATCAATGCATTTCATTGCTTGTGACCAGGATAGGTTCTTTGTTCACTGGGGCCTGCGTGGGTCCTGTAGCCAGCCCGTGCTTACATAAGGTTTGCTTGAACTTTGTCTTAAAATAGCCTTTTTAGCGCTACTGACTTCTAAGTGCTTTACTATGTTTATTCCTTTTAAATTCAATATCTCAACTTATATATGTTAGCTTTTTGTCATTTTGGTCTTGTTTTGTTAATACTACAATATATTATCTTTCTAAATGTATGTGGAGTCTTTTTGTAGTGTATTCATTATGTTAGTGTGTGTTTGTGTGTGTGTGTGTGTGTGTGTGTGTGTATGTGCGTGTGTGTGGGTGTGTTTGTGTGTGTGTGTGTTGCACCAATACTTTGCACATTGCCTCTTTTGATAAGCCTGACTGCTCTGTGCCATGCTACCATAGGGTGAGCACAGGTTATCCTTTAGTGTGAATCAAGCTTACCCTGTCTTATGTGGTAGTTCCTGCATGGCCTGGGTGCATACATCAGCCAACCAGGCATACTCTTTCTGACACTTTCAAATTCAACCTAAATGCACAACATCTGAATTAGAAGCTACATGGGGAGCAAAAAGTACCAGAGGGACATATACCAAGAAAGAAAATGGTAATAGATCTACCTCCGGATGCAGTTCCTCTTGTAGTAGTCCTAACTAGAGTCCCTGAGCTAGACGCTCCAGCTAAAGAATCATTTGCATCACTTAAAAACAAAGCTGACAGTTGGTTGAACAAAAATAGACCTCTCCCCCCTCAAATTTCTATTGAAATGTTGATGGTTAGAAGGGTGTCTTGGGTGGGCAACACTACTAAAAACATCAGTGGCGACTGTGTCTTGGTCAACTTTAGGGACCCGAGGACCGTCTCCCATATTTGCAATTGGCCGCACGGTGATCCTGATACAATAATTCAGCCCTTCCACTGTCCTTATTTTATCCACCTGATTCTTTGTGTCCTAAACTGGGGTCAGAGGAGGCCTGGACTAGGGTGGTAGCTAGAGGGCTGAGTAGGGGGATTAGGGATAGGTCTCATAATACCTATAAGCCTACCAATTATCTGAATTATAACCGGTATAGCTGTTTGGACATGGTTGATTGACTACAGCACAACTCAAGGGGTAGCAGCTCGACCCAAGGCGACTGATGGTCCTATCAACAATTTGACTCACCCTAGGGGGATTATTGTACGTATTAGAGTAGATAAGACTCGAGGCACCAACCTGGACGAGAGCGACCACTCAAGGCTACTGGCACGCTCACCCCCTGGTTCCATGGACTCTCGCAACTCGGTAGAAGGCCCAAACAACTTACCCAATTTTCTGGCCACTTCGATTAAAACAGGACCTAGGCCCCTAACTCAGGAACAGAGACTAGTCCTAACCCAGGTTCATTGCTAATACTGTCCTGGAATCTGGCAGGTTTGTGTAATAAAATGGCCTGTCCAGATTGGGGATTGTTCATAGGTACGAACGATGTATGCCTTTTTCAGGAAACTTGGGCTAGAGAGGACCAAATACGGAGCGGATTTGCCTCATTTTCAGGTCCAGCAAGGTGGGGGGGGGGGAGGGTCGTTCATTTGGGGGCCTAACTATTTGGGTGGGCTCCCACTTGGGATGTAAGGCCAGGACCTTGAATACTTTGTCTGAGGACGTTCAATGTGTGATTTTAGAGTGGCCGAACGCCTCAAAGCTTGCACTCCTCAATGTGTATTCTAGACCCATGAATATAACAAGCGAGTCTAGAACCATAGAGGAGCTGTCCCTATTCTTGAATATCATTCCTCAAGGTACCTTATTTGTGGTAGGGGGTGAACTGAACTGCCATTCTGAGCCACTATTAGGCTTGATGGATGACGTAACCTTGGAAGAAGATGATCATTTTGCAATACCCCCAATAGTTGGCCCCTCACCCAGGTCATGGACGCCCTTAGCCGTCCAAATCATGGCTCTAACACTTAATCACTCAATTAGGGCCTGCAATGGACGCGTGCAATGTGACATCCCTCCAAAATGCACTTTCAACAAGTCTGGACAGGAGTCATGCCTGGACTACATATTTGTTAAGACACGTGCCTGGGCTAAAGTCATCGACTTCAGAGTCATTACAAGAGACAAGAGCGAACATAATGCGCTGATCTTGGAATTTTCCTCTCCTGGCATTCTTAAAGATAACTACACGGCCAGTGATGCTCCTGACTCGAGGGTAATCCTGTCTAATGATAGACGCAGAGTCAGGTGGGACAAACTAGTAGCACACCCTGAGGAAGTTGCTGAGCTTTATGCTCAGACCGTCCCTGTACTTGAAGGGGTTGGTGCTTTAATTATGCAACACCACTCCCCTGACATGCTCCAAAAACTCTGGGTTCTTCATTGGGATGTAACTAGGACTTTGGCAGAGGTGCTTAATCCGAGTGTGTCAAAGCGGACGACTAGGGGCAATAGACCTACATGGTATAATGCTGCCTGCAGAAAGGCAAAGTCATACCTACTATCGTCCGTGAAGCAAAATAATAATAAGTTATTAATAAAAGCCAGGAGAACTGAATATAAGCGTTTAATCCACTGTGCCAAGGTGGAATGGGATCATAATAAGTGGGTTAACTAACGTCTGCCCTCAAAACCAGAGACGCTTGCAAATTCTAGTTAATCGTGAATACGGGGTCGGGAAAGCCAGTAGCGGCAGTTGAAGCAAACATTGCCGCTAATGTGTGGGAGGACCATTTTCGTGCCCTCTATGGAGGGGATAATGCAGAGCAAGTTGGGGACCTTGGGGATTGCTGTCAAATCTTACTCCCCAAATTGACAGGGATGACTTCACTCAGGCGGAGGTCTGTGTTGCAATATCTAAACTTGCAGCTGGAAAAGCGCCGGGGTTGGACAAACTCCCGGGCGACCTCTTTAAGCATGAACCCAAGGTATGGGCCCCATATTTAATGGCTATATTCAATGCAGTCCTGAGGGATATGGCGGTCCCTAGTACTTGGCTGGGAGCAGAGATTGTTCCTATCTTCAAGAAGGGCTCTCCTCTGCTCCCAGCCAACTACAGGCCTATCAGCCTCATTGATGTGTCGCAAAAGATCTTTGCGAGGCTGATCTTAGACCGCCTCCAGGACTGGATGGAGGAGTATTCAATCTTGAGTACCTACCAGGCAGGGTTTAGAAAAAACATATCCAACACGGACCAAATTTTTCGCTTGACCCTAATATTTTGGAAAACCTTTAGGATTGATGGCGGTAGCCTTTACACCATCTTTGTGGACCTGCGTGTGACCTTTGATTTGGTCCCACGGGGAAAACTTTGGTCTGTGCTTTTAGAGCTGGGCATTACCCACCAACTTTTGAATATAATAATGCGGCTCTATAAGGAGAATTTTGCTCAGGTTAGGTGTGGGAAGAATGGCTTGTTATCGCCTAGATTCCCCGTTGACAGGGGGGTGAGACAGGGGTGGCACTGACCCTGTTTTGCCTCTATGTCAATGGGGTAATCGCCCACCTGAACTCGGTACTGAATTCTGATGCCCCCAAGCTTGCTGGTAGTAGGGTGCCTGCGATTATGTTTGCAGATGATGCGTTGCTATTGTCTAAATCTCCCATGGGGATCCAACGAGTGCTGGGTGTTTTTTTTTTTTTTAAAGACCTTTATTGTACATTTTCAGTATGACACAATGTAGGGCCTACAACCTCCTGGGCCGGCCGCAATAGCAATTCAGTCTTGGTATTATTGTCAGGATAACACAGCCGTTTAGCCGATAACCCTGGGGTCCAGCGGCGAATGGGAGCATGTTGTACCATAATGCAGACAATACAAATATACGATATGGCTTAGGTCTATGATTTTTTGTTTTAACCCTGTAACAAAACTTTGCATTAAATTAAAAACAAGTCAATAACGTTTAATTCTTCACAAGCGACAAAACAATGTTCAAGTATGCAACGTAGCGAACATTGGCAGTGCAACCTCCGACCCATCCCGCACATTATGAGGTCCAATAATCAGTAGGTCGGAGTTCATCACAGCAGGAGAGTTACTCTTCGACACACATAGACCTCAGACCCAGCTCCTAATCCGAAAGACACTCATCTGGGTCAACTCGTGGAGGTTCGCATATGTCCCCTCTAAATTTGTTCCAGGCCCCCCAGATTTGTCCCCACTTTGCAGGGCATCCCCGATGGATAAATACTGCTTTCTCAGCCACCATTGCTTCATCCATATCCTTACACCAGTCTCGCAGTGTGGGCAGCACGCTAGAACTCCACAGTCTCGCAATATTACGTTTTGCCACCAACATTCCCAGCATGGCCCAGTCCTGTTGACGATGGGTCAGGTCCTCTGCGTCCCAGATGTTTAACAGGCAGTGACGTGGGTTGGGCATCAGGGAAACAGTTGTGGTCTGGGAAATGGTTCGCATTACCGCTGCCCAGTACATGGCCACCCGGTTACAGTCCCAAATAGTATGGAAGAACGTTCCTCTTTCTCCGCATTCGCGGAGGCAATATTCGTGAGAGGTTCTCCCTATTCTGTAAAGGACCGTCCTGGTGTAGTTCGTGCGGTGTAGTACTACTAACTGAACCAGCTTAAGTCTGGAAGGAATTGGTGTTTCTCGGGGCGACGAGAGAGCCTCCTGCCATTCCGAGTCATCAAGTTCACCAATATCGCCCACCCAAGACAAACGTAGTTTGGACAGCATGTCAGGGAGGTTGTTGACCAGTTTCCAATATGTGAAGGACGTCGCTTTGTGGGGCATATGTTCTGTCAGCAAACTGTCCTCTAGAGGGGTGGGCTCCTGCAGTTTTGTTCCCACCGGGATGGCTGATAGAAGCGCATGACGTATCTGCAAGTACCTATAGTACTCTGACTGTGCCATATCGTGTTTGGTTTGTAGATAGGTGAAATCTACTATGTTGTTCTTTTTCCAGAGATCCCCCACCACTGATATACCTACGGAGTCCCACACCTGAAACCCTTTGCTATTGCCCATGAAGCCCAGCCTGTGCGAGTCCCATAGAGGTGTCATTTGTGTAACAATGTTCACGCACTGAAGGTGTCTATGTGCCTTGTACCAAAGCTAAACCGTGTGACGGGTCCGACCTACGAGTCTTCTGTGTACCATCCACTGCCAGCACCAATTCCGGCTTGTCAATTGGCACCTTTACCAACCCCAATCTATCCACCAAACCCTGATCTATGAAGTTACCCGTTGCTCCCGAATCAATCATGGACACCACCTGATGACTCTCATAAGGGGTGTTTAGGTACATGGACAACAAAATATGAGATTCAGTCCTTTTACACACGGGTACTTCTAACGATGGGATTTTCCACTCTGGTGATGGTTTACTGTCCAGGGACAAGGCCTCCAGGTTGGGATATTTGAAATCGCCCTCTACCGCCTTGGTTACTGCTATTTGCTTCAATGGAGGGGAATAATTAGTCTTTTTGGGTCGCATGGTACAATCCCTAACAAAGTGCCCCTTTTTGCCACAATACATACACAAGCCCATTGCTCTTCTACTCTCTCTCTCAGCTTTCGTCAATGGTGGCCGAATGGCTCCCAACTCCATGGGTTCTGATCCCACATCTTTTATGCTGGGCTTACCTCCCAACTGCAATCCATATCCGGATCGATCCCCCTTCCTACGCTCACCCCCTCTATCCGACATACGATGATCTAATCTCAAAGTGAGATTGATGAGATCAATGCAGGTTTTAGGCTGGGGGTCAATTTGTGCTATCACATCTTTGATGTCATCATTTAATCCCTGATAATACAACGCCATCCGTTTAGCCTCGGGCCAAGATGTTTCTACAACCAAACAATTAAATGTCGTCATGTAGGTTACCAGCTCTTTTTTCCCTTGGCGTAACCCCAATAACTCTTTATCTGCGCTCAACGTGGTGGCCCGTCTATCAAAGACCCTTTCAAATTCCGCACGGAACGCTTCCCAGTTGGATAACAGAGCATCGTCAGATCTCACCATTGGCACCGCCCAATTGGCAGCATCCCCTGTAAGGTAGGATATTGCAAAGGACACTCTGGAAATATGAGTTGGAAAAGAGGCCGGCCTACACGAAAAATGCAATGCCACCTAGGTCAAAAAGGTCTGGATGGTTGCAGGATCCCCCGCATACCTCTCTGGACTGGCTAACGGGATAGGGGGAGACAACGTTACCTGTATAGGTGTACCACCCGTTGTGGCATCAAACGGGTTACGTATCTGCCTATCAAACCGTTCTTTCAAAGCTGCAGTTTCAGCCCTAGAAGCCTCAAGTTCATGTTGGACAACACCCAACGCACGCAACACATCTTCTAGAGTGGCCATCCCAAAAGCACCCCATGACCGGGAGAACAACAATACTTGGGTACGTGATTCTGTCACGATCCAGTGTTCTCAGGATCAGGTGATGCTATATGGGGTCCACCTCCAGACTGCCCTATGCTCAGAATTCCAAATACACTGAGCATAAAGTAATCAGGTGAGGGAAAATAAGAAAACCAGGAAGGGACTGGAACAGGACGGGAGGCTGTAATGAGAAACAACAAAGAAATACAAGCATTAATATCACAACAATACTAACTACTCTCAAGTGTTCTCGCTAGGACACCACCTACCACGGGTACTAGCTACAATCTCTTCTTCTCCCTCTTGGTAGGTAGTGAATAACCTGAATCTACGAAACCCAATATTCTGAAATGCAAGAAAAAAGGTCAGCATTCAAATAAGCAGTCAATCAGCCCAAGCATCTCTCCTTCCGATACCACGGTCACACACACCTTCCAGCCTTCCTGGTGATTCCAACAAAAATTCCCCAATAGTGTAATGTCTTCAAAAGAAATAACGAAAAATTCAATAGTGCTCTCCAAAATATTCTCAGTGTAGTTCCAAAATTAGAGCCTTGTCCAAACACAGTCTTAGCAACTCAAAGTTCCAAAAGCCGAATTCCAAATGTTTCAAAAGCCAAACGATTTAGCCACAAGTTCAAAGCACTAGAATGTGTTTTCAAATACGATAGCAAGCTCCACAGTTCCACACAAAGTTTAACTCACGGAATCCGGAACAGCGGATTGATTTCAACTCCGCTCGCTGCAAGGACTCCGCTAACACAAGCCGGTGCTAGAACAGCGTTCAACAGCCGTTGAACGCTCTAAAGAGAAGCCGCCGCTTCCCACTCCTTCTGTTCTCTCAGCCGAGAAAACTCCGATGAATGCGAAGAGCAGCCAGATGACTCAGTCGCTACTCTTCGCGCCAGCACGCCGGATCAAAAGACTTCCGGCACACCAAGATTCCTGTAGGGGCGTACGGCAGCCGCCGCACGCTCACTTTCCTCGATTGAGAACTCCGCCTTGGTAAAACGCCACAATGCGGGATACACAACAGTTCCAAGCTCCAAATTACTGGTCAATATCACGTACACAGTTCGCCAGTAATCAGGTGCCTATATAGATTCTGACTCCTCCCTCGGCTAGGCTTTCTGGGATATGTAGTTCTTTAGTTTATGTACAATCTTTCTAAATTATCCTCCTTCGGGAATCAGAACCATGACAGTATATCCCTCTTTACCAGCGCCGGTTGGCCCCTGGCTTTCTCGGATGACTCGCAAAGAAGCGGCGGATCGCTACCGGAGCATGTACCCCTGAGCTAGGTTCCCATGAATCATCCTCTGCAGTATACCCCTTCCAGGACACTAGAAACCACAGCCTTCTCTGCCTGAAACGAGAGTCCATTATCTTGCGCACTTCATACTCCAAATTCCCATCGCGCATCACTGGAGGAGCGGCCTTCCTACGCGCAGCAAGGGCTGGTTTCAGCAAGCTACAATGGAAGACAGGATGAATCCGTAATGACGCTGGAAGCTTTAGTTTGTATGCAACCGGATTCACCCGTCTCACCACAGTGTATGGCCCAATGTAGCGGGGATGAAACACGCTCCGGAATCTGAAACGGATGTTTTTCGTTGAGAGCCATACTCTATCGCCCACTTTATACACTGGCCCTTCCTTCCGATGTTTGTCTTCCCATTGCTTATACGATACCTTTGCCTTATCCAAAGAGGCCTGCACCTTCCGATGGATTTGTAATAGTACCTTTACTTGGCCCGCCACTGTAGGATGATTGGCCACATCACAAGGTATGTTTACAGGTAGGATATTAGCATTGAATCCCGAATTAGCCCGGAAAGGTGTTTCCCCTGTAGAACAATGCCAGGCATTGTATTAAGACAGTTCCGCTAACCACAATAAAGAAACCCAGGACTCAGCCGCTTCATCTGCATATTTAACGTTTGGTTCAGCCTCTCAGTCTGACCATCAGATTGAGGATGGAAACTGGTCGATAGAGCCGCCGAGATGTTCAAGGCCTTACACCAAGTGCGCCAACACCTGGCCACAAACTGCGGACCCCTATCTGAGATGATAACTTGTGGAACCCCATGAAGCCGAACCACCTGGGTTAGTAGCAGCTGGGCTGTTTGTGACGCTGAGGGTAGATTCCTACAGGGAATAAAATGTCCCATCTTGGTGAGACTATCCACCACTACTAGAATGGCGTCATTTCCTTTATCCATAGGCAAGCCTACCACGAAATCCAAGCTAATCACCTGCCATGGCCTTGAGGGCATTGGCAACGGCATAAGTAGCCCTGCCGGTTTCGATGGAACGTTCTTGGCTCTCACACAGGTCTCACACTGGTTCACCCACTGTCTTACCTCCCGAACCAGTCCTTCCCACCAGAAATGTCTCTGTACCTCATGGACTGTCTTTTGATGACCCTGATGACCGGCCATAAGGGCATTATGGCACCAATTGAAAGCCATCAGACGGAGTTCATGGCTCGGAAGAAATAGCCTGTTCTGCACCATTGGTAAACCATGTTTGAGGTATCGATGACCAGACACCGCCGCCCACTCCTCCCATTGCTGCGGAGTACGCTGCCTGGCTACCTCCTCCAAAAAACGATCCACATGAATGGTACATACCACCACTTCCGGTGATAAAATGGGTTTGGGATCCGTTTTCCTACCACTATCCGTATTTAAACACCTTGATAGAGAGTCTGCCTTTCTATTTTCCACTCCTGGACGAAAGGTGATGTGAACTCAAACTCAGCAAAAAACAGCATCCAACGCATTTGCCGTTGGGACAAATGCCGGGCTGTTTTCAAGTACACCAGGTTACGGTGATCGGAATACACTGTGACTGGATGGGTACCTCCCCACAGATAATGCCTCCACTCCTGAAAGGCCTTCTTCACTGCCAACTGTTCTTTCTCGGCAATGGTATAGTTACCTTCAGCTGGATTACGTTTTTTCGAGAGGAATGCCACTGGGTGTAACAATCCGGTTGTGCGCTCTCTCTGAGATAGAACTGCCCCAATGGCCACATCCGAGGCATCAGCTTCAACAATGAACGGCACATCCATCTGGGGATGCATAAGTACTGGAGCGGAACTAAATGCCTTTTTCAGATGTTCATAGGCCTCCCCAGCTTCTTGGTTCCATCTAAAGGTTACTCCTTTCTGTAGCAGGCGGGTGATAGGCGCGACCAACTGTGAAAAATGTGAGATAAATCTCCTATAATATTTGGAGAACCCCAGGAAGCACTGGATGTCACGTACATTCAAAGGAACCGGCCACTCCAAAACAGCCCTCACCTTCCGATCAGCCATTCTGAACCCCCGAGGGTTGAGGATCACTCCAAGAAATTCTACCTCATCCACCCCAAACTCACATTTACTCAACTTACAGAATAGGTGATGCTCCTGTAATTTTTGAAGGATCAGTAACACATGACTGGCATGCTGGGCAGAGGACACCGAGTAAATCAACAAATCATCAATATAGATGATAACAAACCTGTCCAGGTATTCCTTCATAATATCATTAATGAAGAACTGGAATGCCGCCGGGGCATTACAAAGCCCGAACGGCATTACCAGATATTCATATAGTCCGAAACAAGTCTTAAAGGCCGTCTTCCACTCATCACCCGCCCTAATCCTAACCAGATGATAAGCTCCTCTTAAGTCCAGGCGAGTATAGATCCTGGCCTCTCGGACTTGGTCTAGAAGGACGGCGATGAGCGGAAGCGGATACCTGTTTCGCACCGTCATCTGATTCAGTTGTCTGTAATCGATACATGCCCTCAACTATTTGTTGGCTTTAGCTATGAAAAACAGTGGCAAAGCCGCCGAGGAACGAGAAGGACGAATGAAGCCAAGGGCGCTAAAGTGCTCGATGTATTTCCTCAGATGCTCTGTTTCCGACACTGACAGCGCATAAACCCTACACGAAGGTACCACCGCCCCTTCCACCAGATCAATTTGACAATCGTAGTCCCGGTGTGGGGGCAATGTTTCCGCCTTCGCTTCACTAAAGACGTCCCTGAATTGATGGTATGCAGAGGGTAGTTCCACATCTTTTTCCACCGCAGTAGCGATGGAAAATCCCTGGGCTAAGGAAGAGATATGAGGGGCAGAAGACTTCATACAACCCCCCTCACATTCCCCTGACTCGAATTCCACAGTTCTAGCTCTCCAGTTGATGGATGGATTGTGTTGCCACAACCAGGGCATTCCCAGGATCACCTCATATTGAGGGGCCTCTATTATGTTCAACACAATCCTTTCACAGTGTTCTCTCAATTCCCCAGGCATCACCAATTCTACTTCCTCAGTATGGGCTGTAACCGGGCCAGACTTCAACTGTGTACCATCCACTGCCAGCACCAATTCCGGCTTGTCAATTGGCACCTTTACCAACCCCAATCTATCCACCAAACCCTGATCTATGAAGTTACCCGTTGCTCCCGAATCAATCATGGACACCACCTGATGACTCTCATAAGGGGTGTTTAGGTACATGGACAACAAAATATGAGATTCAGTCCTTTTACACACGGGTACTTCTAACGATGGGATTTTCCACTCTGGTGATGGTTTACTGTCCAGGGACAAGGCCTCCAGGTTGGGATATTTGAAATCGCCCTCTACCGCCTTGGTTACTGCTATTTGCTTCAATGGAGGGGAATAATTAGTCTTTTTGGGTCGCCTGGTACAATCCCTAACAAAGTGCCCCTTTTTGCCACAATACATACACAAGCCCATTGCTCTTCTACTCTCTCTCTCAGCTTTCGTCAATGGTGGCCGAATGGCTCCCAACTCCATGGGTTCTGATCCCACATCTTTTATGCTAGGCTTACCTCCCAACTGCAATGCATATCCGGATCGATCCCCCTTCCTACGCTCACCCCCTCTATCCGACATACGATGATCTAATCTCAAAGTGAGATTGATGAGATCAATGCAGGTTTTAGACTGGGGGTCTATTTGTGCTAACACATCTTTGATGTCATCATTTAATCCCTGATAGTACAACGCCATCGGTTTAGCCTCGGGCCAAGATGTTTCTACAACCAAACGATTAAAGGTCGTCATGTAGGTTACCAGCTCTTTTTTCCCTTGGCGTAACCCCAATAACTCTTTATCTGCACTCAACGTGGTGGCCCGTCTATCAAAGACCCTTTCAAATTCCGCACGGAACGCTTCCCAGTTGGATAACAGAGCATCGTCAGATCTCACCACTGGCACCGCCCAATTGGCAGCATCCCCTGTAAGGTAGGATATTGCAAAGGACACTCTGGAAATATGAGTTGGAAAAGAGGCCGGCCTACACGAAAAATGCAATGCCACCTGGGTCAAAAAGGTCTGGATGGTTGCAGGATCCCCTGCATACCTCTCTGGACTGGCTAACGGGATAGGGGGAGACACCGTTACCTGTATAGGTGTACCACCCGTTGTGGCATCAAACGGGTTACGTATCTGCCTATCAAACCGTTCTTTCAAAGCTGCAGTTTCAGCCCTAGAAGCCTCAAGTTCATGTTGGACAACACCCAATGCACGCAACACATCTTCTAGAGTGGCCATCCCAAAAGCACCCCCTGACCGGGAGAACAACAATACTTGGGTACGTGATTCTGTCAGGATCCAGTGATCTCAGGATCAGGTGATGCTATATGGGGTCCACCTCCAGACTGCCCTATGCTCAGAATTCCAAATACACTGAGCATAAAGTAATCAGATGAGGGAAAATAAGAAAACCAGGAAGGGACTGGAACAGGACGGGAGGCTGTAATGAGAAACAACAAAGAAATACAAGCATTAATATCACAACAATACTAACTACTCTCAAGTGTTCTCGCTAGGACACCACCTACCATGGGTACTAGCTACAATCTCTTCTTCTCCCTCTTGGTAGGTAGTGAATAACCTGAATCCACGAAACCCAATATTCTGAAATGCAAGAAAAAAGGTCAGCATTCAAATAAGCAGTCAATCAGCCCAAGCATCTCTCCTTCCGATACCACGGTCACACACACCTTCCAGCCTTCCTGGTGATTCCAACTAAAATTCCCCAATAGTGTAATGTCTTCAAAAGAAATAACGAAAATTTCAATAGTGCTCTCCAAAATATTCTCAGTGTAGTTCCAAAATTAGAGCCTTGTCCAAATACAGTCTTAGCAACTCAAAGTTCCAAAAGCCGAATTCCAAATGTTTCAAAAGCCAAACGAATTAGCCACAAGTTCAAAGCACTAGAATGTGTTTTCAAATACGATAGCAAGCTCCACAGTTCCACACAAAGTTTAACTCACGGAATCCGGATCAGCGGATTGATTTCAATTCCGCTCGCTGCAAGGACTCCGCTAACACCAGCCGGTGCTAGAACAGCGTTCAAAAGCCGTTGAACGCTCTAAAGAGAAGCCGCCGCTTCCCACTCCTTCTGTTCTCTCAGCCGAGAAAACTCCGATGAATGCGAAGAGCAGCCAGATGACTCAGTCGCTACTCTTCGCGCCAGCACGCCGGATCAAAAGACTTCCGGCACACCAAGATTCCTGTAGGGGCGTACGGCAGCCGCCGCACGCTCACTTTCCCCGATTGAGAACTCCGCCTTGGTAAAACGCCACAATGCGGGATACACAACAGTTCCAAGCTCCAAATTACTGGTCAAAATCACGTACACAGTTCGCCAGTAATCAGGTGCCTATATAGAGTCTGACTCCTCCCTCGGCTAGGCTTTCTGGGATATGTAGTTCTTTAGTTTATGTACAATCTTTCTAAATTATCCTCCTTCGGGAATCAGAACCATGACAGTATATCCCTCTTTACCAGCGCCGGTTGGCCCCTGGCTTTCTCGGATGACTCGCAAAGAAGCGGCGGATCGCTACCGGAGCATGTACCCCTGAGCTAGGTTCCCATGAATCATCCTCTGCAGTATACCCCTTCCAGGACACTAGAAACCACAGCCTTCTCTGCCTGAAACGAGAGTCCATTATCTTGCGCACTTCATACTCCAAATTCCCATCGCGCATCACTGGAGGAGCGGCCTTCCTACGCGCAGCAAGGGCTGGCTTCAGCAAGCTACAATGGAAGACAGGATGAATCCGTAATGACGCTGGAAGCTTTAGTTTGTATGCAACCGGATTCACCCGTCTCACCACAGTGTATGGCCCAATGTAGCGGGGATGAAACACGCTCCGGAATCTGAAACGGATGTTTTTCGTTGAGAGCCATACTCTATCGCCCACTTTATACACTGGCCCTTCCTTCCGATGTTTGTCTTCCCATTGCTTATACGATACCTTTGCCTTATCCAAAGAGGCCTGCACCTTCCGATGGATTTGTAATAGTGCCTTCACTTGGCCCGCCACTGTAGGATGATTGGCCACATCACAAGGTATGTTTATAGGTAGGATATTAGCATTGAATCCCGAATTAGCCCGGAAAGGTGTTTCCCCTGTGGAACAATGCCAGGCATTGTTATAAGACAGTTCCGCTAACCACAATAACGAAACCCAGGACTCAGCTGCTTCATCTGCATAGCATCGTAGATATTTCTTTAACGTTTGTTCAGCCTCTCAGTCTGACCATCAGATTGAGGATGGAAACTGGTCGATAGAGCCGCCGAGATGTTCAAGGCCTTACACCAAGTGCGCCAAAACCTGGCCACAAACTGCGGACCCCTATCTGAGATGATAACTTGTGGAACCCCATGAAGCCGAACCACCTGGGTTAGTAGCAGCTGGGCTGTTTGTGACGCTGAGGGTAGATTCCTACAGGGAATAAAATGTCCCATCTTGGTGAGACTATCCACCACTACTAGAATGGCGTCATTTCCTTTATCCATAGGCAAGCCTACCACGAAATCCAAGCTAATCACCTGCCATGGCCTTGAGGGCGTTGGCAACGGCATAAGTAGCCCTGCCGGTTTCGATGGAACGTTCTTGGCTCTCGCACAGGTCTCACACTGGTTCACCCACTGTCTTATCTCCCGAACCAGTCCTTCCCACCAGAAATGTCTCTGTACCTCATGGACTGTCTTTTGATGACCCTGATGACCGGCCATAAGGGCATTATGGCACCAATTGAAAGCCATCAGACGGAGTTCATGGCTCGGAAGAAATAGCCTGTTCTGCACCATTGGTAAACCATGTTTGAGGTATCGATGACCAGACACCGCCGCCCACTCCTCCCATTGCTGCGGAGTACGCTGCCTGGCTACCTCCTCCAAAAAACGATCCACATGAATGGTACATACCACCACTTCCGGTGATAGAATGGGTTTGGGATCCGTTTTCCTACCACTATCCGTATTTGAACACCTTGATAGAGAGTCTGCCTTTTATATTTTCCACTCCTGGACGAAAGGTGATGGTGAACTCAAACTCGGCAAAAAACGGCATCCAGCGCATTTGCCGTTGGGACAAATGCCGGGCTGTTTTCAAGTACACCAGGTTACGGTGATCGGAATACACTGTCACTGGATGGTTACCTCCCCACAGATAATGCCTCCACTCCTGAAAGGCCTTCTTCACTGCCAACTGTTCTTTCTCGGCAATGGTATAGTTACCTTCAGCTGGATTAAGTTTTTTCGAGAGGAAAGCCACTGGGTGTAACAATCCGGTTGTGCGCTCTCTCTGAGATAGAACTGCCCCAATGGCCACATCCGAGGCATCGGCTTCAACAATGAATGGCACATCCATCTGGGGATGCATAAGTACTGGAGCGGAACTAAATGCCTTTTTCAGATGTTCAAAGGCCTCCCCAGATTCTTGGTTCCATCTAAAGGTTACTCCTTTCTGTAGCAGGCGGGTGATAGGCGCGACCAACTGTGAAAAATGTGAGATAAATCTCCTATAATAATTGGAGAACCCCAGGAAGCACTGGATGTCACGTACATTCAAAGGAACCGGCCACTCCAAAACAGCCCTCACCTTCCGATCAGCCATTCTGAACCGCCGAGGGTTGAGGATCACTCCAAGAAATTCTACCTCATCCACCCCAAACTCACATTTACTCAACTTACAGAATAGGTGATGCTCCTGTAATTTTTGAAGGCTCAGTAACACATGACTGGCATGCTGGGCAGAGGACACCGAGTAAATCAACAAATCATCAATATAGATGATAACAAACCTGTCCAGGTATTCCTTCATAATATCATTAATGAAGAACTGGAATGCCGCCGGGGCATTACAAAGCCCGAACGGCATTACCAGATATTCATATAGTCCGAAACAAGTCTTAAAGGCCGTCTTCCACTCATCACCCGCCCTAATCCTAACCAGATGATAAGCCCCTCTTAAGTCCAGGCGAGTATAGATCCTGGCCTCTCGGACTTGGTCTAGAAGGACGGCGATGAGCGGAAGCGGATACCTGTTTCGCACCGTCATCTGATTCAGTTGTCTGTAATCGATACATGCCCTCAACTCTTTGTTGGCTTTAGCTATGAAAAACAGTGGCGAAGCCGCCGAGGAACGAGAAGGACGAATGAAGCCAAGGGCGCTAAAGTGCTCGATGTATTTCCTCAGATGCTCTGTTTCCGACACTGACAGCGCATAAACCCTACACGAAGGTACCACCGCCCCTTCCACCAGATCAATTTGACAATCGTAGTCCCGGTGTGGGGGCAATGTTTCCGCCTTCACTTCACTAAAGACGTCCCTGAATTGATGGTATGCAGAGGGTAGTTCCACATCTTTTTCCACCGCAGTAGCGATGGAAAATCCCTGGGCTAAGGAAGAGATATGCGGGGCAGAAGACTTCATACAACCCCCCTCACATTCCCCTGACTCGAATTCCACAGTTCTAGCTCTCCAGTTGATGGATGGATTGTGTTGCCACAACCAGGGCATTCCCAGGATCACCTCATATTGAGGGGCCTCTATTATGTTCAACACAATCCTTTCACAGTGTTCTCTCAATTCCCCAGGCATCACCAATTCTACTTCCTCAGTATGGGCTGTAACCGGGCCAGACTTCAACTGTGTACCATCCACTGCCAGCACCAATTCCGGCTTGTCAATTGGCACCTTTACCAACCCCAATCTATCCACCAAACCCTGATCTATGAAGTTACCCGTTGCTCCCGAATCAATCATGGACACCACCTGATGACTCTCATAAGGGGTGTTTAGGTACATGGACAACAAAATATGAGATTCAGTCCTTTTACACACGGGTACTTCTAACGATGGGATTTTCCACTCTGGTGATGGTTTACTGTCCAGGGACAAGGCCTCCAGGTTGGGATATTTGAAATCGCCCTCTACCGCCTTGGTTACTGCTATTTGCTTCAATGGAGGGGAATAATTAGTCTTTTTGGGTCGCCTGGTACAATCCCTAACAAAGTGCCCCTTTTTGCCACAATACATACACAAGCCCATTGCTCTTCTACTCTCTCTCTCAGCTTTCGTCAATGGTGGCCGAATGGCTCCCAACTCCATGGGTTCTGATCCCACATCTTTTATGCTAGGCTTACCTCCCAACTGCAATGCATATCCGGATCGATCCCCCTTCCTACGCTCACCCCCTCTATCCGACATACGATGATCTAATCTCAAAGTGAGATTGATGAGATCAATGCAGGTTTTAGACTGGGGGTCTATTTGTGCTAACACATCTTTGATGTCATCATTTAATCCCTGATAGTACAACGCCATCGGTTTAGCCTCGGGCCAAGATGTTTCTACAACCAAACGATTAAAGGTCGTCATGTAGGTTACCAGCTCTTTTTTCCCTTGGCGTAACCCCAATAACTCTTTATCTGCACTCAACGTGGTGGCCCGTCTATCAAAGACCCTTTCAAATTCCGCACGGAACGCTTCCCAGTTGGATAACAGAGCATCGTCAGATCTCACCACTGGCACCGCCCAATTGGCAGCATCCCCTGTAAGGTAGGATATTGCAAAGGACACTCTGGAAATATGAGTTGGAAAAGAGGCCGGCCTACACGAAAAATGCAATGCCACCTGGGTCAAAAAGGTCTGGATGGTTGCAGGATCCCCTGCATACCTCTCTGGACTGGCTAACGGGATAGGGGGAGACACCGTTACCTGTATAGGTGTACCACCCGTTGTGGCATCAAACGGGTTACGTATCTGCCTATCAAACCGTTCTTTCAAAGCTGCAGTTTCAGCCCTAGAAGCCTCAAGTTCATGTTGGACAACACCCAATGCACGCAACACATCTTCTAGAGTGGCCATCCCAAAAGCACCCCCTGACCGGGAGAACAACAATACTTGGGTACGTGATTCTGTCAGGATCCAGTGATCTCAGGATCAGGTGATGCTATATGGGGTCCACCTCCAGACTGCCCTATGCTCAGAATTCCAAATACACTGAGCATAAAGTAATCAGGTGAGGGAAAATAAGAAAACCAGGAAGGGACTGGAACAGGACGGGAGGCTGTAATGAGAAACAACAAAGAAATACAAGCATTAATATCACAACAATACTAACTACTCTCAAGTGTTCTCGCTAGGACACCACCTACCATGGGTACTAGCTACAATCTCTTCTTCTCCCTCTTGGTAGGTAGTGAATAACCTGAATCCACGAAACCCAATATTCTGAAATGCAAGAAAAAAGGTCAGCATTCAAATAAGCAGTCAATCAGCCCAAGCATCTCTCCTTCCGATACCACGGTCACACACACCTTCCAGCCTTCCTGGTGATTCCAACTAAAATTCCCCAATAGTGTAATGTCTTCAAAAGAAATAACGAAAATTTCAATAGTGCTCTCCAAAATATTCTCAGTGTAGTTCCAAAATTAGAGCCTTGTCCAAATACAGTCTTAGCAACTCAAAGTTCCAAAAGCCGAATTCCAAATGTTTCAAAAGCCAAACGAATTAGCCACAAGTTCAAAGCACTAGAATGTGTTTTCAAATACGATAGCAAGCTCCACAGTTCCACACAAAGTTTAACTCACGGAATCCGGATCAGCGGATTGATTTCAATTCCGCTCGCTGCAAGGACTCCGCTAACACCAGCCGGTGCTAGAACAGCGTTCAAAAGCCGTTGAACGCTCTAAAGAGAAGCCGCCGCTTCCCACTCCTTCTGTTCTCTCAGCCGAGAAAACTCCGATGAATGCGAAGAGCAGCCAGATGACTCAGTCGCTACTCTTCGCGCCAGCACGCCGGATCAAAAGACTTCCGGCACACCAAGATTCCTGTAGGGGCGTACGGCAGCCGCCGCACGCTCACTTTCCCCGATTGAGAACTCCGCCTTGGTAAAACGCCACAATGCGGGATACACAACAGTTCCAAGCTCCAAATTACTGGTCAAAATCACGTACACAGTTCGCCAGTAATCAGGTGCCTATATAGAGTCTGACTCCTCCCTCGGCTAGGCTTTCTGGGATATGTAGTTCTTTAGTTTATGTACAATCTTTCTAAATTATCCTCCTTCGGGAATCAGAACCATGACAGTATATCCCTCTTTACCAGCGCCGGTTGGCCCCTGGCTTTCTCGGATGACTCGCAAAGAAGCGGCGGATCGCTACCGGAGCATGTACCCCTGAGCTAGGTTCCCATGAATCATCCTCTGCAGTATACCCCTTCCAGGACACTAGAAACCACAGCCTTCTCTGCCTGAAACGAGAGTCCATTATCTTGCGCACTTCATACTCCAAATTCCCATCGCGCATCACTGGAGGAGCGGCCTTCCTACGCGCAGCAAGGGCTGGCTTCAGCAAGCTACAATGGAAGACAGGATGAATCCGTAATGACGCTGGAAGCTTTAGTTTGTATGCAACCGGATTCACCCGTCTCACCACAGTGTATGGCCCAATGTAGCGGGGATGAAACACGCTCCGGAATCTGAAACGGATGTTTTTCGTTGAGAGCCATACTCTATCGCCCACTTTATACACTGGCCCTTCCTTCCGATGTTTGTCTTCCCATTGCTTATACGATACCTTTGCCTTATCCAAAGAGGCCTGCACCTTCCGATGGATTTGTAATAGTGCCTTCACTTGGCCCGCCACTGTAGGATGATTGGCCACATCACAAGGTATGTTTATAGGTAGGATATTAGCATTGAATCCCGAATTAGCCCGGAAAGGTGTTTCCCCTGTGGAACAATGCCAGGCATTGTTATAAGACAGTTCCGCTAACCACAATAACGAAACCCAGGACTCAGCTGCTTCATCTGCATAGCATCGTAGATATTTCTTTAACGTTTGTTCAGCCTCTCAGTCTGACCATCAGATTGAGGATGGAAACTGGTCGATAGAGCCGCCGAGATGTTCAAGGCCTTACACCAAGTGCGCCAAAACCTGGCCACAAACTGCGGACCCCTATCTGAGATGATAACTTGTGGAACCCCATGAAGCCGAACCACCTGGGTTAGTAGCAGCTGGGCTGTTTGTGACGCTGAGGGTAGATTCCTACAGGGAATAAAATGTCCCATCTTGGTGAGACTATCCACCACTACTAGAATGGCGTCATTTCCTTTATCCATAGGCAAGCCTACCACGAAATCCAAGCTAATCACCTGCCATGGCCTTGAGGGCGTTGGCAACGGCATAAGTAGCCCTGCCGGTTTCGATGGAACGTTCTTGGCTCTCGCACAGGTCTCACACTGGTTCACCCACTGTCTTATCTCCCGAACCAGTCCTTCCCACCAGAAATGTCTCTGTACCTCATGGACTGTCTTTTGATGACCCTGATGACCGGCCATAAGGGCATTATGGCACCAATTGAAAGCCATCAGACGGAGTTCATGGCTCGGAAGAAATAGCCTGTTCTGCACCATTGGTAAACCATGTTTGAGGTATCGATGACCAGACACCGCCGCCCACTCCTCCCATTGCTGCGGAGTACGCTGCCTGGCTACCTCCTCCAAAAAACGATCCACATGAATGGTACATACCACCACTTCCGGTGATAGAATGGGTTTGGGATCCGTTTTCCTACCACTATCCGTATTTGAACACCTTGATAGAGAGTCTGCCTTTTATATTTTCCACTCCTGGACGAAAGGTGATGGTGAACTCAAACTCGGCAAAAAACGGCATCCAGCGCATTTGCCGTTGGGACAAATGCCGGGCTGTTTTCAAGTACACCAGGTTACGGTGATCGGAATACACTGTCACTGGATGGTTACCTCCCCACAGATAATGCCTCCACTCCTGAAAGGCCTTCTTCACTGCCAACTGTTCTTTCTCGGCAATGGTATAGTTACCTTCAGCTGGATTAAGTTTTTTCGAGAGGAAAGCCACTGGGTGTAACAATCCGGTTGTGCGCTCTCTCTGAGATAGAACTGCCCCAATGGCCACATCCGAGGCATCGGCTTCAACAATGAATGGCACATCCATCTGGGGATGCATAAGTACTGGAGCGGAACTAAATGCCTTTTTCAGATGTTCAAAGGCCTCCCCAGATTCTTGGTTCCATCTAAAGGTTACTCCTTTCTGTAGCAGGCGGGTGATAGGCGCGACCAACTGTGAAAAATGTGAGATAAATCTCCTATAATAATTGGAGAACCCCAGGAAGCACTGGATGTCACGTACATTCAAAGGAACCGGCCACTCCAAAACAGCCCTCACCTTCCGATCAGCCATTCTGAACCCCCGAGGGTTGAGGATCACTCCAAGAAATTCTACCTCATCCACCCCAAACTCACATTTACTCAACTTACAGAATAGGTGATGCTCCTGTAATTTTTGAAGGCTCAGTAACACATGACTGGCATGCTGGGCAGAGGACACCGAGTAAATCAACAAATCATCAATATAGATGATAACAAACCTGTCCAGGTATTCCTTCATAATATCATTAATGAAGAACTGGAATGCCGCCGGGGCATTACAAAGCCCGAACGGCATTACCAGATATTCATATAGTCCGAAACAAGTCTTAAAGGCCGTCTTCCACTCATCACCCGCCCTAATCCTAACCAGATGATAAGCCCCTCTTAAGTCCAGGCGAGTATAGATCCTGGCCTCTCGGACTTGGTCTAGAAGGACGGCGATGAGCGGAAGCGGATACCTGTTTCGCACCGTCATCTGATTCAGTTGTCTGTAATCGATACATGCCCTCAACTCTTTGTTGGCTTTAGCTATGAAAAACAGTGGCGAAGCCGCCGAGGAACGAGAAGGACGAATGAAGCCAAGGGCGCTAAAGTGCTCGATGTATTTCCTCAGATGCTCTGTTTCCGACACTGACAGCGCATAAACCCTACACGAAGGTACCACCGCCCCTTCCACCAGATCAATTTGACAATAGTAGTCCCGGTGTGGGGGCAATGTTTCCGCCTTCGCTTCACTAAAGACGTCCCTGAATTGATGGTATGCAGAGGGTAGTTCCACATCTTTTTCCACCGCAGTAGCGATGGAAAATCCCTGGGCTAAGGAAGAGATATGAGGGGCAGAAGACTTCATACAACCCCCCTCACATTCCCCTGACTCGAATTCCACAGTTCTAGCTCTCCAGTTGATGGATGGATTGTGTTGCCACAACCAGGGCATTCCCAGGATCACCTCATATTGAGGGGCCTCTATTATGTTCAACACAATCCTTTCACAGTGTTCTCTCAATTCCCCAGGCATCACCAATTCTACTTCCTCAGTATGGGCTGTAACCGGGCCAGACTTCAACTGTGTACCATCCACTGCCAGCACCAATTCCGGCTTGTCAATTGGCACCTTTACCAACCCCAATCTATCCACCAAACCCTGATCTATGAAGTTACCCGTTGCTCCCGAATCAATCATGGACACCACCTGATGACTCTCATAAGGGGTGTTTAGGTACATGGACAACAAAATATGAGATTCAGTCCTTTTACACACGGGTACTTCTAACAATGGGATTTTCCACTCTGGTGATGGTTTACTGTCCAGGGACAAGGCCTCCAGGTTGGGATATTTGAAATCGCCCTCTACCGCCTTGGTTACTGCTATTTGCTTCAATGGAGGGGAATAACTAGTCTTTTTGGGTCGCATGGTACAATCCCTAACAAAGTGCCCCTTTTTGCCACAATACATACACAAGCCCATTGCTCTTCTACTCTCTCTCTCAGCTTTCGTCAATGGTGGCCGAATGGCTCCCAACCCCAATCCCACATCTTTTATGCTAGGCTTACCTCCCAACTGCAATCCATATCCGGATCGATCCCCCTTCCTATGCTCACCCCCTCTATCCGACATACGATGATCTAATCTCAAAGTGAGATTGATGAGATCAATGCAGGTTTTAGGCTGGGGGTCTATTTGTGCTAACACATCTTTGATGTCATCATTTAATCCCTGATAGTACAACGCCATCCGTTTAGCCTCGGGCCAAGATGTTTCTACAACCAAACGATTAAAGGTCGTCATGTAGGTTACCAGCTCTTTTTTCCCTTGGCGTAACCCCAATAACTCTTTATCTGCGCTCAACGTGGTGGCCGGTCTATCAAAGACCCTTTCAAATTCCGCACGGAACGCTTCCCAGTTGGATAACAGAGCATCGTCAGATCTCACCATTGGCACCGCCCAATTGGCAGCATCCCCTGTAAGGTAGGATATTGCAAAGGACACTCTGGAAATATGAGTTGGAAAAGAGGCCGGTCTACACGAAAAATGCAATGCCACCTGGGTCAAAAAGGTCTGGATGGTTGCAGGATCCCCCGCATACCTCTCTGGACTGGCTAACGGGATAGGGGGAGACACCGTTACCTGTATAGGTGTACCACCCGTTGTGGCATCAAACGGGTTACGTATCTGCCTATCAAACCGTTCTTTCAAAGCTGCAGTTTCAGCCCTAGAAGCCTCAAGTTCATGTTGGACAACACCCAACGCACGCAACACATCTTCTAGAGTGGCCATCCCAAAAGCACCCCCTGACCGGGAGAACAACAATACTTGGGTACGTGATTCTGTCACGATCCAGTGTTCTCAGGATCAGGTGATGCTATATGGGGTCCACCTCCAGACTGCCCTATGCTCAGAATTCCAAATACACTGAGCATAAAGTAATCAGGTGAGGGAAAATAAGAAAACCAGGAAGGGACTGGAACAGGAAGGGAGGCTGTAATGAGAAACAACAAAGAAATACAAGCATTAATATCACAACAATACTAACTACTCTCAAGTGTTCTCGCTAGGACACCACCTACCACGGGTACTAGCTACAATCTCTTCTTCTCCCTCTTGGTAGGTAGTGAATAACCTGATTCCACGAAACCCAATATTCTGAAATGCAAGAAAAAAGGTCAGCATTCAAATAAGCAGTCAATCAGCCCAAGCATCTCTCCTTCCGATACCACGGTCACACACACCTTCCAGCCTTCCTGGTGATTCCAACAAAAATTCCCCAATAGTGTAATGTCTTCAAAAGAAATAACGAAAATTTCAATAGTGCTCTCCAAAATATTCTCAGTGTAGTTCCAAAATTAGAGCCTTGTCCAAACACAGTCTTAGCAACTCAAAGTTCCAAAAGCCGAATTCCAAATGTTTCAAAAGCCAAACGAATTAGCCACAAGTTCAAAGCACTAGAATGTGTTTTCAAATACGATAGCAAGCTCCACAGTTCCACACAAAGTTTAACTCACGGAATCCGGAACAGCGGATTGATTTCAACTCCGCTCGCTGCAAGGACTCCGCTAACACCAGCCGGTGCTAGAACAGCGTTCAACAGCCGTTGAACGCTCTAAAGAGAAGGCGCCGCTTCCCACTCCTTCTGTTCTCTCAGCCGAGAAAACTCCGATGAATGCGAAGAGCAGCCAGATGACTCAGTCGCTACTCTTCGCGCCAGCACGCCGGATCAAAAGACTTCCGGCACACCAAGATTCCTGTAGGGGCGTACGGCAGCCGCCGCATGCTCACTTTCCTCGATTGAGAACTCCGCCTTGGTAAAACGCCACAATGCGGGATACACAACAGTTCCAAGCTCCAAATTACTGGTCAAAATCACGTACACAGTTCGCCAGTAATCAGGTGCCTATATAGAGTCTGACTCCTCCCTCGGCTAGGCTTTCTGGGATATGTAGTTCTTTAGTTTATGTACAATATTTCTAAATTATCCTCCTTCGTGAATCAGAACCATGACACTAGCGTGAACAGTAAGGGGGATAACAGGCAGCCTGCCTCATCCCACGACCAAGCAGGAAATCCCTGGAGATGTAACCATTAGTTGCTATCTGGGCCAAAGGCCCGGTATAAAGCAGGCGGACCCACGCTCAGAACTTGGGGCCGAAGCCGATGTGACGAAGCACCGCAAATAGATAAGGCCATTCCACGGTGTCAAACGCCATAGTGGCGTCAAGGGAGAGAAGTACCGCCGGCTCCTGTATGTATTCCCGGCGAGCCAGACCCGCCTGTAGACGGCACAGATTATTAGAGGTGTTACGATTTGGCATAAAGCTAGACTGGTCTGGGTGTAGCAAGGCGGCAAGGTGGGGGGCCAAACGCTGTGATAGTAGTTTGGCAAGGATCTTTGGTTCGGCGTTTAGTAAGAAGATGGGACGGTAAGAGTTGCATGCCTCCGGAGCTTTACCAGGTTTATGGATCGGGATGATCGTGGCCAGGCGTTGATCTTTAGGGAGTTCTCCTACTTTTAGGCTGTCTACGAACATTCTGAGTAAATGGGGGGCCATTATGGAAGCTGTTTGCTTATACAGTTCCACTGGGAGTCCGTTGGGTCCCAGTGCCTTGCCGGACGCTAGCGCGTTGGTCGCTTCCCGTACTTCCTCCACGGTGATGTCTGCCTCTAGCAAAAGTGTTGCCTCAGGTGAGAGGCAGGGGATTGTCAAATCTTTAATATGATCATAGGCTTCATCTGTCGAGTATGTCGCCTGGGGGGCATACATTTTCTCAAAGTGATCAGCCAGCAGTTCGACTATGGCTCCAGGGTCCGAGATCAAATTTCCTTCAGGTAATGTCAGTTGTGCAATGACCCTGCCTGCTTTTTCTTTTTTGTCGAGCCAAGCCAGCATCTTTCCAGCTTTATCGCCCAACTTGGACACCCTATGATGGGAGTTCTGAATTGTAGTCTGTACCATTTCCCTTTGATATGCCCTCCATTCAACCTGCTGCAGTCGGACTGTTTGAGCGTTTCCTGGGGACGGGTGGGTCTCGTGGTCAGAGATGGCATCTTTAAGAGCGTACTCAAGGGCGGTGAGTTCTTGATTCTCAGTCCGCCTAAGAGCGGCTATGGATGCAATTGCCTGCCCACGTATGACCGTTTTATATGCTTCCCATAGGGTACTATGGGAGCCCACGGAGCCCAAATTCTCCTGAAAGTAGTGTTTAGCAGTGTTGGAAAGGGATTTCCTCAAAGGGGCGCTCTGCAGATAACCCGCTTGGATAGGAAAAACGAGGCTTCTACGTGAGCGGTGAGTTGTGAATGTGAGTCGCAGCGGAGAGTGATCCGAGATTCCCCTGGGGCGGATGTCTACCTCCTCAGTGCCGTGCAGTCCGCCTCCGGACATTAAAATGTAATCTATACGTTGTCGTAATTTGACAATGACTGGGTTAGCGTTAAGCTTTGCTACGCGTTATTTCCTTATCTTGGCCTTATTTGTTAAATGGAAAGAAGAAGTCCTTCTTTGTTTTTAAGGAACCCCTCACTCACCGACCTGGTCGGTGACATGCTTCATCATCGGGGCCACCTTGACATCCGAGTGCCGCCAAGGTGTGCTGCGACACCTGCAATACAGTGGAGCGGGTATGTGAGTGATGAATGTGAAAAAAAGGTCAGTGGGTTAAAAATTGTCCTGGTATGACTTAATATTATTTATTCTAAGGCTACTGGACAATGTTAAAATAGTGTGTGTAGATACAATGAAGGC
The DNA here is from genome assembly GCF_964263255.1 of Lissotriton vulgaris. Lineage (NCBI taxonomy): Eukaryota > Metazoa > Chordata > Amphibia > Caudata > Salamandridae > Lissotriton > Lissotriton vulgaris. The sequence continues at coordinate 1,348,910,826 of NC_141696.1, forward strand.
TTTAGTAGGACATAGTGTATCTGAAGTATGTGATAGGTCTACATGTTTCAAACCATAGGTGGGAGTTACCGGTTTTTCTTCAGGACCATGAAAAATGAAAGGAGTTGGGTGGTCAGGGTACACTAACGCCCTGCCATACCTGCAACCCTCTCAGGAACCTAGATAGCAAATTTGCTAAATGGTTAAAATGATTTGCAACCGAGTATGGTTACAAAAAATGACAAAAATCTGTGAAAAAAGATAAAGGGTTATAAGTCACAAAGGATAGTTTACATGCCTGTAACGTAGTGAAGTGGCGTAGTCCGTTCTATCTTTGAGTCATTCCACAACCAGTATCAGCGAATTGTGCAGCGTGCGGTGTACCTGATTAATTTGTAGGAACACACAGATTTTTGTCATTTTTTTGTAACCATACTCGGTTGCAAATCATTTTAACCATTTAGCAAATTTGCTATCTAGGTTCCTGAGAGGGTTGCAGGTATGGCAGGGCGTTAGTGTACCCTGACCACCCAACTCCTTTCATTTTTCATGGTCCTGAAGAAAAACCGGTAACTCCCACCTATGGTTTGAAACATGTAGACCTATCACATACTTCAGATACACTAGGTCCTACTAAAGCCTTCATTGTATCTACACACACTATTTTAACATTGTCCAGTAGCCTTAGAATAAATAATATTAAGTCATACCAGGACAATTTTTAACCCACTGACCTTTTTTTCACATTCATCACTCACATACCCGCTCCACTGTATTGCAGGTGTCGCAGCACACCTTGGTGGCACTCGGATGTCAAGGTGGCCCCGATGATGAAGCATGTCACCGACCAGGTCGGTGAGTGAGGGGTTCCTTAAAAACAAAGAAGGACTTCTTCTTTCCAATCAGAGTCTCATCCCACCAATACTGGCTGTTTAGCCTCACCTTTGGTGGTACTCCTTATATTTGTTATATAGCTATTGAACCTGGGGACGGGGAGTACCCTTCCGTCCGCTCAAGTGGATAAAATCCCTTTACTCTCTATCTCTTGTTATACATATGTCTTGGCAGCGCACAGCTGCGAGAGTTTATCCTGTCCTTCTTTGATCCTTAGTCCATTTGGTAGGCATTTCACACACACTATATATTTTTGCTCATTTCGTTTCAACCATGGGAGAAAACCAAGGTCTAACGTACTCCACAGAGGAGATTGATGCTATTTTTGGCGAAATCTCTGGATTTGCTGATGCCAGCATCTCACAGACAATATCACAAACAGGCGATTGGGAAAAACTCACAGAAATGAAAAGGGAACGCATTAGAACAATACTACATGGTACCATCTTAAAAGAATACGTCACAAACAATATGGCACCCAAGGGCCTTCTGGTTACAAATGCTCCACGGATTTTTCTAAATGATGCTCAATTTCGAAAAGACTGGGCACTAATAGCCTGGCACTGCACGCATGATTGGATTGTCCTAATACTAAAAACAGCGTTGAGACTGTCTGAAACCATCCAAATTGATATCCAAAAGACGGAAGCACATATAAAAGCCACTATAACTGGGTACAAAAGAAGACTAGATGAAATCAATAAAGAGATAACTGAATATAAAGACAATTTGACCCAGCAAAAAGTCACAAAATTTCAAAAGGACCTAAAAAGGTTTTCTTTTGTTAAAACATACCCCTACTCGGATCCCGATTACAAACCACCTGATAAACCTACATCTGACTCTGATGCTTCCAGTGTCTCATCAGGCAGCAGTAATGGATCCAATACCAGTGTAAACAAGCAGAGGGGAAGGGGAGGTAGAAGAGGGCAAGGAAACTTCTGGCCTGGATTCCACCCCCCACTATTCCAAGACCCATTTAACCAACCAGCAAACTTCCAGATGTATGGATGGCAACCTCCCTTCCAACCACACTTTCAACCTCCGCCTTTCCATCAAAATCAGTTCCGCCCTCCTTTTTTTCACAGGGGCAGAAGGGGAAGGGGAAAAAACAGACAGTCCAATCAAGTACACTGGGAGGAGGACGACCCAGTGAGCAACAGAACGAAGAGCAAAGCGGGCACAAGCAGTGCGAAACCTTAGTCACAAATCTATCAACAAGACCACTCACGAATATTGAAGAAAGTGTTCTTAACAAAGGACTAGGATATGTCCCCACAGCACGACTTGACAAATTCCAGTTACATTGTGAGCTGGCCGGCTTCTTCAGAAAATTAAGGCTAAAAGCATTTTTCGAGAAACAAGGCCAACTGAGAGACGGTGGAGTGGAGAATGAAAGTGGACTAAAGTTGAAGTCAACCTTTATGCCACCCCAACACGCAACACCGGTTGAAATAGTGACATTCGAACAAGCCGTCTACAATGATGTCGAGAAAATGCAAACTACCTCCAGTTATCAAAATCTAAGTAACATGGAAAGAACAGCATTAAAAGAACTACGTGCTTGCGAAACAACCACTATAAAACCTGCTGACAAAGGCGGTGGCCTTGTCATTATGGACACCACTGCCTATCGCGAGGAATGCATCCGACTTCTGAGTGACAGAAAAAATTACCAAGTCTTGGACACTGACCCATCAAGCGATCTGAAAGCTGAAATCTGTCAGCTAGTTGAGATTGCAGAAACTAATGGAGCAATATCCAAACAAGAAGCGGACTACTTGTGTACCACTGAAGGGAAGATACCTTACTTCTACATTTTACCTAAAATGCACAAGGGGAAACTACCGCCCCCTGGACGCCCAATAGTCTCCGGTATTGGCTCCCTACTAGAACCTCTGTCCAGATTCTGCGACTTCTTTCTCAAAACTATTGTACAAAAATCAACTACTTACCTACAAGACACAAAGAGTTTACTGAATCTACTACAAGAGGTGGAGGTTGATGAAAACACTATACTCCTAAGCTTTGACATCGAAAGCCTATACACAAGCATACCCCAGGACGACACCATCCGTGTCCTGGGGAACACTCTAGAGAATACCGACTGGCCCTTCCACACCCCCAAGGCATTCATTTTGGAATGCGCCACCCTGGCCCTCAAACGAAATTTCTTCGAATTCGAAGGAAAACTTTTCCTACAGACCGGGGGGACCTCAATGGGCAGTGTTTTTGCCCCCAGCATAGCTGGTATGTATGTATATGATTTCGAGAACAGATTCATCCTGAATGACGTGAATCCATATCGTGAACACCTAACCTTCTGGAGGCGATACATTGATGACGTCCTTGCCATCTGGCAAGGACCGACCGAACGTCTCGAACAATTCATAACCTGGATCAACACCTGCGATATGAACCTCAAATTCACAAGTTGCCATGACAAAAAAGAGATTGTTTTTCTTGATGTAGTAATAACGAAGGAGGGCAATCATCTTGAGACAAAAACCCACTACAAACCGACCTCAAAGAATAACCTCTTGAGGTTTGAAAGTTTCCACCCTCGACCCCTTAGGGAGAACTTACCCTACGGACAATTTCTAAGACTGCGTAGAAATTGCAGTAAACTGTCTGATTATAGAACACAAGCAGAAGAACTCTCAAAAAAATTGGATAACCGTGGATACCCTAAGAAAATAGTAAACAAATGTCAAAAGAGGGCCAGGAACCAACCCAGAGAGGCACTTCTTGAAGAGAAAACCAGGAATGATGCAGAAATACCATTGACCTGTGTCACTACTTTCAACTCAATATCGAATCAAGTAACTAAGAGCATTAACAAGCATTGGAATATATTGAACACTGGAAATCTACACTGGGAGAAACCACTCTTTTCCTTCAAAAAATCACAAAGCTTAAAAGATACTCTTGTCAATACCAGACCAAAGTTGAAAAAGAACCCACCCACAGCCTCCATCACCAGGACTTGGGGCCTACCTGATGTAACTGGACAATTCCGCTGTGGCGACTGCAGTGTGTGCCATTTAACCAAAAATACAAAGACTCTAGATCTAGAGGTTGGGAGAACTTGGAAACAAATTGCGCACACGAACTGCAATAGTGAAAATGTAGTATACTTGATTGAGTGCACTTGCAAAAAACGGTACGTGGGAATGACCACCAGGAAGGTAAAACAAAGGATCTGTGAACATCGCAGCACAATTCGCTGCAAAAAAAATGCTACCCGCCTAACAGACGACTTCCTGGAAAAAGGCCACACACCAAATGATATGTTTTGGACAGTGATTGAGCAAGTCACCGCTGGACCGAACATCCAGAAACGCCTGTTTGAAAAAGAACAAAGATGGGTGTACAGACTATCCACCAACAAACATGGTCTTAATGACAATATCCCCTGGGCCTCAGTCCTTTCTTAGGAAACTGATTTGTCAAAAAAACTAACTCTGTAAAATGCAGTCATTTGATACAGGCATACCAATGACCAATCCGCAGAAATGAGAAGAACTACCATTCTCTCTTTGGCTAATTTTTCCTACAGGCATACCAATGACCAATCCGCAAAAATGAGAAGAACTACCATTTTCTTTTTGGCTAATTTTTCCTTCCAGACTCATAAGGAACATCTTCCCTAACCACCCAAATGTAGAGACTTTTTATAGTGATATATAGCCCCCCTTTTCTTGTACTAGCACTGATTGCCAAAAAGGTATTAGTAAGCATCCCCCTTGATCGGTGCACAACAATTGCACGTTTTCCCTTTAATGTGCGCCTTTCTTTTCCCTCTAATGTGCGCCTGTTTTTAACATACAAGTTCCGTTGTAAAATCACCCCGTTCACATAAGCGGCCAACTCCGTTACACGGAGATATTTGTTTACACTAGGTGGCATGGCAACCCGACGCACGCGCGACGCCCACGTGACCGCGTGATGTCATCGCGCTGCGCCGACCAGCCACGCCCTCCGCGCCCGCAATGGCAGCCGCCTTTAACTTCGGCGCTGCTTCTCTGCAAAAACACGGGACGCGGAAGGACGGTCTAGGTGAGAATTCACTCGTAATGCTGGAAAACTGTAAGTAGATACTGCGCTAATGAAACGCATCCATTTTGGGACTACTTCCGCTAAGGAGGTATGAGAACAGTCGGGATCCTGATACTATCTCTACCCCCATTCCCCTTGACTCCACAGAATACGTTTTTGAGCTTTTGCTGCCTCCCTTCCATCCCCGTGCAGCAATGATTTCTCCACTGAGAAGTGAGCATTATTTAATTTCTGACAAATATATATGTTGTGTGTTGTTTTGTCTTGTGTGTATTGTTACTTTGGATCAAGTTGGCATATTACCACGTCGGCAATTTCCTGGCACTAATTAAAAATCAGTCATGAGTTAGGCACGCACGATGTAGCCTGTGTATGACTGGTTTAAACATAGAATTATATGTACACAATCACACCAACATTGATAGGTGTGCTTTTTAAGGAAACTGTGTGTTCCTACAAATTAATCAGGTACACCGCACGCTGCACAATTCGCTGATACTGGTTGTGGAATGACTCAAAGATAGAACGGACTACGTCACTTCACTACGTTACAGGCATGTAAACTATCCTTTGTGACTTATAACCCTTTATCTTTTTTCACAGATTTTTGTCATTTTTTGTAACCATACTCGGTTGCAAATCATTTTAACCATTTAGCAAATTTGCTATCTAGGTTCCTGAGAGGGTTGCAGGTATGGCAGGGCGTTAGTGTACCCTGACCACCCAACTCCTTTCATTTTTCATGGTCCTGAAGAAAAACCGGTAACTCCCACCTATGGTTTGAAACATGTAGACCTATCACATACTTCAGATACACTAGGTCCTACTAAAGCCTTCATTGTATCTACACACACTATTTTAACATTGTCCAGTAGCCTTAGAATAAATAATATTAAGTCATACCAGGACAATTTTTAACCCACTGACCTTTTTTTCACATTCATCACTCACATACCCGCTCCACTGTATTGCAGGTGTCGCAGCACACCTTGGCGGCACTCGGATGTCAAGGTGGCCCCGATGATGAAGCATGTCACCGACCAGGTCGGTGAGTGAGGGGTTCCTTAAAAACAAAGAAGGACTTCTTCTTTCCAATCAGAGTCTCATCCCACCAATACCGGCTGTTTAGCCTCACCTTTGGTGGTACTCCTTATATTTGTTATATAGCTATTGAACCTGGGGACCGGGAGTACCCTTCCGTCCGCTCAAGTGGATAAAATCCCTTTACTCTCTATCTCTTGTTATACATATACTTATTTGTTAAATGCCATTTTGTATGTTACGATGGCCATTTTAGAGAATGAGTCGCCTCGTGGTCAGCATGCCCTTTAGTCCTTTCTCCGTACCACTGACCACTTGAGTTTGCCCAGCAACAGGCTATTTTTAGTAACGGTCAAGCCCGCACATGCGCATTTCTGACTGACCAGTCATCGCTTAGGAATGTTCCGCCAAACTGACCAGTGGTGTTGTAACCCCTCCCATGAGTTGGCTGTGTTCCAAAAATGACCATATATGTACCTAAAACTCTGTAACCATGTACCGCCCATCTTTTAATGTTTGTAAAACTGTATAAAAGAAGGATTTACACCGATGTTCGGTGTGATACTTCTTGCATTGCCGAAGGGTGCTGTAGGAATGTACCACCACCCCATGGGGTCTTAATAAACTTGTCTTTTGCATTTTCTAGTTTCCGTGCCAACAGTTCTTATGGTGTAGAGGGTATTTCTGCGGAGTATGTAGGCCTGGAGAACCCAATACCACAACGTGATAAACAGTGATGTGTCACTGAGTAATAAGTATATTGCTTGTCGTAGGGTTGTTTATGTCGCCAGCAGTCCGTCAGACCCAGGGCATTCAATAGTCCAACAAGTCGCCCGCCTCCCCGTGCCGTTGTGGTATGTGGGTGTCTATCCATCTCACGATCTAGAACATCATTAAAGTCGCCCCCTATCACTAGCGTCGCCGGCGGCAATGACAGGAGAAAGGTAGCAAGGGCCGTGTGTGCTGTGGCATGCACGCCGGAAGGGACATACACAGACACAAAGTTGTACAGTTGGCCCTCCCATTGTACTGTCCCTGCTGCAAAGCGTCCCTGATTGTCTATTTTTGTCTGTTGACACACCATTTGAAAGTTCTTTCGAATAATTATTCCCGTCCCTCTAGAGCCGGAGGAGAAATCTGCATGCTCAATGAACCTATACCCCCATCTATTCATCGCCTTCGAGGCCGAGCCAACAAGGTGTGTTTCCTGCAATACAACTATCGCTGGTCTGCAGTGCTTCAGATATTGTAGGACTAGGCCTCTCTTCACCCTGTCGCCCAGTCCCCTGATGTTCCATGTCAGTACTGTTAAGGTCGATGTGTGAGAGGGATGTGGTGTATGATTCTCAGGTGTATCCATCACATGTGCTGCCATTTAGGCATGTGTGCGGTTTTGTGCAGTTCAATAGGGGATGGGCCTCACCACGCACTGTTACCAAGAAGCTAGTCGCCTTCGTATTGTGTAGAACATGTCATGATTTGTCACAAATTACAAGACCTAAACATCCCCCTCCCTCCCCTCTCCCTGCCTCCCTGCTGCACGGGCCTGAAACCGCCCGCCACCTCAACTTGGCAGAGCGCATAGTCCCAACGCAACCCATTGTACTTGCTTGCAAGGGGTAAGTCGCTCTGTGACCTTACAACCAGCTCCATATGCCCTCGTCCGCCTGACACAGAGTGAGTACCAAGGGTTACACAGTCAGGTTGCCGTATAAAGTTCGATCAAAGGTCCCAAATTCCGGCGTTTACTCCTCCGGAGGCTCACCTTCCTCCAGGCCTGATTCAGCAAATAGGTCCTGACTATGTCCTTGTGATGCCTGGTGATTCGTCTGAGTAGTCGTCTTTTGGTCGCGTTGACCCCTACCAGCACACCGCGGGGCCTCAGTGTGCCTCCAACCATCCAACCAGTCTCTTGCCGCCTCCAGGGTGTCGAAGAACCATGCTTTGTGATTGTCCACGACTCTCAGTCTTGCCGGAAAAAGCATGGAGTAGGGTAACTCTGTGGCCGGCAAAGCTTTTTTTATATCGGTGAAGGTTTTCCGGCGCCGGGCTACCTCAGCCGTATAGTCTGGAAAGAAGGCAACAGTGGAATTCAGTATTTTAATAGGTGCAGAGATCCTGGCTGTTTGAAGTATGGCATCCATATCACAAAAGTTAAAAAGTCTGGCCAGCACTGGTCGCGGCGGTGCCCCCGGTTTCGGCGCACCCCCAGGAACTCTATGCGCTCGTTCGACAGAGAAGAGGTGGGAGAGGCCCTTCGGTTGCAGTTTCATTTTAATTAAGTCCTCCACATATTGATCCATCGTTTGCTTGCCTTCCGATTAAGCATGGGCGAATTTTGCGAATCTCGCATTCGCGAATTTTGCGGATTTGCGAACTCGCAATCCGCAAAATCCGCGAATTCCCGCGAATTTGCGGATTTTTTTTTTTTTGTGTTCGCGCGTGTTTCTGCCAGTTCGCGAGGGTTTTTACAATTTCGCAATTTGCGAACTTACCTGTCGGGTCGCAAGTTTTGCGAACTTGTTGTTTCTACGTGTCCAGCCTGTTTGGGACACTCTTCTTCATCACTGCCACTCTCTGTCACCACTGCCACTCTCTGACTACTCATGCCACCCTCTGGCCCACCCATGCCACCCTCTGTTTCATCACCACACCCTCTGGTTGTCCAGTGTACATTATTTTCGGCAAAGCAAAGCACACCTTCCCTGCCTCAAGTGACCTGAATTAATTTGGGGCTGATTAATGTGTCACAGAATATTTTTTTAGCTGGCACCTGCTTCCTTAGTGCTTCCTGATTAGTGATCTTTTGCACTTGCTAAGTGCTTTCATTGTTGCAAAATTAGTTACAACACCTGCCCTGCCCCAACTGACAATAATGAATTAGGGGCTGATTAATGGATTTTAACTTCCAGCCTGGCTCCTGCTTGTCTCCCTTAGCTGTAATTCAGGACCTTTGTGGCATATGTGTAACTATTCTGAGGTTCAGAGCAGGGTCACATAATAGTTGCAACTGGCAACTGAACTCTGGAGGGGCCCCTCAGGAAGCACTACAGGAAATGGCTACTAATGATGAGCCTGAACTTTTGAACCTGGTAAGTAGTTTCAGTTTTGCTAAGATCGTATTTCTGCAATTTAGCACTTACTCGCGGGGTGCGAAGTTGTACTGGCAAGCTGCGAACTCACGCGAACAGTGCGAGCAAGCCATAAAATCCGCTGCTCGCGGATTTGCGGATTTTGCGGGAGATTCGCGGATCTCGCGGATTGCGAATTTACCAAAAATACGCAAAATCCGCGAGCGAAACGGATTTTCCGCCCATGCTTACTTCCGATTCTGGAATACATAGAATTCGGACGTTGTTCCTCCTCCGTGAGCGTCCTTCCTGATCATCTAGTCGTTCCTGTAGTTTTCTGGTGACCGCCTCCAGGCGCTCCGCAGCGAGCTGCAGTTCCGAGGTGTCTTCCACTAAGGATTTGGTAACGACTTCCACCTGCGCCATACGCTCCGCCATCTTGTGGAGATCAGCCCTCAGTAGGCCAACGTCCGTTGCGATAGACCCCACTGTTGTCTGAACGCTGGGGAGCGTCTTCATTAGATCCTCTAGTGTCACTTTTTTGGAGCCATATCCCTCTGGGCTTTTTCCCGTGGACGGGCGGCCCTCCGGGTGCTGCACGGCGGCCTTTTCAAAGGCGTACTTCTCTAGTTTCGATTGCGCCGTAGTGTGTCTGGGTGCCCTTCCTGCCAGTTCTATCGGCTGTCTTTTCGCTGTTTGCACCTGCGTCTTCGTCACGCAGTGTGTCAACAGCACCGCCGTTCTAGGCTGTGGGGAAGCGATATCCAAAATGGCATCGTCTTCCAGGGCCCCTCGTATGTCACAAAGGGAAACAGGTTGATGGCGTACGTGAGGAGGGAGCGGTGAAGTATTGGCTCCTCTGCTGTCCCAGTATCAAATTCACCGGTCTCCACTCCTCCGATCGCCTGCCAGTACTGACTGTCCAGGTGTTACTATTACTCAGTCTCACTGATCACTGTAGGCCCAGGTGCAGTTTCAGACTCCCAGCGGTTAGCAAATTTTGCCCTGGTCTCTCCCTTTCACAGCGCCCGTGCCCCTACACCAGGCAAATGAAGATGTTCGTTTCCAGGGGGGAGGCGAAGACAGGTGTCGCCGGCACGCTCAGCTAGCATGACAGTCTGCAGGTCCCCCCGGTCTCAGGGTGCGCCGGGCTTAACCAGTGTTTCATCGCTGGGGTTACGGATTCCTCACACACTTGTGCGGTAGCACCGCTGGGCAAGCGATTGTCCGAAACAGGCCCACCTCCGCTCTCACTCAGGTCGGTCTTCAACGCGGTCCGCAGTCGACTAGCGGGACCTTCCGGTGTAGCACCCCGACCACAGGGCACTACCGGTCGGCTTGTAGTGCTGCGGCAGGACGGTGTCCGATACGCGGCAGGGCCCGTCTTGCCTCCTCGATCTATCTCCGGCTGGCGTCACTCGAATTTGCCCGGGACTGGGACAGTCAGTGCCCCTCCGCCTCGGCACTCCGGCCCGGCTTCAGAAGGCGCAATAAGCAGGATGGATAGATGGATTAATGAAGTTAGAGCTGTTTTGGCCACGGAGCTCTCGCACTACACCGCCATCTCGGTCGGCTCATAGCCACGCCGCCGTGCTGGATGGTTTTGAGGCATTTTGTGTTGTAACGGGACCTAGAGATAAATTCTCTCAAAACTAAATTCATGATTTTTAATCCCCCAGCAACCACACACCCAAATCCGAGTATAGGCACAACCAGGCTGGAAAGGGTCCAGATCTTTGAATACTTGGGGTGACTATAAATGAAAGCATGACCTGGGCCCCACATCAAATTAAATCTCAACTTAAATTGGCCCAATTAGTAGGGGGGTATTTTTAAGCTTTCAAATAAGTCTACCATCAAACCCATTGGCCCACCCCTAGAGATATACAAACTACAGGTAAGGGGGGCAGTAATGTATGGTGCCGAACTCTGGGGTTAATCATGTAGATCGGAAATTGTTACCACAGAAAACAAATTTCTCAGACAGTTGTTAGCTTTGCCCCCAGCACGCTTACCGCTGAGACTCGATTTGTGTCTCAGACCAATAGTCGAGGAATTGGGTCTCAAACCGTTAACATTTTGGCTAAGGCTCTGGAACACGCCGGAGCTCCTCAATTACAGGCAGGAGCTTCTAAAAATCCTGAGCCTCCCAAATGCGGGGAAAATCCCATGATTTAAGTATATAAAAAATTAATTTAGGAAGTTGGGAGTTCCCCTACTGTGGTCTGACCCGGAGACAGTTTGTGATAGGGTGTCACACAAGCACCTGGTAAAACTGTATTATGATAGCAAATTAACTGCCTCCATGCATAACTCACAAATCGGCACCTTATCTGAAACATTTTTAATGACCAAGGATTTTTATCATTTTGAGTATGTTTTAGATGACATTTTGATTATTTTAACCAGAAAATTATCTTTACAATGGAGATAGGGCACCCTGCCAATTAGAGCTTGTACGAGCAAATGGTGCCCGTCCTCACCAAAATACTGCCCTGGTTGTAACTGTGAGCAGGAAAATGAATTGCATATATTGTTTTTTTGTCCAGCTTATCATACGTTTAGAAGGTATTGGATCATACCTCTCTGTAAAAATGTGGGTTTTACACTCTGGATGCAAGCCTACAGAATTCTTAAAACAGATTTATCCAGTGCAACTGTTTTTGCTGCAGCAAAATTTTGGGCAGCTATGTGGTATAAGCGCAGGCTGTTTACAAATACTGGCTAAATTTGAATTATTCGCACAAGCACTTTTTAACTGACTGCTATAGATGATTGGATGGATGTATTTTAACTGTTAGGTATGTTAAGTATAAACTGATGGATGTATTTTAACTGTTAGGCATGCTAAGTAGCATCTGGACTTTTGATATCTTCACTCTGCTTGCTTTTACTGCCTTGACCATTCTTGTATACTGTATAATTTTTTTTTTTGTAAAATGTTGCAAAATCTTTTATGGCAAAAACTTGCCGAAATAAAGAATCACTGATGATGAATTAGAAGCACTAAAAAATGTCTCTATATCCCCACTTAATGAACAATTATGAAATGGCCAAAGTTGCTCCTTTACTTGACAGTACTGTATATTAATTATCCTACAAAATCTAATCCTGAAAACAAAAGAAGGAAATATACCACAGAGCTCTTTTTACGAAGTACACAGTCATTCTGATGCCTGAGCAAAAATGTTTACAAATATATAACAGAAGCTGCTTCTCTTAATGCATTATTTGAAAATAACAAAAAGAAATGTAAACTAAAAGAGTTTATAACCAAAGAAAGATTCTTCTGGAACAAACCTAATGAAGCTAACAAGGCCCTCATGTCACTAATGTATTCGTCCATGCCAGGGAACTTAAAAAAGGAAGGGAAGTCAGGCATAAGGTGGCCAACTGGAGGCAGCTACAAAGATTGACAATCGAGCCTGAAAATGGTAAGTGATGTGGGACTCCAAGTACTTTACTACATGCAATGCCTCTTGCAGCAACAGCACATGGAAACTGTTAGGTGAGACCTAAAAAATTAGGCACTTTTATTTGGCAGAGACAATAATTACCTGTCGTAAGTAAGTAAGTAAATATTTATTGTTTTAGGTTTATAAAAACCATTAAAAAAATGCTTCAAAAACAGTCTCACCAAGAGAAATTAAAAGAAAGCCTTCAGAGCAGAAATTTAAAAGAAGTAACAAGGATAAAAAACAATAAAAACATGGTACGAGTATATTGTTCAAGGCTTCTTTGTCCTATCCAGAGGTATCCTCTCGGCCAAGTGCCTGTTTTTTTTGTTTCCGTTCTGCTAGTTTCAGGAATTTCACCAGCTTCCCGTTTAAGGGGGGGGAAACCAGGATCGAAACAGGCAAGGACGGCTTGTCTCCGTGAGCTGACTCCTACTGGCAGATGCATCAACGAAAATACCTCCCGGTAAAACAGCGAATCGGTAAAACAGGCCGATACCGAACGCAAATCCAGAAAATGCTATGCATCAAACAATTAATCGCTAAAAAATAAAGAATCGCTAATAACCCCCCGCGGTAAAATACCGAATCGCAAAACAGACAATCGGAATTACCGACCCCCAAAGCGGGCATCGGAAATACCGAATCGGTAATAACGAATCGCTATGGTATGCATGAAAACTCGCTAATACCGAAAAAGCCAAAAATCGCTATTTAGCCTGAGCAAAATAAGGGGAATCACAACCAGGAGGTAAAGTAAACGGAAGGACAGAAAAAAAAATGACAACCCCCTACTGCAGGTGCACACAATCAGTAACCCTTCAAAAAGGCCTGGGAAACCCCACATGTCTTCCAAAATGGCTGCCCTGTACGTGCTTGCTAGGAGGAGGAGGATCAACGCCCAGGGCAAGCGCAGGAGGATGATCCAGGACAGGATCTTCAGGGTGCGCATCACTCTGCTGGGGCAGACCGAGGAACAGGTCTACGACAAGTATAGACTGAACCGTGCCATGATAATGCGCCTAATAGCAGACCTGGTCCCATTACTGCAGCACGAGACCCGTAGGACCCACGCCATACCAGCCCATGTGCAGGTCCTATGCTGCCTGCACCTGCTTGCGTCTGGAAGCTTCCAGGGGGTAATAGCTGAGTCTGGAGGCGTGTCGCAAAGCGCTTTATCACGCTTCTTCCACCGGTTCCTAGAGGCCATGCTGACATTAATTAATCGCCACATCACCTTCCCCACAACCCCCCAGCAGCTGACCCGCACCAAACGGGAATTCTACCAGGTGGCACAATTCCCCCATGTCATAGGGTGTGTTGGCTGCACTCATGTCCCCATCTGTCCTCCATCAGCCAACGAATACATTTTCCGCAACCGGAAGTCATATCACTCTCTAAATGTGCAGGTGGTGTGCAATGCCAAGTACATAATTACGGACCTTGTTGCCCAATTCCCCGGGAGCACACACGACGCCTATATATTCCGTCACTGTGGCCTCCACAGGCGCCTGATCAACAGTGAATTTGGAGAGGGACACCTACTAGGTACATATTGATGCATCATCGTGCTCTCCACCCACTCCATCCCCACATGTATATGTACAATCATGCTGATGTCCATTCTCTCCCCATCCTGCAGGTGACAGCGCATACGCATTGCGTGAATATCTACTCACTCCCTACCTGTACCCAGCAACACCACAAGAGCAGCGCTACAACAGAGCACACATCAGCACAAGGAATGTGGTTGAGCGTACATTCGGCACCCTCAAGAGCCGCTTCCGTATACTGCACAAGACTGGAGGTGCCTTGCAGTACGACCCAGTGACCTGCTGCCAGATCATTGCTGTGTGTGCCATCCTGCACAACATCGCCACACATAGGGGGATACCCATAGAGGTGGACGGAGAGGATGAACTGCGTGCACAGCAACCACCCCCCAACACCGACAGGCGCATGTGCCCAACACAGCTGAAGGGCAACGGAGGCGGACATACATCACACGGAATCATTTCTGAGACAGGTAAGAGAGAGACTTGACAACAGGGCTCGATTTGCAAGGGTTTAATGGGCATGGACACCTGAGTGGTGCAGAGAAACAAAACTAAAACATGCTGCTGCTGCAGTAAAAGTCAAAATCAAATAGCACGTCCTCAGTACGGGTGATGCGTGCGGCACTTTGGTCTGGCCATGGTTACGTCACCAAGGACAGTGTAACTCAGTCACATGTTCACTTGCGTTTGCCGCGTACCCCCAGTCTCTTGTCCTGTGACTCCTCGACTTCTACTCGATGGGAGTCTGTGGCAGTTGCATTGCGGCCACTGCGCCTCCTCCCGCTGGTGTCTGATAGGGAGACGCTGCTGACACTGGAGGCTGCCTCACTCCCCTCTTCCGCCCCCAGCATGCTGACACTGGCTGACCCAGGCTGCATTTGCTCCACTGCGGTGGTGACCCTCTCAAGGGCCTTTGCCACATCCCCACAGTAATGACCTAGGTCCACTTGCAGGGACACGGACCTGCGGGACAGCACAGCCGTGGTGTTGCAGTGCTTTTCGATGGCCTTGTTGGTTGATGTCACTGCCAGCATGATCTGCCTGTGGCGGCGCCGCTCACTCTGTTGGCCTGCCACTACGGCACGTGTGAGTTCTTGCAGGCACAGCTTTATGTCATTGTTGCCGGCATGCAACGGCAGTGGTGTGCTCACGCATAGCGTCTATCATCTTGCTAAGTTTGTTGCATAGCTTGGTCATGGAGAGTTTCATGGCACCCATGTGTCTCCCCTGCAGGCGCTGGACACGCAGCATCCGGGCCTCCACAACTCCGTACCCTCCGGACAGATCGACTGGTCTTGCAGCACCACGAGCCGGGTTCACAGCCCTCTGCCTGATGCGCTGTCGTGATGATGTTTGGCTGGTTGGAGTCACGACAGCCTGGCGTGGAACATTTGGGGGTGCTGAACTGTGATCAGATTCCATCAGGGGCAGGGAGGGAACTACAGCTCTGCGGCTCTGCGGAGTGGCCCGCACTGGTGGTGGTTGTGTTGGTGGTGGTGGTGTCTTGGCCTGCGAGGTTGGTGGTGGTGGTGTCTTGGCCTGCGAGGTTGGTGGTGGTGGTGTCTTGGACGGCAAGGTTGTGGATGGTGGTGGTGGTGGTGCCTTGGACTGCAGGGATGGTGGAGGTGTCGACCGCCGTGGTGGTGAAGGGGAGGACATGTTTTCAGCTCTATGTGAGCACTTGGCTTCAGACAACACTGGCGTCTCTGAGATGACGAGGCGGGCACTGTCGTCTGAATCGTAGGGGGATGCATCTGTGTGTGAAACAGTGCATAGTTATAATCATGGTCTATTATGTTGAAATAGCAGTGGCATCTCACAATAAATTACATTTTATGTCTGACAATTGGCCCTTAGCTGCAGTATTAATCTCCGTGCTCTGGCATGCACCCATTCATGTATGTACTACAACTCCCATGGTGCAACACTTTGGTGAGGGTATGTGTTTAGGGCAACACTGCATGGGCACTGGGTCTGGCATGGGGGATTGGGCAGGGACTTACTACACGCTGCATTGTTACGCTGCCATGCTTCTTACCTTGTCCTCCTTCCGCAGCACCAGAGGTGTCCAGACGTGTGACCCCCACAACAGCTTCCCGTTCTATGGTGGACTCCACTAGATCCTCCAGGACAGTGTTTGGCGTCACGTTGGATGTGCCCCCTCCTGTGCCATCAGCATCCTTGACCCTCTGCGCAATCTTCTCCTTGGCCCTCTTCCTTAGGTCATACCACCGTTTTTTTAGGTCGTCGATGCTGCGGTGGGTGACTCCGCAGGCATTTACCTTGTCCTTAATGCGCAGCCACATCTTGCGCTTTTCAGCCTCTGGCACCTTCAGGGACAATTTGCCAAACAGCCTGTCATTGTTGCTGGTGACACACTCGATGAGGATTTCCAGCTCCTTATCAGAGAACTTCCTCTTGCGCTTTCGGTGTGTGTCCTTTCCCTGCTGGGGGGCCTCCTTCTCCATCTTCTCCACACTGCCTTGTCCTGCTCGCTACAGGTTCACTCTTGGTCCTCAGCTCCTGTGCTCTACCTCCTCCTCAGTGCAACTCAGAACACAGAATGCAGCGTGGCTGTCCTACTTCCTGGTTGTGATGTCATCGGGCCGCATCCGATGCATCGCGTAAATTGCCCGTTTTCGCTATTACCGAAATCGCTAATACCGGAATCACTAATACCGAATCGGTATTAGCTAACTCGGTATTTGCTACTCATGCGTGTGTACTTTCGCTATTTAATAGCGATTTTTACCGATTCGGTAAATTTTACAGATTTGTTTGATGCATCGCGGTTTGCATGTCCTTAATAGCGATTCGTTATTTTTCGCTATTACCGACGTGTATTACCGAATGTTGATGCATATGCCTGCTAGTTCGTTGAAGGTGGTTTTCAACAGGGCTACTCTTTTCTCGTTTAGCCTCGAGCAAGTACATAGTAGATGTTCCAAGTCTTCAGTCTCCATTCCGCAGAGCCTACATTTAGTCACGTAGTTCTGTCTCAACCATGGTGGTAGGTGAGGGATGGCAGGTAGAATCCCTAGCCTGTATTTGAAAAAGGCTTCTTTTGTTTTCCAGCCATACCCCAAACCAAAATATGCTTAAAGCCCCGGTGATTTGTATATATACAGGGTCATCCAGGCGTGGCGTCTCTGAGAAAGCAAGGCTTTATCCTCCACATGCGAGTGACTCTTTAAACTCATGTCACTATGCGCTTGAATTGTGCATGAGATAGAGGAACATCCCATAGATCTTTCAGACCTGTGATGGCCAAGGACTCCTCTAAAAAAAATTTCGGCGGCATTCTGGATGAACTGGTCATATCTTGCCAGAGCTGTCGGTTCAAGGTGTTTTCTGAAGAGTTCTTTAATTTGTGCCAGCACTTGATGTAAGAGCCTCTTCGTGCGAGTGTTTGGCACGTCATCCCAAATTCCAACCGAATCTGGGCCTGCGAAGTATACAATGACAGGTTAAATAGGAGTCTGTAGGCCTTTGAGATAGTTGTATCAAGGAGTTTTGCGTCCATTCCTCTTAGGGCCTCGCTGCCATACGTGATTGATGACTCTATTTTGATTTTTGCTACTCGAAGTAGTGGCAATAGAGTCTCGCCACTCAAGTTGGACTTTAGCTGTTTCAGTGTCATGGCTATTAACATGCCTTTCCTCTTGATGGCCTCTAGTTGGTTTAAATAGTGGCCACCTTTGTCAACTTGGATCCCAAGATATTTGAATTCAAAACAGTTTGAAATTGCTTCTGTATAAGCGACCAAGTGTGCGACTTTTTGTTCCTGGTTATGGACAGAACTTTTGTCTTGCTGGTGTTCACTTCTAATAGATTTTTAACGGCATAACCATGAAGCGTGTTAATAAAGTTTTAAAGACCGTGTGGCTGACCAAAACCACGTCGTCTGCGTAGGAAATGCTGGGCAGCCCTTTGCCTCCCAACCAGAGGAGCATGTGAATTACAAGCCTCAAGGGCGGGTGGCAGGTCAGCTGCAAAAAGGTTGAAGAGAGTTGGAGCTAACACGCACCCCTGCTTTAGGCCCTTTGTGGTAGGAATAGGCCTAGAGAGGTGCGAGCCATTCCCAAGCTTTACCTGGACCCACGTATTCGTGTGTAATTTAATCAGGAGGCTTAGTAGAGGCGAGGGGATCCCCCAGGAGGCCAGTTTTCGCCAGAGGATTTCTCGGTTTACATTGTTGAAGGCCGCCTTAAAGTCCACAAAGCAGAGGTGGAGAGCCTGCTTGGTCACCCTAGCCTTGCCAATGAGCAACGAGATGGCCACCAGGTTGGTTGTTGTCCCCATGTCTTTGCAAAACCCAGTTTGACTAGATGGTATTAAGCTTTGATTTGTAGCCCAGTCTCGCAGGTGAGTCAATAGAAGACCAGCAAAATATTTATCCTCAATATCAATGAGTGCAATCAGGTGGTAGTTTTTTGGAAGGAGTCTGTCCCCCGTTTTATAAATTGGTGAGATGATTGAGCCCCTCCATGAGACGGGAAGGCGCCCAGAGTTATTAATGGATGAATAGAGGGGGATCAACTTGTCAGCCCAGAATTCAGGTTCCAGTTTGAAAAGGGCCAGAGGAATACCCTTTGGACCAGTGATGTGGGACTCCAAGTACTTTACTACATGCAATGCCTCCTGCACAGACATGGGCGAATTTTGCGAATCTCGCGTTCGCGAATTTTGCGGATTTGCGAACTCGCAATCCGCAAAGTCCGCGAATTCTCGCAAATTTGCAGATTTTTTTTTGTGTTCGCAAGGATTTCTGCCAGTTCGCGAGGGTTTTGTACCAGTTCGCAATTGCGAACTTACATTTCGGCTCGCAACGGTCGCGTTTATGTTGTTTCTACGTCTGGTTCATCATCACAGGTTCCCAGCACCCTCTGTTTCACCACTGCCACCCTCTGTTACATCAATGCCATCCTCTGGTTCATCATCACTGTAGATTATGGGGGGGAAAAGCAAGCACACCAGCCCTGCTTCAACTGACATGAATTAATTTGGGGTTAGTTTATTAATGTGTCACTGTTTTAAAATTCCAGTCTGGCACCTGCTTCCTTATCTGTAATTTGCTTTCTGTTGCAGTGCATTTTTTTTTTCCTGGACCTTTGTGGCCTACTTGTAGCTATTCTATGAGCCTGCTGTGAGGGTCAGAGCAGGGTCATACAATTGTTGCAACTAGCAACTGAACTCTGGAGGGGCCCCAGTCAGAAAGCACTACAGGGAATGGTTACTAATGATGAGTTTGAACTCTTGCACATGCCGAGTGCTTTCAGTTTTGCAAAACTCGTTTTACTGCAATTTCGCGGGATTCGCGGGGCGCTAACACTCGCGAGATCGAATTCGGAAGCCGCGAATTCGTGCGAATATGCGATTTGTTTTTTTGCGGCGTGTTAGTTCGCAAGGTTTTGTGCGTTTTCGCGAGCCGCTCGTAGCGCAAGGCGCAAAGTTACCCTTGCGGTCGTTCAAGGGCGCGGCCATCTTGTTTGCCTGACGTATTTCCGTTTCCGGGCGCGAAGTGTAATCTCGCAAAGTGTGCGGCTCGCCAGTACAGTTTCGCGAGTGTTCGCTAGGAAAATCTCACGCGAACTTACCCGCGCGGTCGTGAACAAGCACGGCCATCTTGTTTCTCATTCATTGCTATGGTTCTGGGCATGGTCTTTGTATCCTCTCTAAATCTCTGCCATCCTTTGCTTGTTTGAAGTTTTTTTTGATCTATTTTACTTATTATCTATCCCTCTATTTTTCTAGCCCTATATTTTTGTGTTTACTGCTACTTTTGGTTAATTTTAAACTACTTTTTTAAACTCTTTTCTTTTCTTCTCTTCCCTATTCTGTTTTCTTTATTCCTTTCCGCCCAGACCATGGTGAAGGGAGCCGGGAAGCATCCCGAGAAGGGGAAGGGTCCCGCACCCCGTGTCCGGCTCCCGTGCGGGCGTTTGAGGGGGGAGGAGGCCGTACCCAGGGAGATCTTTAGCCTGGAGGAGGTGGGCCAACTCATTTTTTATGTTCAGCGCCGCCTCCCCAGGACCATCATGGGAGGCGGCAAGATCAGTGCCGGGTACGGAATCCGGGAGCGCCGGAAGCAGTGGGAGAAGGTGTGCCAGGCCATTTACCACCACTCTCGGGTCGGGCGCACCTACAACCAGGCTACCCACCGCTGGACGGATGTCCTGACCCGTGAGCGAGATCTGCTCGACCTCCTTGGCCTTGAGATCCCCGGGCTTGGTGAGTAGTAGTAGCTATTTCTTTGCTACTCTGTTTTCTCCTGCTGTGTTATTATATTGCAAATTTTTGTTTTTTACCAAGAGCAATAATGCTGCTCATTACATTGTAGGTAAATTATATTTCAAAATCTTCTGTGCATTTCAGGGACACTGCTCTCCTTCTTCTCAGTAGTGTTGCTACTATGCTTATTTGTTTTAGATTTTGTGTTCATTTCATTGGCCTGTGAAATTATGTATGAGTGTAGTTTAAAGAACTGCGTAATGCTACACACTAAGGTTCAGATTTTTAATTACCGGCGCACCCTGCAAAGTAGCAGGGATGCGCCAGTAATTGTGCGTCACGCCACCATCACCCATGGTGCGCCGTATTTACAATGCGGCGCACCATGGGCCCAAAACGTCATCAAAGCGTTACGCATCTGTGCCGTAAAGGCGGCACATTGCTGGAGTTGCGTCACAACGATGGTGCAGCTCCATCAATGCTCTGGGGTGCCCTATCTCCCCAATGCTGCGTCAAGCCGTACGTCTGCTTCAAGCAGGCGCAGGGTTTGAGTCACGCATCATTGTCCTCAAAGTGACTGATTGAAATCTTGTAAATTTCCCTCAGCCACTTTTAGGATGCGTTCCTGCACAGGAACGCCCTCCCATGCGCCGGAACGCCCCCTATTGGCGCAGGGCTTTACAACGTGATGCATCCCCCATATGCGTCACGTTGTTAATATACGCCGCACCATTGCGCCTCTTTTGTGCTGCCGCTGCGTCACAAAAGTCACGCAACAATGGAGCAAAAGAGCCGCAAGGGGCTTCTAAATCAGTCCTACAGACTCAAGTCCAGTCCTTCCTTTGTACACATGGCGATAAGAAGAAATAGTGGTGGTGGATTGATAGTTTGAGTATTTTAATGACTGGTTAATGTAGTAGGAAACTTTAGTGTTGTCGCTGATCTTCAATCTTCACCTCTCCCCTGCTAAGTCATTGCAGTGTGGGGTGCCACAAGGGTCGGCCTTAAGCCCGACCCTGTTTAACATCTATGTGGCCCCCCTGGCAAGACTAGTTAAATCTCAGGGGATGGAGGTGGTATCCTACGCAGATGATACCCAGATCATGGTATCACTAGCTCACACCTCTGTTAGTACATCTGCCACCAGTTTCAGGGTCTGCATGCAGTATGTGGCAGACTGGATGACTATAAATTCCCTCAAACTGAACGGCGAAAAAACGGAGGTGCTGATCTTTGGGAAGGACCAAGATTTGTGGTTGAATGAGTGGTGGCCCTCTTCTCTTGGCATCTGCCCCACTCCCTCCCAATCTGCCAGAAATCTTGGTGTACTATTTGACACCTCGCTTTCTATGTCCCTGCAAGTCAACAGGACCGTGGCCACCTGTTCGGGTGTGATGAGGACACTCAATAAAATCTGTGGATACCTCTCCTCCCAGGCGCGCAAACAGGTTGCAGTCGCCCTGGTAGGCTCGAGGCTAGACTACTGCAACTCCCTGTACATGGAAGTCAATAAAAGCCTGATACATCGTTAGCAGATTTCGCAGAATGCTGCAGCACGCTTTGTCTTAGATCTTCCGAAAGCCTCCTCTGCTACCTTAGCCAGGAAGGAGCTCCATTGGCTTCCGGTGCAGCACAGAATTGCCTTCAAAACCCTCTGTTTGACCCACAGAGCACTGAAGGATGGCTCCTCCAGTGCCATTGGTTCTCTTTTACTGCGCTACGTCCCCACAAGAAGCCTTCGCTCTGCGTGACTTTGTCAATTGGTTGTTCCCCGTGTCAGACTTTCAGCTTTGGAACTCCCTCCCCCTTGAAATAAAAACTCTCCCTTCCATCGAATCGTTTAAAAAAGCTCTCAAAACCTACTTCTTCAAGAGGGCCTACCTATGATAGAATAGTACTTAGGAGGGTGCTAGCTTCTGCATTTGACTTAGGCGCCGATGGGCTAAGTGTGCGCATTATAAAAACCACTTCATTCATTCATTCATTCAATCACGATGGACTTTGGCTGTCACTTTGCGTGCTGCGGACTGCTGCCTGTCAATCCTAGGCAAACCTTTTTAGAACTTTGTTTAGTGAGTTACATAAGGTAATTTCCAATTCGACGGTCCGCAAATCAAGCAATACTAAAGTAATAACGTAGTCGACCACATGAGATTGGTCAATAATATATCCAGTGGAGTAGTTGTCTATTTGCTATTTCGCAAAAATATTTTGTTAGTTCTTTTGAAATGTTTGATTTGGTTGACAAATATCATCCATGTTTTCTGTTTTTCTTTCTTTCATGTTGTACATCAGCTTCCCCCAGGGGCAAGAGGAGGACACAGGAGGAGGAGGAGGGTGCTGTTGACGATGCAGGCCAGGACCGGGCAGGCCAGGGCTCCTTTGCTGGCCCCAGTAAGTTTTAATTTTAATATAGAGTACTTATTTTTTCCTAGCGTTCCTCATTCGATTTTTTCTAAATCGTCTTTGATCTTCTTGTAGACAGGATCTAAATTCTTATCCTGCCTCGACTATGACTCCGTGTGGTATTACTAGATTATTCTTATTAGTCTGTCTGTGTAGCTAACTAAGATTGCACATTTGGCATTTCCATTGGACTCCCGTTCTAGTCAGCAATAGCTCTATGCACTGAGTGCAGTCCTCTGGGATTGTCCATAATGTCTTTTCAAGTATTCTAAATGTTTATGCTTTGACAATTGCCAACAATAAAAAGGTGAATGACCACCAAGAAAGAATAAGATACTACTTTACTTTTGGTTTGGATAGGAGCACAATCCATTCTACTACTGCTGCAGGGACAAATCTGCACAAACAGAACTATGGACACTAAATAATGCATTGCTTAGCTTATCAATTATAATAGGTGCTGTTAGACTTTCCACATACCTCAGTGATAACAGACTTTGTAGTTGAACCCCCAATCTCCTTACTGACTAGATAGTGTGGCAGAGTCATTTAGATCCCAAAGTCACCGATGGCAGAGGCACAGACTTATGCTTGCAAAAATTCCAAAACCTTTAGCTCATCCACTCTAGTCTGGAGGACCAAAAACCACAGAGTCTATTTAAGTTTAAAAGCTTTATTAAAAGTAAACACATTTATTAAAATCAAGTTTGTCATAAAAGTAAACGTTTATCTGGAAATGGAAAAGTGCTTAGTGCTAACGATTAATTGGACACATTTCTTGTGGTCGAGCCGAGCTCTCACCTGGTTTGAACTTGATCCTGCTTGTGTTCTTAGAAGTCAAGCTTCTGCCTGTTAGGAGAAAAAGTGGTGCGTGCTAAAAATAAAAAGCAAGCATTCATCAGTTGTGCCAAAAAGTGCAGCAAGACAACACCCTTCCCTGGAAAAAGGGACATTTTTACTTTAGAGTAGACAGTCACAAATTATTAAATTGTATACTGTTTTCTTCACATTTCTTTCTTCCTCCTAGACCAAATATTATATAGTAGTGAGTGGTGTATTCTAACATTATTAAATGTACTTTGTAGGTGGAACATCTGGTGGCGGGGCCAGCGTCGAGGTGGTGGTCGCATTGGACGAGGACAACTCTGGGGAGGAGGCGGTGGAAGTGCTGGACAAATCTGTGGGGGATGACACAGTGGTGGCGGGCAGAGGTAAGCTATACATTCCTTACTCATTTGAGATTGAAGACTGCAGAGTGTGCTTTCTGCACGGGTGTATTATAAATAAACCAGGTGGTAGCCTCCTCTAAATGTACTTCGACTTAGCTGTGAAGTTTTTGGCGAGAAGAATCCCAATCAGATCTGAGGTGAACTTGATGGAAGGGATGAACGAAAAGCGAAAGAAGGGTGTAAGTAAGTGTGGAAGGACGAGAAATGTAATGATGACTGGCAAAGAAGAATGATATGTGTTTGCTTGGTCCCCGAGGTGGCTGGGAAGGAAAGAATATGGTATGGTGCATGGCTGGGTGAATGATGAAGCAAGTATGGGTGAAAGGAGAACAGCCTGGGTGGGTGAAACAGAAACTGTATGTGTGCATATACTTTGAATGGATGGATGCCTGGATCATTCATGGTACTATCTGACTCTTAGATAGCATATGTGTATCTAGAGAGAGTAGACGGTCACTGGATGAACTAAGTGTTACTTTGAAGAGCATGTAACATCGCACCCGCACGTCCGTTCCAGTGTAGGAAAGGCTAGGAAAAGAAGTTGTAATTTTGTCCAAATACTACCATGAATAGTAGCAGTAGTTTGTATTGCAACTGCAAGCACAGCATATATCCGGTTATTACGGTGGACACTCCCTACCTCTCTTAATAACTTTAGTTTAGTAGTAGTACGTCATTCATGTGTGGAGGTATCACTGTTCACTCAATAATAAGCAAAGCACCTAAAGTCATCCCATATGTCATCAAATACATCCCATGTGAAGTGATAGATAATCAGATAATTTAGCTTCTTCATTTTTCTTTTCTAATACTCATTTGCACTGTAGGGTGAAAGCTAAATTAATTAAGCGGTAGCCCTTTTAACAGAGTATTCTCAGTGCCACCCGTAATAGAAAAGTAAGAGCTTCACCACCTGCATGTACTGGACCGGTACAGTAACGCAAGTCTGTCTCACTCACCATGGTGTGCGTCTGTTTTTCTCGGGTGCAAGTTCACTGCGCTGGCATTATGCCGGCTTGCATAAGATAACGTACCAATTTTCCTAAACAAGAGAGAAGAAGAAGAAGAAGAAGACTGGTGTACTGTCATAGTCGACTGTAATGGAAGTCCATAGTGCTCATAGAATTTGTTCCTTAAACTCCCACTAATCTTAGAGCAAGGATGAAGAAGTCGGAGGTTACATAGATACTGCCCTCAATAGTTATGTACTGTGCTTTGAATTTGCTACTTGTACTGTGACAACTTTCTGCTCAATCATTTTGTGTTAATCTTAAGGAGCATTGGTTACAGACTATGTCTTTCTTTCTTCATGTAGTTGCTCCTTCCAAATCCAAGAGACCATCAAGGAGGAAGGAGCTGGCTCGAATGGCCAGGCAACGGAGGCTGGATGCCACTGTCGCTGAATATCGGCGGCTGGTGGCCCTGGAGGAGGAGGAGACGCAGTCTGGTACAACAACAACGTCCAATGGGACAGCTGCATCCTCCTCCGTGCGGGCTGCCAGCCAGCGCAGTGCTCCAGCGGTTCGGAGCCGGGCTACCAAAGCCAAACGCCACCGCCGAGCAGCAAAGACAGCAGCTGCCCCCCACAGGATTTGCAAGGCACACCGGCGCCGCTTATCCCTCAGACTGTCCTACCTGGAGCAGGAGGTCCTGAACTATAAGAACTTGGTGGAGGGCCTCCGCTTCGAACATGCCACCCTCCGCAAGGAGCATGATGCCCTGGCTGCTAAAGCCAACAGCACCCTGCCATAGTGTCCCTTGCCCCTTTTTTAGAGACTTTTGGGGGGTGGGTATTGGGAGTTGGGTTTTTTGGGGACTTTTGAAGGACAATTGTTGGGGTTAGGGAGGGTCTTGCGGGAGATTATTTTGTTAAGGCTATAAAAATATACTTTTTGAAACTTTATCTGACCATACCTGTTTTTTACTGCTTTTGAGTCTGGTGGGTGGGGGTTTAACAGTAAGTTTGTTTTCCTGAATAGTCCTAGGACTTTAGTAGTACTACCGTCAATCTCTCGTCTCTCCTAATACTCCATTATACTACCTCCAACCTGTAATTTCTGTTTGCAAGTAGGGCTAGGCCCAGGGCTGGCTCCACGGGAAACAGCGAATAAGGTTGGCAATCCTGGGCGGATAAAATTTCCTCATAGCGGTGGTACTAGTGGTGTGACACAGTGGCAGTTGCATGCCTATGAAAAAAAAGAAAATGAAATCTGGTTTGTCCTCCTGAGCAATACAACGGTACAATAGAGAATATAGCAGGTGACAGTACACTAGAACAGTGCCACATTGTAGCCTAACAAATGGTAAAGTATAACTACTAATTCGGTTGAAGTTCTTGGACATTAGCCATGGGTTTTTGTCAAGCAGAGTAAGAATATACTAACCCTGGGCGAAGAACTACGCTCCGTTCGCGGAGTTTGCGGAGTTTCGGCAACTCCGTGCTCCGCGGAGAACGCAAAGTTGTCGAATACTCCGCAAACTGCTGCGTAGCGTAGTTCTCGCGCGCTCAATAGCATTTTCGCGTGCACGAGGATGCTTGTCGGTAAGATCGAGTTTCCGAACACGCAGAAACTGCAATCTGGCACAGAATAACTCGCAAATACGTTAGTAGTGACCGGAAATAAGGGGACGCGAGCGGGCGGGACAAACCTCATGGGTAACTTCGCGCGCTACACATCCCGAGCATGCAGGCAATCAATCAATCACTCAATCAGGATATTTGTATAGCGTGCTACTCACCCAGAGGGTCTCAAGGCGCTTGGGGGAGGGGGGTCCGCTACTGCTCGAACAGCCATGTCTTGAGTTGCTTCCTGAAGCAGAGGTGGTCTTGGGTCAGGTGGAGGTGGATGGGGAGGGAGTTCCTAGTCTTGGCTGCCAGGTAGGAGAAGGATCTTCCTCCCATGGTGGATCTTCGGATGCGTGGCACGGCGGCGAGGGCGTGGCTGGTCGATCGTAGCTGGCGGGTGGGAGTGTAGAAGGTCAGGCGGTTGTTGAGGTACCTGGGGCCCAGGTCGTGGAGGGCCTTGTGTGCGTGGGTGAGGAGTTGGAACGTGATTCTCTTGCTGACGGAGAGCCAGTGAAGGTCTCTCAGGTGTCCGGAGATGTGGCTGTGTCGGGGGATGTCCAAGATGAGTCGTGCAGAGGCGTTCTGGATGTGTTCGAGTCTTTTCTGGAGTTTGGCTGTGGTTCCGGCATAGAGTGTGTTTCCGTAGTCCAGTCGGCTGGTGACGAGTGCCTGTGTGACCGTCTTCCTGGTTTCGGTGGCGAGCCATCGGAAGATCTTTCGGAGCATGCGTAGGATGTTGAAGCATGATGATGAGACGGCGTGGACTTGTCTGGTCATCGAGAGGGAGGAGTCCAGGATGAAGCCCAGGTTGCGTGCGTGCTCCGTTGGTTTGGGTGCGCTGCCCAGGGCAGGGGGCCACCAGGAGTCGTCCCAGGCGGAGGGTGATGATCCAAGGATGAGGACTTCCATCTTGTCTGAGTTCAGTTTCAGGCGGCTGTTCCTCATCCACTCGACTACGTCTTTCATCCCTTCGTGTAGGTTGGTTCTGGCGGTTCCTGGGTCGTTGGTGAGGGAGAGGATCAGCTGGGTGTCGTCGGGGTAGGAGATGATGTTGAGGTTGTGTTGGCGTACAATGGCTGCGAGGGGGCTCATGTAGACGTTGAAAAGGGTGGGGCTGAGTGATGATCCTTGTGGTACGCCGCATATGACTTCGGTGGCCTTGGATCTGTACGGGGGGAGGCGGACTCTCTGGGTTCTTCCGGTGAGGAACGAGATGATCCACTCCAGTGCCTTCTCTTGGATTCCGATGTTGCTGAGGCGCTGCACTAGGGTGCGGTGGCAGACCGTATCGAATGCTGCGGAGAGGTCCAGGAGGATGAGGGCCGCTGTTTCCCAGTTGTCGAGCAGGGCTCGGATGTCGTCAGTGGCTGCGATGAGGGCGGTCTCGGTGCTGTGGTTGGCGCGGAAGCCGGACTGCGAGTGGTCGAGGCTGGTTGGGCGAGCGCAATTGGTGATCCACTGTGTGAGGTTGTTGGCTGCTTGGTTGGGGTCCGTTGAGCTGGCGGGAGGGTTCTGGCTCAGTGAAGTGGTGAGCTGGTCGGTGGTGATCTTGTTCCAGTTCCTGCGGGGAACCTGTTGCGGGTTGTGGTGAGTCGTGGTCTTTCTGAAGCTGAAGTGGACGCAGCTGTGGTCTGTCCAGTGGAGTCCGGTGGAGTGGCTGAAGGAGATGTACTTGCTGGAGGAGAAGACTGGATCAAGCGTGTGTCCGGTGTAGTGGGTGGGGGTGTTCACCAGTTGCATGAGTCCGAGGTTGGCGAGGTTGTCCAGCAGGGTGGTGGTGGTTTTGTCGTTGTTGTTCTACAGGTGGAAGTTGAGGTCCCCTAGGAGGATGTAGTCAGCGGAGGCGAGGACGTGCGGGCTGATGAAGTCTGCGATGTCTTCGCTGAATTGTGTGCGAGGTCCTGGGGGTCTGTAGATGAGGGTGCCTCTGAGTGTGGTCTTGGGGTCGGTGTGTATCTGGAAGTGAAGATGTTAAGCGGCTGTGAGGGTGTCGTCTGAGTTGGTCGTGATGCGGATGGTGTTCTTGTGGATGATGGCAATGCCTCCTCATGTCTCGTTGATGCGGTCTCTCCAGGTGATCTTGTATCCGTCCGGGATGGCGACGGCGATGTTGGGCGCTGAGGAGGCGTTCATCCATGTTTCCGTGAGGAAGGCGACGTCTGGAGATGTGGTGTCGAGCAGGTTCCAGAGTTCCACGGCGCTCCCGAAGACGAAAAATGGCTCGCGAACGGGTCAAGCAAGCTACTACGCATGCTCGCGGAGCTATGCGTAGTTCGCGGAGTGCAAGTGCATCTTCGCGTAGCTCCGTGGAGTGCGGCTACGCGAACTACGCCGAGGCTTAGAATATACCCTCGGATTTCTTCACCAGCCTGTTGCTATCACCTTATCCTCCCCAGCAAGTGTGTGGATTTATTGCTGTAATTTAGTCACACATCAATCAAAACCACATAGCCCGGGGGAAGAGGGTTAGGGTTTGAAAAATGGATGGGTACAGGGGTTTTTGGGAAAGGTTTTGGGAGACAAGAAAAAATAGCACAGCATGGACAAACAATTGTGAATATAAACAAATCTTTGGGTACAAACCTATCCATCAATCTTTGAAAGTGCATGCACTACTGCATGCATATCAGTGAAAAGTAAGTAGTACTTTCGACAACTGTGGAAGAAAGAATGCGACAGTACAGGGCGTGCGTGGAAATATTGATAACTATATTCAACATAAGGTCTCTGTTGCCGGATACCTGAGAGCCTTGCTGGTCACTATAAATCCATTCACAAAACTCAATGGGGTTGGTCTGGAAGGTATAGTAGATAGAAAAGGAGAAATTGCTCTTTTTCTAGGTGTCCCCTCAATCACCAGGGTTGCCCCTTGGTGACATGCTTCATCATTGGGGCCATCCCAGTCCTCTACGGGCTGGGGCTTGCTGCGACTTGCGAATTACGTAGGAGCACTTACAAATGACTATGTGTGGTGCAGATGTGATAGTGGAGTGGACTAAGTGATGTGTTAAAGGATCAATTTAGAAGCAGAGAGAGATCCAAAAAATGCAGTCACAGTCATAGAAAGAAACAATGGATACTGTACCTGTATGTTGTTGTAGTTGTCCTGTTGAAATTAGTAAGTAAGTTGCATGCAGAAAAAAATTCCTCTTATTAGCGGCACTCCTCCATTGCAGCTGACGCTTCGTCCATCGATGTTGGTCACCAGAAGACACCCTGTAAAAAAAGCACAGCATGGACAAACAATTGAACATAAACAAATCTTTGGGTACAAACCTATCCATCAATCTTTGAAAGTGCATGCACTACTGCATGCATGTCAGTGAAAAGTAAGTAGTACTTTCGACAACTGTGGAAGAAAGAATGCGACAGTACAGGGCGTGTGTGGAATTATTGATAACTATATTCAACATAAGGTCTCTGTTGCCAGATACCTGAGAGCCTTGCTGGTCACTATAAATCCATTCACAACACTCAATGGGGTTGGTCTGGAAGGTATAGTAGATAGAAACGGAGAAATTTCTCTTTTTCTAGGTGTCTCCTCACTCACCAGGGTTGCCCCTTGGTGACATGCTTCATCATTGGGGCCATCCCAGTCCTCTACGGGCTGGGGCGTGCTGTGACTTGCGAATTACGTAGGAGCACTTACAAATGACTATGTGTGGTGCAGATGTGATAGTGGAGTGGACTAAGTGATGTGTTAAGGGATCAATTTAGAAGCAGAGAGAGATCCAAGAAATGCAGTCACAGTCATAGAAAAACACAATGGATACTGTATCGGTATGTTGTTGTAGTTGTCCTGTTGAATTTGGTAAGTAAGTTGCATGCAGAAAAAATTCCTCTTATTAGCAGCACTCCTCCATTCCATCTGACGCTCCGTCCATCAATGTTGGTGACCAGAAGACACCCTGTCCACTGCCTGCCTGGCGGATGCTGAATTGCGGCTCGCTAATGTGAAGCCTGACTCCATCCTTTTTTCCCCATTGCACAGACTGAAACCCGGCCTGTAATTATTCAACGAAAAACAGGAAGTGATATAATATTACAACACCACTGATAAATAAATATAAGGTATGTAGGCTGTGGAGTGCAAAAAGTCACACTTTGATTTTCCTAGTAGACAGTACAATATTTTTGAAAGTGCGTACTCTGTCTGAGTCACCTTTTGAAGGATAAATAAGTATGGGCAAATTAATGTAGCGGATCTTTCCCCTCAAGCTAGGTGTACTGTAAACTAGCCCTGGGCGGAGTTGGCGGAGTGGGGCTTCGCGGAGCTACGCGAAGTGGGCGAGAAACTACGCCCACCTCCGCACTCCGCGTAGCTCCACTCCGCAAAACCACTGGCTGCCAGCCCCGCCACCCGCCTCCCTCCCGCCCTCCCTAAATACTTTAAAATAAAGGAATGCAATAATTTAAAAAGCACTTACCTTGCTGCCGCTGCCCGCCGCGTCCCCGGGGCTCGCTATCTTCCGTCTTCTTCAGTAATGAGCATGCGCGGGCGGCCGCGCATGCGCATTTTCTCGTGAAAATGCCCATGCGCGGCCGCCCGCGCATGCGCATTACTGAAAAAGACGGAAGACGGAAGATAACGAGCCCCGGGGAACGCGGCGGCCAGCGGCCGCAAGGTAAGTGCTTTTAAAATTATTGCATTCCTTTATTTTAAAGTATTTAGGGAGGGCGGGAGGGAGGCGGGTGGCGGCCAGCTACGCTCCGTCTGCGGAGCGTGCGTAGTGCCGCCTGGCTCCGCCAGCTCCGTAAAATGCGGAGTAGGCGGCACTACGCACACTCCGTGCACGGAGCGTAGCTGGCCGCCCACCCCTACTGTAAACTGTGTTTTAGAACAAAATTAGATCTTCCCAGCAGTGCTCCCACCCAGACCCTTACTAAAGCCAGTGGCAAAAATGTAGAAGACCCCCAATCAAATCTCAAAAAACGAGGCCTAGCAGAAAACTGGTGACAAAACGGACTTTGAAAGTAAAAGTAGGCCCAAATACCCCCTTACCCACCGTGGATTGCATTCAAACCACTTGCAAGCAACCAAGCAAAAGTATCCATAGCCAGCATCGCTCCAAGACTCGAAAACCCCCCCACCCAAACACATGCAATAGAAATACTGCTAACCCTAACGAACCCTAAGTTAAGAATAGTGGCAAAGGCTTTCTTTAACTATGCCAAATCCCCCCTTTCCCACCATGGATTTTCTTCAAATGACTTGCAACCAAAATTACACATTCTCACGAGTGCTCTAAGACCCCAGAACTCAGTTGCAAAAATCTAGAACACCCCGAAACACATGCAATCCTGCTGCTAGGGCTAACCCTAACGAACCCTAAGTTACAAAAAGTGCCAAAAGGCTTTTCCGCGTGGATTTTGTCCCAACCACTTCTATCCGGTATTAGACCTTCCCAGGAATGCCCCAAGACCCGCAAACCCACCCGCCAAAAAGCATAACACCCCCAAACAGGCCAAAAGCAAACTCTCATACTTACAATATTTCTCGGCCTTCGGTCCAAACGCGCTGTGTAGCTAGGCCATAAGTCCGGTTTACCACAACGGATTTCCTGAAAAGCAAATGCAATCAAGATTAGAGTGTCCCAGCAGTGCTCACAGACCCCGAAACTCACCCACAAACACCAGGAAGCCCCCCAAACAGGCCCCCGAAAACGCTACATTGAGCAAAATGTCAGAAATAGCAAAAAAAAAATCAGCGTGGATTTTGTCCAAACCACTTTTATCCGGTATTAGAGCTTCCCAGCAATGGCCCCAGAGCCGTCAACCCAGGAGAAAACGAGTAGAAGACCCCCAAACAGCCAAAGAGCAAAAGTACAAAAATGGGGACTTAGTCATTTTTTTGCAAATTTCCCAAATCACTCCGCGCGTGCTCTGCAGCTAGGCCCTAACTTCCCTCTGCCACCATGCATTTGCTTCAAACCTCTTGCAAAGTAAAGTATCCATAGCCAGCAGTGCTCCCAGACCCCGAAACCCACCCACAAACACCAGGAAGCCCCCCAAACAGGCCCCCAAAAACGCTACTTTGAGCAAAATGTCAGAAATAGCCAAAAAAAAATCAGCGTGGATTTTGTCCCAACCACTTCTATCCGGTATTAGACCTTCCCAGGAATGCCCCAAGACCCGCCAACCCACCCGCCAAAACGTATAACACCCCCAAACAGGCCAAAAGCAAAATCTCATACTTACAATATTTCTCGGCCTTCGGTCCAAACGCGCTGTGTAGCTAGGCCATAAGTCCGGTTTACCACCACGGATTTCCTGAAAAGCAAATGCAATCAAGATTAGAGTGTCCCAGCAGTGCTCACAGACCCCGAAACTCACCCACAAACAGACAGAACCCCCCTAAGAGCACCTCAAAGGCAAGCAAGTCAGCAAAAACACAAAAAAAATTCCGCCTCGGATTTGGTCCAAACAACTTTTATCCGGTATTAGAGCTTCCCAGCAATGGCCCCAGAGCCCCCAACTCACCCGCAAAGAGGTAGAACAACACCCCCACAAGTGCTGAGTCTTTCTTCATTGGGTGTAAACTAGCCCTCTGCTTTGATGGAAATAGGAGTCTGGAGGAGGAGGATAGAGGAGCATGTTCTTCTGAACTTGTGAACTTGAGGAATGCAGACTGCGGCACCTTCAAATCAATAAGCAAACAAGTGAAGACAGTTCTGCTGATGGGCTTGTTTTTGAGATTAGGTGATTAAAGTTTGAATTATATTAACTGTGCACAACAAAGAAAGACAGACACACAGGAATAAAATTGAATAAGGACGAAAAAGAAAGTTATTGATTCATCATTGTCTCATTTTCAGGGCCCGGTGTCACGGTCCACGAATAAGAATAAGGCTTCGTCATTATACTCTGCGAATTCAGGCAGGGTGAGCTCAGTGTCACCTGACAGAGAAGAAATTCCCTCATCTATGTTGCTGTCCACCTCGTCTTCATCCGGCGTGCTTTCTCGTACTCTGTAATCTGGTGGTATGAGGTGCTGATTCATCTTGATCATTGTTAACCTCTCCACATTTTTCGGTGAGAGGCGGCTCCGTTTGGAAGTTACAATGCCACCAGCAGCAGTGAAAACACGTTCAGAAGACACGCTTGCGAGTGGGCAAGACAAGTAGTTTAAAGCCAGGTTGGAGAGCTGTGCCCACAATTCTTTTTTCCCATGCCAATACGCCAATGGGTCAGCATTAACATAGACCTCTGTTCAGTCATTCAGATAGTCCTTCACCATCGACTCAAGGTTCTCCTCCAAGGTTCCTCCACTTTGCTTAGCTATTGCTATGACCTTTTGAGAACCAAACCCAAGCCGAGCTAGCCAATCCTCTTCAGCCTCCAATGTTACTGTTGTGTCTGGTGGTGCAGATGATCCGGTTGCCGGTCTCTTTAACGGCTGAGAGGTCACTTGTGCCGCATCCACAGGTGCAGAAGAGGATTGTTGTGACTGGGGATGGCCTGCTGATGCTGATGTACTGCCTTTTTCTTAAATTTGCTGCCGTTCTCTTTCAAACCTCTTGGCTGAGGAGGCTAGCCACTGTTTGTACTTTGTAACATCTTCATCAGCAAAAGGAAAGAATGCTTGGCCTGCCAGCGCCTTTTTGTAGCGTGGATCCAGAATAGTAGCACAAATGTAATGCTGGTTTGAGTGGATCATTTTAAGACGTTCAACCTTGTAGGTGCTCTAATAATTTCTCCGCCAGAACAAAAGGGTCTTGGTTTTCTTCATCTTTTTGAAACACAGAACACACCTCCTTCAGTTGGTGCTCCAGCATGTACAACAATGGGATAGCTTTTCCCAAATTACAGTCCTCCTTGCTGACTGCACGCGTGAAGAACTCAAAAGGACGAAGCATGCGTGTCAGGCTTTTAACTATGACCCATTGCGCCGCACCCATCCTCAGGTCCTCCTTCTGAGCTGTACCCTGTGTTAAGAAATAGTGATCGAGTACCGTATACTGCTCATACAGACGCTCAAGCATGTAGAAGGTTGAGTTCCAACGTGTTGCCACCTCCTGGATGAGTGCTTTCACTGGCATTTGACGTTCATATAGCAGGCTCCTCAGATGCTTCCGGGCCTTAAAAGAATGGCTGAAATGATTGCACATTTTTCGGCAGGTGTCCACTACCCTGTACGCTGCAATGCCTTTATCACTCAAGAATTTTTTGACAACCAGGTTTATACAGTGCGCCAAACACGGCACTCTGAAATAGTCACCCAGCTGCATGGCCTAAACTATATTGGCGCCATTATCCGTGGAAACATAACCAACCTGGCGTTTTTTGGGGACAGCCAGTCAAGGACCTTTGTGTTAAACACATCCAAAATGTTTTCTGCTGTGTGATGTTTCTCCAAACCAAACATGGCTAGTGTTGCATGTTTCCGAGCAGCTTTAAAAACTTTGTCCTGGTCAACACCTGCATTTAGCTTTGCTTTAACCCCTGAAAAAGAGACCCAGTGTGCAGTGATGCACATGTAATCAGCGCCTGCGCCACTGGTCCACATGTCTGTTGTCAGATGTACAGTGTGAACAGCACTCTTCTGCAAAGCTGCCCCAATCACCTCCAGAACATCTTCATGTAGTGCTGGAACCGCAACTCGGGCAAAATAGAACCGGCTAGGAACCTTCCATTTAGGGCAGAGCGCTGCCACTAATTCTAGAAAACCAACCCCTTCTACAAAAGAAAAAGGGAGAAGGTCCAGAGCTAGCATTTTAGCCAGCTTAGTGTTATACAGACGCGTCAGTGGGTGGTTGCGTTCATATTGCGCTTCTGTAAACAACATCTTTTTAATGTTGCCCTGGACCAAGGATTTACGGGATGATGATGATGATATCTTCGACCCAGTTACGCTCGCTGATGAACTTTTTCGCATTGGTGTCTCACTCTCTCCCACACTCTTAGTGTGGCTCACATGGGGTGTGCTGCTGACAGGGGTACTGGGTGTAAGTGAAGTGTTTGACACGTCTTCTTCCTCCTCGTCATCATCAGATGAAACATCAACGTTTTCATTACGTGCAATTCGGGCTTCCTTGATCGCCTGTAGGTGCGCAAACCATTGGACAGCGTGCTGTCTCTCAAGATGACCTCTCTGGCCTCCGGTACCATAGTTGGTACCAAACTTACCACGACTAACTCGAAGCTTACAAATGCTACAAATGGCTACGTTTTTCTTTTTTGGGAAAACACTAAAGAAGTCCAAAACTGCAGACTTGAAATGTCTTTGGGGGCCGGAGGAGGCGGCGATACTGGTGGTGGTGGTCCTGCTGCTAATGCCAGATGAAGTGGAGGATGTGGATTGCCGAACTTCAGTACGTTTTGCACTTTCACCACCACTAATTGAGGTCGAGGTGGATGGAGGTCCCTTCTTGCGAGGAAGAAATATGGAAGCTGTAGGTGTTGGTGTACTAGTTAACTCCAAATCCAATGATTGTTGTGTTTCCATTGCCTCCTCGTCGACATCATCATCACGCTCAGCAGCTTCTCGGGATAGGGTCAAAATGTCTCTTTGCTGCATGCCCGCTGGGGCTGCAGTGACCTTTATGATGACTGGCTCGTCGTCGTGAGAGGCTTCATCAGCAGCAGTATCCGTCACTTCTTGTTGAGCCTCATCACACTCCATAGCTATGAGTTTTTCGACGACCTTCCTTTTACGCTTAGGTATCTTTGTCAGATCATGGTGTGCCTCACTCTCAGACTGCCGTGATGATGGTTGCCAATCTTCATCCAGAATGGGATCATCAGAAGGAGGTGGGCTTGAAGAAGATGTAGACACCCCCCTTGATCTTTTCCTTGCTAGGGATGTGGAAGACAATGAATGATCATCAGGAGGAGTGGCTCCTCAAATGATACCTCGGTTTGATTGTCAATTTCCTGATGTGCCCCTACTTCGGGAGGAACAACTATTGTGGGCACTTGTGACCCTCCATGCACCTCTGCTTGCGCATCTCCTTGCGCTGCCTCTCCTTCCACATGTACTTGGGCTTGTACTTGCACATGTTGTTGTTGTTACAGCTGTGGTTGTTCAACACTTGTCAGATGAGTTACAACAACCTGTGTTGATTCAGGGATATTGCTGCTACTTTCTTGCGATGAGCCAACATCACTGGTCGATGATGATTGAAGAAGTACACTGACTGCCTCTGAAGCACTCAAGGTCTTTGACTTAAGTTGGCGTGGTGGTGGAGGCACTGAGCCCAATGGAGCGGGGGTGCTGCTCCCAGCTTGGTCCCCAGCAGATCCGGCTGCTGCTGCAGGCGTACTTTATTTTTTACTCCCAAAAAACGCGGCGGCCGGCACACCAGCCTCCTTGGTAACTTGCTTCTTCTGCTCCTTACTAGCAACTTTCTTGCTAGAGGAGCTACGGAGATCTTTTTTTGGGGCCATCTTCTTCAGAGCAGGTCAGAACAGCAGGCCGCAGTTGCACGAGTTGCAGAGTTGTCTGAGGTCAGACGTGACATCGCGTGACGTTATGCTGCACACACACCGCTGCAGGACTTCTTCCTGGCACTGGTGGTTCTCTTGAGTCTTGTGCACCTAAAAGCAATGGAAGACAGAGGAACATCAGTTCAGTTATACACCCCCAAAAAAATTGAAAAAAAACAGAAAAATCAGCACAATCCCATGCCCTCCATGATGCTTACATTCAAGACACCCCACAGAAAGACTAGGCCCATGCAAGACTCACTGCCCCTGGTGAAAAGGCCACATGTACAGCCCAAAAAAACGAAAATCACTGAAAAATCAGCACAATCCCATTCCATCCATGCCCTCCATGATGTTTAAGTTCAAGACACCCCACAGAAAGACTAGGCCCATGCAAGACTCACTACCGCCGGTGAAAAGGCCACAAGTACAGCCCAAAAAAACGAAAATCACTGAAAAATCAGCACAATCCCATTCCATCCATGCCCTCCATGATGTTTAAATTCAAGACACCCCACAGAAAGACTAGGCCCATGCAAGACTCACTACCCCTGGGCATAAAGGTTGAAAACTAGGCAAAATGGTTGCAGGCCTAACAACACTGCCTGCATTCAAAATGGCCACTTGCCTCCCAGCACATGGCCAGGGCCTGTAGCAGCACTCAAAATGGCCCCCAGCCACATGGCCTGTCCCTCCTCATGAACATCCCCCAAAAATCGAAAAACACAGAAAAATCAGCACAATCCCATTCCATCCATGCCCTCCATGATGTTTAAGTTCAAGACACCCCACAGAAAGACTAGGCCCATGCAAGACTCACTACCCCTGGGCATAAAGGTTGAAAACTAGGCGAAATGGTTGCAGGCCTAACAACACTGCCTGCATTCAAAATGGCCACTTGCCTCCCAGCACATGGCCAGGGCCTGAAGCAGCACTCAAAATGGCCCCCAGCCACATGGCCTGTCCCTCCCCATCAACACCCCCAAAAATCGAAAAACACAGAAAAATCAGCACAATCCCATTCCATCCATGCCCTCCATGATGTTTAAGTTCAAGACACCCCACAGAAAGACTAGGCCCATGCAAGACTCAATACCCCTGGTGAAAAGGCCACAAGTACAGCCCAAAAAAACGAAAATCACTGAAAAATCAGCACAATCCCATTCCATCCATGCCCTCCATGATGTTTAAATTCAAGACACCCCACAGAAAGACTAGGCCCATGCAAGACTCACTACCCCTGGGCATAAAGGTTGAAAACTAGGCAAAATGTTTGCAGGCCTAACAACACTGCCTGCATTCAAAATGGCCACTTGCCTCCCAGCACATGGCCAGGGCCTGTAGCAGCACTCAAAATGGCCCCCAGCCACATGGCCTGTCCCTCCCCATGAACACCCCCAACAATCGAAAAACACAGAAAAATCAGCATAATCCCATTCCATCCATGCCCTCCATGATGTTTAAGTTCAAGACACCCCACAGAAAGACTAGACCCATGCAAGACTCAATACCCCTGGTGAAAAGGCCACAAGTACAGCCCAAAAAAACGAAAATCACTGAAAAATCAGCACAATCCCATTCCATCCATGCCCTCCATGATGTTTAAATTCAAGACACCCCACAGAAAGACTCAGTCCACCCACCACTGAGTACCCCTGGGCAAAAGGCCCCAAAACAGCCCAAAAATCGAAAATTCCAAAATTGTAGCTGCAGCAACTGTAATGCCCCAAACAAACTTACTTGTGAAATTTCTAATCCAAAAGTGATCCAAAGAAAGTCAAAAAAGCCTCAAATCCAAATATCCAGCAGCATCCACAAAAAGTAATCCTTCCAGCTCCAGATCCAAATGAAAAGTGACCAGGAGATGGACAAAGCACTGGGAGGAGCCTGCTGGACAGGAACAGGAAGGTGAAGACTGTGGGGCACTTCCTTCCTCCCACCCCCCCCCCTCCCCAAAATGGACTCCTCGCAAAAAAAGTGCAGGCAAATGTCAACCTGAGGAGTTATTCAGATAAAAATCATCATTTCCAGAAGGTTTATGCTGCTTGCTGGTGGATTTCTTGTGCAGAATTGCAAATTTTATATTTTCGCGAGTGCGAGATTGTTGCTGCTCGCCGCATCTCCAAGCTCGCAATTGCGAAGTCCCGCGATACGTGATCACGGCGTACTGGCGTTGACAAACTCTCGCTGTGCAAGTTGGCAAGCCGCGATTACGTAATCACGCTCGCCAAATTCTCGCGGGATCCCGCAGCAAGATCCAAAATGGCGCAGCACTCGCAAAATATCAAGAAAAACAACTCGGCAAACGCTGAATGACGGTAAGTAAACGCCGCGCGCCGCAAAATTGTATCACCAAGAAAAAAAAATCCGCTGCGTGTGAATTTGCGGATTTTGCGGGAAATTCGCGAATCTCGCGGATTGCGAATTTACCGAAAATCCGCAAAATCTGCGAGCAGAACGGATTTTACGCCCATGCTTACTCCTGCAGCAACCGCACATGCAAACTGTTAGGTGAGACCTAAAAAATTAGGCACTTTTATTTGGCAGAGACAATAATTACCTGTCAATAATCTTAAATGGGCACAGTCAACCATTTCAAAAATAATGAAACAGAAAAAGAGAGGACACCAGACATGTTTAGAGGAAAGGTTTTTTCCAATCTACTTCCCAGTTTTTGTAACAGAAATGCAGAGTTTTTTGGGTTACAGGCCATGTTAATCCACCTGGCTCCTTGGGGTATAATCTTCATTCGAAAATGTAATGGGTCAAGCCTTATAAACTAAAGAGAAATTTTAAAAGTTTTTAGATTTTTGATAAAAACAGTTTAAATAATCTAAATGTGATGTAGAATGGATGTTCTGCTAAAGATGTCTGTAGAAATAACTAAAAAGCAGATTTAGCACCCCTGACCTCTTGATATCTTTGGATTTTCAGAGAGAGATCATGAAACTCCGTAAAGAAGAGTCATCCATACAAACATGCAGAGATGTTTTAAGACACGTGTTGTGTGTGTTTTTGTACTTGTATAGCGCACAGCTACCCGCAGTGGGTTTCCCGGCGCTTGTACGAATACCGCAAGGGAACCCTTCCTGGCTTTCCCTGTGAAGTGTCCACTCCTGGGCACCCCCATGGTGCAGACCAGGCATCCCTCGCGTTGTGGGGGCTGTTGTGGAGACTAAGCAAGCTATTGCCCAGAGTTACAGCGTGGGACCCATGATCAGAATCGGCACTGAGGCGAGAATATCCGGTAAGGGGGAATTAATAAGCTCGAGACCCGCCAGGGCAGGAATCGAACCCTGGTCCCTGGCCAGAGCTCTGCATCGAGGTCTGCCTGCTCTAACCCTTGAGCCACACTTCTCCACTGCAATGTGGGCACTTGCCCCTGGCCCCCACTTTCCAAAGCCCCTCACTGGGAAAGTAAACTTTATCTCTGAGTCACTTCTGTGTATTTTATATCTTAACATTTATCGAATAATTCAATTTCGTTAGGCAACATAGGCGTGAATTAGCAAAAAATGGGTAACAAAATTCAAATCTGTTCCAAAAGTAGGCACTCAGAGTATTTTTTACCCAAGGCCCCCAAAAAACATTAAGATGACACTGCATCCGCACCTTTGAGATACATTTTAAACTTACCTGGACATTCACTAGATTTGATTGTATGGTATAAAAGGGTGTTATCCATATAGAGACCAACAAGGATTCCACACGAAAACTGAAAAATATGGAAGACCATCACATCTGTGGCACTGCAGAAAGTATGAATAGAAACTGAGAAGCGGCATCTCATTTCAAGTCCCACTGTAATACTGATTTTGACACAAACAGAAGCTTAGATTTCAATTTGGACTATCACTTCTATGGGGGTGATAGAAATGGGGTTTCTGGTTTGCTAGAGTGTGCACCTAAGTCAGGCTGAACCAATTACTTTAAACAGGGTAAGGGAGTTACACACCCAAGATAACTGCTGCTCACCTCCTTGGTAGCTTGGCAGAGCAGTCAGGCTTATCCCAGCGGCAATGTGTAAAGCATTTGCTCAACTGTCACAGACACCAGTGACATACTATGTACACAAACAATAGACTCCACACCAGGTTATGCAAAAATATCACTTGTATTACGTATCAAAATACTAGACCACAATCACATAATCACAAGCAGTTTACCAACTAGACAATGGTCAAAGGCATAACAGTTAGAGCATTTCAATATTCACTTTAAGGTTGTTTGTATCCTAGATCACTTCCACTGCATATTACAGGCTGATCCTGCTGCAAGGAAATGTGTTGTCCTGGTTCCAGAAGAAGTATTTGTATTTGTATAGCGCTAATCACCGACACGTCTCTAAGCGCTTTTGGAGGCGAGGCTTAAAACGATGTGGACAGATCAGGAAGTCCAACAATGATGGGAGGTTTAGACGGTGGTCAGT
Source organism: Lissotriton vulgaris (assembly GCF_964263255.1). Lineage (NCBI taxonomy): Eukaryota > Metazoa > Chordata > Amphibia > Caudata > Salamandridae > Lissotriton > Lissotriton vulgaris. The sequence continues at coordinate 1,348,952,167 of NC_141696.1, forward strand.
GCTTCCCTGAACAGCAGTGTTTTTAGTTGTTTCCTGAAAACGAGGAGCGCAGGTTCTTTGCGTAGGTGGTCTGGCAGCGGATTCCAAAGTTTAGGGAGTATGATAGAGAATGTTCTCCCTCTTTCGATGGGTTGCATGCCTCTGCAGACCGAAGCGAGCGCCCTGGTACGTAGTTTTTAAGGCGTTACTTTGTGTATGCTCGGGCTTTGCCATAGATCTCTTTGTGGGCAATGCAAAGGCCTTTGAACTTCACTCTTTGCCTGATAGGAAGCCAGTGAAGTTTGTTGAGAAGAGGGGAGGCATGGGCTTGTCTTGGCAGCCTAAAGATCAGCCTGAAGTTTTCTAATTAGTTTTTGAGAAAGGCCAAGGTATAGCGCGTTTCCGTAGTCCAGCCTGGAAAGAATTGTGGCTTGGACGATCATTGGCCGGTAGGTAGAGGAGAGCAGAGGGGACAGTTTTCATAGTTGTCTCAGGAGCCCTGTGCAGGTGCCTACCACCGTGGTTATTTGATTGGTCAACGAAAGCTCTTGGTCCAGTTTAATGCCTAGGCTTTTTACGGTGGTGGCAGGGGAGGGAGTAGTGCCGAACTCCTGGGGCCAGAAGCAGTAATTCCATGGATTGCTTTTTGTGGGAATCACAAGAACTTCAGTTTTCTACAAGTTGATTTCTAGGGAATTTTTGGTCATCCAGTTTATGGTGAATCTGAGAATGTATTGCACCGATTCCTGGGCACAGGCTGTGTTGTCAATCCGAAGAATGAACTGGGTGTCATTAGCATAGCTGAAGACACGCCAGTCCATGAGGGCCAGGGCTGTTGCCAGGGGTTGTAGGTAGATGTTAAACAGGAGTGGGGATAGGGCGGATCCCTGTGGGACACCACAGGTAAGGGCTCCCCTGTTTGATACCTGTTCCCCCAACTGAATCTTTTAGGATCTTCCAGTGAGGAAGGAACTCAGCCACTGATGGTCCGAACCTTGAAGACCCAAGGCTGTCTAGAAGTTGGAAGTGGTTGACCTTATCGAACACCACTGATAGATCTAATAAAATCAGGGCGCTCTGTTGTTTTTTATCAGTCATAATTTTTAGGTCATCAAGGACCGAGAGCATCACAAGTTCGGTGCTGCGGTGTACTCTGAACCCTGCTTGTTGCATTTGTAGGAGTTGATGATCCTCCAGGAAGAGTGAAAGTGTTTTTAAGACATGTTGCTCAATCACTTTAGCCAGGAAGGGAATTTGGGAATTCGGCCTATAGTTCTTTGGGTTAGTGGCTTCTGCTCCAGATTTTTTTAGGAGGGGGGTTACTTGTGCTTCCTTTAGGTTTGAGGGAAGGTAACCGGTCTCCAATGAGCAGTTTAATAGTGCTAGTATCTGGTGGTCCAAACCTGGTGCCGCCAGATGGAAGATCCTTGGGGGGCAAGGATCCGCCGGGGAACCGATTTAGTGCCATTCATTAATAAAGTTAATGAGGTGTGATCCAGTGGGGGGAAAGCTGAAAGTTGATGGCCGGTGGGATGGAGTGCCTGAAAGTCGACTGGCTCATTTTGGTTAATTGGGGTGTTGTCAATCTCAGTAATAATGTCTTTAACTTTTTGCAAGAAATAGGACTGGAAGTAATTACAGTCTAAGGAGACGTCGGTGACGTTAACTTCAGCTTTTTGGCTAAGTTCTCTCAGTATTTTAAAAGTCTCTTTCTGTTTGTTTGCGGACGCGGTAATCCTTGCCTCATAGTGTTCCTCCTTCCTGGCAATGATAGACTTTTTGTAAAGGGTTAGTTTGATTTTGAAGAGTGACAGCTGTTCTGGTTCGTAGGTTTTCCACCAATGCCGTTCGGCCTAGCAGAGGCTTTGTTTTTGAGCTCTTAGAGAATCATTAAACCAGGGTGCTCCCTTCCCTTTGTTTCTAGCTCTAATTGTACTCTCTGGCATTATCTTATCTATGGCTTGGCACAAGGTATTTGTCAGGATTTCGCTTTCTAGGTCCAAGTTTCCTGATTTGAGTGCGGGGCCTGGGGTGAGCTAAGTAGGGATTCAGGTTGGTGGCATCGATTTGCTTCCAGTTGCGCACCCTAATCCAGTCTGGGGGTGGTTGATGTATTACGCAGTCCATAGTTGTCCAGCATTTTAGGAGTGCGTGGTCCGACCAGGTACAAGGACTAATCTCAGTTAGGCTAGCCCAGGTTTGTGAGGTCCAGATTAGGTTGAGTGTGCACCCTTTCTTGTGGGTGGGGGAATCTACGATCTGATGTAGCCCCATTGCTTCCATTCCTATTTCGAAATACCTAGTGTGAGATTCCTTTGGGGCGGTGTCCCAGTGATAGTTGAATTCTCCTGTGATAAGGAGCCTTTTGTAACGAGGGCACAGATCGGTGACAATTTCCAGGAACAATTTGTTAAAACTGGGGGTCGACCTTGGGGGGCAATAGGCTATTGCTAATAAGAAGCAGGAAGATTTAAGTGAAATTTTGACCCCTAGAATGTCAGCTTGGTCAATGCTTTCAGCCACTACTTTGGTAACCTGTAGCCGTTTGTTGAAAAAAATGGCTACTCCCCCTCCCCGGGTAGTTCCTTGTCTTTTCCCTTAACCCCGGCCGCACACCACAATGCTGCGAAGCTGCCCCAGGACACACCCATGGACACTTCGCCTGCCACTCCTGCAAGTTCGCCTGCATCAGGACCAACACCAAATCCACTAACTCCAAACACAGCTCCGACTCTAACCACCTGAAGTGCATCCTGCTGAACACCCGCTCGGTCCACAGACACACCACTGAACTCTGGGACCTACTCGACACTGCATCGCCGGACGTCGCCTTCCTTATAGACACCTGGATGAACGCCTCATCAGCTCCCGACATCGCCATAGCCATCCCGGACGCTTACAAGATCATCCGAAAAGACCGCACCAACAAAACAGGAAGAGGCATCGCCATCGTCCATAAGAACACCATCCGAATCACAACCAGCTCCGACGATAACCACGCTACCGCCGAACACCTTCACTTCCAGATCCACACCGACCCCAGGACCCCACTTAGAGGCACCCTCATCTACAGACCACCAGGAACCCGCACACAATTCAGCGAAGACATCACTGACTTCATCAGCCCACATGTCCTCACCTCCGAGAACTACATTCTACTGGGAGACCTCAACTTCCACCTGGAAAAGAAAAACGACAGCAACACCTCCACCCTTCTGGACAACCTTGCCAATCTCGGACTCAAACAACTTGTTGACACCCCCACCCACTTTGCCGGACACACGCTCGACCCTATCTTCACCTACAGCAAGCACATCTCCTTCGATCACACCACATCTGTCCATTGGACGGACCACAGCTGCGTTCACTTCAGCTACAAAAAGACCACGACCCACAACCCCCCACAACCTATTCCTTGAAGAAATTGGCACAAAATCACCACCGACCAACTCTTCACATCGCTTAACCAAAACCCTCCTGCCATATCATCAGACCCAAACCAAGCTGCCACCAAACTCACACAATGGATCACCCACAGCGCTGATGAATTAGCACCCTTGAAAAACCATCAAATCAAACAAGGTAGCAAAAAGGCCCCCTGGTTCATCGATGACCTTAAGAAATCCAAGAAGTTATGTCGTACTCTCGAGAAAACCTGGAGAAAAAACCCAACCACTGACAACCTGGCCACCTTCAAGGACGTCACCCGCAAACACCACCAATTGATCCGATCCACCAAGAAATCAGCATTCAAGGATCGACTCGACAACAACGCCCACAACAGCAAGGAACTATTCAACATCGTCAAAGAATTTACCAACCCCACCACCGGCACCAACGACATCACTCCCTCCCAAGACCTCTGCGACTCTTTATCCTCTTTCTTCCACAACAAAATTGCCGACATACATAGCAGCTTTGAAAACCAGTCCGAAGAACAGTCCACTCCACCCACCTCCGAACCAAAACAGCACTCTAACAACCTTTGCGCCTGGAACCCAATCACTACTGAAGACACCATCTGCCTGACACACTCCATCCACTCAGGTTCACCAACCGACCCATGTCCCCACCACATTTTCAACAAAGCAGACTCCATCATCGCACCCCATCTCCGCGATGTCATCAACTGTTCCTTCAACTCCGCTACCTTCCCGGAAAGCTGGAAACATGCCGAACTCAGTGCCCTTCTGAAGAAACCCACAGCAGACCCCACTGAACTTAAGAACTACAGCCCCATCTCACTCCTCCCATTCCCTGCCAAAGTCATTGAGAAAGCTGTCAATAGTCAGCTCGCCGCCTTCCTCGAATCCAACAATTCCCTCGACCCCTCACAGTCCGGCTTCCGAGCCAAACACAGCACCGAAACTGCCCTCCTCGCAGCTACAGACGACATCCGAACACTACTGGACAACGGAGAAACAGCTGCCCTCATCCTACTTGACCTCTCCGCCGCCTTTGACACAGTCTGTCATAGCACCCTCATGCAGCGCCTCAGCAACGTCGGAATACAAGGAAAAGCTTTGGACTGGATCATCTCGTTCCTCGCCGGAAGAACCCAGAGAGTCCGCCTCCCCCCATTCAAATCAGAGGCCACCGAAGTCATCTGCGGAGTACCACAAGGATCATCACTCGGTCCAACCCTCTTCAACGTTTACATGAGTCCCCTCGCATCCATTGCACGACAACACAACCTCAACATCATCTCCTATGCAGACGACACCCAGCTGATCCTCTCCCTCACCAAAGACCCAAACACCGCCAGAACCAATCTACACGAAGGAATGAAAGAAGTAGCCGAATGGATGAAGAACAGCCGTTTAAAACTAAACTCGGACAAAACGGAAGTCCTCATCTTAGGATCATCCCCCTCTGCCTGGGACGACTCATGGTGGCCACCGGCCCTGGGTACAGCACCCATACCTACAGATCACACACGTAAACTGGGCTTCATCCTAGACTCCTCCCTCTCGATGACCAGACAAGTCAACGCCGTCTCATCTTCATGCTTCAACATCCTAGGCATGCTCAAAAAAATCTTCTGTTGGATCCCCACCGAAACAAGAAAGACAGTCACCCACGCACTGGTCACTAGCCGACTGGATTACGGAAATACCCTTTACGCCGGAACCACAGCCAAACTACAGAAAAAACTCCAACGCATTCAAAACGCCTCAGCCAGACTCATACTGGACATCCCCCGTCAAGCTCACATTTCCGGTCATCTGAAATACCTCCACTGGATCCCCATCAACAAGAGAATAATGTTCCGTCTCCTCACCCACGCACACAAGGCTCTCTACGACCTAGGACCCGAATGCCTCAACACACGACTGTCCTTCTACACACCCACCCGCCAACTACGATCATCCAATCAAGCCCTCGCCGCAATTCCGCGCATCCATAGATCCACCATGGGAGGAAGATCCTTCTCCTACTTAGCGGCCAAAACCTGGAATTCTCTCCCCACTCACCTCCGCCTTACACAGAACCACCTCTCCTTCAGAAAGCAGCTAAAAACATGGCTATTCGATAAGTAATGCACCCACCCTGCCTCAAGCGTCTTAAGACCCTCTGGGTGAGACGTGCGCTATACAAATTTCTGAACTTGAACTTGAACTTGAACTTGAACTATTGTGCCAAAGGACATCATAGTTCTCTGGGAATGAAGCAATAATATCTGGGGCAGAAGAGTCCTCAAGCCAGGTTTCAGTGAGGGCTAGGATGTCTACCTCATCATCTTGGAGGAGTGAGAATATTTCAAGATGGTGTTCTGTAGGGATCGAGTATTTAAGACTACTATTTTTAGGCCGTGGGGGTTTTTGGGCATGGGATTAACAGTAGGTAAGTAAACATAACATTTATCACCATCAGTAAACACACTGTGAATTGAAACACCAGGGTCACCTCATTGTTATCTGTCCCTGTGTTCCAATGACCCCCCCCGAGCACAATGTTCCTGTGCTGGGCTGAGCTTCACCAGTTATCAGGCCACCTGCTCGCTGCCCACAGTGAGTGTGGCAAATGCTTGAGAAAAATGCCCCAGGCAGGATTCCTCAGAGGTAGAGGGAGTGGAACAACAACTAGCATACTTGGATCTCTCTCCGAGTCTCCGGGGGGAGACGCTCCACCCAGTGGGTCCTGGCATAATGGTCCTGCACGGCTGGTGTGGTGTAAGCCTCCTGCTCCTAGCGGTGATGTGGTCTAACCGCGCTGGGCAGGCTGCCAATGACGCTGCATCTGCTTCAGCTACCTGGTAATTTTTGCAGGCCAATGCCAGGAGATGACACAGTGAGCTTAACACTCACAGAAGCTTTGTTTGGCCAGCAAAACACATGGGGAAGTCCAGAGAGCACAACACATGGATCTTCCAGAAATAAGCACCAGGGGCCTCATTTATGAAAAGTGACGCATCGCTGCGTGAAAACAGCGATGCGTCACTTTTCACTGCGCACTCCTTGCGACACCAATGATGCGTCATATTTAATGTATGACGCATCATGTCGCAAGGACTTACAGATACGTCAGTATTTCTGACTCATCTGTAAGCGCAAAAGTGACGCATTGCTGGAGTGTGCCACAAAAGTGACGCAACTCCAGCAATGCGTCCTTTCACATGGGGAAAGCCCCATGTGAAAGGGCTTGCGTCAGTCTTACGCCTGCTGTGAGGCAGGCGCAGGATTTTGACGCAACAGCATCCTAAAAGTGACGCAGTGAAATCTCATAAATTTCACTGCGTCACTAATACGAGACTTTTTGCGGGGGAACGCCCCCTCTGCATACATTATACCTGACGCAGGTACAATGTGGCGCAGGGGTTTAAAAAGTGACGCATCTACCTAGATGCGTCACTTTTTAAATATGGCGCAACAAGGCGCATTTTGTACGCCGCTGGTGCGTCACAAAAAGTGACGCACCGGCGGCGCAAAACTGACGCAAGGCCTCATAAATAAGGGCCCAGGAACTTCCAAAAGTAAAGTACACAGAAAACCTTTATGTCCCTTAGTTTTCCAGAACAGGAGGCCAGCACACACAAGCCCTTGGAGATTTTTCACAAGCAGGATACCACAGCAGGGCAAAAAGAGTCAGACAGAAGCAGAGACTGCAGGCCATCTCACCTCTCAGACAGAAAAGGCAGCACTCCTCATGCAGCTCTTCTTCTTGGCAGGGTCCTTTTGTTACCAGAAGTAATCTAAAGTCTTCTGTTTAAGGTTTCATACTTATATACCATTTTATCATTGTCCTCTGTGCTTCAGAGTGTCTGAGATCAATCTCAGGTCTGGCATCCTTGGTCCAAAATGACCACTGGGGGTGGATACAGCATTGTGCAAAGTAGACACAGTCTATTCAGGAGCTAGTGAAATTCCTGCCACCACTTTAAATGCAGACTAGATCTATTCCTCCTAGCGATGATTCACCCAGTCAGGGAAGGGCACACCTCAACCCCCCTTGTCACTGTCTAGAGTGAATACACATTCCCAGCTCCTGTCACTCCAAAACCAGTCAGTGAATGCACAACAGACAGAGGCACACAGAATGGTAAAATAAGAAAAAAGTAAAAGTGGCATCTTCAAACAAACTCACATTTTAAAAGACATCTTTTCTAAAAGGTGTGTTTTTGAACTTTGAGCTCAGAGCGAATAAACTCCATGCGCCCGATTCACAAAGGTAAGCTGAGACAAAAATTCAACTTTACGACTTTTGGTATTCACAAACGGCATTTATGAGTAGTAAGGTTAGACCTTTGTCTCAGTTTTGGTCTAAGTTAAACTTAAGACTAAAACTTAGTGTAGGTAGACACTACAGTGGTAGGTCTGCAACACATTTCCAGGACTACTCTGCCCTGGCACTCAATGCACTCTACTAGGAACTTACCAGTAAATCAAATGCCAGTCATGGATAACCAATCATAATCACTATTTACACCGAGAGCATATGCACTTCAGCACTGATCAGCAGTGGTAAAGAGACCAGAATCATACAGCCAAAAAAAGCAGGGTCAGAAAAATAGGAGGCAAAAAGTTGGAGATAATCCTGCAAAAAGGGTCAGGTTTAACAGGGGATAACCCCCTTCCCCCACACAACCCCCGCCCCGCACAGTCTGTATTTTTCCATGGTCACATTTAGGCAGGAAACAGCCAAAAAAGCAAACTTATCAGAAAGATGTAAATCATGCAGTAATCAGTGCATAAAACTCTGACTCTGCATATTATGACTTGATTCCAAGCAGGGCTCTGAATCAAGAAGAAATACAGCACCTGCTAAGTTCTACTGGAACAAATACAGGGCACTCAGAATACCGCTCAGTCTGGTGGGCTATGCGTTAAAAACGAATTAGAACATGTGAAATCTGAGTTAAAATATTAAAAGCAGCTGATACAGTTATTACTGCTCTGTCATCATGCTTAGAAAACTGTTGGTTCTCCCCACTAAATTAACTTATCTGTCCCTTTGTCAAAGAAAGCAACCATTAAGTGCATGTTATGTAAATTTTGCACTGATGCAGAATTGTAGCAGATTGTCTATATTAAAGGTTTTTACCATTCTGTGAATGAGGACAAATCTGGATTAGTACATTGTTGCACATTACACATAAGTAGACGTCTGCAGCAAGTGCTTTATCGGAAATCTAAGCCTGATATCGCATGGCCAACATCATTCCATTCATCTTACATATAGAGCATTTTAGAAATTCAACGGAAATGCGGTGCTTGCCACCATCAAGTTTGCTGCATTTTACCAGTCTAGGTACAAATGTAGGGTCACAGTGCTTATATTTGTAAAAATAATAATAATATTAATAATAAATAAGTGCAAGGACTATCGTCAGTAAGCCACTGCAGCTTGCACCAGACATTGGGCCAGATGTATCAAAGGGTTTTACCCATTCTGTGTCTATGGGAAAAAGTGTTCATACATATGGCCCATTGTCCCTAACATGCTGCCAATGATAGTAATAACACAGCTACTAACCATCACATTCCTAAAATTGTGACAATATAGAATATTCCGGGCGTCCTAAGCTATTAGAATGACTTGGGGTCAGGTAATAGTCATTTAAATGTATATAAATGTATTAATTAACTGTTGTTGTGGTCATCTCTTAATTAGTCAGACACTGCCACCTTGTGGCAAACTGTCACAAGCGCTGGTGTTGACAATTAGGTGCTGGTGCCCAGCACTGGATCCCACCAGCTCAAATTAAGCACTGGCTCAGTAACTGGACCCATTTGTTCAGTTCTCCTTCAATATGCGCTCTATCAGGGTCGAAACTATTAGATTAAATGTCAAGTTAATGCTAGCGTAAAATGAACCTGCAATATGCAGTGAGTTGCAATATTGAAAGTTCAGAAGCTACTGAATCGTAAAAAATGGAGGTGTCAGTAAAAATTGCGTTAATAATGCCACTGTTATTAATAACCGTACATTACACCAAATGGAAAGACATAATTACCTTTAGAATGGAAGTTATAGGAAACAGGGCCTAGTAGATCCACCCAATCAATAAGGTCTGCCGCTATGCAACACACAATGTAATGCCATTCAATTATGTGCAAGCCCTGAGGGGCTAGTTTGTGCTCTTCTGGGACCACCGAGCAAGTTTCACTTGTAAGACGTTTGCACTGTGTATTTCATGCAGGCGGATTCGTTAAGCTACAGGAAAACTGGAACAACTACAGTTTCTCTGTAGTTATGAGGGAGCTAGGGGGCTAGGAGTAGGAGGGGGTGTGGTTCTATATAACTGGCTTCAAATTCTCTGTTGAATTGTTTGGGTCACACACACAGCTGTATTTTTATTTGTTTTTTTTCTGAAAGAGAGGGAAGGACAACAACTTAATGCGGAGATTTTTTTTGTTTTTTGCAGAATAAAATCCCACGACCAGGTGATATTTTCTTTGTATGAATGTTCATGCAGACTTGAATGATTTTGAACTACTTTGCTTCTCAACGTTGCTAGTGAGTTCTGTTGATTACACTCAACACACGGAGCAATACATTTTTCTAACATTTGATTTCACCACACATCTGGGGGAACATTAATTTGTTTTTTCTGGATGGCTGTAGACAGGTTGATGTGTGGCATATAAATCTTCAAATGCTGCTAAAACGATCACACATTACACAGACAGCACGATTTATTAACACAATGTTATTTTTTGCAGGATATTGCATGCAACTGGCATTGCTCTGAGAAGTTATGTGCTAGGTTGGTTGGCCTTTGCTATACCATTTAATTTCTGGACATTGCACTTAGGGTGACCATCTGGTATAAAGGCAAGTCATGGACAGCATCTGTAAAAATGCAGGTCAAAGGGTCAAAATTGGGGCAAAATTCTGGAAGAAAAATCAATTTTATTTTTATACAAGTTTTATGGACATACTCAAGTAGGTCAAGCAGTAATATGAAAGGATGTAAATAGATGGGAACCGGTCATTTTGCAGCAGAGCCAGGAGCTAACAAAAGACAAAGCGGTTTCAGCGTTTCTCACTTTGCAGTTCAACAGCCCCGAGTTAAAACCGAAAGAGTGCCAAAGTGTCGCCCAATTAAAGAGGGAGTTGCGAACTAACACTGCAGAGAGACGACCGGTTAGAAAACTGAGAGAGTCGCCACAAAACACCTCGGGGAGAGAAGAATGAGCATGGCTGAGGTCTGCACTCGTGATTAATAGGAAACATTGTAGGAATGCTCGAAACGCTAGCAGAATTCTGCAGACGTGAGGTTTATCGACCAAACAATAACGCCATTTTTCCGGATTTACAAGCGAGCAGAGAGTGTTTTGTACTTATGCAAAAAAGAGCCTATGAAAAAATAGTGAAAGTTTTTCCACTCTCAATACCCGATGGATTGTGAATAGCCCTAGTCCTGAAGAGGCCAGAATTGATTGGCTGAAACGCGTCGACTATAAAGAGACAGCAGATACATATAAATAAGTTTGATTAATTTGAATAGTGTGTTGAGGGATCTTTAAGACATTGGGTTTAAATTGGTTCTACCTAATTGTTTTCCTCACATGAATCTGCGTGATCTCAATAGGAATGTCTGTTTTATGGTTTGAAGAGACATCCTAATTGGAAACGAAGGGCGTCTATTCTATTGTATATATGTAAAAAGTATGTATATATACAAATGTGTTTTGGAAATGAAAAATGAGAGATATATAAACTTGTTTATTTGACAGAAAGAGAAAAAGAAAAAATAAAAAGTATTCAGTAACAACCGTCAATGTGTCTGTGGGTCATGATGAGATAGGAGACTATACAAAAGAGATAATATAAACTTTAGTGTGGTCATAGTGATATAAACACTAATATAGGGAGTACTTCATTTTTATTCCCTATTATTGCAAAATAGAATACATACCGTATAACCGAGGTACCAATTTCTTATTTCAGTAAATAGATGGTCAGCATGAAAGCAAGTCACACAGTTCATTACAGAGGAAGGCTCAGTTCTTTCATTCCAAAGGAGTTGTATTTACCATCCAAATACAATTTTTACACAACATAATACAGGAGCTGTTAGAAAATGTGGCATTAGTTATGTGGATTGCACAAGTAATGGGTCTATCTTTGTCCTCCACTGGGAGCCAACCCCCCCATTGTAGCTCTTGACTCTCATAGGGAAGCTAAGCAGAGCAGTCCAAGGCCTACTCAAGCGAGGTGGTGTGTGCTAGTAATCACCATTTTCAGACACACAATAATAACACTCAATAAATGATTGTCCAGTCCGTGATTTTTCTTTTGAAAAAGAAAAGTAAATTTACTACACACACTACTCAATACCATGCTGCAATTTACAAATATACACAAGCTGATGGAAATACTTCTTGCTGAAATTGCATAATCATTCTCTCCCCTCTCAAAAGGGGGGTCTAGTACCCCAACTCACATGTCCAAACATTATCTTGTACCTAATTGCAAGGATTAAACGTAACTTGGAGTAAGAGAAGTTAATACAGGGACCAAAGGAAGCGGCTGTTAACCTCCTTATCTCAACAAGCATTTCATCATAAATACAATATTTACATATAACCATGACTGAGGGCATTTAATACTTGCACTAAAGCATGCAAACTTTAATCATGAGTGGCTGTCAGTCTACTTATTTAAAACAAGCAGTCACAAGAAGAAATGTCCATGTACTTCTTGGTGAGCTGTGTGTTAGCATGACTTAATAAAGCAAAAAAAAAAAAACTCCTCCAAGACATCACATTTATAATTATTATATCACTACGCTAGTCATCACATTTATAACTACACCAATGTGCAATTACCAACTCTCACCCCTAGAGGGTGTTCAAAGCTGAAAGTCCACATTACACCTCTTTAGGCAACAAGGACTGTAACCATAGTCTTTGCCCACAGAGGGTGCCATGCTCCTAACGGTAAAGCTAAATTTCCTGGGGAGTGCTTGAAAATCCATGGGGTTGTCTGGGAGTAGCCTCCGGGCCCTGGCCCACCTCGGTATGAGTTGGAATTGGCAGCGGAGTCCCACGCGCTTCGTTGCTGGTGCAGGAAAATGTCAAAGGAAACCATAACTTTAAACCTCCATAACTTGGGCCTGCTGGGTCGATTTAGATGACCTTGGTTTTGTTTTGCTCCTGGTGGCAAGCCCTAGTCACATGGAGAACTTTCGTCAGGCCTCCTGGCCTCAAAGGCAATACACTTTGTAAGGAGTTTGTTTCACTGTCTCCCTGCACCAAGCGTTTCCTTTCTCTCAATCTAGGCCTCTGTCCTCCTTGTGCAGAAGTCCAGTATTTCTCCCAACTTGTCCTCGGGGGCCGATAAGGGGACCAGCATCCTTGGTCCTGGAAAAGTGCTCCACTGGTCCTGGGGTCAATCTGAAGCAGAGTCCTCAGTCCAGGGGACATTCAGGGGGTTCCGCCTTCCAATTGTCCATGGCAGCAGCCTCCATTTTTATTTATTTATTTTAAGGTTTTATAGAGCTCGAACATGACCTGTGAGGGTATCAGAGCGCTTTACAGATACAGTAGAGTAATACAGGGTCATATCACACGATAGACGATAAAAAACTTGGTACAAAGGAGGGCTTACAGAGACTCATGGGGATGAAGGTGGGACAGGGTAGCAGACGGGTACTGTAACTGGGGGATGTGAGAGCTATACAGCAAGGATAAATAAGGTACAATGAATATTATACAAAAATAATACAGAAAGTCAAATACAGTGATGTACAATGGTGCAGGATAGGGCAACAGTCTCTCAGGTGGCTGACGAAACGAGTTTAGCCAAGGAATCTACCCATGAGAAAGGACTTGGCCTCTTTTTTGAAGCCAGTGTGCATCAGAAAAGCACATACAAGTGAGTGTCATCCCCTGCACAAGACCTTTCAATTGGGGGCGGGAAGTGCCAGCAGGCATGCACCTCTGGCATTTCCTGAGGTACCACATCACCTATCCACCCCTGTGTCAAAGTTCTGGCACAGCCTTCTGGGATACTTCAAGAAGGTCTCACCCATTCCCCACTTTCCACATGTGTTCAGTTAGACTCAGCTCCACCGCTCACTGACATCACTACTAGAGCCTACCTCATCAAAACTTCAAAGGAGGCCTCCTGATGGTATGGCCCCAGAGTATAAGTTCCCTCTTTTTGTTCAGTGGGCTTTGCCCGGTCCTCTTCCTGGCACAGGATGACAGCTGGCTGATTGATGCAGAGCAGTCCGCTCATCCCTTCCTCTTCTGGAGCTTACCAAATCAAGGTTAATTACTCCCTTTGTGGGGGTGGCTTTTGTTCCTGCTGCTGGAAGAAAAAGTAATTAACCCAGTGCAGCAGGGGGACAACAGGCCTGGGCTCTCATCTTCAGCTGAGGTAGAAAAACATGACATTCCTGGATGACCCATAAGCTGTACAGTTATGACTTGGGACTTTCCAGGATTTTTCTTTTCAGACAAGTTACACTGTCAATTGGTATGACTCTGGAGTCTGTGGACCTAAGGGGAGAAGTGCTGCATTCTAACATAGTTTACCCCTTAGTGTATAATGAATGGTCACTGCAGACCCAACAGTAAAGCACACTGACCTTCCCTATCTGCGTACACCAACATTATAAGGCCTATTCCAGGCTAAAACCCAACCCTGCAGAGTCCCTTCAGTGCCAGGCTACCTGTGCACAGTTCCTTGGCCGCGCATGATAGGAGTATCCAACACAAAGCCCTCACACGGATGCACATGTGTGTGCACACATGTTCTCGTGTAAAAAGCCAAGGGCCTCTTACCCTTGTTGAATGACAGCAGCCTTACCTTAAAAGGCGGGCACTGGATGTAAACATGTGCATTGCGTTTTACCACACATTTACCGTGGGTGAGTCACCGGTTATGTGGCTTTCCCACAGTAAAAGGTCAAAAAACAGGTGATCAAAAAGCAAAACATCTGGAGGAATTAGATGGACCAAACCACCTTCTCACACATCGTGCCCAGACGATTTTTACGGGAAAGAAATAGCCATAGTGCATTAGTAGTTTTTACCTAGTCAGGGATAACAAGTGATGAGGGGTTCTGACCAGACACCCTACATGCCAGTTGTCCGCTACCCAAGATACATTACGCTGGTCATCATCCGCTAAGACCATATACCTCACTGACTCATGAGATTACCTCTCCCTACAGGGACCCCAGGCCACACATTATGCACCCTCTTAGTTTAAGGTTGTATGCATCTACGCCACTTCTTGTCTGCTTGGTCTGAGCAGAACTAGGCATATCCTTGCCCTGGTCAAGCAACACTATGCCCCTCAATCTTTTGGACAATGATGCAATGCCTCAGAACTGATTTCTCCACACTGGACAGGTCTAGAACCTATCCTCTGGGTCACTAGCTGGTACCCCTTTAGGAGATTATTCCACCCAGTACCCTCGTTCTTCCTAGTCCCCCATCCTGCAGATGCAGACTCTTTTGACCATCACCCCCAGCCTGCAGCTGGGTTCTTTAGCTGGCACTACCCTTTTGGGATGACTGTCTTCCCTAACAAAAAAACAGCCCACACGTTCATGTTGGTACCTCTTCCTTGCGTAGATATAATCTTGACCATTGGCCTCGCTCCCTGGAAGGACCTCAGACTGGCCTCACCACCACACTGGCAGTGTTGGGGAAGAGACACTGAGGGTGCCTAGTCAGACAGCCTGCAGCTAACTCCCCCCCCTTGCCAGCTCCACATGGAAACCGCCCTCGGAACCTATGCCCTATCATTGTTCTCCGTTGCGAGAACAGGTCCTATGTACCTTTTCTCCGAAAGAGGCGCTCCCCACTCGGAGAGCCTTTGGCCAGCCCATGAGCCCTGGGTTAGTTGCACCCAGGCTCACCTCTTAGAGCCTTCATGGATTTCCCAGCAGCACATTGGGAGCCCTGGTTGACCTGCACAACCCAAGTCTGAAGCAGAGGGTATCCTCATTTAAGATGTGCCCCACCTAACTTCAGTGGTGGTACTGCCTACATAAGTCTGCTCGTCACAGTCCTCTGCTGCATGTCACACATTCACAACTCAGAGCTACTGTCCAGTACAGAAGTGGTTAACCGAACTCAGCCTGATGCACAGGTTTCTTCACTTAATATAGGCCCCAACCGGCTCAGGGTGGAAGCTAGCTGGACCACTGCGGATGGATCTGCCTTCTGCACCTTGCTGCGGGGAGGACAGCCCCATACTGCCACCTTAAGGGGTTCCAGGGACATGCCCCAGGGCTGGTACCCCCTACAGTGCACCAGGCAGGAGTACGCTAAGTAAAAGCCTCTGCAGTCTGTCACTCATCAACCACACAGAGTTCCCTCCAACAGACGTGGCTTCCTGTCCCCTTCCACTCCTTCTTTTGGGGCCTGACCCAATAGGACATATCTGAGTAGTCACTCGGCCAGAGACTGCCCCAGCTGTCACCTCAGGAGGATCAAATCAACACCACTCTAGAATTACAACCTTTTGCTTCCTTGGGTAACCACCTAGCCTAGCTATCCCTGCCTGAAGGTGGCGATCGTGTACGCGGTACCGAACTGCAGAAGCAGCAGAGCAGCACAGCAGAGTGGAAGCAGCGCCGGAGCGCCGGAGCCAGAGCCGAAGTTGCACAGAGGTAGTGTGCAGTGCGTAGGACCAGGACTAGGGGAGCCCTGACCACTTTGCCGACCACGGCCTCCCCTCCAACTCAAGGTCGAGGTGTTTAGCTGAGTGGCCACACGGCAGAGGTTGGCTCAAGCTCCGATCTGCATTTACGGACTCGCCCGCAGCCAGCCCGGAGCCACGTGGGGCTTGGAGCTGCAAAAGAGTGGCGAGGTGCGGCATGGCGGGCGCCTCGTTACTGGTGTCCGGCGTCCAGCTCTAGCTCTGGGCAAGTAACGAGAGACCGCGGTGCCTGCTGCCAGAGCCGCTGGTGGTGGAGACATCGGGCGATAGCTAATGTCAAGGTCAAGCCTCCCGAAGTTTTAAAAGTTTTAAAAGTCTGCACAAACTCGCGAGGAGAGAATCCAAGCCCCAGGCGAGTGTGACAGGCAAGGCAGGCGAGGCGGAGGGGAACAGCGCAGGGCCGGAGCCGGTGCCGCTTGGAGACCAAAAACTGCAGCAGAGGAGAGATAGGGGGCTGAACAGAACAACTGTCTATTCCGCCTGCACCGGGGCGAGGGCGGCAGGCGAGGAGGTGCATGAGCACGGAGACCGCTGCAAGGAGAGACACTGGGTCAGTTGAGGTCGGGTGCCAGCTGACATCACCACTACCATTGGTGAGTAAAGCACCATAACACAGCACAGCTATAGCCTCCCAGCCCTCTCTGTTTTTTGCCACGACGGGTGAGAACTGCAGATTGCCACACACGAAATACATTCCCAGCCGTCCTCCTGCCTATCCTGCCCATCCGCCAATCACCTTCACCTCTTCCTCAGCACCCCCCTTGCGTGGTTATAGGCGCGGCTGTGCGGACCAGACACACAGGTCATCTTGGGGGTTGCATGGACATGATGGACACTACGGATAGGGCGGTTTAAGAGGTACAGGTGTAGCACAGGGGAGACAGCACAACGGGCAGAGGACCCACGCCTCTCTGCAGTGGGTCACGGGAGCGGTGGAGCGGTGGAGCAGTGGAGCAGCGCACCGCCAACGACACCCCCACACGATACATAGTGTCGCAAAAGAGGAGAAGGGACGAAGCGGCGAGCGGAGGAAGCAAACGCTCGAAGCCCGCCAGGAGAAAGCAAAACGGGGAGCCAATAGAACAAAGGGACAGCGCACAAGAGCAGCTGAGGACATAGGACTTTTGGGAGCCCTAGAGAGAGTCCAAGAGAGCCTGTGCGCCAGGCCCAGGGAAGCGACGTGCCTAGCTAGGCTGGGCCACTCATTCAACTGAGCAGTTGTTCACACATCCCCCGACCTCGTCAAGACCACATTGTAACAATTACCACCAACCACGACCAGAGTCTCGACGGGGGGTCAAAGGGACCCAATTGGGGAAATGAGATCAGGAAAAACGCGACAACCTGTGGAGAGCAAAAAACCCCCAAAAAAGCTAAGAAAGACAACCACGGAACCCAACATGTCATCACGTATAGGGCCTGAATTAAACCCCAGGGAGAGGCTGGTATCTGTACCAACCCCTGAGTTAAAATCAGACCCCAGAAGGAAATCCGGACTCCTAAAATTCTTTTATCTCAAGGATCCAATGGCGGCGATATACGCACAGACTGCGGAGGCGGGTAAGTTACCAAGCCCCATTGCGCCATTGAACGCACCCTCCCCGCGGGCCAATATTCTGCAGAATACGCCATGTAGCGATACAGCGTGTGTATCCCCACCACCGTTTTTGGGCTCCAACTGTCAAGGCAAACAAGAGTTAGTCATCGCCCAGGTGCACGGCCCCAACATACCCGCAGCTACAAACGAAACAGAGGGAGGTAGCGCAGAAAAGAATACCACAGATAATTGCCTCAAGAAGGACATCAGGTCGAGCGAGAACAAAAGTGAGGCAATCATGGAGCCAACAGAGAATAGAGATCACGGAATGGCGAGCAAGAGCACGCAGGAGGTCAATACAGACCACAAAAACCAATCCATCACATCTGGGCAAGAAGGAGACCCATGGTTACAGCCTCTTTTTCTATCCAATGACTCCCAACTGGAGGAACTCTCAGAGAGAATTATAAAGTATATCGATTCACAAGGAAGAACGTCACGAGAAGAATACGGTTTTGATGGCCGACATCTGAGTCCGGTTATGCGGGTCTCAACCCCGCGTGTCCTAGGGCCAATAAGAGACCAACAAAAAGGAAGCGTGAATGACAGCATCATCATGCAGGCAAATCAACAATACCACGCCCATACCGACCCAATTACAATCTCATCAGGGAGCGCGTCGGACTTAGAGCCCAAGGACCCAAGTAAAATCCAAAATGCCGAGCCCGCCGCATCATGGACCCAACCTTTGTTAAGCACTCTAGAGCAAGCAATTAGGGTGCTGAACTTTCAATCAAACAAAATGGAAGTCCAGATCGACCTCATCACTTTGATGGCTGGGCATATCTCAAGCATAAACACAAAATTGGACTCCCTTTCATTGCTCCTGTCAACCCAGGGGAAATTAGAACCCAAAACCAGCTGGAGCAACCAACAACAAATCTGCGGATGTGAAAGTATTATTGAAAAGCTGGCAAGCCTCCCGGCCATTTTGATGGACATTTTAGGGGAAGTAAAACTACCTTGTGGCCACAGCCAGACGACAGAAACTAAGCCAACCCCAGAGAACTCTCAGTCGCGCAAAAGAAACCTCTCAAACGGCCCAAAGAAAAGCGAACAAATAATGGATAAAGTACCATTACTAAAGGAATGTGGCCCAGATAAAGGAGACCCAAATATTGAAGAAATCGAACCATCTCACCAATCCACATTTGAGGAGCATCCCACAAAGAGACAAAGGAAAAGGGCAAGGAAGGCAAGGCTCAAATACAAGAACAATCAACATATAGATCAGGGCAAAACTTTCCCCATCTTTAACACCAATACCCTCAGAGAAAAAAAATCTAACCTTTTGAATGGGCCTCCAGTGAGTGAGGAAATCCACACAGACCGACTCGACCACTCAAACACTTCATTCATATCAAGGGGTGATGGCCCCCGGTCAGGAGCCAAATCAACCAAATCCCCTTCCACAATGGAAATTAGTAAAACGCTCACAATATTGAACCACCAATCACAAGCTCCAGAACCGGGAAAAGAACAAATAAAGCCAAAACAGGTGGTCAAACAGGGAGGCATCGAGCAACATGAGCCGACCACAGCCCGGGTAAAAAATAGTTTGGATTCTAAATGTGACTCCAAAGAGGGCCACAATGTCGGCACAAAAATTACAATTGAGCAACAACTTTCTACCATATTGGAAAGTAATGCCTATGAACCTCAAGGACCAGCAGCAATACCCGAATTTCAAACAGCCTCAAGCCCCATACAAATCACAGTTCTAGCAAAGGAACGCAAATGTTCGTTATTACGAAGGGAGCAAAGAACGGCCCAAACGCTACCCTATAACTCACTACTTTGCAAAACCGGAACATCACAAATGGAGCCAACTAATTACCCAGAGTTGTTTGATTTAAAGCTAACTTTTATCCCCGAATATGTAACTAGGGGGTCACAGGATTTCTTAAATCAAGGCAACTTGTTAAAATTGTTTAACGAACTACCGGCTTTAAAAGAAATCAGTTCCCAGGACCTCAACTCTGTTGAATTTCAACAAAATGCTAACAATGGGGCGATTGAGGAAACAATTACAACTTGGGCCTCAAAGGATCTGGTAGAAAGGATATATCTTGAAAAATCGCAGTTTGAATCATGGGGAATAACTATAATGAGACATAAGCGCCCAAGGTACCCCCATCCCCTACAATCAAATATAACTGTTCAAGACAAGGGACAGGGGAGCAGAGGTCAAAACATCTCTTGTCTACGTGGCGCCAGGGCTTCCACGATAGAGCCATCAAGCGAAAGTTGTAAAGCGCAAAGAAACGGTTTTCACCACGCTGATAGAACGGATTGGTCATGGATACCTAATGTCCTCGGCAACAAAGCTACCTAACCCAGATCCAAACTTCCCCGTAAACCAGCAGAACGAATTGCTCCCCCAGAACCTAACAAAGAACTCATCAGTTTCAATTTGTTCATGGAACGTGCATGGTTTTCGAGAAATGGCCCATGATAGTGAAACCAGAGTCTTTTTCCAACGACAAGATATAATTCTGATTCAGGAATCTTGGAAACTGCAATCAACCCCAGTCCAAGGTTTCCATGAATATCAAATATATGCAGAAAGACTCTCCATGCACGGCCATCCCCGTGGTGGACTATCAACTTACGTAACCCATAAATATAATTGGATATCTGCGGAAATAGACGTTAGCCTGAAGTGGGCCCAAGTGATCAAAATCACCGAAGTATCGCCACCGGGGACTGAACCATGGAAATTGTTAATATTTAACGTCTATATCCATCCAGACAAAAAGGTACAAAAAGAAAAACACGCAACGTTATTGTCACTTATCAAGTCCATGCAAAGAACCTACTCGCAATACCCAATGGTAATTTCCGGGGACTTCAACAACGCCCTTATTGATCAAAACAAGGCGAAGGTGAAGATGACGGGAAATGGTAGCGGAAAAAAATTTGCATCCAGATTAAAAGACCATGGTCTGGCGATTATGAATGGCAATACTAAGGGGGACATGCCGGCAGCAGTTACAT
Organism: Lissotriton vulgaris; assembly: GCF_964263255.1. Taxonomy (NCBI): domain Eukaryota; kingdom Metazoa; phylum Chordata; class Amphibia; order Caudata; family Salamandridae; genus Lissotriton; species Lissotriton vulgaris. The sequence continues at coordinate 1,348,972,868 of NC_141696.1, forward strand.
ACCTGAGCGGCAGGGTACACTCAATAATCGACTACTCCTTAGTAAGTGACGAATTAACTCCTAACATCAAATCATTCCACATAGAACATCGGGTAGAAAGCGACCACTTCCCACAAATACTAACCTTGAATATTGCACCAAGTATGGCGCTAACAACGACCGCCTTTCTGCATCATGCATCAAAGTTCAACTTGAAAAAATTGAAATGGCACGGAGAGGGGTTGGGCAAAATTACGGACACAGTAAAATCACATATAGCCAATTTTGGAATTCAAAATGAAGAGGACCTCGTAATAAGCTGGGAGCAAATGATTCGAGTTCTGCAGCAAAAGTTCCCAGCAAGGGAAGGGAAGCATAGTAACTTTAACATCAAGAAGGAGCCCTGGTTCAATATGGACTTAAGAGCCAAAAAAAGAAAGGTCGCTAAGGAGGTTCGGGCCGTCGCAAACCAAAAAATGTCGGGGCTAGTGGTAAACAAATCCAATCTGAGGGGAGCAAGGAACATCTACAGGAAGGCATTGAGGGCCGCAAAGTATTCATACAAAGAATCTATTTGGAATAAACTGCTAATTGCGGGAAAACAACCTAATAGCAGGGTCTTCTGGGGCATCATAAACAAGCTTAACCAAGGGGCAAAAATCCTACAAGAAGCCGGGGTTGGAGCAGAAACCTGGATCAGACATGTGCAAACCCTATATAGCAATACAAATACAGGTCTCGTTAAAGATTTAGGGGAAGTTAAAGCCAACATGGAGGAACCAAAAGGAGTGACGAAGAAGGACAATTGGAAATCCAACCAGGAAAAACCCCTTAAGGGGTCAACAGACCCAGCTGACTTAATCACCAAAACTGAACTAAGAGGTATAATTTCAAGACTTAAGTCAGAGGGTGCAGCAGGACCAAACAGTCTACCGAATGCGATATTTAAGCATGACCCGGATCTGTGGGCAGAAATTCTAACGCCACTGTTCAATCGAATATACAATCTCGCAGAGATACCCGCCTCTTGGGAGGGAAGTATCATCCACCCAATTTTTAAGCATGGCGATCATCGCAATCCTGCAAATTTTAGACTGATATCCTTACTAGATGTAGAGGCTAAACTCTACGCCTCTTGCATTCTACGTGAATTACAAGTCTGGATATCAGAAACAAAGATCATGCCAAAATTTCAAACAGGCTTCAGGCAAGGAATGGGAACAACAACTAACCTAACCTGCCTGTCTATCCTAACGGACCAAGCAATAGCAAATGGCACTCGCTTGTATGCCTGTTTCATAGACATCAAGTCTGCCTTCGATCGGGTAAACAGAGTGCGCTTGTGGAGCAAACTAGAGAGTTGGGGGATGCCTTACCAACTCCTAAGAGCCATCAAAGCTCTTCATTACCATACTTGGGTAAGAGTAAAGTTGGGAAATGGTGGCAGTACCACCAGTAGCATCCAAACGCCCCAAGGCTTAAAGCAAGGCTGTGTACTAGCCCCTACCCTTTTTAACCTTTTTCTCTCTGACCTCACAAGCGCGATCGAATCAGCAGACAACCATCCTCCATTTTTGGCAAACAATCCAATATACTATTTACAATATGCCGACGATATTGTATTATTGAGCAAGACACCTATTGGCTTACAAAGAGCTATTAATAAACTAACTCTGTACCTAGAACGGGAAGGCCTAGCACTTAACAAAGAGAAAACTAAAGTGGTCCGCCTAGTTGACCGGCAAAACCTAAAGTAAAAATGGATGGCCCAAGGGGCACCAGTGAAAGAACAAGAACACTATAAGTACTTGGGCATTACAATAACAAAAGGAGCAAATTATAAGGACCACAAAATAGCACTCAAAGCAAAAGTACAATCTTTAATCTTCGCGTATCGCTCTCTAAAGGAAAAAAATGGATTGCCCCAACTACAATCATTTATTAAAAACAATGGCTGCACAGATTATGCCCACTTTATCTTATGGCTTAGTCACGTGGTGCGGTAAGGAGGTGGACCTTTTGAATGAACTACAAATTAAAATGTATAAAGCGGTCTTCAATCTTCCCAAATCTGCTTCAGCCGCACAAGTCAGGCTCGAATTTGGACTGCAAAATCAGAAGTTCCGGAGCATGAGCGGCTTCGTGAACTTCTGCCACAAACTTAGATCCACAGATCCAGACTCCTTGGACTGGCTAAGCTGGGAGGAAATTAAAAAACGAGGGGAAACTGAATCCATGAACAATTGGGGAAAGTATTTGACATTCTGCGTGGAAAAGTTAGAGCTAGCAGTCGCTTGGAAATCAGGGACAGATAAAGTAAGTCTAAAAAAATCAGCCAATACGGCAGCAAAATGGAAATCTTTTTTTGAGGACAAAGAGTTATTGGCAAAACGGCGGCATGCCTGGACCATCCTGAACAGCTTCACAACCCCAAAAACACACACATATCTAACATCCCACTTCAGTGGTCACCTAAAAAAGTCTTTTACAGCCTATCGGATGGGGATGCATGTCACAAAGGATTTACTACCGTCCTGGAAATCATCACACCAGACGATTCAATGTCGCCTTTGCGGGTACAACACTGAAACACTTGTCCACCTTTTCTGCTTATGTCCGGCCCTGATAAGTCAGAGACGACTCTTATTGAAACCCATCTTTAATGCTCTCAACATTCGATCCTGCAGACACGCAGTCACAAGCTGGCTCGGTGGTTCCAACATAATCCTAGTATGCCGTGGAGTCAAATTCTTGGCAGAAGCAAGAAAACTTTTAGATCTAATAGAATATGAGGACCATCCAGTTCGTGGGCAAACAGGGCCAGCTTAAACCCAGGACCTCACAAGCCCCGCCCCCAAACAAAACAATAGCCGAGAGACAACAATTTTAGTAATTTTTTTAATAAATTTTGTATCGTTATTTTATTATGCGAATTTTGTAATAATTTCAACTAATTATGCAAATAAAAAAACCTTTGAACCACCTAGCCTACCCTGACACCTCAGGGTCCACTGCTAACCCTCTCAGATCTCCTCAGGGTCACTTATTTAGTCCACTTATGGAACCTAAGGGCTACCACTGCACCTCCTATCTTGAGAACCAGCCTCCTTTGAGGCCACTCTAAACCATGGGCCACCCCTACGTTGCTCGCCCAACCAAACCAGTTAACATATGGGGAACGTGGGAAGCAAAACTTTCTTGCACCCTTCTCCCACTGTGGGCAAATTTCTCAGAGGCTCCCAAAATAGGAACCCCTAGGGGTGTCACTGCCTCAAGGGGAAAAAAACTACCGCCCCACCCTTTCAGTGGTTTTGGCCTGCACCAATTGCGAGGAAATCTTTCTGGGGAGAATGACTAGTTTGGGCCTCCCATCTTTGTAAACCTGCCCTGCTCCTGCCAAGAGCAGACATTTTCCAGGGTCCCATTATCATCTCCCAACCCTACAAAGGGTCCACCCCTACACACCAATCTGTGGTGCGGATATCAATTGTTGTCCCTAAACCTTTAGAGAAGAAACTCCTCCTCATGCAGACCTAGTGTGTGTAATGTTAGAGTTCAAAGCATACACTATGGCCTGGAACAACTTTATATAAACATTTCTTTGAAAGTCTCACCCTGGCATCCTACCCTTTGCAAATACACACCAGTCATAACAACACAGTTTAAACATTGACACTAGGGGCCCGATGTAGGAGCCCTAATACCGGTCGGAAACGGCCGATTTCAGCCGTTATGGTCCGGTATTATTGTTTTCTAATGTAGGAGCATGCTTTACAGAATCGGTATTTTACAGAATCTGTATTTACAGATTCGGTAAAATTACCGAATCGGTAAATACAGACTCGGTAAAAATACAGATTCTGTAAAAGCACATGTAGGTAGCACATCTTTGAGTGCCGCAGGCCTTTCAGATTCGGTATTTAACCACCCAATCCAATTGGGTGGTAAAATACCGAATCCAGGTGTGCATGCACATCTGTGCATGCACACCTGTGCAATGTGACACACAGACATGCCCTTAGGGCATGTCTGTGTGCCACATGGCACACAAGTCCGGAATTGGGGTGCCAGAGGGTGTCAAAGTGACACCCCCTGCACCCTTGCAAAAATCGGAATTTACCGAATCGGTAAATACCGATTCGGTGTTCACCATTGATTCCTATGGGCTTCAAGGCCCATAGGAATCAATGGGGGATACCGATTCAGTATTTACCGATTCGGTAAATACCGAATCTTACAGATTCGGTATTTACCAATTCTGAAATACCTACATGTGCCCCCTTCTATTTTACCACTTCTTAAATACCGAATTGGTAAAATTCGGTATTTTAGAAGTGGTAAAATAGAATTACCTACATCTAACCCAAAATGTCTTCACATGACATATATGTGTGCGGGGGCATTCCTTTGTCATATCTTCAGTTCACAAGACCAAACCTTTCAACTCTTCTCAGAGCATTGCGCTCTAATATTTGACCATTAATGCATAGGTAATGTGTGACAAAACTGGACTTATCAAATGTTATCAATGCGCACCAGTATTAGTTACTATGTTGCTGAACACCAATGTTAGAAAATTAGTCATTAGTTGTGTGGCCTGCACAAGTAATGGGTGTACATTTGTCCTCCACTGGGAGCCAAACACCCCATTGTAGGGCTTGACTCTCTCAGGGTAGCGAATTAGAGAAGTCCAAGGCCTACTCAAGGGAGGTGGTTTGGGCTAGTAATCACCATTCACAGACATGTAACAATAACACTCCGTAAATGATTGTCCTGTATGTGCTATTTTTTTTTTAAAAAGGAAAGGTACATTTATTACAGCCACACTACTCAATACTATGCTGCAATTTACAATTATGCACAAGCTGATGAAAATATTTCTTGATGACAATGCGTAATTATTCTCATCCCTCCCATTGGGGGGATCTAGTACTGGAACTCACGTGTCTAAATATTATTGTGTCACATAACTTGGAGTAAGAGCACTTAATACAGGCACCAAAGCGAGCAGCTGTTAACCTCATTATCTCAACAAGCATTTCATCACTAGAATAAATGCAATAATTACATATAACCACGACCGAGGGCACTTAATACTGGCAATAAAGCATTCAAACTTTAATCATGAGTGCCTGTTAGTCTTATAATTTAAATCAAGCAATTGCAAGAGGAAATGTCCCTGTAGCTCTGGGAGAGTTGTATATTAGCATTTCTTTTTGTGTAAATAAAACAAAATAATTATATCCCCTAAAGTGTATCACATTTATAATTATTATAAAACTATGTAAGTCATCACATTTATGAGTACACCAATGTGCAATTACCAACTTTCACCCCTAGAAGGCATTAATTAAACAGGGAAGTTCAAATTTACCTCTTTGAGCAACAAGGACTGTAACCATAGTCTTTGCCCCTGGAGAACCCCACACTACCAGCTGTAGAGCAAAAGTTCCAGCCTGGAGAGTGCTTGAAAACCCATTAAAAACCTTGAGGGGTTATCTTTTTTAAGTTCTCCTAATCTTAGGGTAGGGACTTTTTAAATATTTTGGGGTGAGGCTGTGTTTCTCCTGCAGATCCTCCGCAATTTGGCTACATTTTGGTGGTGACCATATTCTCCTGGGGACAGACCTAAGGGGAGAGGTGCTGCACTCTAAGGCAGTCTTTTCCGTAGTGTATAATGGAGGGTCACTGCGGATCATACAGTAAAGCACACTGACTTTCCCTGTCTGTATACACCAACACTATAACGTCTATCCCAGGCCAATATCCAACCCTGGAGTGTACCTTATGCGCCAAGCAACTTGGGCGCAGATCCTGGGCCACGCACAGCAGGAGTCTTACGAGCAGCCTTCATACGGGTATAGAAATGTGTGCAAACATGTTCACGTGTTTCCAGCCAAGTGACCCTTACCCTTGCTATGTCGCAGAAGCCTTATCTTAAAAGGTGGATACTGGTGGTAAACATGAACAGTCCATTTTACCATGAGTTTACCAAGGGTGAGTCACAGGTTATAGATGGGCAGAACCACCATCTCATAGGAGCAATGCATAATGCTCTCTGGGTCTGTTGTGATGGGAGTTTCCCCTGCATGGCCTACATTCATATCCCCTGTCTTGCATCCCCAACTGCAGGTACTAGTACTAGTCTACCATGTATTTTAAATCTTAGACCTACCCTTTGATATATAGTCCACTCCTAGACCTGTCCTGGACTTTGAGGGGTGCACCAGGTGTACCCTCCATAGTGGTAGAGTTGTTTACGTATAGCGCAGTGGTAACATGATTCTGTGGTTTTCCGCAATTGCTGCGTGACCAGACCTTTTCATCTGACTGACTCAAGTTAAATTCAGAGCTGCCATAAACCTGGATTTAAGCACTAAGAGCCCGATTAGGATAGTGGTGGGACAGCCTGTCAGTGGCTGTTCCACCGCCATTGGACCCAACTCATCCACCCACCATATTTCAATGGCGGGCAGATGTGTGGTGGTCAGAAAGACCAACCGCCATGCATCCGATGATCTCTTTGACCTCGCGGATGTGGCGGAGGGGCTTGTATAATGGTGACGGTGCCTATCTGCCCCCCTGTTCATGGTGGTTAACCTTCTATAAACAGGCAGGTGGAAAGGGACTCAGGGAGCCCGTAGATGGTCTCTCTTTCCCCCCTGGCCCTAAGCTGTGGACACAGGGGGCACCTAGGGTGCTCCCCTACATATCCCTGCACCATGTAGCAGGCACTGCATGGTGCTTGACACGTAGTGCAGGGATATGTAAAGTGTCCTGTTTTTGCATTGCAGTGGTGCTACAGCCAGCAGCACCCGCAGAAATGCAAAATATAGGCATTGCTACCGCTGTGGTGGAGGTTGCATCGTATTGCTTAGTGCAGGACTGCCGACAGTCGGTCGGGCGGTCCCATCTATGATAGGGTGCTGGGCGGACAAAAGTCCGCCAGCCATACTAATCAGACCCTAAGATCGGAGGCAAACAACCCTATCCCCCTGAGCTGTGTCCCAGCAGCCCCTGCATGCCCCGTGGTCCCCTGAACGCGATCTGACAGCCAATAATTATTTAGGCTTTAACTGAAGATGTGATGAAAACAATCCATTACTATGTCACTATTGTCATGAGTGTTTCAGTTTTTTCTAAGCACAAGTAATAATGCAATGTGAGACTACCTAGAAAATTACTCAATTGTAATACGAAAAGACTCTCAAGGGTATGCTCTGACAGTGTTTTGATTTTTACTGTTACCATTGTACAGTTTTGAAATAAAAAATAGATTTTCCTGCATTTCCTTGGCAGGGCTGGTCATGTATTTTGCAGCCAAGCCACTACCTTCCTGTCATTATCCTTCTTGTGCACTACGCCTGGAGTATAGGCCCCACTTTTGCTTAAGAAAATTAACGGGCACAGTCCACATACTTTATCTACAATTCCATGTTCCATAAACGAGTGCAAAAATCCAGAGGCCAAGAATGCCTGTACTTCTCACTCTTGCTAGATACAGTTTATTTTGTTCTCACATTTTCATCATGCCTTTCTCTTTCTTTCTTTTATGTTCTTTCTTTCAATTGTTTATGTCCACTGTACAGCCCTGTCTGCTATTCTCCTGTCTCTTGTATATTTTCTCTCCCCTTCACTTCCCTTCCACTTCCCTTCCTTTGGTCTTTCTCCTTTTTTGTCTTTCCCTCTCTTCTTTTTTTTTTATATGCCGCTCCTAGCCCTTACCTTTTTTTCATTATATTCAACTGTATTTCTTACTTTCTTATGATTTCTCACCTTTGTCCCTTTTTCCTTCCATCTTTTGTCCTCATTCTCTCCACATTTCTACTTACTGTTGTCTACCACTTTGCCTGTTTTTCTTTCCTCGTTTTCTTCATATTGCCGTGTCGTTTCTCTCCCTTCCCATTCACCCGCCTCTACAAGCAACTCCCTCTCTCCTCCCTCTCCCAGTCAGTTTCCTTTTTCACGCCAGCAGGCTGCCCTCTCTTTTTGTTACCTCTGTGCAATTGATTATTCACACTATTAACTTCTTCACTGAACCACAAGACGACCTAAAAATTGCACATACTGATGATTTTCAAAGAACACTATTGTTGACTTGCTTTGTTGTAAACATGGAGAAAACAAACGCTGTGATGAACTCTGTCGAATCAGCATTCAGGGATAATATCTGTCTGTCTCTGCTCCGTACCCTTCCTGTCCCGGGGCATAAGCTCGTAAATTGCTGTGCGGGGACAGCAAGAACATTTCACTTGCGTGGGTGCGCTCAATGGTGGGTGAAGGAGTCTCCTCCACTCTCTTTACTTTCCCTCTTTTATAAGGAGTGGTGCTGCATTTATAAAAGAAAGAGCGCTGGTGTCCCAAGCTCAGGAGCTCTTGGCTCGCCGAATACCAAGGCTGGTTGTCCTACCACTACCAGGGCGTAACACAGGCCTGACTGGGAACACAAACCGGCCCTGGCAAAGTGGTCGGCCGGCCCCCCTTCCCCCCTCCCGAAGGGGGGAGAGGGGGAGGGTGCAGGGGTGCGGCTGAGCTCGTTGCCCGGGCCGGTTTCGGCCGATTTTGTTACAGGGCATATTTTGCAGCTATGCTGCAATTACGGCCCTGTAACAAACACAGCCCCCAGGGGGCCCAAACCGGCCCCCACCCATGCGGCGCACCGGGGGATTGCCCGGTGCCCGCAACGGCCAGTCCGGGCCTGCTGGGGGGCCTCAGGTACATTTACTCTGGAGGGGGCACCCATCCACTTCTGAAGCCTTCTCACAAAGGTTGACTCTTTGGGCCCTTTTTATGTCTCGCTAGCATTTCAGCGCGAAAGCGCTGCTATCGCTTTGCGAGACATACAGTATATACTGTAGTGTGGAAGTTTCGTGGAAGCTCCGCCCACTCTCTGCCCATTGGCTTTTGACTTAAATGCTGCCTTCCAATTGATTTGACTCTTGTCCGTCCCTCCTCATTTCTCGTTTGTATCCTTCCACGGCTATCAGCCCCTTTACTCCCAACAGTATTTTTCTTCTCCTGCCTTCCCCCTCCCCTCCTGTAGTCCGTGACTTCTCAGACCACACCAGCACCCCCCCACTCCCGTTCATACCTTCTTCCCACCCGCACTTCTGATTCTAAAGTAATAGGTCTTCCTAAATGCGATTCCTTTTGCATTTTCATTACTTGCTTATAAAGTCATTTCTGTGACGTAGGAGGCAGATTGGATATCCCGGCATGCCTCTGTATGCAATTGCGTCTACCGCAGTGCTCGCATGACTCGGTTCAAGCAGCGAGCAGAACTTTCATGTTTGGTTGTTTATTTTGGAAATGTAAATGCGTTGTAAATGCCTGCTGCTTTACCCTAAAGTGCGTCCTAGTCTCTGGCAGGCAGACATCCAGGCAGGGACTCCCTGTCTTCGTGGTAAGGCTGCCAGACTGCGAGGCTCACAGATACAAGGTAGTTCCACTTTCAATTCTGCTTGCCGCCTTCGATTGCTCAAGCACCTGAAGAAAGCTTCACACCGTTACGGCTCCTAATGTGGTGGAAACAGAGCATTTAGAGCAGAACTGCACAGAAAAGTAAAATGTGTACTTTCTGCTTCAAATTGAATCACTGTGAAGAATGTAATTGAGTCTCGAGCAGATGGGGGGTTTGGGGGGCTGCCGACCGCAGAGAGGTCCCCCCCTGGGCGGTTTGGGAGGGAGGTTTGGGGGGGGGGAGGCTATATGCCACCACTATGGTTTTTTGGTTTGGGCTTTATTTTGGCAGAGCCCAATTGGAGCCCAAGCTTAAATTGCTTGGGCTCCTCTCCCCGGACACCATTTTAGGTTCGGGGACCTGGTGGCCGGGGAGTTTTTGTGAGGAAAAGTTTAGTTGTTGGCTGTTGTCATAATTTAGGACGATGTCGGCGGAGGACTACAGAGTACTGGAAGCTATTAGGCTTCTCAGTGAAGCTGGGAGGCTGGACTTGGTTTTGGGCGAAGCGGCCGAGCCGTTGCGGCCTCAACGGCAGGCCTCGGCCGGAGTGGCGGCAGTGGTCGCCGCCTGTTTGACCCCCCAAGCGCCAGAGAGTGGAACCGGTAAGCGAACGGGGCAGCCCTTGATTTAGGAAGGCGGCCCCAGGGTCTAAGGCGCATCAGCTTGTGGTTCGGGAGGGAGGCGCTGTTTCGGGGCCTTCCTTGCTGCAGGGCGGAGCGTCGGTGAGTCGGGTGAGTGGCGCTGAAGACCTGCCGGAGCTGCTTCAGGTCCCGGCGGTTCAGCCTCGAGCGGTGTCTGCCCCCGCACAGCGGGGGAAGCGTGGGGGAAAGCGGGAGGCTAAGAGGTGCTCTTTGTCTGCGGCCGCCCGGGTGGCAGTGGAGGATGCACCGGGAGGGGGGTGACTGGGGGTTGGTCTCTCCTTCTCGTAGGCCTTTGGATTCAGGTGTTGTGGTACCGGAGGTTCCGGATGACGCTGTCAGCCCACCCTAGTTTATTCCCCGGCAAGGTGAATTAGGTGAACTATACGGCGGGGAGGGTGGATTGTTGACCCCAGCACGGCCCTCCTCTTTTACCTGGGCCGACAGATTTGCTGCTGAAACGGTTTCGGTAGAGGTGGTTGGGGGAGTGGAGGGGGGAGATGGTTCCTTGTAGCCCCCTTCTTTTTTCTCCTTCTTTTTCTGAAAGGGGGGATTTGGTTTCCATTCACAGTGGCTCTGTGGGGGAGGGGGAGTGGGCCCTCTTTACTTAAGGATCAGGTGGCAGCCCCTTTTCCTCCTCCTTCTCATTCCTGGGTCCTGGGGTTGGAGGCCCATGATACCAATTATAGCTCCAGGAGGTCTATGTCATCAGTGGGGGGGTGGTCAGGAGACAGGGGGGGCGGTCAGGTCCTGGGGGGGTTGGATATTTTTCCGTCTTGGTCGGAGGGACTACGTGAGGCTGGTTTGTGGGAGAGTGGAGCAGGGCGCAGCCAGCAGAAGAATGTTGGGGGTCCTTTGGTTTGGCCGAGCACTTTGGAGATTGACGCAGTTAGAGCGGAGATGGCGCAGGAGACGGCACCTGTGGGTACCAGGGCGCAGATAGGTCAGGATCTTGGCCCGTCTACTGCGGTGGTGCAAGCCATGTTTGAGTGGAGTAGTGAAGAAGAGGGGGGAGAAATTCCCCCCTCTCGCTGGTGCGCAAGGGGTGAGTGTGTCTGGGAATGTGCAATTGGGACAGGTTATAGGTTCATGGTCAGGTGTAGGTGTTTCTGGTAGGCAGGGGGAGTCTGGGGTTTTTAGCGTTCAGGGACCTGGCACATCAGTCCAGCCTTTTTCTCCACAGGTTAGGAAAGGGCGAGGAGCTGCAGACTCGGTAGGGTAAAGTGCGGCCCCATGGCGCCGAGGAGAAAGGAATCTAGATGATTGGAATCTTCTGGGGATCCATTTCAATGGAAAATGATACATGGACAAAGCATTGCCAATGTGTTGTTCTGTGTCCTGTGCTCTTTTTGAATCCTTCAGCACTTTTCTGCAATGGCATTTCACATAACGCTCTGGCCATCAGTTAGTGACACACTATTTAGATGATTTATTTTTTGTTGGTTCCCCGGGCTCCACGGAGTGCCAGGCAGCCCTGGACATGTTCCAAGTGCTCATGGAGGAATTGGTAGTGCCTCTGGCACCTGAGAAGACATTGGGTCCTTGCACGACCATGTCCTTCTGGGGGATTGAGCTGGATTCAGTGGCGCTGCAGGCACGCCTGCCAGTTGATAAGAAACAAAAGATGCTGGAGCTCTTAGAGTCCATGTTAGCATAACCAAAAGTGACAGTCAAGGAGGTTCAGGCTATGCTAGACCATCTTAACTTTGCGTGCAGGGTGGTCAGGGCGGGGAGGACTTTTTCCAGGCATTTGGGTCGGTCTTTGTCTGGTCATCATTTGCCTCATCACCGTATTCGTTTATCAGCAGGTGTCAAGGAAGATCTGCGCATGTGGTCAGTCTTTCTGCACTCTTTCAATGGAGTCCCTTTAGCTAGGGAGGAGGACTTGGAGTGGGATGTGCAGATTTTTTCAGATGCAGCGGGCAGTGAGGGTTTTGGCCTTTATTGGCAGGGTAGGTGGTGTGCAGAGAAGTGGCCTGACCAGTGGAAGAATGGTGGGAGGAGCATTTGCCTTTTTGGAACTTTTTCCAGTGTTGGTTGCTTTGACACTGTGGGGGCCGGAGTTGGCCCATAAGAAGGTTTTGTTCCGGATTGACAACATGGCTGTTGTGGACATTATCAACCGTCAATCAGCTAGAGATGAGCAGATTCTGAAATTGCTTTGTGTCATCGTGTTAGGTTGCCTTAGGTTTGACATCACATTTAGGTCCTTACACATCCCCGGTGGTGGACAATGACATTGCGGATGCTTTGTCTCGTATACAGTGGGAGAGATTCCATGGGCTAGCCACGGAGGCGGACAGGACACCAACCCCTATGCCGGATCACTTGTGGTATGTAGGCAACATAGGGTTATACAATTCGTGGTAGGGTCATTGTCTGCGTCTACTCGTGCCGCATATGAACTGGCATGGAATTCGTTTTTGGCTTCCTGGGCGTGTTGGCGGGAGCCGGGCTGGCGGGCTGGCGGCGGTCTGAAGATGCTGTTCAGTTCATCCTGGATCTGATGTATAAGGGCCTGTCCAGAGTCACTATAGCGGGAAAGCTAGCAGGCATTTCCTTTATGGGGAAACTCCTTTGGGGTTATTCCCCGTCTGCTGGAGGAGGAGTGGGGAGGAGAATGCTGGAAGGTTGATCTAGGGAGCGGGGAGCGGAGAACCCTGGTAGGCACCCCATATCTTGGCAGACTTTAGCCAGGTTGGTGGAAACTTTGCCTTTGATTTGTAGGGATCAGTTTGAGGCGTGCCTTTTTTCCACGCTCATGGTTTGGATGTTTTTTGGGGCGTTCAGAGTTTCAGAATTGTTGGGTTCAAAATTGTATAAGGGTATTTGTTGGGGGGAGGTGCACCTGTCCGAGAGGGGAGTACACATTTGGCTGGCAAGATCAAAAACTGATCAGAAGAGCAAGGGTCGAGGGGTGTGGTTGGATGCATCTTCCCCGGCTGGGACGGGCCCATTACAGTGGGCCAGGCGTTGGTGGGTGTGTCCGGTGGGAGGGTTGAGTCTTGTGTCTTTCAGCATACTGATGGGTCTCAAGTCACAGAACACCAGTCGGGCATGATGCTTCACAAGGCTTTGTGGAGCATTGGGTTGGATGGGGCAAAGAATGGGACTCATTCCTTCAGGAACGGGGCAGCAACTGAGGCCCACAATAGGGGTTGGTCCAGGCAGGACATCATGCGCTTTGGGCGTTGGTCTTCAAATTGCTTTCAGCGCTATGTGAGAAGCGATGCAGGGGAGGCGCTCGCGTCATCCTTTTTGTCTTAAATCTGATATTGCTTTTTTCTTTTCAGGATCTGTGGCTGGCCACCGTTCAACGGCACTGACCATCTGGATTGTGGGGCATTCCTTTGTTAAATGGGCGCATGTTCAAGCATGTTATAGTTAGTTTGGGTCATTGCTGGGTTTTAATGAGCGTTTGTTTCAGGTTGTATGGAAAGGCAAAGGTGGGATGCGTTGGAGGGAGTTGATTCCTGCTCTTAACTCTTGGTAGGGGGTCTTTGCCCGGATATTCTTGTCATTCATTTGGGCGAGAATGATTTGTGTGGGGTCAAGGGAGTTGTTTTGCTGAGGGCAATGAAGAGAGACCTTTCTCTTTTAAAACAGCAGTGGGCTGGTTGCCATGTGTTGTGGATGGAGCTTATCCCTCATAGGATTTGGAGAGGGGCGCTCAAGCCTAAAGCGATTGACAGAGCGCGCAAGAAGATCAACCTGGAAGTTTCTAGATTTTGTAGAGGTTTAGGTTTTGGCAGAATAAATCACATGGATATTCGTTTTGATGCAGTTGAATTTGTTCGCTCTGATGGGGTTCACCTCTCCAGGATTGGTATGGATTTGTATCTTTTGGAGCTTCGAGAAGTTTTGTCTAGATCTTTGAAAGTTCAGGAAATTGCCATTTAAGGTATATATAGCCAGTTTCAATTTTCCTCCTCTGTTGGGGGGCAGAAAGGCGGGAATAGTTCCTCCCCCTCCGCTTTCTGGGTGGCTGGGGTTAGTGGTGTTCTTTACAGGTTTGGTAGGATTGTGGTTGTTATTTGCTTAGTTGTGGCATCGACGGGGTGAGTTGGGCAGGATAAGTTGTTGGGGTGGTTCCATAGCCGAGGCCACCACTATGGTGTTTTGGTTTGGGCTTTCTTTTGGTAGAGCCCAATTGGAGCCCAAGCTTAAATAGCTTGGGCTTCTCTCCCCGGCCACCATTTTAGGTTCGGTGACCTGGTGGCCGGGAAGTTTTTGTGAGGAAAATTTTTTCCCTCCCTCCTTCCCGCTATTTTATATAATTGTTATTTATTTTATATTTTATCTTTTTGTTTTTGGTCCTTTTTCTCCTTTTTTAGGTGGTTGTTGTTGGAACATGTGGACATGGGGGATTTTTCTTGTTGGATTGTCGCTTGGAACAGGTTCAGTGTGGGGGTTAGTGGTGTTCTTTAGAGGTTTGGTAGGATTGTGATTGTTATTTGCTTAGTTGCAGCATCGACAGGGGGAGTTGGGCAGGATAAGTTGTTGGGATGCTCTGGGTTCTGCCGGAGAGGAAGGATGTGGTCCAGGCCAGGACCTTCTCTTGAATTCTAGCGTTGTAGAGGCGTGCTGATAGGGTTCGTGGCAGACTATGTCGAAGGCTGCTGATAGGTCCAGGAGTATGAGCGCGACTGTTTCTCCCTTGTCCATCAGGATCCTGATGTCATCAGTGGCGGCGATGAGGGTGGTCTCGGTGCTGTGGTTGCTGAGGAAACTGGATTTAGAGGGGTCTAGGATGTTGTGGTCTTCAAGGTAGCGGGTAAGCTGTTTGTTGACAATCTTCTCTGTCACTTTGGCCGGGAGCAGGGAGATGGGCCGGAAGTTCTTGAGGTCTTTGGGGTCCGCCGTGGGCATCTTCAGAAGGGCGCTGACCTCGGCGTGCTTCCAGCTTTCCGGGAAGGTTGCTGTTTGGAAGGAACTGTTGATTGTTTTCCGGAGGTGGGGTTCGATGGTTGTGCTGGCTATGTTGTAGATGTGGTGAGGGCAGGGGTTAGAAGGGGATCCAGAGTGGACGGAGTTCATGGTTTTGATGGGGTCTTCGTTACTGACGTGGGACCAGGCGGTCAGTCAGCTGGAGCGGGGGCGGTCCCAGGGGTGGTGGTCTCGGTGGTGAGTGCGGGGGTGTCGGAGTTCAAGCTGTTGTGGATGTCGGCGATCTTGCGGTGAAAGCAGGTGGCCAGGGAGTCGCACAGGGCCTGTGATGGTGAGATGTCGTTGGTGTTGGAGTTGGAGAGTTCTTTCACGATGCTCTTTGGTGTTGTGGGAGTTGTTGTCTAGGTGGTCCTTGAAGGCGGTTCTCTTGGCGGTCCTGATGAGTTGGTGGTGTCTGCGGGTGGCGCTTTTGTGGGCTGTGTGGCTGTCTGGTGTTTGGTCGTGGAGGCATTTCTTTTCCAGCTTCCGACAGGTGCGCTTGGAAGTCCAGAGGTCTTTGGTGAATCAGGCGGCTTTCTTGTTGGTGTGGTTGGTTGTGGAGGTCTTGAGAGGGGCGAGTGTGTCGGCACAGTCGTTGATCCATCGTTTGAGGTTGGTCGCGGTTGTGTCTGGGTCAGTGGGGTCCGCAGGTGGTCTCAGGGCGAGGGCGGTGGTCAGCTGGTCCTTGGTGATCTTGCCCCAGTAGCGAAATGGTAGCTGTTGGGTGCGGTGGTGTATGGTGGGTTTCCTGAAGGTGAAGTGGACGCACCTGTGGTCTGTCCAGTGGGGTTCGGTGGTGTGGTTGAAGGTGACGTGGGTGCTTGTGGTGAAGATGGGGTCAAGCGTGTCTCCGGCGGCGTGGGTGTGAGCCGTCAAGAGCTGTCTGAGACCGAGGTTGCCAAGGTTGTCGATCAGGGCGGTGGAGTTGGAGTCGTTGTTGTTCTCAAGGTGGAAGTTCAGGTCCCTGAGGAGGATGTAGTTCATGGAGGCGAGAGCGAGGGCACTGACGAGGTCGGTGATGGTGTCGCAGAACTGTGGACGTGGTCCGGGTGGTCTGTAGATGAGCGTTCCTCGGAGGGTGGTGTTGGGGTCGGTGTGGATTTGGAAGTGCATGTGCTCGGCGGTGGTGAGGGTGTTGTTGGTGTTGGTTGAGACTCTGAGGGTGTCCTTGTGGTTGATGGCGATTCCCCCTCCAACTCCATTGGTGTGGTCTCTGCGGGAGATCTTGTAGCCCTGTGGGATGGCTATGGCGATGTCCGGTGCTGAGGTGGCGTTCAGCCAGGTCTCTGTTAGGAAGGCGGCGGCGGGAGTGGTGGAGTCTAGGACTAGGAGGTCCCAGAGTTCGATTGCGTGCTTGCGAGCAGAGCGGGTGTTGAGGAGGATGCATCTGAGGCGGTTGGGTTCTCTGGTTGATGGTTTGGCGGGCTGGATGCTGGTGTATCTGCAGTTCCGGCAGGTGAAAGGTCCTTGGGTGCGCTTCGGGGTGGCCCGGTAGCAGGGGTGGTATCGTCCGGCGTTGAGTGCGTGGAGGGTGCTGGAGTCGTAGAGCAGTCTGGTGTTGCGGAGGAGGCGGGGGCCAGGGGTCCTGGCGCTGGGCGCGGTCCAGGCGCGGACGGGCGCAGACGGGCTACCCTTTGGGGCACCTTCGGCGCGTCCGCTGCGTGGCCGAGCCGCAGCCACCATAAGTGGGCGGGGGGAGGAGGGGTCAGCTGGGAGGCGGAAGGGCACGACAGCCAATGGGCGCGGGGGGCGGGGACGCATGAGAGTCAGCGGCGGGAAACGGGGGAGTAGCAGGGCGAAGGGTAGGAAGAGAACCAGGGGCGACAGGCACACGGGGAATAGAAATGAGAAGGGGAGCAGGCACTGGCACACGGGGATACAAAAAAGAAGAAGAGGGCAGTAGACACACAGGGGGGTCTCCCAGGAGGGGACCCAGAGTGAGGCAGCAGAGCAGGCGGCTGGCAGGAGGAGGTCACAGGAGGTCACAGGCACTGGCACACGGGGATACAAAAGAAGAAGAGGGCAGCAGACACACAGGGGGGTCTCCCAGGAGGGGACCCGGAGCGAGGCAGCAGAGCAGGCAGCTGGCATGAGGAGGTCACAGGAGGTCACAGGCACAGGTACCGGTGGCGCTGCAGCGGCGGAGAAGCGACTTACCCGGAGCGGGTCCTTCTGCCATCAAACATATTTTTTCCACCACCAGATTGCGATGGCCTTGGGTATCGCGGCGGACCGAAAGTCCGTGCACCGCTTTTCCGCCGGTCAGCAATCGTTATGATTGCTGGCCGGGCGGAGCTGGGCAGTAATATGGTGGCAGTGCCTAGCAGGAACTCCCAGCTATATTATGATGTGGGTGGTTAAAGGCCTTTCCATGGCGGGATTAGCTTTGGGGGCCATTTGTGGGCCCCCTGGTGGGTGGTGCACTTGGGGGGTACCCATGATAACCCCTGCACTTCCCTGCACCAAGTGGCAGGCACCGCGTGGTGCCTGCCACATGGTGCGGGGAAATGCTGAGCAAGCCCTTTTACCATTGCGGATGGTACTGCAACCAGCAGCACTGTCCGCAATGAAAGTTGCAGGTAGGCCTCTTGAGGATTTTTTTGTGACTGTAGTTCAGTAAAATCACCCTTGGAGTCACTCGGGTAGTCCTAGGTTCAATGAGATGGTCACTTTTCTTTCGGGCAGCAGGGCAGATCTCTGTAGTACAAGGCAATTCTTCTGTACTGTCCCACAGGTCCAGGAGTGTACTAATTAGTTTGTCTGATGGTGCACTATTTATACTTGGTCGCAACATTGAACTGGAAAGTGGTTCTGGAATTTCATTACTCCCTGTCCAGGTCACATGATACATGGCGTTTGTTGCTCTGTGAATGTACTGCAGCACATGCTTTTAAATGTAAGTGGGGCAGGACACAGCTCCCACCTTCCCATGTGGCTAGGATGGCCCTCCCCCAGCTACACTCAGGCACTATTGTTCACTCTCTGACCGCAATGTGCTTTTCTAATTGTGAAGCAATTAACAGACCCAGGCAGATGGAAACTCTTAAAGGTCATAAAATACTTTGGAGCAGGAAAAGGCAATTGTCTAAAAGTCTAAAAATGTGCAAGTACAAATCCAAAATTAACATTAAAGTAGCTTTTATTTGATCAATCTTTAGAGTAAAAATGGGACATTTATGCCAGCTTCTAAACAATGTTATCCTGTGTGAGATTTAGGCCTCACAGTAGTCATAACTTTTTAAGGATCTTACCAGTCACAGAACATGTTAAATGTAAAAGTATATGTCCAGGTTTTAATACAATACACTACAATACTGGGTAGAGTGTACTCTAGGGGAATATTAAAAAAGGATGTATAGGCGTGACGAGAAATTTCTTTTGTATGGTAAAATTGGCATTTTTCAACTGGACTACAGACTACAATGGCAGGCCTGAGAGTTGTTGTAAAGGCCTACTTGGTCGGTCTTAAAATGCGTGCTGCAGCCTTAATAGTAGCATTTCATCTACGGGTCATGTGTGCATAGTGTAACACTTTGCTAGTTGTGTGTAGGTAAATTACAATTGTGTGTAAGCCAATGTTACCATGTTTGAAGAAGAGAGAGAGAGCACAAAAACATTAGCACTGATTAAGAGGTGTAAAATGCATAGTGTTCAATTTTTCAAATAGTAAATGCTTTAGAAACAAAGAGCGGTAGAGCTGGAAAGATTTGTCCTGACCCTGCAGAAAGGGCAAACAAGACATTGTCACTCAAGTGAGGTATACTATGTCTGTAGGAAAATTGTTAGTTAGGGAAACATGGGTAAAAGAAATTAGTTCAACATAGATATACATGTGTTTCACAGGCATAGTGTTGATCATACAAAGGGTACTAGCTGTTATATAACAGTCCGATATAGGAAACATTGATGTTCCTTAGTTGCCCTTAATTCAATTAGATGATTTTATAAGGTCGCTCTTCCATGACAACTATCTTATGAGGCTTGAAGTTTGTTCATCAATCAAGAATGCTAAAAAGGAGATACAGTGGATTGGTTGAATAGACATTTGGCATATTGAGTTATGCAGGGCTTTTACTTACAATACACAATTACTGTGAATTATTTGTGCTTGACATGCATTTGCAAAGTCTTTAAATTAGGCCCTCCACCATTGTTCCTTCTTATGTGTTTTAGAGTCATCCTCCAGAGCTAGTGAAGGAGACATTGGGCAAGAAGGCAGGGAACCAGACATCTGCTGGGTGTCAGAATCTACTTCACTGGAACCAAGGGACCCAGCAGCGCAGAGAGTGATGGTGCAGACAAGGAGACCACAACTTCCTCAGATTCAGAGGCCTCCAAAGCAGACCATTCCCAAATGGAGGTGGAGCCTATGGTGGACTGTTCTGTATTGTCTATCACCCCCAGTAACATAAGTACTCTCCCTTCTGTTATCCCAGTGTCTCTCTTTGCCGCCAGCACTTCTACTCCTACCCCGTTCAGCCTTCAGTAATATCTGAGGAGGCTCTGGATGTCTTGAGAAGCATCTCTATCAGCTAGATTGCACTTTGAACAAGTACCCAAAATATGCAGTAATCTGCAAGCAACGGAGTCAAATGGGGAATGCACATCAAATTGCTTAAATATAAATCAGGTGGCAGGAGAGCTTTGATAGCGGATGGATGGAAGGTCCATTTTGAAAGGTCAAGACACATCCACCAAGACATAAATCAGGCACTTTCTCCTCAAAGTACCTAAGGACATTAGAGGTCAGCTACAAGCAGATGTCATGTACTAAAGAAGCCTAACAACTACACATAACGATGAACATGACAACCACAATAATATTAGCCAATAATCATTTGCAACTGAAAACAACCTTCTAAGACTAAGCAAATGTGAGACGTGGATGATAGACCGAATTTTCAAAATGTGCCCTCTACCATTCACATAGATATACACTGTACATGTTTAATATCATAAAACTAATATAGCACTCGTCTATGCACTGCTGCTACAAACAAAGTTCAACTAACCATGAACATTTAAACAGTATCAATGTAAAAACTAACAGCTACCCTCCCCACAAAATCATAATAGACTTTGAACAGGTAATGCTATAAGCAATACTTGAACTAGACCCACTCTCAGACTTACAATGCTGTTATGACCAATTCTCCCAAAGCATTTGGAAACACCTACACTAAGGGCCCGATTTCGAGGACGGTGGTCTTGAGACTGCTTTACTGTCAGTGGCAGTCCAACCGCTAGGATTATTTCTGTGAGCTTTTGACTGGCAGTCCCTTTGATCCTCTGTTTTCGACAGTTGTATTCTGTTTGCCATTGATGAGCACTGCATGGAGCCACTGAGAATTGACTGGTATGTATTAACTGTGTGCCTTCATATGTCTGACAGGTATTACTGTCAGCTTCTTATGACAGTTACCTCCTGTGGGCTTTTCCTTCGGTAGATGGTGCTACTAATGCCCTCTGATGACTGACAGATATCTTTTTAGGCTTTCAAGTGTTGTCAACAGTTTCTTGACAGATTCCAGTGATTGACAGGAATGTTATGACAGCCTCATCTGACAGAAAGCTCTTTCCGTTGTGTCTTCTTTGACTGACTATTGTCTTCTTTGGCTCTCCAATAACTGACCACTGTTTCTATAGGTGTTAATGACTGATAACCATACACATGAGCATATACTAGTTGACTGCTGTTTCTTATGAGGCTACAGTACCTGCTACCTAGCCTCTGTGGGTCTCCAATTCATAAATCCAAATCATAATCCGGTCTTCTAGAATCATGTTAGAATATCTTGTTCATATTGAATAGCTTGTATAACTACGGGCCACAATTGTTTGAGCAATCTGTGCCTAGGCAGCTTCGGATGCCTGGTTCATACAGACACCATTGATGCACAGTGCATGAATGTTTACAAACATGTCCTTTTCCATTGTGGCTTGAGCAGTGGCCCTTTTCTGAGCCACAACAGATGCCGCAATAGAAAAGGGTATGTTTTCAGCTGCCTCATTGATGGTCGCATCGTAATTTGGCTGGTGGAACTGTCGACTACTGGAAGGGTGGTTACCATCCTGCAACAATGACCGCCATCATAATAAGTTGCTAAATCGAAAAACAGTGTTTAGAAGTCAAAAGCGCTAAAAGGTTACATGATATTGCACTAGACCAGTGTAAGTCCAAAGTTCTGGCGACTGTGAGAGGATAGGCCGGCTACTGAACCCACACAGTGCACACAGAAAAAGTACTTTGTATTGAACAAGCATCGAGGATCAGCGCTGTGTCAATGTCAAACCTTGCAGTCGGTACTGAAGGATCAGCACTGCATCGTCATCAAACCTCACCAATGGGACATGTGTTATCAAATTGGCACTGTGTCCGAGGGCACTGTGTCAGTTCCGATTGGCGCAAAGGTATCACTGCATCAATTCTGAGGCCCAGGGCTAGAAGGGTGCACCTCAGGCAAGTGTGGGGCTCACAGATGGCCAGCAGAGCTGCTAAAAGTCTTTTGTGAACCTGAGACTTCAGGGAACAGGAGGCAGGTCAACAAGCCCTTGGAGAAACTCAGGTTCAAGGATGTAGAGAACAGGTCCAGTCCCTCTCACTCCCAGGAAAGAAGCAGCAGGACAAAACAGCAGAGCAGGTAGCAAAGTAGCAGTCCCTCCTACAGGACAGCAATCACAGGCAGCAGGCTAACATAGCAAAGCAGGTAGCAAAGTACCAGTCCCTCCTACAGCACAGCAGCTCTTCTTCCAAGCATATTGTACTTGGTTCCAGTAGAGATCTGATTTGGTGGTATCAAGGGGTAGTACTGATACTCAAAATGACTTCAAGGTGGGGGAGACATCAAAAAGAACTTTGAAGATCCAAAGTCCCAGCCTTTCCTGCCTTGCCTCCAGGTTCACTACAGCAGGGTTTGCAGCTGACAGGTGAATCACTATTCAGGTGCAAGTGTCAGCTCCTGCCCCCCAATCTACCTCTAGAAGGCCCATCACTCTGGTGACGGGCCAGCAGAATACAAATGTCACACCCCTTCTCCCTTTGTGCGGCTATCTAAAGGGAATACACAAAGCCCAGCTGTCACCCAACCCAGACATATATTCAGAGACAGACATACAGAGGCACAGAATGGTAAAAGTAAGTGCATGCCAACTTTCTAAAGGTGCCATTTTCATACTTACAATTTAATATCCAACTTCACCAAACTTTAACTTTCTACCATTTCATAATTTGAAATTACACTTAAAAGATGATTTAAGACAATCCCAATGTTAACCTATGGGAGAGATAGGCCTTGCAGTTATTTTTTAGTACCAGGAAAAGTACAACTCAAAATTACGTATTCTAGCTTTTAAATACACTGCACCCTGCTCATACAGCTTCCAATGTCCTACCGTAGGGGGGATTTAAATGTAATAAAAGGCAAGGTTTGGGCCTGGCAAGTCGGTTAACTTGCCCGGTTAAAATGGCAGTTTAAAACTGCACACACAGGCTCTACAGTGGCAGGCCAAAGACATTTTAAAGGGTTTCTTAGTAGGTTGCACAATCATCGCTGCAGGTCCACTAGTAGCATTTAATCTACACAGGCCCTGGGCACATATGGTGCACTCTACTAGAGACCTAGAAGTAAATTCTATATGCCAATAGTGGATTACCCAATGTTAGCATGGTTTGAGTACAGAGCTTAAGAAATTGAGCTCTGGTTAGCAATGGTAAAGTGCCCAGAATCCTAAAAATATCAAATAGGAAGTAAGCAAAAAAAGGAGGTCAGTAGGCAAAAACTCAGTGGAAACCACACCAAGGGTGTCAGATCTAACAAGTCACATATCCGCTCCACATATGCTGCTCACCTCCTTGAATTTATTGCACCTTCATATATGTATATTCTCTCTCTTATTTTAGACTATATAGGGTTCAATTCTGGCAATTAACTTTTGCATAAGTCCGAACCTCTTCCCCTCCTTCTGTGCTGTCTCCCTCCCTCTGTGTAGACGATGAAAGATTGAGGGAAGATGTTGTCATCTATTGTCAATGTGAGTTCTGATGACGTCATTGGACAGAGGACTATGGAACTTATTACGATGTTGGCGGTCAATGAACCACAGTGCCGGTGGTTGCAGTCTGACCGTGGCTGGCGAGCTCGGAGGTCTGACCGCCATATTACGATTTGGGCAGATTGGGTTAGTGAAGACCACTGCCAAACCGCTGACAATTCCACCCAACTCATGGCATGGTGGTCGTGGAGCGGGCCTATGAGACTGCAGGAGACTTTGACCGCCAGTGAATCTGCCCACCCAATAATGAGTTGCTTTCCAGCTGGCGTGAGCATGGCGTTCCAACCACCACACCTCTACTCACCACTACATGTCCTGTGCCGGCATGGATCTTATCCTACATGTCCTGCCGATGCTCTACCTACTCAACCATGTTCAAAACCATGCCAGTCCTGGGCTAAATCGGCAGTAAGACTTACAACTACCTATTGCCATTGACTCCTCAGTTAGCCTGGGTGGAGTTCGTGGAGGTCGGCGTAAAAAAAAAGCTCTGAGGCGCTACGCGAAGCTCCGCAATGCAGTTTGCAGTGACTTTCAGTGCCAGGTACTTGTCTGCACTGCAATCATCGTGAATGGCACCATGCACAGCACAAGTGGGTGCTGCTTCCTTTCTGCTGCTCGAGTAGATTTTTACTCGAGCGGCAGCTTTCTAAACACGAACGGACGGTTTCTCAACGCGAGAAATCTGACCACCCACATTGAGAAATCTTGCAGGGAGGTTGATTTTCCATGCTTGCCAACTTGATGTTAACGATTGTGAACAAGGAAAAATCTCGCCGGGAGGTGGATTTTCCTCGGCCGTGCTCTCCAACGTGACATTGGCGAACGCGAGCGAGGAAAAAACCTCAGCTCGGCAACACTAAACGGAGTTTTTCGGAACTCCGCGAGCTCTGCGTAACATGGAGTGCGGAAAGCTCTGCAAACTCCATGAGCCGCCCAGACTTACTCCTCAGCAAAACGAATACCCACCATGGACCAGGCAAAGGGATTTGTGGTCCCTAAGTAAATTGCACACATAGAGGGCCCTGTCAGGGATTGTTTCTGAACAATCATCCTAAACACATCTGCAGGATTCCCTCCTATGCCTGAACATTGGTACTGCACAGGCACACTGTACACAAATGGATATGTGTTAGCAAATTATTTAAAGTGATAGTGATGTGTGCATTCATTTGTGTTCCAAAACACTACCTCCTCATCAATGTCACGCCTATTAATGTCTGTCACATAGCTTTTGCCTTTTCTCATTTGTCTGCCATGTCATTAATGATATTCATAATTCATGCAGGTTACCATTTCTCAAGTGTTGCTAAAGTGACATTTAACTAACTACAACTGCCATGAGGCTTTGTGATTGTAACTCTGGCCAGGACGCTATACCCCTTTTGCTTTTTCTCACTTGTTTGCCATGTCACACCTAATCTACTCCAGTTATGCAGCTTACCATTTCTCAAGTGTTGCCAAAGTGACATTGAACTGATTACAACTACCATATGGCCTTGTGATTGTAACTTTGACCAAGATGCTACTCTCCTTTTGCCCTTTCTCACTTGGTTGCCATGTCACCTCTGATCTACACTAGTCATGCAGCTTACCATTTCTCAAGTGTTGCTAAAGTGACATTGAATTGACTACAACTACCATGAGAAGCACCATGTGATTGTAACTCTGACCAAGATGCTATAGTGAATGTGACACACTCACATTGCACACATCCCAGGTCCTGCTGTGAGGTCAAAGAAACACAGGGATGGATGTGTCCTTAAAGTGAAATGCACCTTCTCTACTACAACTCTGTAGTGGTCTCTCACACAACACCAACATAGGATAGGATAATATTTATAAAGCACACTTATACCCACGGGTGTCAGAGAGCATTAGCAGATGGGGGAGGAGGAGAAAATGCCAACATCCAGCTAAGAATCAAATCAAATAACCAGGTTTTCAAAGGTTTCCAGAAGAGAGTTGCCTTGGAAATGGAAGGGGGCTAGGAGTTCCAGAGTTTGGTGGCTGCCACAGAAAAGGAGGGACTGCCCCATCTGGACCTGTGAAATCTGGGAGAAGCAAGTTTTTTGAGAGGACGATCTCAATCTCATCCCTGGAGTATATCACTGAAACATGGTTTTTAGATGTGATGAGCCTTTGCTGCACACAGCCTTGTATACCATACTCAAGACCTTGAAGGAAATGCACTTCCTCATGGGGAGCCCATGCAAAGCTTGAATTCCTTCCCTAGCTGACTGATACTTTGGGATGTTAAGAACCAGCCTTGCCACTGCTTGTTCAGGGATATTGTGTTGATGTTAAGGTACTGAGCCCTGCAGTGGTCCAGCCGGGAGGTGACTAGTGCGATGATAGTGAACCGATGCAGTTCGGATGAAATATACAGCAGTACTTTCCTCAGGGATTTTAGGATGTAGAAACAGGTGCTGACTGTACAGCTGACCTGGGCTTCAAAGGTCAGACCCTTGTCAAAGATGACCCCCAGATTTTGCTGTGTTGACCAGTACTGGAAGGGGGCTGCAGTCTGAAGGCCACCAGACATTTGACCAGGTAGAATTCTGTGGTCCAAAAGCTAGCAACTCAGTTTTGTCTGCATTGATCTTTAATGAATTGTCCTTCATCCAGCATAAAATGCATGACATACATTGATTAAACGTTTGGGCCACTGATTGCAAATCATTTGTATGGAAACAATGATTTGTGTGTTGTCCGCGTAGGAGAGCACCTCGAAACTGTACGATCTCACCAACTCAACCAGAGGGGTCACATAGAGGTTACACAGTGTGGGGCTAAGCGAAGATCCAAATGCCTTCTTCTGAAGCCTCCACAACTGACGATGTGTGTTCTGCCGGTCATGAAAGAGTGGAGAAGCTGCTGGGCCTTCAAGTAACTCCCACTTCACACAGCTGTATCATATGCACTGGGGAGATGGTACCACCGCGAGGTCGAGCAAAATCAGCATCGCAGATCCCCCTTGGTCGATCTACAAGAAAATACAGTCAGTGGCTGCTACTAGGGCGGTTGTGGTGCTGTGACCGTGATGTGTTTCATCAGCTCAACATTGATAAATTTCCCTAAGATTTTGGCAGAGCGGGGAGAAGCTACATAGGTCTAAAGTTCTTCAAATCCGAGGGTTCCACATTGGGATTTTAAGAAAAGGTGATACAATTGCTTCCTTCCAAGTGGCAGGGTAGTTGCCAGACATGAGTGTGTTGTTCAAGACCTTGCACAGGAAGTTGGCTATTAAATCAGGAGCAAGTCTGAAAGTGGAGGGCATACAAGGGTCCGATGGAGCTCCGCACTTAAGGCCGAGTAGGAGTTCATTGGTTTGCAGAGCTGTGATTTGTGGAAAAGAAGACAGGGCGTACTTCCCAAAAATCTGGGTAAGTTTCCCCTTAGACGTATCATCACTATCCCCTTTGGCTATCTCTGTGGTAGGTTCATCATCTGCATTAGGGGTGAGCTCATGAAAAATCTTAAGGACTTTATCCTGGAAGTAGATTGCTACTTTGTTACTGTAATCTTGGGAGAGGTTCAAGAACTGTGTCTGTGGTGGCTCAGTAATCTCCTTTATGACTTTAAATAGCATGCTGGAGAAATTGTCTGCCGACACTATCTTTTCAGTTAGAAAACGGGATTTGGCCAAAAAGATTCCCGCAGGAAAGAGTTCTGCTTGGCTTTTTCCCGAGGGTCAGCACTGCATTTCCATTCTTGCCTACGACATTGACGCCTGAGAGCCATGAGCTCTTCTGAGAATCATGGAGCCGAGGGTTTTGCTCTTTTAAGGACACAGTTTTTGAATGGAGCAACAATGTCAAAGGCCTTAGTGATCCCATTGCAAAAACCCTCTGCTGTGGGAGGATGAGCGATGTGATTCACAGCAGAAACTCCCTTTGTGGCAGTAACCTTGTTCAATCCCCTACAACGTATATGTTTTAGGGGAACCCTTATTCGCTTTAGTGAGATGAGGTAAAATTATATTAAACTCAACCAGCCAGTGGTCATCCCAGCTGAGAGGGTGAACTGCCTTAATCATTAGATTGTTGTGGTTAACAAAAATGACATCCAAAGTGTGGCCAGCACTATGGGTGGGAGAACGGACCTCCTTCAAAGACCGCCTCAAAAACAACGCACACAATAGCAAGGAGCTCTTCAACATCGTGAAGGAAATCTCCAATCCCAGATCCAACACCTACGACATACTGCCGTCGCAAGCCCTGTGCGATTCCCTCGCCACCTTCTTCCATGGCAAGATAGCAGACATCCACGACAGCTTCAACACCCAGACAGCCCCAACAGACAGCAACACAGCAGACCATCCGTAAAGCATCGACCACGACCCCCTGCTAGCCTGGGCCAGCGTGAGCATCGATGACACCATCAAGGCCATGCGCTCAACCCACTCCGGCACCACCCATTTCCTCACTATGCCTTCAACATAGCAAGCAGCACCATCGCACCCCACCTGTGCAACGTCATCAATTGCTCCCTCGTGACCGCGACCTTCCCAGAGATCTGGAAACACGCTGAGATCAATGCCCTACTCAAAAAACCTAAGGCAGACCCAAGAGACCTCAAGAACGTCCGGCCCATCTCTCTGCTCCCCTTCCCTGCCAAGGTCATTGAGAAAACAGTCAACAGACAGCTAACCCGATACCTCGAAGAAAACAGAATCCTGGACCCTTCCCAGTCAGGGTTCCGCAGCAAATACAGCACCGAGACTGCCCTCATCGCCGCCACCAATGACATCAGGACCCTGCTGGACAATGGCAAGACCGCAGCACTCATCCTCCTAGACCTCTCTGCCGCCTTCGACACCGTCTGCCACCGCACACTACGCGCACGCCTCCTCGCCGCAGGGATCCGAGCCAAGGCTCTGGATTCGACCACCTCCTTCCTCTCCAGCAGAGCCCAGAGCGTCCTCCCCCCCCTTCTGTTCCAAAGCCTCTGAGATCATCTGCGGCGTACCCCCGTGATCCTCCCTCAGCACAACGCTGTTCAACATTTACACTGCCCTGCTCGCACACGTAGCCCAACAGCACGACCTCAACATAATCTCCTACACCAATGACACTCAGCTGATCCTCTCCCTCACCAAGGACCCCATCACAGCCAAAGCCAACCTCCACAAAGGAATGAGGCTGTCGCCGACTGGATGAAGACTAAGCCTGGGCGTAGTTCGCGTAGCCGCACTCCGCGGAGCTACGCAAAGACGCACTTGCACTCCGCGAACTACGCATAGCTCCGCGAGCATGCGTAGTAGCTTGCTTGACCCGTTCTCGAGCCATTTTTAGACTTTGGGAGCGCCGTGGAACTCTGGAACCTGCTCGACACCACATCTCCAGACGTCGCCTTCCTCACGGAAACATTGATGAACGCCTCCTCAGCTCCTGACATCGCCGTCGCCATCCCGGACGGATACAAGATCACCCAGAGAGACCGCGTCAACGAGACAGGAGAAGGCCACATTCGTCCACAAGAACACCATCCGCATCACGACCAACTCAGACGACACCCTCACAGCCGCTTAACGTCTTCACTTCCAGATACACACCGACCCCAAGACCACACTCAGAGTCACCCTCATCTACAGACCCCCAGGACCTTGCACACAATTCAGCGAAGACATCACAGACTTCATCAGCCCGCACGCCCATGCCTCCGCTGACTACATCCTCAACCTCAACTTCCACCTGGAGAACAACAACAACAACACCACCACCACCCTGCTGGACAACCTCGCCAACCTCGGACTCATGCAACTGGTGAACACCCCCACCCACTACGCCGGACACACGCTTGACCCAGTCTTCTCCTCCAGCAAGTACATCTCCTTCAGCCACTCCACCGGACTCCACTGGACAGACCACAGCTGCGTCCACTTCAGCTTCAGAAAGACCATGACTCACCACCACCCGCAACAGGTTCCCCGCAGGAACTGGAACAAGATCACCACCGACCAGCTCACCACTTCACTGAGCCAGAACCCTCCCGCCAGCTCAACGGACCCAAACCAAGCAGCCAACAACCTCACACAGTAGATCACCAATTGCGCTCGCCCAACCAGCCTCGACCACTCGCAGTCCGGCTTCCGCGCCAACCACAGCACCGAGACCGCCCTCATCACAGCCACTGACGACATCCGAGCCCTGCTCGACAACTGGGAAACAGCGGCCCTCATCCTCCTGGACCTCTCTGCAGCATTCGATACGGTCTGCCACCGCACCCTAGTGCAGCGCCTCAGCAACATCGGAATCCAAGAGAAGGCACTGGAGTGGATCATCTCGTTCCTCACCGGAAGAACCCAGAGAATCCGCCTCCCCCATACAGATCCAAGGCCACCAAAGTCATATGCGGCGTACCACAAGGATCATCACTCAGCCTCACCCTCTTCAACGTCTACATGAGCCCCCTCGCAGCCATCGTACGCCAACACAACCTCAACATCATCTCCTACTCCGACGACACCCAGCTGATCCTCTCCCTCACCAACGACCCAGGAACCGCCAGAACCAACCTACACGAAGGGATGAAAGACGTAGTCGAGTGGATGAGGAACAACCGCCTGAAACTGAACTCAGACAAGACGGAAGTCCTCATCCTTGGATCATCACCCTCCGCCTGGGACGACTCCTGGTGGCCCCCTGCCCTGGGCAGCGCACCCAAACCAACGGACCACGCACGCAACCTGGGCTTCATCCTGGACTCCTCCCTCTTGATGACCAGACAAGTCAACGCCGTCTCATCATCATGCTTCAACATCCTACACATGCTCCGAAAGATCTTCCGATGGCTCGCCACTGAAACCAGGAAGACGGTCACACAGGCACTCGTCACCAGCCGACTGGACTACGGAAATACCCTCTATACCAGGACCACAGCCAAACTCCAGAAAAGACTCTAGCATATCCAGAACGCCTCCGCACAACTCATCTTGGACATCCCCCGACACAGCCACATCTCCGGACACCTGAGAGACCTTCACTGGCTCCCTGTCAGCAAGAGAATCACGTTCCAACTCCTCACCCACGCACACAAGGCCCTCCTCAACCTGGGCCCCAGGTACCTGAACAACCGCCTGACCTTCTACACTCCCACCCGCCAGCTATGATCGACCAGCCACGCCCTCGCCGCCGTGCCACGCATCCAAAGATCCACCATGGGAGGAAGATCCTTCTCCTACCTGGCAGCCAAGACTTGGAACTCCCTCCCCATCCACCTCCGCCTGACCCAAGACCACCTCTGCTTCAGGAAGCAACTCAAGACATGGCTGTTCGAGCAGTAGCGGACCCCCCTCCCCCAAGCGCCTTGAGACCCTCTGGGTGAGTAGAGCGCTTTACAAATATCCTGATTGATTGATTGATTGATTGCCTGCATGCTCGGGATGTGTAGCGCGCAAAGTTACCCATGAGGTTTGTCCCGCCCGCTCACGTCCCCTTATTTCCGGTCACTACTAACGTGTTCGCGAGTTATTCTGTGCCAGATTGCAGTTTCTGCGTGTTCGGCAACTCGATCTTACCGACAAGCATCCTTGCGCACGCGAAAATGCTATTGAGCGCGCGAGAACTACGCTACGCAGCAGTTTGCGGAGTAATCGACAACTTCGCGTTCTCCGCGGAGCGCTGTGTTGCCGAAACTCCGCAAACTCCGCGAACGGAGCGTAGTTCTTCGCCCAGGGCTAATGAAGATCAGCCGTCTGAAGCTGAACTCGGACAAGACAGCGCCTTGAGACCCTCGTGGGTATGTAGTGCGCTTTACAAATGACTGAGTGATTGATTGATTGTTTGATTGATTGGACAAGTTGCTTAAACCCCAGAGATGTCATAAGATCTAAAAGGTGAGCAGAGTCATTGTCCTGTTTGTTTTCAAGATGAACATTGAAATCCCCTAGAATGATGTAATGAACCATGGTGACAAATGTTTTTGAGGATTTGGCCCCAGGTCTCTAGAAACTTGACCCTTGGCCCTGAAGGACAGTGTACCAGATGGCCTGAGAGGTTAGAGTTTTTGGAAAGTTTAATTCCGAAGGCCGCTGCTTCCAGAAGAAAGCCAGGAACACCTTCCACATTAGTAAGGGTACATCTAAGGGAGTCCCTAACCACCTGAGCTAGGCCACCTCCTCTTCTGTCAGGGCAGTCACATCTAAGTATACTGTAGCCTGGGGGGACAACGTCTGCCAAGTCGGGACCCAGATGGTCCTTGGCCCAAGTGTCAGTGATAAAAAGACAGTTCAGATTGAGTTTCAGTATGGTTAGGGAAATTTTGGTCTTGTGTTTGGGCACTAAGAGAGCATTTATCAACGCCCCCGTGATTGAGCTTGATCCAGGACCAGCCTTGATTTTGCACTCATTTGCCTTTTCACCTCTCGGCTCCTTGGGCCATCCCAGGGAACCCGGGATGGAGGTCCCACCATTATTAGGGCAGAAGTTACAGTGCCGGCAGCGCTCTGCCACCCCTGTGTTGAAGTTGATCCTATCCATACACCCTCATGCTGAATTTTAGGAGACAGCTCAAGCAGTTGTGTCCTAGAATAGGTTCTTTATGGGATACTTTTGTCATCTGAGAGAAAATGGGCAGCAGCATGCCTGGTGCCATTCAGGCGCAGATGGGCACAGGCGGGCTTGCCTTTGGCAAACCTTTGCCATACCAGCGCCGTGCCCACTGTACACGTTCACTGCGCGATCGCTGATGCATACTCTTTAAATGCCCCTGAACCAGAAGTGCAGACAGAGGTCGATCGCCAAATTCCAAGATGGCGGTCATCTCGAGGTGAAAGTAAAAGGAAAGGATTTTTCCCCACGCATCCGGGTTGTCCCCGCAGCGGACCTAGGAGTCCAAAGAGAAATGAGATGAGTCCACACTACGTTTTTGAACTTTGTAAATCTGACATTTATTATTTATCAATTTATTGATTTGATATTTTTATTTTCTATGTTTTTGGCAATTACAGCCCTGATGATGTCTGTCTGTGGACAAAACGCGTCGGCTGTTTGTGTTGCACTTTGATTCATGAAAAAATTAAGATTTGCAATTAATCTGAATATCATCATCTCTGTTGAAAATCATCAAATAAAAAGACATTTTTTGGAATTTGCATCTGTGAACCTTCTGATTTTGTGGTGAACTGTCGCTCCCTCAATTTCTTGTGTACACATTAAGGACATTGCTGGATTTTACCGGTGGATCCAGATGAGGTGTTGAGCTGACTGTGGAATATTAATTTTTCTTCTAAATGCTGTAGACCTAAATTTAGTTTTTGTCTGTGCTGTCTCTAAACCCTCACCGTTCTCCGCACTTGAGTATTTGTTTGTTAGGGTTATTAGCACGACAACAACAAGTGGTGATTTGCATTACTGTTTCTGATCAAATATGGAAGATGATAGAGAGAAGTTGGCAGCAGAGATGTTTCAGAAGAGTGAGGGTGCCACCCCGATATCTAAGAATAAGACACCTGTCAACAGTTTGAGAGATAAATTCCTGAAATTAGAAAGGTTGAAGAAAGCTGAACTTTCAAAATGGTGGGACGGGGTCACTTTACAGAACTACTTAGATTTGAGGAGAATTCCCAGAGGTCTACGGATATTAATTTTTCCTACATTTGATGACCTTGATATTGATTTACTAAAAGATTGGGAAGAAAATCTTTACAATTCATCATTCACTATGATTAATATTTTGATTAAGAATGCTAACAGAAAAGTTGATAATCTTAAACAAGAGATCTTAGATCTTGAGTCAGAGATCAAGGCCATGAATCTTCCAGAACTCACTGACAAAAATTATGTAATTTTGAAAGATGTGATTAATAAGTTTCAATTACAGATTAAAGACAAAAAAATGAATAAGATCAGAAGGGATGAAAGAGATTATGCCCAGGGCAGGATATTCACTTTCGCCAGAGGATATGACGAAATTGTCAGACCAAAGGGTCCTGCTAAGGTCACAGGTCAGAGTGACGAGCTCTGTTAATTATAGCAGCTCTAGCGTGTCATCGTTGAGGACTTGGGAGGTGCAGGTGGAGCTACTGCCACCCCCGTCAATTCGTCTTTTTTCGATGAAATTACTCGTATCAAGAAAGGCAAAAGAAAAGACCCTGTAGGAACAGGAGGGGCAGGAAACACAGGAGGTATGAGGATGGGGACAAGGAGCCAAGATGCTCAGAGGAAATAGTTGAACAAGCACTAGAGGCTAGATCAGGTGAACTTCAAGTTATTAACGTGTCTGATAGGAGTTTCAACAAGAATGAGTTATCAGTATTGAAAAAAGGCTTATCATTTTGTCCTATGTACAAATGCAATTACACGGATTTGGAAATTGACCTGTTTCATTTCTCGAGAAGATTGAAATTGAAAACATTTTTTTCTGAACAAGAAATATCTATGAATGTTAATCCTCAGTCAAATAAAGATTGTGCTATGTCTATTAATGATTTCAGAAATACTTGTTTATTATTGTCTATTTCTGAAGGTGATGATTTAAGGGAGGAGGATGTTGCCGAATCATTGAATATTATGACGGATTACAGTTGTTCTAGTGGTCTCAAAACAAAATCTAAATTTGTTCCACAAGGTGGACAATTCTTTGTCATCAATTTGTATATTAACAGAACTCTGGAGGAATTATATAAAATACAAGATCGTGATTGTAAAAAGGGTACTGGTAATTTTCATGATAATCTGTCTTGTGGAGAGAGGGCAGCTTTAAGAAGTTTGAGGAGTGATAAGAATATTGTAATACAATCATCTGATAAGGGGGGTAATGTAGTTATTATGAATAGATCTGATTACAGTGCTGAAATTCAACGTCAGTTACAAGACCCCTCTTGTTATCGAAAGTTAACCCGTAATCCTATTCCTGAGGCATCCTCCCTCATTAATGACAGATTATATAACTGGAAAGAAGAAGGGATGTTAGATGAGGCAGAATTTAAATACCTTCGCATTTCTAAACCTATTTTCCCCTAATCTATGTTTTACCAAAACTACATAAGTCCAGACAAAAACCTCTGGGTAGACCCATAATAGCTGGTATTGGCAGCATCACTGAACACATGTCAGAATTTGTGGGCATGTTTTTAAAGCCTCTGGTGGTGAACTTGCCCGCATATATCAGGGATACCATGGACGTCCTCAATAAATTGGAGGACGTAAAATGGGAGGAAGGGTACACCCTGGTCACTATGGATGTGGTAGGGTTGTACACTTGTATTCATTCGGACATGGGCTTAGTGGCATTAAAACACTTTCTGGGAAGCAGAAATGTGAGCTTGAGAGAGCATTCAGATATGTTGTTGGAAATGGACAGATTGATTCTCGATAATAATTTATTTTTGTTTGAGGACGTCTGGTATCATCAGACGAGAGGTACAGCAATGGGCTCCAGGTTTGCTCCTTCTTACGCCAACCTTTTTATGGGTTGGTTTGAGAGGGAGCATGCCTGGGGCCGTGATGCGGGTAAATGGCATGACAATATTTTGTTTTTGACCCGTTTCATCGACGGCATTCTCATGATTTGGAGGGGGTCGGTGAATGATTTACAGGAATACTTTGTGTATTTGAATAATAATAACTTCAATGTATCGCTAACACTTGAGCATAGTAATTCACAGATTGTGTTCCTGGATGTGGAACTGTTTATTGAAAATGACAAAATTATGAGTACCTTATATAGAAAGCCTACTGTCACTAACTCCATTTTGAGGTTTGAAAGCCATCACACTAAATCTGTAACTAGAGGCATCCCCTATGGTGAGATGGTTAGGATTCGACGAAATTGCAGCAAGGATAATGACTTTAAGGCAGAGCTTAATTCTTTACAAAATAGGCTCAGGGAAAGGGGGTATCTTGAATCTGACCTCGTTAGAGCTAAGAACAGAATTTATAAATTTGACAGGAAATCCACTTTGATTCAGAAAGAAAAGAAAAATATTTCTAAGGGACAAGTAGCCTTCATCACTAAGTATTGTATCCAGAAGGATGCCATATTCAAGGCACTGGGTAAACATTGGAACATTTTGAAGGGAGTCCCAGCACTTTCTGGGCTTATAAATGAACGTCCTGAGTTCATTTTCAAAAGATGTCCAACGATTAAGGAACTTATAAGTAGCAATTATCTTGAGCCAGTGAAAGACAATAATTCGAATTGGTTAGCTAAACGCCCATCTGGTTTCTTCATATGTGGCACTTGCAATGTGTGCGACTATGGTTTGAATAAAGTAAAGAACTTCTGTTATAACACTGATCAGATGTATACGATCAGGGAGTTCATCAATTGTAACAGTGAGGGGGTAGTTTATGCCATTAAATTCCAATGTGACAAGGTTTACATTGGGAGTACAAAGAGGAAACTCAAGACACGAATTCAAGAACATGTAAGGGCTATTCAGAACCAAGATGAAAAGTCACCTATTTTCCAACATATAAGAGCCCATCATCCTTTGGAGACTAGGATAACATTCCATGGTGTGCAAAAGGTACGACCATGGAAAAGGGGAGGGGACTGGATCCTCCGTTTGAGACAGGTTGAGGCGAGATGGATCTCGCGCTGCAGACTATTGAAATTAGGGTTAAATACTGAGAATGAGCTTCATTACTTTTTGTAACTGGGGAATGAACTCTAATAGGGTTAACAGATCTTTTATATGTTGATCTGTTTTTCCCTTATCACTTTAAACTTGTTGGTTCTAGTGGGTGTAATTAGGTAATCTCTTGTAATTGTTTTTCTCTTTAATATGAGTTACTTCTGGAGATGTACTACATATTGTTTACCTTTGAGATATTTTATTATTAATAGGCTCCTTAGAATAGGGAGTGGCATACAGGAGCTTGAAAGAGTGGTATTTCTTACATATTGCCACATTGGTTCATGTAAGTTATTATCTATTGTGTACTTTTTGTAGGTGCAATGGGATCCCGACACCATTTATGGATTTCTATTATGACATGATTATAACAGACTTAGTATAGAGAAATGATTTGCAGATTTAGTACATGTATTCAAACTCAGCGCAGTATGTATCCGGATCTCATTATTGGATTTATCTTGTACTCAATTTCTTTCTTTTATTACGGTATTGGTCGTATTATGCGTTGGACCCATGCACCGTGTATTTATTACACTTTATTCACTTATTTTCAGTAGCGTCATACCATAATGAGCCCTTTCATATGTTGTGGAATGTTTCTTGTTAAGCGAAAGATTGATTTATTTGGGCATCTATTATACTTCGTCTTTTGGAGCGGCTATAATATGATTTACCGGTCTTTACATCACAACCGGTTATCATGAGTTATGCTCGTCAGCATCTATCTTTGAATATATACTCTTACAATGCGGCAGTATAACCTATTAATTGTTTCTCCCTTTACTTTATTTCTCTTTAAAATAAATTTACTTATTTTCGTTGCTCCGATAACTGTTTACGTTATGTCGTCTTTAGAGCCAAAGTGACGATTGCTTGGGTATCTCATTGGTCACTTCAAAACCGGAAATGCTTTGCTACCGGGTACAACATGCTTTCCTTTGGAATACCGGATATGCACCTTTAGACCGGATATAATACGTCTTGGGTGCTTGGGTTGCGGACGTAATAGAGAGCTATAATAGGGCTTTTTAACACGGCACGGAGTCATGATTATGAGGCAGGGTGGACCAGATTGGGAGCTAGATTTGTTTGGACGAGCGGGAACAATTCCGACGTTTCTGATTGGTGAAACTGTAGTTTAAAGGGAGGCAATGGATATGGTTACTTTGCACGTTGTCGTGGAAGACGCCGGACGCCGCCTGCCGAGACTCCCCACTACTAGATTGGATTCATATCTTTAAAAGGTGAGGTGCTGACCGGAATAGTTAGTTTGTAGCGTAGAATTGCTAGTGGAAGTTTTTGTGCTGTATAGACATTTTCTTAATGATGATTTCTAAATCTTGCCTTTTATTTATTTTAACAGGACTTGCGCTTCTGAATTTCTATCGTTACTAGGTGAGGTCATTTACCGATTTAGTTTTTTGATATGGGTATATTGAGTGACTGGGCATTTACAGACAGATTTTCATATTCCATTTTCTTCATAAGTACAACACTGGGTGAGATGATCAGATCATTTAGGTATCTGTCTGCCCTTATTTTTACTATGTTGACTATGTAAATACGATACCCTGTGGGTTTTGCAGTTGCTTTGTTCTTTTTCATTTGCTCCAAATGATTAACTCGTAGTCACTTAAAATGATGCCTCCTCCTGTACACAGTGCTTCAGGCTTTGCTATGCTCTAATACTAGATACCCCCTGTTTTTTGTAGTTTCACAGTGATGTCAAGAATAAGGACTGTTTCTACAAAAGAAAAATTTCAAGGGGAGTTCAGGCAATAATACTAATTTAGTGTTAAATTCCAGGTGAGATGCTTTTCTGAACCAGTTTTTGAATTTTTAATGAGTTAGTATTCACTGATGGTTATATATTTTTTTGGGGGGGCTACTGAATCATATCTAGGATGAGGATTATCGCTACATGTTATCCTGTATCTCAATAGGCTTTATTAGACATGAATTGCTTTATATATACTACCTAAATGTGTGCCGTTTATGCTCTGTTTGATTCAATATCATGTGTATATCAAGTTCATCTTCGAATAATTTCTTAATCAGGTTGCAAAACAGTTGGATTGTTTGAATAGTAAGACAAGATTTCGTCTTTGAAAACTTCGCTTATACAGGAGGTAGGCAGAAGACTTTTTCGCTATAAACAGTTATCGTCATCAATGAGTTCTGGGGAATGTATAGATAATTTTATCATTAATTTGTCCATTCTTTTGTTGTGAGCAAAAGATTGTTATATAGGCAGGTGTCCTATTATTTTTTCTGTTGTACTACGTTTTTGAACTTTGTAAATCTGACATTTATTATTTATCAATTTATTAATTTGATATTTTTATTTCCTATGTTTTTGCGATTACAGCCCTGATGATGTCCGTCTGTGGACGAAACGCGTCGGCTGTTTGTGTTGCACTTTGATTCATGAAAAAATGAAGATTTGCAATTAATCTGAATATCATCATCTCTGTTGAAAATCATCAAATAAAAGGACATTTTTTTGAATTCGCATCTGTGAACCTTCTGATTTTGTGGTGAACTGTCGCTCCCTCAATTTCTTGTGTACACATTAAGGACATTGCTGGATTTTACCGTTGGATCCAGATGAGGTGTTGAGCTGACTGTGGAATATTAATTTTTCTTTTGAATACTGTAGACGTAAATTTAGTTTTTGTCTGTGCTGTCTCTAAACCCTCACCGTTCTCCGCACTTGAGTATTTACAAACAGAATTTAACAATAACATCATAAAAGGTGCACATATCACTCCACAAACCAGGTTTCCTTATGCGTGCATAGAGACAAGGTGCCCCTAAGTTTTCTGTCAGAAATTGCATATATATCTATAATACAAAGGCCACACCTAAAGCTAGGGACATCGCTAGTCCACATTGGTCTTGATGGGAACACCATCCTCAGATTACATATCTACAACTCAATAGAACAGTGAAATTCTTAAGAGGTTTAGATAATCTCCAGTCCATGAATATGAGGTGTTACTTGTGTCCAAAAGGGAAGGCACATCATAGTACCAAAAATGTTTTGTAATACCAATGTGTTACATTGATAAAACACCCACATATCACCACACCAAATCTGCTAGCCACCCCCTGATGCATGCCATCAGTCAGTGAATACACCTTCAAAAGGCTACATGTGTAGTTCAAAACTCTACGCTCCCTCATCATTGGCATTGATGAACAGTTTGTGAGACACAAACATAAGTATACATATCATGAAACACATAGACTAAACATTTGGACATGAATAATAAGAGAGATCAATGTCTCTTTGCATGTCTAACAAACCCACTCATGTCTACACACTCCTGTCTGTGCGTATACATCTCCTGCATCCCCAGCATGAATGAACATTGTCCTAAACACATTGGTCAACACATAGAAGTGTGGAGGACCCTCATTGTAACCTATGTAGACCCTTACATCATGGATCATTTCATTGTGGAGATGATTGCACAACAAATCAAAGCTACACATGCCATCATATAGGCATAAATACTGAAGGCACCAGTGCTGTTTGCCATCTGAAAATGCTGCACATACCCCACTTACCAAGGCTTAGTATGGCTCATTGTCTGCATCCTATGTGCACAGTATGGTATGTCACATGTAGGAGATCCCCAGGACATGATGTACAGAATTGTGGCAGCATCATTCCCGACACAAAGAAGACACATGGTCTGTGTGGTACAGCTGAAATACACAAAATCAAACATATGTAGGTGAACCGTCATATTACTCTATCATGTGTCTGTACAACCATGACAATAGACATGTGGCCTGACACACCTTTGGACCTGGTCCAAAAGATATAAGTCTTGGAGAAATATCATACACCTACAACAAGACCTACACATGCAACAACACTGCTAATCCTTAGGACATGAGTAACCTACAATGTTGATCAGGAAATTGCAGGTTTAAACAGGAGGAAAATGTTAATGTACAATGTCTGACCTGACCTAATACTCACCCCCTCCTAGCTGCTGTAGGGCCTTCAACTGCCCATCCAGCTCTGGGTAGGCCACCGCCAGGATGCAGGCCATTAGGGGAGTCCGTGTCCTGCACATGCCCCTACCACATTAGGAGGACTTCCCCAACAGGAGCTCCACAATCTTCCTGGTCCAGCATCTTAGGCCCTCCCACCTCTTCCTACAGAGGATGCTGCACATTCCCTGCTTCTGATGGTCATTGGCCTGTATATATACAAGACATGAAGCAAAACATGGATCATAGTAGAGGTCACATACATTTGGAGACATGTATCATAAGCAAGTAACAATTCTTAATACAGTACATGTGTACTCCTCGCATGCTTAGTACCACGTATAGGGGTATACACACTTGTGTAGTCATCGGCGGACCATCCTCAATCCTAGTTGTGTCCTACATTGATGGAGACAGCCCATTAACACCATGTAAGCCAGAGCCATCTTCCTGTAGTGTGCTTTAAGATACTGTGGTGTACTACACACCACCTACTTGTGCATGTTTTTAGACACCCTACCGCCATGCCCATTTACAAAATATATTGAGTACATACAGTCTGACACCATAGTACAGATTGACAGCAAACTTTAAGGTGACAATGAAAGTGCGTGCATGTGTCACACTGACAGACAGAAAGGGATACCATACAATGTGTGACAGAGTTTGAGTTGTTGGCTCTAGCATCACAGGATGTCCCTCCTACCCTATGAGGCTGTTGGACTTGGCCCTTTCTGCAGGGTTATCCTCAAACATTTTGCTTCTCCCTCCTATTTCTTACTGACCTGTTGTTGTTGGTCTCAGGACTCCGGTTACTTTACCACTGCTAATCCGTTCTAAAGTGCTTATGCTCTCTGTGTAAATAGTTGTTACAATTGGTTATCCCTGACTGGCATATTTCATTTACTGGTATGTCCCTAGTAAAGTGCACTGAAGGGTGACAGGGCCTGTAAGTCAAATGCTACTAGTGGGCCTGCAGCACTGTTTGTGTCACCCACATGAGGGATTCGCGGCTGAAGAAATCGACGCAGCACCGCTCGATGCCGCTGCATCGATCACCCGCAACCCAGAACTGCCTCAGAATCCACGCAACACTTCCCCCTACGGACGGTAAGCGACGCATCACTTCTCCTGCATGCAGCAGAACTATCGCATCGTCTCCCTATGGACTCAGGAACTGACGCATCTCTTTGTGACGCTTCCCATCTCTGCGGCTGTTTGGCTCTGTGAATTTTGACGCATCTATAGGTAATTTGTGAGAAATAATGCATCCATAGTTCTGTATGAACCCAGTTGTTTGAAATGTTCTAAAAGTCATATTCTTATTACATGTATGTTGGATTTGTGTTGTTTAGGTCTTTTTGAGTTGAGATAAAGATCGTTTATTTTTCTAAACTGATGTGGTGTCCATTTATGGTGTTATCACTGTATTACTGTGAGTCTTGAGTACAAACACTTAACACATTGCTTTTGGGATATGTCTGTCTGCTCGTGGTAAGCTACCTGGGGGTGAGCAGTTGTTATCTTACGCGTGTGTCCCCCATTTCCCTGACTAGATGCAATGGTCCCTATTTGGACAAAAGTAACTACCTCTACCAACTAGAGACCCTGTTTATAATAGAGGCAATGACACAGGGTTGAGACCTACAAACCTTAGAATGCCTAGTTCTATATGTTGATTTTTAAAAGCTGCTGAACCACACAAGTCAATTGTCTCACACATAAGCAACTTTAATGACAGTCAAAATGTCACAAGAGCATTAGCCTATATAATTCCAGCCAGATGTTAGGAAGAGTTACAACACACCTGCAGAAGTAAACAGCCTGACTTAGTTCAATCATATACATACACAGTATGGGCTAACCAAAAGAAGTATTGGGTCTGGGGTGACCTCTGACAACATACATAATTTACAACATGCAAAGTCAATCTGGACAAATAGTGGGGGAAGGGACTCATTATGAGAATATCCAAGTATCAGCAGAACTATAGGGAGGTAAATCTGTGACTCACAAGTGCAGCCCAAAGTGTCTGTGGCTCTCAGCCTCTTCCGTAGCCAATTATTGGCACAATTCTTTTTCATTCTTTGCCTTCTGCAGGCAGCACAGACGCATTCCACATGCACAATACATTCTCAGCACTTCAATCAAGAAATGTACATCGTCGGGCCATTCTATGTGTGACATGACCATTATGTAGCACTCTGAGGGGGCCATTGCATTATTGATAGCTCCATACAGATCAAGAACAGATGTCCTGTGTAAGTATTTCAACTGTATATATGGCTCACATTATCCTTACCTGCATCTAACAGTATACATACACAGCTCAGCCTGTAAGCCCATAAATAACACCCTTTACCACGATTTGGTAACACAAGGTTTACATGGCACCATCAACTGAATATATGAATTAAAATGTGCATGCTACCCAGTAATGATTTAAGACTCAACACGCGTCACAATTATGATGTGAAGTACACAGATTACAGCGCTTCACAATTCATTACATGAATGTCCTATGTAGAGACACCAACATTTTACTTCATTACTATTAAATGACACACTAGACACCAAAACCCCATCATAGTGAAATAGGAAGCAATGCAGTCCAACAGAGTGAAGTATGTATGTTTGAAAGTTACCTGCTCCTCTGGCGAGCCATAGAGCTTACCATACAGGGGAAGAACCACATCAACTAGCAACCCAAGCGCCTCTGGAGAAAAGACTGGAGACCTCACCCCTGCAGTGAGTACCATGATTGCCCTCATAGATGGCAAACAGCAGCTGAAGTCGAGGAGGTGTAGATCACAGCAGTGTCAGTAGGCAAGTAAATAGTTTTCCGCACCTCACGGTACATATACGGCACATAGGCAGTCTTCTACGTACATGGACACAGCCATTGGACTGCGACCATCATATGCAGCAATGGCTGTTTCTGCCGTG
Source organism: Lissotriton vulgaris (assembly GCF_964263255.1). Classification (NCBI taxonomy): domain Eukaryota; kingdom Metazoa; phylum Chordata; class Amphibia; order Caudata; family Salamandridae; genus Lissotriton; species Lissotriton vulgaris. Next base: position 1,349,015,463 of record NC_141696.1, read on the forward strand.
GATGACATTGCCTACCACGTGGTCAACTTCCATCTGCAATAGTCAAATCTGAATGTCAGATAAGCAATGTCATTTTGGCATTTGAAATGAGAGTATTCCACACATTTTCTACAGCCTCACCATCCCTATAAGTATGTTGCACTGTGTCTACAGAGGTTGTAGGTCAATGCTCCGTTACTATCACTTCACAGGCGAGATTGTGCAGCATTCCCGCTGATGTCTCCATGGTCACAGCAGTAATTTTTGACTCTGGCAAACATGGAAATAAGGTGTTCACGTTGACAGATAAAGGACAGGTCGGTGTATATGAAACAATTGGAGAATGTACAATGTGTACATCGCTGAAATTCACAAATGTGGAGCCCAAAATGAGCATTTACTTATAAATGATATCTGGTGCAATTTACAGGATTTACAAACTGCTGCTAATTGCACACCAAACTAGATGTAAGAGCCAAAACTGTAGTCACACATTACAAAGTACATAGTAACTTCACAATTACATCACAAAAAGTGGCAGAACTCATGCGTTTCTAAAAAAAGGATCAACTTTGTTCAGATCTAAACAAACCTATTTTACCAATTGTCAGGTCATTGACTCGTCCACAAGGGTGCTAATGGAGGCAGGTGACCATTAGGTTTGCCACCAAACTTGCCTACAAAACACTGCCAAGGGAACCTCCCCAGAAAGGGGCGTATAGTGTGCATGCCAGGCACATCAAAGCTCCAAATTGAGAGGGGGAGTCTTGGGCTAGGGAGGGTTGGACATTGACCTGGAAGGGTTTATTGGTTTTGGCAGGGGTCTTTAGTTTCATCTTACTTTTGGTCTGGGATTTGGGATAGTTGGTTCTTGAGGTGGAAGGGATGGCTGTTAGTATGGAAAAAGGGGGCTTGGGTGGAAGGTTAGGTGTCCAACAGGGCAAAGTCCAAGGTAAAGGAAGTATTGGTCACAGGTAGAGGCTGTGGGATATTCATAGTGAGTTTGAGTTCGGAGGCAGAGGGAGTGGATGTGTCTGATGTAGGTGAATTTGTTGTTGATGCAGCTGTGTGTTGTGTAGGTGAATGTGGAGATCTGCGTGTAGTGTGAGTCTATCTAGTGTATGGGCCGAGTATGGGGGATAGGGTTGATGTGTCTGTGGTTGCGTCATGTGTGTGATGATGGTGGGTGTTGGTGGGTATGTGGGTGCAGGTGTCCTGTCTGTTCTGATGGTGGGTGTTGTTGATAGGTGTGTGGTCACAGGTGTGTGTTGAGTGCCAAGGTGTGGAGGGTGATAGGTCAGCTGGTTTTGCTGTGCCAGCAGCGGCAAAGCTGGTGGGGTTGGTGGGGGTGTAGGATGAGAGTGTGGATATGTGTTTGAGATGTTTGGGCAGTGTGTTTCTGTGTGTGCTGCATAGGTCTGTTTAGGTGGGTGCATGCACTGGTGTGTGCGTGGACAAGCAGGGTAATAGGGTATTTTAATGGGGATTGGGTAGAGGAAGGATGTGGGGCAGAAGGCTGTGGTGGGTGTAAGGCTACCATCTGTGAAGCGGCCAGAGCCTGAAATGATTTCTGTAAGGCAGACATTCCACTATCAATGCCTTCCAAGTAGGCAATCACCTGAGACCCTTGGCTACCCTTGATGGCATTCAGCAGTGTAGTTTACACAACGGAGATCTGTCTCAGGAGGTCAATAGCCTCCTCACTCAGGGAAGCTTGAGGCACAGGGGCAGGGAGTGAGGTGCCTGGAACTGAGGAGAGACCTGGCACAGGCAACTGAGTGGGGAGCAGCAGGGAGAGCGCAGATGGAAGGGGTGGTGGACAATGAAGGCTTTGCACCAGAATGGGTTGGGTTCGCTGCCACCAAACAGTGGCCACTGGAGTCCAACTCTGTTGATGAGGTTGTTAAGTCTGGGTCCTCCTTGGCACTCCTTTTGCGGTCTTGGCCACTGGGTTCATCTGTATCATTGTCCCGACAAGACCCATTTTGGCCAGTTGCTTCCCCAATGACCTTGGCCCTGTCTCCTCCGCTCCCCTGGGTAGATGATGAAATGAGTGGCATCTGAGTTTGGTCAATTACAACTACTTAGACACACAGGAGGAACAGATCATTACAAATAATACAACAAATGTGCATGTATCACACAACCTACTAGAATGGCTAAATTTTCTACAAAATCAGCATTAACACATGAATGAATGCAACATTAGTTCTCAACAGTTGCGTACAATGATGAGAGTTACCTTGTCATCGCTCCATGCTCATGTATGTAGCAGGATATAACATCACCCTGTACATTTAGGCACTTTTGACATACAACAGTCATCAGATGACATCAACAAGCATGGCCATAATTACTAAGGATGAGGTAGAGCAAGCTATACAGCGAGCCAAGGGAGGTAAGGCAGCAGGAACAGACGGGCTACCGTCAGAAATCTACAAAAACCTGCTATTGGCGGTGTCTCCTGTTCTGGTGGAACTGTTCAATAAGATCCTGAGTAAGCATGGGCGGAAAATCCGTTACGCTCGCGGATTTTGCGGATTTTCGGTAAATTCGCAAATTCGCACGCAGCAGATTTTTTTTTCTTGGTGATTCAATTTTGCGGCGTGCAGTGTAAGTTCGCAATTGCGAACATGTAGGTGCGGCGGGCAGCAACAATCTCGCACTCGCAAAATTACAAAATTTGCAATTCTGCACAAGAAATCCACTAGCAAGCAGCATAGACCTTCTGAAAATGATGATTTTTATCAGAATAACTCCTCAGGTTGACATTTGCCTGCCCTTTTTTGGATTTGAGGCCTTTTGACTTTCTTTGGATCACTTTTGGATTAGAAATAAACTTTCACAAGTAAGTTTGTTTGGGGCATTACATTTGCTGTTCTGCAGAAAAACGAGTTTTGCTAAGCTGAAAGCACTCAGCAGGTGCAAAAGTTTAAATTCATCATTAGTAACCATTCCCTGTAGTGCTTCCTGACTGGGGACCCTCCAGAGTTCAGTTACTAGTTGCTAGTTGCAACAATTGTATGACCCTGCTCTGACCCTCACAGCCGGATCATAGAATAGCTACAAGTAGGCCACAAAGGTCCTGGTAAAAAAAATTGCACTGCAACAGAAAGCAAATTACAGATAAGGGAGCAGGTGCCAGACTGGAATTTTAAAACAGTGACACATTAATAAATCAACCCCAAATTAATTCATGTCAGTTGAAGCAGGGCAGGTGTGCTTGCTTTTTCCCCCCATAATCTACAGTGATGATGATGAACCAGAGGGTGGCATTGATGTACCAGAGGGTGGCATGGGTGAAACAGAGGGTGGCAGTGTTGAAACAGAGGGTGCTGTGAACCTGTGATGATGAACCAGACGTAGAAACAACATAGTCGCGACCGTTGCGTGCCGACAAGTAAGTTCGCAATCGCAAACTGGTACAAAATCCTCGCGAACTGGCAGAAACCCTTGCGAACACTATAAAAACAAAAAAATCCGCAAATTCGCGAGAATTCGCGGATTTTGCGGATTGCGAGTTCGCAAATACGCAAATCCGCGAACGCCAGATTCGCAAAATTCGCCCATGCTTAATCCTGAGGGAGCTTCCTGGGATAGCGCCTCTATAACACTATTCCTCAAGCCAGGAAAGCCCCCATCTGATTGCGGTTTGTATTGGCCAATATCAATTTTAAATGCCGATTATAAGATCTTCGCCGCAATATTGGCTAGAAGACTCGGTCAGATAGCTCCAGATATATTGCACTCTAATCAAAAAGGTTTCGTAAAGGGGAGGCAGTTGTTTGAGCTCACATATGATCTGGTGGGAGCTATAGACCTGGCGACTAAGGAGACTCTGCCCCTCTCTGTCCTCACCTTGGACGCAACCAAGGCCTTCGACAGGGTAAACTGGCAATACCTGTCGGAGGCCTTATCGAGGTTCAATGTGGGAGGCAAATTCCGCAGAGCAATAAGACTGCTATATGGTAGTCCCTCTGCCTCTATTTTGATCAACGGAGGTTTGTCTGAGCCATTTAGGGTAACGAGGGGTATGCAACAGGGTTGTCCCCTGTCCCCCCTACTAATTCGAGCTGTATATAGAGCCGTTCGCACAGAAACTGAGAGAAAACCAACAAATCAAACCATTTGTCTACCGCGATTGGATCAAAAAAGTGGCCCTCTAAGCAGATGATATTATGATTTTTACACCAGATATAAATACTGCGTTTCCAGAGGTTATAGATCTTGCCTTGGAGTTTGGAAAGGTGTCAGGATACGAGGTGAACGCCTCTAAAACAGAGTCAATGTCATGGAACGTTAACTTAAACACACACAGTGCGACATCGAGGGCCAACTTGAGATATTTGGGGATAGTCATAGACAAAAATATAAACAAGATAGCCTCTCTAAATTTTGCAAAAGTTGCAGCGCAGTGCCGACAATTGATGAGAGCATGGGCACATCCCCTTCTTACGATTTTGGGGAAGACAAATCTAGTTAAAATGTCTATACTGCCAAAGATTTCATTTTTATTTAATTCAATACCGCTGTTTTTTTACCCTAAATTAATTGTAAAACTGCAGAGCGAGATATCCTCTTTTATTTGGAACAATAAGAATTCAAGAATTGCTTGGAAAAAGATAAGGCGTCGGAGGAAGAAGGGCGGGCTGGCAGGCCCAGACCTTCAGATATACGCATGGGCATTCCAGCTAACACATGCACGCACGCTCTTTAAAATACCCACTGATTCAGGCCTGGGCCCAATGTTTTCTACACTGTTGAGCTGCGAGGGAGTCGGGCAGGCTAACTTCCTGTTTAAGTTTGGAGATCCCAAATTTTTCAAAAAAATAAAGTTGAAGATACTACAGGGGATGGCCAATACATGGTACAGAGTGAGATACTCGATTAATCTTGGTTATTTTTCAAGCAGAGCTCCAATATGGGATTTACCTGCACCCGCTCCCTGGGCAGAAGACGCATGAGCCCTACCACTTAAAGAGGCAGGAATTACATCTTGGGAAGACTTATTTTCAGATGGATCTCTGCTTCCGTGGAACTATTTGTCTAACAAAATCGGACCGAGATTTTCAAGATTTAAATATCTACAAATCTCAAGTTGGGCTCAGGCACAAAGTACATTGCCCTCACGCATCAGCAGGCTTCCTATAGGGGGAGTGAGTGAATTAGAAGCATGCCTGCTTGACAAACCATCTATAAAAAAAGAGATCTCGCCATGGTATAACATGATCATAGAGGAATCAGATGGTAAATTTTGTCTACCAACGCAATTGTGGGCGGAGTTCATGCCAGGAGAAGACGTGGAAGAACTTTGGTTAACCTCATGCAGAGTATTGTGGGATTTGGTTAACCCCACTTGGCATACGAAGGAACCACATATTTACAATACATAGAGCGTATTACTCCCTGCAGAGACTGTCAAGATTCTCCCAGACTGGGCCTATTTCCTGCCCGAGATGTGGCTTGGCGGCGGCGTCCGACATTCACATGTTTTTTGAATGCCCACAAATCACTTTATTTTGGGATTCTATAACTAGTAAATTGTCTTTGATTTTGGAATGTCAGGTTACCATCGACATGGGCTTAGTCATCTTTGGCTTGAGTGGAAAAACTCGCAACGCTGCCTCCAACTTAGTGTTCTATTCCATCCTAGCAGCCCGCAGGGAAATCTGTAGACACTGGAAAGACGCATTGCCTCCCACTTTTTACGAATGGCGCTCTTCAGTCCTCCAGATTTCTAAACTTGACTTAGCAAGGGGAGGAAATCAGGTGAAAAGAACCTTTTGGAAGCTGCTGGATTGACACCTGTTTTTTTTTTCCCAGGTCCAATGATTGATGCAGTCATGGCTCACCTTTTGGCTCTGTCACAGTTGAGTCGACGCTTTAAGGGCCTTGGTATTCCAGGCATTATTGTCCAACAGAACAGCCCGCTTGCAAGAATCTTAAGGCCTGCCAGTTGATACTGAAGGGATTTGGTTCACCACCCCTCCTACTCTATCCCCGCCAGCTGATGCTGAGCCAGTACAGAGGCATTGCCTGATTCTCTGCTCCGCGGTAGTTTTCTGTCTTGACAGATTGGAGCCATTGAACGCAAATGAGGATAAAAAAAAAATAATAAATAAACATTTTTTTAATTTTTTTTTAAAAAAGCATGGCCATAATTATTGAATCTCTACCCATTCCACCCAAGGCCCCTCATAGCAACTCGTCATGTTCTTAAACCCGGTTCACTGATAGAATACGATGCCCAAAATATCCCCATACACAAATATTGAGTTTTAAATATCAATGTAAAAAATATCGACATCCTATATTTATAATGGTAAGAACAAAAATATCGAAAAATAGATATTGCATTTTTATTTACAAACAAATTAATATTAAACCATTTTGAATAATAAAATTAACCTTAAAAAAATTATTTGGATTTAATATACATTTTAACAAATATAAAAAAATAAATTGAATTAAAATAACATTTTAATTTAATATATATAGATATCTATTTACTTTAAGCAATTTATAAACTATTCATTTTAATATATTTTGCAATTTTATAAATATATTCAAAATTACAAACACATATATATATTTACTTATACTTATAACATAAAATCTAATAAAAAAATATATTATAAATTAAAACATTAAAATATTTAATAGTCTTTAAACATACATTTTGCACTCCATTGAGTACAACAGTAGGGAAAGGGAAAGTGTTGGATATCGGAGGAGTAAAAATTACTATTGCCACTCAAGTTCAATCAATCAATCAATCAGTGACACTTATAAAGCGCGCTACATACCCGTAGGGTCTCAAGGCGCTGGGGGGGGGGGGGGGGGGGGGGGGGGTGCCGCTACTGCTCGAACAGCCAGGTCTTCAGCTTCTTCCTGAAGGAGAGGTGGTCTTGGGTCAGGCGCAGGTCGGTCGGGAGGGAGTTCCAGGTCTTGGCGGCCAGGTAGGAGAAGGACCTTCCTCCTGTAGTCGCTCTTCGGATGCGGGGGACGGCGGCGAGGGCGTGGTTGGCTGATCGGAGGTGGCGTTTGGGAGCGTAGAAGTTGACTCGGCTGTTGAGGTAGCTCGGGCCTTGGTCGTGTAGGGCTTTGTGTGCGTGGGTGAGGAGGCGGAAGGTGATTCTCTTGTTGACGGGGAGCCAGTGAAGGTCTCTCAGATGTCCGGAGATGTGGCTGGTTCGTGGGATGTCGAGGATGAGTCTGGCTGAGGCGTTCTGGATCCGCTGGAGTCTCTTCTGGAGCTTGGCGGTGGTACCGGCGTAGAGGGCGTTGCTGTAGTCCAGTCGGCTGGTGACGAGGGCCTGGGTGACGGTCTTCCTGGTCTCGGTGGGGATCCACCAGAAGATCTTCCGCAGCATGCGTAGGATGTTGAAGCACGCCGAGGAGACGTTGTTGACTTGCCTGGTCATGGAGAGGGAGGAGTCCAGGATGAAGCCCAGGTTGCGTGCATGGTCTGTTGGTTTGGGTGCGGTGCCCAGGGCGGGAGGCCACCAGGAGTCATCCCAGGCGGAGGGTGAGGAGCCCAGGATGAGGACCTCCGTCTTGTCCGAGTTCAGTTTCAGGCGGCTGGTCGTCATCCACTCGGCTACCTCTTTCATCCCTTCATGCAGGTTGGCTCTGGCGGCGGCGGGGTCGTTGGTCAGGGAGAGGATCAGCTGGGTGTCGTCGGCGTAGGAGATTATGCTGAGGTTGTGTTTGCGTACGATGGCCGCGAGGGGGCTCATGTAGACGTTGAAGAGGGTGGGGCTCAGAGATGATCCTTGGGGGACGCCGCAGATGACTTCGGAGGCCTCTGACTTGTACGGTGGTAGGCGGACCCTCTGTGTTCTTCCGTCGAGGAAGGAGATGATCCATTCCAGCGCCTTGTCCTGGATTCCGATGTTGCTGAGGCGCCGTACTAGGGTGCGGTGGCAGACCGTGTCGAATGCCGCGGAGAGGTCTAGGAGGATGAGGGCCGCTGTTTCTCCATTGTCCATCAGGGCTCGGATGTCATCGGTGGCGGCGATGAGGGCGGTCTCGGTGCTGTGATTGGCTCGGAAGCCGGACTGTGAGGGGTCGAGGGATCCGTTCGTCTCGAGGAAGGCGGCCATCTGCTTGTTGACGGTCTTCTCGATGACTTTGGCTGGAACAGGAGGAGCGAGATGGGGCGGTAATTCTTGAGGTCGGTGCGGTCCGCTGTTGGTTTCTTGAGTAGAGCGCTGAGTTCGGCGTGTTTCCAGCTCTCAGGGAAGATGGTGGTGTCGAAGGATGTGTTGATGATGTCTCGCAGGTGGGGTGCGATGACAGCGTCGGCCTTGTTGAAGATGTGGTGAGGGCAGGGGTCGGTCGGTGATCCGGAGTGGATGGAGTTCATCGTGCGGATGGTGTCTTCGGTGCTGATCGGGGTCCAGGCGTGGAGGGTGGTGGTGGGGGGTGGTTGTTCGGTCATGGTGTGCGTTGGTTGGTTGTTGAAGCTGTTGTGTATGTCCGCGATCTTGTTGTGGAAGTATGAAGCGAGGGAGTTGCAGAGGTCTTGCGATGGGGTGATGTCGTTGTTTCCTGCGCTGGGGTTGGAAAGCTCTTTCACGATGTTGAAGAGTTCCTTGCAGTTGTGTGCGTTGTTGTCCAACCGGTCCTTGAATGCTGTTTTCTTGGCGGCGCGGATCAGCTGGTGGTGTTTCCGGGTGGCAAGTTTGAAGGAGGTCCTGTTGTCCGGTGTCGGTTCCCTTCTCCAGACTTTCTCGAGGGCTCGGCAGTTCTTCTTGGAGCTCTTGAGTTCGTCGGTGAACCAAGGGGCCTTCTTGCTGCCGGGTCTGCTAGGCGGGGTCCTCAGTGGGGCGAGTTCGTCCGCGCAGTTGCTGATCCACTTTGTGAGGTTGTCGGCGGCCTGGCTGGGGTTCGCTGAGCTGGCAGGAGGGTGCTGGCTCAGGGAGGTGGCGAGCTGGTCTGCTGTGATCTTGTTCCAGCTTCTGCGGGCGGCCTGTTGCTGGTGTTGGTGGGTCGTCGTTCTCTTGAAGGTGAAGTGGACGCAGCTGTGGTCCGTCCATTGAAGCTCTGTGGCGTGGCTGAAGTCGATGTCTGTGCTGGAAGAGAAGACTGCGTCGAGTGTGTGTCCGGCGAGGTGGGTGGGGGTGGACACCAGTTGCTTGAGTCCCAGGTTGGCGAGGTTGTCGAGCAGGGTGCTGGTGTTGCGGTCGTTAGTGCCACAGTAGGTAAAATGTTGGATAGCGGACTTAAAAAAAAGCCTAATCACAATCCACTGAGTGCAAAGTAGGGAAAGCGTTGGATAGCGGAGGGGTAAAAATTACTATTCCTAATCCAGTGAGTGCAGCAGTCGGGAGAGTCTTGGATAGCAGACGGTTAAAAATTACGACAACCACTCCAATGAGTGCAACAGTAGGGATATAGTTGGATAGCGAAGGGCTAAAAATTAGTATTCCCACTCCAATGAGTGCAACAGTAGGGAAAGTGTTGGATAGTGGAGGGGTAACAATTACTATTCCCACTTAAGTGAGTGCAACATTATGGAAAGTGTTGGATAGCGAAGGGGTAAACTTACTATTCCCACTCCAGTGAGTGTAGCAGTAGGGAAAATGTTGGATAGCGGAAGGGTAAAATATGCTTTTCAAAATACAGTGAGTGCAACAGTGGGGAAAGTGTTGGATAGCAAAAGGATATAGATTACTATTCCCATGCCAGTAAGTGCAACAATAGGGAAAGTGTTATATAGAGGAGGGGTAGCAATTACTATTCCCACTCCAGTTAGTGCAACAATAGGGAAAGTGCTGGATAGCAGAGGGGTACAAATTAATATTTCTACTGGAGTCAATTCAAAATTATAAACAATCAAAATATCCACAACAACACAAAAGATTTTAATAAACAAAAAAATTAAACATATATAAAAATATTAAATATTACACAGGATATAAACAGATTATAATGTTAAAAATATTCAACAAATACATAGAAAGATTATATAAAATTTACAAACAAATACTATTTTTTAATAGAAATTATTTTTAATCAAAAACATTATTAAATAAATGCAATCTTTTTTATTTCCTACTCTATAACACCACTGTTGCAAAGTAATCCTGTGCCCTGGGCATCCCTCAACTTTTTGCTGAATGGTACTTATGGTAACATACTCTGACTGACCATGGGCTCTGCCTAACCAGGACCAGGGCCAGTGATATGCTGAAAGACACATATTTAGAATACAGAGATAACACCTACATGCACTAGGGTACACTAAGGTATGGGGTACCCCTTTGAATGGCATGACCTACCTCCTAGGGCCCTAGTGCATATTAGGAGAGGGACATTGAAACTACATATCAGCCCTTAGTATAAATAGGGCATGGCAGTTTAGACACCAGCAGCTCTTTTTCACTTGCATGTGTGCACTGCTGAAGCCTGAGATCAGCTTTAAAACTAGCCCTGGGTGACTCGACTGCTTTTAAAAAGTACATTGTGCTCAAACTCGACTTTGAGGTTTGGGGCACTTACAAATGGATACCCTCCAATGTTTTGGCATATTTGGAACCCCCAGGGTCTCCCCCGGGTGTCCCAGGGGTGGGGGGGGGGGGGCTATGTGACCTGGGTTAAGTGACATTTCACATTTCACTCCCCACGCTGTGATAAAGTGCTGTCCAAATTCGACTTTGATGGAGCACTGTGGAGGGGGGATCTACAATATTATTACAGATTCAGAACCCCCAAAGCCTCCCCTAGTTATTCCAGGGGGTGGGGATCCTGCAGATATAAGCAAAGTACTTCTAAAATATGTTTATTAAAGTCCTGGTGCTGGAAAAATGGCCCAAGTAATTTTTCCCATTCCAAATCGCCTGCCACATAGGTTAACATAGCAGGAAGTTATTAATTAACCCCTTCGCTGCTCATGGCGAGCTCAGCTCGTCATGCAGTACACTGGTCGTGTGCTTATGACGAGCTGAGCTCGTCATGCAAAATGGGGATCCTGTAAATGCAGCACAGGAGAAAAATCTCCCTAGCAGCCAAGGTGTTAATAACTCTTGATAGGAGAGGGCTAGAAGTACCATTCCCCGAATGGTATTAATAAACTGAAGAATATGATATGGTTGAATTTCTCCTAAAGTGTACATACAAGAAGCTATAAGACTTTCTTTTTTGTAGGTCCAGAGTCAGACTCCCAGTGGTCAGTCCTGATTGGTCAGAGTTAAGTGGATTAGCCAGGCTGCCTTGAAGAGGTGATAAGGAGCCCCAGCATTTAACCAGCTCTGCTGAAAAGGGCAGTGTGCTGGTACACATGGATGCCAGAGCAGGGGGAGGAGTCATAAACCATGTCTTCAAAGAGAAGAGAAGGCCTTAGTGTCATTTACAACACTGAACGTTTCGCCTCAGCCAGAGCTAGGCTTATGGAAGGAATGCACAGATGGAAGCGGGAGAGTTTATGAAAATTAGCCATCCTAGGGCTGTGTTTAGCCAGCACTTACCTCCCTCCTGGAAAATCAGCAATTATGAATTTGGAGGATTTGGTGCACTCTGAGACAAAATAATGACACACTCTACAGGATGTGGTCATATTCTTGGGGAGTTGGCCTGCTCCCGTTGGTCATAAGTGACCTCCTGCTTGACCCAGCGAACTTGGAATACATATCTGAGAGGGGCAGAGCTATCTCCACCGTTGGTGGGACACATAGTCTGAGCTCGGCTCTGTGCTACTTGAAGTCGAGGCAATATCTCCAGGTTATCGGCGGATGACAACTCATTCAGAATTTCATCTGTTTTTTGCCGTCACTGCCGCTAATTAATAACCGCATTCTACCGTGGTCTGTACGTGGTCTAAACTAACAGAGGAGAGCTGGGAGGAGACTGGGTTGGGGCGGCAGCACGGCTCGGCTGGAGCCGTCGTGCCGCAGCGAGAGTTGAACCCCACGGGGAGGCAGCGGGGAGCCGCTTGCTCGCATTCTCAGCACGGCAATATTAGAGGCTTCCAAAACAGGGATACAAACGCAAAGCAGCCCGTGTTATTTGATATACATGAACGTGGTAAGGAGGAAAGGGGGCATATTGCAAAAAGCATGTTTTGATTCTGACCCTATCCCTGTCCTGGAAGATCCTAAAAAAAAAATCTGTGAAGTTTGTGGGAAAAAGGGGAAGCAGCGTAGCCCTTCAAGGTCAGAAGAGGATATGAATAGATATTCCCTACGGAGCAGGAGGGTTTGGGAGAGCTCACTAAGTAACTTTGAGCATACAAAAGCGCAAACATCACTATTTCAATCTCAATTGTTAACCCCCCAGACCAATTAAAAACCACAGTTAAACAGCAGAAAGTGATGAAAGTGAAAGCAAATAGAAAGCAGATAGACGTCCCCAAACCCCAGTTAAGTGGAAAGAAGTAGTTAAGAAAGAACCAAACTTTCCATACAATAGAAGGTGCATGACTGATGCGGCCGGCCCTTGGGCTGTGTTTTTATTGCAAATATCTAATAAAGGTCTTTAAAAAAAAAAAGAAGAAAGAACCAAACTAAAATAAATGTTACTCCCTCCCTCCGCTAATACTTTAAAATAAAAGAGCAGACATAAGGCGTTCAGGTGGAATCCTACACAGGGTTTCGTCCCTCTCAACTAGAGAATACAAACGTAAAGGGAGTAATGGCCTGGGGTGTCACTCTGGATGCTGCCTCTGGTGCTGCTTCTAATCAGCCCTCTTTAAAACTACTCCCATTAAAGTACAGATACGACCCTCTGTTGAGCATTGAAGGGGATAATATTTTACCCCTAGTCGACCCAAATGATATCCAATGCTCTTTTTCAGACTCAGAGCAGTCATCCATTTCAGTCACGTTACCAGCAACCAGTAAGGGGTCGTACCCGGAGGAGCCAGAAAACTCTATGGCGGCGCTACTCATAGAAATAAGAGAGAGGTTCTCAACATCAGAGTATAACAAACAGAAAATACAAGGGTACTGTGAAGCTATGGAGGAGAAGATCAACAGTCTAATAGACAGAGTGGGAACAATGGAAATAGCACAAAAGGAGATCTCAATTAAAGTGGATACTAACCAGGAAGAGATCTTGAAGCTTTAGAAAAGTGAAAGGGAGCTCAGAAATAAGTTTGAGTAATTAGAAAATAACGCAAGGAGGAACAATATTAGAATTCTGAATGTTCCCAAAGGGAAGGAAGGAGGTGACATCAAGGCTTTCGTAAGCTCCCTTCTTAAAGAGTTAAATCCCCAATTAGACTCTGATGGTATTGAACAAGACATCCAGAGAGTTCATTGCGATCCGTTCGTGGAACGTCCAGGAAGGAAAGCCGCCAGGAGGATTTTAGTGAACTTTAAAACTTACACGTTAAAAGAAACCATCCTCGCTGCAGCTTTAAATGCCGGAACATATAAGAAGGAATACTGGTCGTTCCGCATCAGATCGTATGTCTCTCGTGAAACATTAGATAGGCAGTGGGAATTAGGTAAATGCATCCAGGACCTAAGAGTTCTAGGCGCCATGGCTAATATCTGTTTCCCTGCCACCCTAAAGGACGTGAGGAACAACAAGATGCATACCTTCAGAGCCCCTGAAGATGTACAATCATTTATTGACCAGATAAGGGCACAGACAGCAGTATAGTTGTGAGTAGTAAATGACCCTCTTCCTCTCCGCTTATTAATGCTCCAGTTACTTGAATATGATGATTCTGTTATTATGCGCGGCAATTTTAACGTCACTCTCGATCCAGAGAAGGATACTACCTACAAATTTTGCAATGTGGCAACATCCAAGATGAGATCAGTTTTGAAAGCTATAATCCAAGATCTTGGTTTAGTAGATATTTGGAGAGTGCATAATACAAGATGGAGGGTGACGTTTAGCAACTCTTTAGGGAACTTCACATTCCTCAATAAAAAAATACAGGCATCGATCCAGGATAGATTTTTTCCTGACTTCCACGAGCATAACTAATTTGGTTAGGAAAACCACCCACTTCTGGAACACTTATCGGATCACTCAGCAATTTTGTTATATTTAGAACTCAGAAATAACCTTACAGAGAGGCGTTGGACTCTAATTTGGTCTCTTCTTTCTGACCTGTCAGTTGTCGAGAATATAATAAATCAAACAAAAGAGTTTTTTCTTTGGATATGGGGGACCTTATCATTGAAGATAGAGCCATAGAGCAGGAATTTGTCTGGGGTTTTCCGGGCCTTTATACAGAGGACATATCTCTTAATAAAGATCAAATAGATGCGTTTTTTAGTGAAATAGATAGTCCCTTGCTATCGGACACAAATAAAGAGGATTTAGCAGCTCCCATAAACATGGGAGAAGTTTACAGCGTAATTAGAAGTTTGAAAAAGGGCAAGGGAGCTTGCCTGGATGCTATTCCCAATGAGATTTACATTCTGCTGAGGGAAGTCTTATCTCCAATTTTGTTGGACCTCTTTAACTCTACATATATTTTAAAACAAGTTACCTCCCTTCTTGGGATTTGGCAACCATTACTATTCTACTTAAACTCAATAAAACCCTAGAGTATGTGAATCATACAGACCAATATCGCTGCTCAACAGCGATTATAAAATGTAGACGCAGATCCTTATTAAAAGTTTGGAACAAATGGTTGGCTGAATTATTCACAAGGATCAGAATGGTTTTATTAAGGGGAGGCATTTAGAGGACTTGACGCATGACTTAATTGGAGCCATTGACTTAGATATAGAGTACAAAAAACCCTTGTCTATAATAACGGGTGATGCAGCAAAAGCCTTTGATAGGGTTAGCTGGACCTTCTTATTTGAGGTAATTCAGCGTTTTAATATGGGGGAAGTATTTGGGTCAGCAATCAAGACGTTGTACAGAAATCCTATGGCCCGGGTACCGGTAAATGGGTTTCTTTGTGAGATAGTACGAATAGGTAGAGGCTCCAGACAGGGCTGCCCACTTTCCCCCACTCTCTTTAATTTATGCATAGAGCCACTCGCCTTGAAATTGAGAGCATGTAAAGATATAAGTCCATTCTCATGTAATAATTGCGAGAAAAAGATAGGTCTCTATACCGACGACCTGAACCCACATTGACCCAGTAATTTCTATTATTTGGTCAAAGTTAGATGAATTTGGTAGATCATGCAGTGGAATACGAGCTGGAATAGCAACCTTATTAGGAAGATAAGATACTTGGGGATTTAAGTGGTTCATAATTTAGACATTGTGGCGAAAGTGAATTTTGACTCAGTAACATCTAAAATTAAAAAACAATTGCAGCAGTGGGACTTGTTACCGTTATCTTTCCTGGGGAAATCAAATTTATTGAAGATGTCCATTCTTCCCAAGTATACCTTCATTTTCAACTCAATTCAGTTAGAGTTTAACCTGACTGGATCAAGAAAGTTCTAGGTCTCTTTATTTGGGAAAACCAAAGGCCGAGAATCGCATGGAGGAAATGCAGAGAGAAAAAGGAAAATGGGGGCACAGCAAGCCCAGACCTCCTATACTATCTGAGAGCGTTTCACTTGAAACATTTTCGACAGTTATTAAAGGATTCAAGCAATATCACCCCTTTATTCCGTGCTCTGACATATGGTCCACCAGATATATCTAAACACTTTCTTTATAAGTTCGGAGACCCTAAATTAAAAAAAAAATTAGACTAAAGACTCTTAAATGTGCTTGTGAAATGTGGTATCACATCAGGAAGATCCTTCAGATTCCATATTACAGCCACTACACCCCAATATGGAATTCCCCTGGTACCACGGAGTCAGGGGCGTAACACAGGCCCACGCAGCCCACGCAGTGCGGGGGGGCCCCCAAGCTCCAGGGGGCCCCTTGGGGAACAGACACCACGTCACCACACTCTTGCCCTGTGTGCATCCCCCACCTGCTTCCACATTAGAAACACACGCTGTCCTTTTTACATTAATTCAGGGCAGTGCGTCTTTTTTAATCAGTTTGAGTTTTATAAGCAGCCTCCTGTTGCACTGCGCTTCCTGCCCCCCTATAATGTCCTAAGGAAGGGCACCACTAGGAGCCTGGCGACGGCCGAATGTCTCTCCTGACCTGTGCAGAGTGCCGGCAGTCCGTTGCTCGAGAGGCCCCTCTGCGGACCCCTTCACTCCTCTTTTTCAGTTCTCTAAGTGCCCCAGGTCCAGGACACACTCTTGGAACGGAGCGGAGCGCGCCTCGCCACCTTCAACCCCGAGTTTCTCATGCAGATATTGTACTGGGTTGCAGAGCGCAGCCGACAGAGACGAGAGATCGGTAAGAGGCAGGGCAGGGTACTAAAAACATTATTAGCGATTCACAGTCTTTCAAGGCGTGATTTGCATGGAAGCAAACGTGAAAAGAACATGTTAAAGTTTTACTTTTGTATAAATCACATATAATTGTTACCCATTTCATAGTGTAAGTGAGCTTTGACAATACTTGTGAACGGACACGTGGAACTCAGCAATTACATGTTTAAATTGCTTTTTAGTGAGCAAACTAAATATGCTGGCTGTTTCTTAAACATTTCATTTGCTGTCAATGCACGTTTGTTTCTTGGTGGTATTTTTATCTATAAAGCACAAACGTGCTACACATTTGCAATTAAGAAATTGAAACATAAACCCTTCTGGCCTATTCTCACGAATGAAATATTGCATGATGCTAGTCGGATGGCGGGTTTGCAAACACCCTAAGGCCGGGTTCAACATGATGTGTTTACAAATGCAAGTGCTTGCAGTACTAGTACACAAGGTGGTGTCTCTCAGCTTCGGGCTCAGGAGAACAGTGTCTCCTGTCTAAAGGTCTCACTCACCTATGTGACAAAAATTGGCTTTGTCGATGTCTTTTAGCCGTGGTTTACAGCAGCATTCCTGCTGTTCGGCATGACTAAAAGGTAGTGGCGTGGTATAGAGTAGAGGGGTGTAGAGTAGAGTTGAGTGGCGCAAGTTGGGGCAGTGTTGAGTAGCATACAATAGAATGGCATACAACAGAGCAGCTTAGAGGAGTGGTATAGAGTAGGGTAGCCTAGCATAGAGTCAGGGGCGTAACACAGGCCCCGCAGCCCATGCGGTGCGGGGGGCCCCCAAGCTCCAGGGGCCCCAAGGCGAACAGACACCACATCACCACACACTTGCCCTGTGTGTATCCCCCACCTTCTTCCACATACAAACTGCCACAGCAACAAAAAGGCAGGTACATTAGAAAGCCAGCATCCCCTGCAATGCTGCTGCAATGCATTAGAAACACACGCTGTCCTTTTTACATTAATCCAGGAAAGTGCATCTTTTTTTATCAGTTTGAGTTTTACAAGCAGCCTCCTGTTGCACTGCGCTTCCTCCCCCCTCCTCTAACGTCCTAAGGAAGGGCACCACTAGGAGCATGGCTACGGCCGAATGTCTCTGCTGTGCAGAGTGCCGGCAGTCCGTTGCTCGAGAGGCCCCCCTGCGGACCCCCTCACTCCTCTTTTTCAGTTCTCTATGTGCCCCAGGTCCAGGACACACTCTTGGAACGGAGGTGGAGGCAATCTCAAGCGGAGAGGGCACTGAGCTGATAGTGGGGTGGAGGTGAGCTTAAGAAGAGGTGGTGCTGAGATGAAACTTTATTGTGGTTTACATTAAGGGTATATACAGTATGTCTAGGGCATGATGCTTAGCCAGTCTCATAATAAACAAGATGGCCCGTGGGTTCGCACATGTTGCCTTGAGAATAAATATGCTTTTGTGCAAAATTTGTATGGACTCTGAAATGTGCGGCTGACTTTAACCTCTTCTTTGCCCAGGCTAATGAATATTGAGTGTGGCCGGCTTTCAGTGAGCATGTTACAAAGGGCTGAAAAACAAGCCAGCTTGAGCTATGGTTCAAAAAAACAAATACTATTTAAAACAGCAGTGTTATGCTTCCACATTCAACAAAATGTTGGGTTTTAGCTTACTATGTATTATCAATGTAGCTTTCCAGGGCTACAAGATAATTAATATCATATTATTGACATAGATGGATGTACATATGAATACGCAGTGATTTAAATGGAAAAAAATAAGTACTGGTACCATGTTAAGATGTTATTAGGGGGTGGAGCTAGGACGGGGGGGGAGTTATGGAGCGGGACTACAGGGAGTGCTAAGGGACCCGGCCAGGGGAACATATTTGATTTGATTGAGATTTAATTGGTGTGCAAAACTAGTAACCCAGATGCCTATCTACATAAAAAACGAATCTGGGATCAGCATGTTGTGATTTGCAGCAAGCACATGAACCCTCCGTGCTAACTTATAATGAGTCAAAACTGTTATCACATAAAGCACAGATCTTTTCGGCAAGTACTTTTGTTGGCGTTTGAAAAACGGAACATTTGCAGGTAACCTAATTATTGAAATTGGGGTCGAGCTTAAAATGTCCCAATGGCGCCAGCACCTCACCTGGCGTCCCAACGAGGCCTCTGAGCCTTTGCACACTCCCACACCCACCATGGCCTGAATGCGATGGCCTGGCAGAGAGGTCAGCTGAAATAAATTGCTTCTGCACTGGGCTAGCCCCTTAGGGCTGACGTGGGAATGGCTCAGAACTTTAAAAGGGCCGTTACTGTCTGGTACGGAGTACCAGCACTTTTTATTTTGACAGGGAGAGTTCCGGCACTTCTCAAGAGAAATGCTATACTTTTAATTGGAGAGTATCAGCACTTCTCAGAAACAAGCAGGTACTCTGGCATAGAGTACCTGCACTTCTATGTTTCCATTTCAAGCACTGGAATGGCCCAAAAGGTGGAGCTAAACCTGGCCGTTCAGGAAGGCCTCTGAATAGTACCTGCACTCCCAGCCTACCACGGGATGAATGTGAAGCGCCTGCCTGGGAAGGAGCTTGGGAAAAACACAACCTTTAGGCTGTCAAATGACCCTAGGGCCACAACACCTGGCCTGGCCTCTCTGTGTGGCTTCTCAGCCGCCTCACACTCTCTTCTCCCCTGCCTACCATGGCCTCAGTGCAAGGAGTGCTTGGCAGAGGAGTACTGCAAAGACACTGCTTTTGTGTTTAGCTGTTCCACCTACCCAGCCCAGTGTCCCGCAGGGGCCGAGTTGTAAATGGCCTAATGACCAGAGGAACACCTGCCCTGCCCGACCACCTCTATTAAGGCACAGTGTGACAAAATGGCAGGAAGGAATGTAGAATAGCACTGCTTGTGGGGTCTGGGCTAAGGTGAAGATGGCCCAAAACTACAGCCACAAAACTGGCCTCTCACTCATCTCGGCTCCCCACCTTCTAGCACAGCCTTTTGTGCTGCGACCCGCCTCCACATTCCATAGTAGCTGATTTACACACAAATGATTGTCTCTGTGCAATGTGTATGTGGTGTAAAGTGCACTGACACCTTACACTGGTATGAGTGGTGCTATAAAACTAAATGGCACTGTTAAAGGGTGCTAGTGAGGGAATCTGTGGCAGAGGTGGTCACTGGGAGGTGTGGGGGGCAACTGACATTGTCGCACAGGGCGCCACCAGCGCTAAAGCCGGCCCTGCATAGTGGCCTAGTCAGGTGGCCATAGTGGGGGCTGGTTGGCCAGTAGGATATTGTGATTGGTTGTCCTCCATGAAATCATCCCACAGGTGACACTCGGGCAGGGCCCATGAGCTTTACCAATCCATCCCTGGCTGCTGCCCACATTACTAGCCTTCATTCCCATTGGCTGTGCTACAATTTCACTATCAGCACCTTCCTCCTCAAGTTTCAAGTTTAAGTTTTAAGTTTATTTACTTTAGTTCTCTGCTGAGAACAACACCCTTCTCCTCAATCTGACTTGAAACAAGTACATCCGTACTCTTCTATGCGAGCAGGAATCCTTTATTAGATTTTCCAGTGACGAAATGACTATTAGCAGGCCCTGCTCGCACACCTACAGTGCTATTGACGCCACAGAGCCTGAGTGTCAAATATCACAGTGTGACTCGGGCCCCTCCCAAACTTTCTGCCAGCTCTAAATAAATGCATATGGGCCGCCCGCAGTTAGCACACTGAGGGCAGATTAGCACTCAGTTATCAGAGTGCTTCACGAAAATGGACTGACTAGTCAGGTCAGTCGCGCTTCTTTTTGTACATGCTAAATTGCACTGAGCTTGGCATGCTACCTCATGAGTACCGGTTCTCTCTTTGGACACAGTAGAAGTTCCGGTATCTAATTAAAGCACTGTATATATGTAAAAGTATATTAACATTATACTGGGACGTGTTATATAGAGTATTGGTGTTTCAGATTCAGCACCTCAAATTCTTAGTTATAGATTCCTCTTTCCCCAAGTTATTCAAACCAAATAACCTTCTTTATACTCTAGAAACTTGGAATGTTTAAGCTGATTTTCTACATGTGGCTCCCTATTCCTCAAAATCAAATGATTAAGCGTGGTCCCTGACCGAACTTTGCATGCAGATACATATCTTCTATATTAAGGCACATCTGGGTTCCAAATGCAGCATTCTACTTGGAGTAAACATAACCGCCATTCCCCCAAGAGGAGAAGAGGTAGACAATCAATTGGAGTAAGTGCTTTAAATGGAAAATGAGAAGTGCTGGTACTCACTAATTAGACTGGGTGGTCCGTTAGGGCCGCGGCTATGAGCCAGGAATTTAACAATAGCCACATAAGTGAGCTTTAATGCAAATGTTCTGATTGTCATGTAAAGCACTTGAAAACCCATGGGCTAAATTCGCACAATATCAAACTGCCTTCTTACATAGGAGACAGGCAAGCATCAGCTCCAATGTCATAGGTGCAGGGCCTAATTTTTGGCAGTTTGATATTTCGCGAATTTGAGCCATGGACAATTAAGCGCATTACATGACAGTCAGAACATCTGCATTAAATCTTACAGCACAACTGGTTACAGGAGTTGTCCAGAATTACAGGATGATGAGCCGACGTCGGGATTCAAACCTGGTTCTCCAATTCCTCTGTCGGCAGCCCTGGCGATCTCCTCATTCTCATTGCATGCCAATTAGAACCTAACACTGCAGTAGCACCCCAGCGCGGGAATACACTACCCGTTGCCTGCCAGAGCGGCACATAAATAAGCAAGCTCCTTCTGAAAGGGTTATTTTCAGTAGTTTTTGCATTGCACATACCTGTACTTCAGGGCATGAGCCCTGCTGCTTCTGGGAGTAACAGTACTCTCCTTGCCCAAAAACAAATTCCGGAACTCAGGGGGAGAAAACTGAGAAGTGCCGGTACTCAGTACCGGTGAGTACCGGCCCATTTATAGCACTGGACGCTAATGCTGATTTTTTTTCTTATAGGTGAGCACATATCATGGGGTGCGCCATGACACAGGTCTGTCTCACGGTATGCGGTCTTGTTGGACCAGGAGGGGCACCCAAAGTGCTTTCCTTATAGTGGTGGAAGGATACAGCCTTCGCCAGGTGTTAAGCAGCACAAGGGCACTGGTGGCAGCATACTGTGTGGTGAGCAGTAGTAGCGAACAGGTCCTATTTACCCTGTATCACTGGAGTGAGGCCCACAGGCTCACTCACTTTTTTTAAAGTTCAGCTGCTGTGTGCTTGACTCACCCTTGGCCTACTTCAGGTAGATGTGCAGTGCTGCGCAGGAGCAGTGACTCTGTGCTAGATGGGTATGTGCCTTAGAAGGGTACAGCACAGGAATTTTTATATGCTGCTGCCTGCTGTAATTATTATTGTTTAAACAGTGACTTTTAAATATCTGCACCTTCATGCACAGACCAAAGGGGCATTGGTTGACTAAACTGGTTTGATTTTTGCATATTGCTGCCTGCTGTACTTGTTATTGTTTAAAAAGTAATTGTGAAATATTTGCGCCTTCATTCACAAACCAAACTTAGGGGTCGATTAGGATCGCGGACGGACGCAACCTCCGCATGGCATGTGGAGTTCCCTCCTGTGCAATTAGGATGTGACCGCCACCCTGGCGGTCATATCCTCTATTTTTAACATTGCAGCGGGTGCAGCTTCAAGCTGCACCCACGGCAATGTTAAAAATGCACGCATTGCATTTGCATGCAGAAAGAGGCAGGCACCGCGCGGTGCCTGCCGCTTTCTGCATGCAAATGCAGGGGGGTACCATAGGTACCCCCCATGTGCACCCCCCACCCCCCCTTCACCTAGGGGGCCCGCAACGGGCCCCCGCAGTGAAGTTCCGTATGCTTTTCCACGGCGGAAAACCCACCGCGGAAAAGCATAACTCACTGGACATCCTAATATGGTGGACGGTGTCTGTAAGACATCGTCACCATATTAGAGCTTTTCCGCCGCAGTTGTAATCCGACCGCGGCGGAAAAGCTGCGGACGGAAACCAGGACTCACCAGCCATCCTAATGTGGCGGTGGGTCTTTGGTCAGTCCGCTGCGTTTTTTCCGCATCCTCGGGGCCGGCTGTGGCTTCCGCCGGCCCCGAGGATGCGGAAAAACCGCAATCGTAATGACCCCCTTAAACTGGTTAGATTTGGTTTTTGTATGCTGTTGTGCATGTTATTGTATGACCAGTCACTATGAAGTATTTGCACCCTCATATACAAACCAAAGGGGCAATTGTTTGACCAACCTGGCTTCATTTCTGCATACTGCTAGATTTGTTTTTATCACGCACTTTGAAAGAGTTTTCACCTTGATGCAAAAAGAAAAGGGGATTGCTTTCCAAAGCACACTTTTAGTATATTGCTGGATTGCTCCTTCTTTTATTATACACTTTGAAAGTATTTGCACTTTTTTCCTTTGCTTCACCAGTTACAGTTGGTATAGATTCTGTCATTAGGTACTTGCTAATATGGTTTGTTTTTATCCTACATGATGCGCTATTGATAGTGTTGTTTGCATTTGTCTATAATATGTGCACCTGAAATAGTTTAATTAGCTTTGTTTACAATACAGAAATGATAAATACAGACACACATGTGCATCAATGTTCTGAAGCATCCAAGCAGTTTTCATTCTCAGCCTTGTGTGCCTGCCTGTTTATGCCCTGCTTACTAATAAAACCCTGATGGTAAATATTGAAAGTGCATCCTCAGTTCATTTTAAATACTATAGAGTGGTTAATATCGTACAAAATCCCTGACAGATGCAAGTGTGTGGTATGCAGATAATTCACACCACTTTATTTCTCTTGGACCAGGCACTGGGTTATATCTTGTGTACTGCTCATGTATATTGTCAGTCGAGTCTGTTAAATTGCAGTTTTGGGTTTGTCTTTCAAAGTTTCAAGTTATTTTTCATCAATGTCAATTCTAATTCAGACCCTATGTAGTTTTTCCTTGTTCTTCCACGATAAGCAGTTCCTCAAACAATACGACTGCTCCTTAGCATTGCTCTGATTCCTGTCTCAGTTAAATAATCTGTCCTTGACAATTATGTTACAAATGGTGTAGCTTATATGTTACATATGCCTTGAACAAGTGTTTCTTACTTTCTTATTCGAATTTTGAGTATGCAAATATAGAGGCATTTCATTAAATGTTGGAGGTTTCAATTCAAAATATACCAGATTTTTGGGCGGTGGGGCAAAGTGGTGGGCGGTGGGTCAGGGGGCCCCCTCCACGTACTTTGCAGGGGGGCCCCCTCAGGTTTCGTTACGCCACTGCACGGAGTGCCTACAAGACGTTCTTGCAATCCAGATGAGGGAAAAGGGGATATGTAGATGGGGCCAGCTACTGGAAGGCACTCAACTAATATCCTGGCAGGACCATCAAGAGATTTCAGAAGGGGCAGTTTCCCGCTTCAAATATTGCCAGCTATTAGCAGTAGCGGTCGGCAGTAGGTGTTTCTATAGGGCGGTGACGTGGGCAGGAGGAGGGGCAGGGTGGGTGGAAATAATGTATGGATTACGGAGTTTTACAGGTAAGTAAACATTTAAATACATAAAACGAATTTCGTTGCGCGCACTGCATCACATTTGGTGTGCCAGGAATTAAAGGTGAGTCTTCCACTGTTAACATCCCCAAATCACTAAAAGCGAATATTTTAGATTTTATCTTATTAGCTCGAAGAGAACTCTGTATTAAATGGATCCTACCTAATTCACCTCTAGTATATGAATGATTAAATTCAATCCATAGAATTGCTAAAGTGGATAGAGTAATACATTCTAATAAGAGAACAAAACACTGGAGTATTTGGGATAATTGGATGAAAATTATTGTCTATCTTAATACCTTAAACTTATTTTTTCTCCATATCAGAAGTATCTGTTTTTACTAATTCAGATTACAGTCACTTTTGATAACCTTTCTTAACCTTCCTAATATAATCCAGGCGCCCTGTTAGATTGTTAATTTGTGAGATGTCAATTTGATGCACACATTTATGCACAGTTTCATCTGTTATTCCTCTCTACTTTTCTTTTTTTTGTGCATTACCAATCCAATGACTAAGAATCAGTAAATAGAGGATAATCTCATAAAGCTAGGGTTTTTACCAAGACTGATTGGTGATACTAGCATGAGAATTAAATAAGATCCTGTAAAGTGGAAAAAAGGAGGAAAGAGTGAAGCTTATACAGAAGAGAATCCCGTGATGGTTACCATCTCCTCCCAAGTGGAGAGTGCAGGTATCTTCTTGGTTGAAAAGTGAGGGACTTTATACGGCTATCTCTTCTTTCTCCACTTATATACTGGTCAAACATATGAGAATATTAAAAAAAAATTTAAAAAAGAAGTTTGGCGAACTTTGGAGCAACCTTGAAAAAAAGCTCCATAGAGGAACGAAGAAAAGGTGACCGGGTGCAACCGTGAAAGTCAAGTCGCCTGCCTTCAACAGCGTGCAGCCTGGATCCTGGGTTTTCCACGCTGAAATGCTATGGAGGTCAGACTTCCATAGGTTTAACCGGGAGCTCATCGCAAGGCAATACAGCAAACCCTCACCGAATCCGGACTGGCTGAGAGCTTCTAGGGACCCAGGGGAGAAAATCTCCAGAAAAGTTTCTTAGTCTGAAAGTAAGGTAAGGTAAAGTTTATTATGCATAGTTAATTAAAACCAGTACAAAACATGTTACAAAAGTATCATAAAATATCATGCTTTAAAACCATTAAAAAAATAAACGTACGGATAAAAGGTACATTGTGGCTGTCCATGCGCCTTTTTTCAAAGACGGAACAATGGGTTCCCTTACTTCCTTCTGTCCGTCTGCTTGTTAGCCTGTGTCTGTGTTGATGGGCCCCAGTTTTGAGGGTCTTGGAAGTCTTTGCTCGACCATCGCGAGAAATTTGACATATCTGCAGTTCAATTTAGTATTTGCAGGATTCAGGCAGGCGAGCACCGCTTGCCTTCTGGTGCAAATCCCTTTCTGCTTAAACTGGTCCTTAAGCAGCAGTTGGCGGGATTGTTGTAGTTCTTCACAGAGACAGGTCATATGGAGAATGTCACCCTTCTTTGAGTTGCAGAGCGGACAGGCCTCGTTGTCCTCTGTCCTGAGCCATAGTGGGAGATGCTCTGTACTTGGCAAAATCCCTAATCTGTATTTCAGAAACCTCATTTTTCTGGCTTTTGGGTAACCCTCACTAAAGTATGATTGTGGTGTCAAAGATTTGTACGAGTTGAGGGTCATCCATGCGTGAGATTTTTTGGAAAAAGCAGCCTTGTCCTCTAGTAAGGAAAGTGATTTGATATTTTTCCAGACTAGTTTTTAAAAAGTGTTGTGCCCAAGTTGCATGTCCCAAAGCGCAGCCAGTTTGGTTGCTTCCAGCGCTGTCTGCAGGTAAGTTCTTGCCTGAGATGCGTCCCTGCCTTGTATGTCCTGCCATAGCAAAGAGTTTAATGTGTCTATAGTGGCGGTACTGAGTTTATGGCAGCAAATAACGTATGCTCCATACCTGGCTAGATCTTGTTTTTGCAAGCCAAACTCCAGTCTTATTTGAGCAGGCGAAGTGTGGAGCGGGAGCGAAAACATTGTTCTATAAGCTTTAACCTGTATGTTGTCCAGGTTTTTGGAGTCTCTTCCCCGCAAGGTCTCGCTGCCATAGGTGATCGAAGGGAGTAGTTTCGCCTGAAGGACTTTCAGATAGGGGGTCAAGGTCGGTCCCATCAGTTCGGTAGCTAAATTTTCCAACATCACGGCAATCAGTGCTCCTCTCCTGCTTGTTTCCTGCTTCTGCTGCGCAAATGAGCCTTCTCTATCAAAAGTAACTCCCAAGTATTTATACTCACTAGCTGGCTCGATTTTTTGTCCACCAAGAGACCAGGTCTTCTGTCGTTTTTTGTTGATGTTGATTGACATCGTACGAGTCTTGCTCAGGTTTATTTTTAAGATGTTTTCCGTTGCATAATCATTGATTTCCATCAGAAGCTGCTGGAGACCAATGTAGGTGTGGCTGAGTAGTACAACGTCGTCAGCGTATGGGGAATGGGAATTGCAGGTGTTGAGTAGTCTTGGTAAATCCGCCATGAAGAGGCTAAACAATAATGGAGCGAGCACGCACCCTTGTTTAAGTCCCTTGGTGGTGCAAACTTTTGAGGACAGATGGGTGCCGCTTCCTAGCTTCACCTGCACCCAGGTGTCAGTGTGAAGGAGCTTCAGCATGTTTAGAATCGGCTGTGGTGTACCCCATTGTGCCAGTTTCCCCCATAGTCTGTCTCTCTCGATGTTGTCGAATGCGGCACTGAAGTCGATGTAACACATATGCAGCGGAGGTTTTTTGATTTTTGCTGCATCTATAATTAGTGAAATGGCAAGGATGTTAGTTACTGTGCCGGTCTTTTTCAGAAAACCTGTCTGATTCAGAGGTATGATCAGATTTGACTCAGCCCAACATGCGATCTCCTCTAAGATGGTGCCCGCAAAGTATTTTGCCTCGTTGTCAAAGAGGGCTACTAAGGGATAGTTGTTTGGGTCCATCTTATCTCCTTTTTTATAAATAGGGACAATCGTCGACCCCCTCCAGGATTCTGGGATTCTATTTAGAAGTCTAACCTCCATGAATAGGGTTTGCATGAACTCCGCCCAGTCTGTGTTTTTTGCTTTAAAAAGGGCCGGTGGGATACAGTTTGGTCCTGGGGCACCTTCTTTCCTGCCTTTGGTTATCTGTTTTTTGATTGAGGCTATCTGCTGAGTTCTAAAGGTGTCTTGGTTGTTGGTAAGTGAGCCTTGAGCACGCTGACCCAATGTCACAGGCATGTACGTTACACAATCTGATTCTGTGCTCTTGTTGATCCTTTTTTGTGCTCCTGCATACTCTGAAGAGTCGTTGAAGTGACTTGAAAGGTAATTAATCCAAGTCTCTTCCGTAATGTGAGATCCTAAATCTATGTGCTGTGGGCGCAAGATCCTATTCACTGATTGCCAGAAGCGGGCACTGTTGTTGGTTTTGGTGTTGTATAGTAATTTTGCCCGCACATCGTTTTCAGCGTCTTTTTTAATGTTCCAGTTTGGTCGATTGAGCACAGCCCTTTGGTGTTTCAGCTCTGCTCGTTTATAGATGTTATTGGGGGATAATCTTAGCTTCCGTAATGTCAGGTTTACTGATCTTTTTTGTGTCTTTAGTTGGGCTCTCGGTTCTTTCTTTAGGTTGTTTTTGCTGCTCTCTTTGTGAGGATTGACTTTTAGGGCGGTCTTGATTGCTAGTTCTTTTAGCAGTATTCCCATATAATGCTCCCACTAGGTAGTGTGCCCAACTGCAGTTGATTTTTGGTTGTTGTATAGTTGAAGTGCAGCTTTATCCAGAGTGGTTGAATTAACTGGCGTGCATTTAATCCTTTTTTGGTTCATGGAATATGTCTGCCCAAGCATTATATCTGGCCTGATTGCGGTTGGCGTCTTTGATATTATAGGACATTCCTAGGGGCGGTGATCGCTTTCATCCTTATCCCCCATTCTAAACCCCAGGTTGTATGGGAATAACGCAAGACTGGCAAAAGTATAGTCCAGAATGGAGCTTGCTGTGGTCGAATAAAAGGTTTATACTGGAGGAGAGTCTTTCGGAAATCTTCCGTTTAGTGCCCGAAGGTTTTGATGTTCTAAGTCACGGTAGTTTGGATGCTTTCTCCTGTTTAGTGGGGCATTTTGCGGTGGTATACTGTAGATTCTGGTTAGAGCCAGTGCCTCTTCTCCTGGTGATGAGCCAAGTAGATCTTGATTTAGGTCACCTGTCAGAAAGAAAAGTGTTTTTTCCATCTGGGTGGCATACTCAGCCGGATGTATGACATTACAACGCATGCTTTTACCACGCATGCTTTTACAACACAAGTATTACAACGAAAACCTTTACAATGCATAGCGCTTTGAGATGCTGGATAGTGAATAGTTTAATTTACTATTCCAACTCCAGTCCCCGTGGACACTAGGGAAGGTGTTGGATAGTAAATTAAATCTATTCCCTATCCTAGAGCGCCCCCCAGCGCAATGCGTTGTAATGGTTTGCGTTGTAATAGTTGCGTTGTAAAGGCACTGCGTGGTAAAAGTTGTGTTGTAAAGGATGTTCCCCTACTCAGCCAGTTGATTCAAGATTTTGAAGGAGTCTTTAGACCTGTTTTTGGGATGGACGTATGCGTTGATTAGGCATACCTCTTCTTCTGTATTCCCAAGGGCTAATTTTATCTTTACTGCTAGTGTTGTAGATGAAGGTGGATCCATAAGGATTGCCGAAGATATTGATGTGGTGGAAACGTAGATGGCCAAGCCTCCTGAGTGGTTCCCAAATCTTCTGGTCCTTGCCGCTGCTGTGGCAAAACAAGTATAGCCCGTGATGTGCTGTGGAGTTATAAGCCAGGTTTCTTGCAGCGTTATTATGTCAAAGAGAGCAATATAATGCTGGAAGTCTGGATCGTCCATTTTTGAGTTTAGGCCATTAATATTCCAGGAGCAGATGCCTATGGTTGGTGCCCTTCCCCTGCTACCTTCTCTGTTTTTTTGATAGTGTCAGGCCTCTTCAGGGCGTATAAAGATGGTTCCGGATAGTATTTCCCTTATTGGAGCTTGATTTTGCTCTGATGCCACCATTAAGCTCGCTTCCGACCGGCCCCGGAGACTGCATATGCTTCCTTTAGGTGAGCATCCTCGTGTGGTTCTGACTGTACTGAAAGTGCGAGTCTGATGTTTCTTTGGCACTGGGCTCGATCGGCTCGTGGGTGGCGCTAAGTGAGGGCCTGCTGCCGCCGTTGGACGTGCTGCTGGTCGCTGCCAGGGGCTGCTCTTGCTTCTCTTAGGTGAGCTTCCCAGTGCATCCCTAAGACCGCTAAAAGTGTGAGCCTGGTGTGTCTCGGGCTCCAGACTTGTCTTGCTCAAAAATGGCAAGGGATAGGCTGGTCTTTGTAAGGGGACCAGCTTAATTCCACAGTTTTTGAATAGCTCTACTTCCGCTAGGATCGAATCTGCGACGTTGCTAGAGGTCTAAGTTGTCTTAGTTGCGTCCGGGCTTTGTGCGTTAGCAGCGGGTACAAATTCTACTGAGACTAAGTCCTTTGTGCTTATGCCCCCCAAGTTGGAGATTCATTCCATTAATCTGAGAATGTTGCCACAATTTAGCTGGTCCTGCTGCCCTTTTGACATGTATTCAGGGTAAAAATCCAAGATCTCTTTCGGCTGTTGGATGCTCCCATCCCTCAGCGGTTTTGTTGGTGAGTGGTATGTTTTTGCTGTTGGTCCATGGCCTGATTGTACTTCATGGGTTACCTAGTCTGAAGGTAAAAACTGTGACCAGGACCTACCGCGAGTGATAGATGCTCAGGGCTCCATTGCAGTCAGCCTGAAACTTTGACTTTGAGCTGGTATATCAGGACCAGATATCCCAATAAGGTGCTTTATGTTTCTAAGTGCTATATAATGCTAAATCTTTGAAAATTCATATCTCCAGTTCCCTAGATTGGATTTTTGTCATTTTGGTATCATTTTAAAGATACAAATATTTCCTATTCTTATGAATTGGTGTTGGACTTTTAATATGTGTTGTCTCTCCATTATTTACTGAATTGGTGTTTTTAAATGCTTTACACACCTGTCTTTGAAGTTAAGCCTGCCTGCACGCAGCAAAGCTACCAAAAATAATTTTCTTAGACCTATGCTGAGTCCTATCATGTGTTATTGGCCTTATTGCCAGTGGCAGACCTACATGTGCCCCTACCAGTAATCCACTTTCCAACAACCACACAATTC
This sequence comes from Lissotriton vulgaris, assembly GCF_964263255.1. Classification (NCBI taxonomy): domain Eukaryota; kingdom Metazoa; phylum Chordata; class Amphibia; order Caudata; family Salamandridae; genus Lissotriton; species Lissotriton vulgaris. The sequence goes on from NC_141696.1 coordinate 1,349,045,507, forward strand.
ACTACACACATCTAATTAAAAAAAATGTATCTACATAATTAACATAATTATTTATTAATTAAAGAAATATTATTAATTAAAAAACAAATTAAAATGGATAAAGAATAATTTGCTCCCTAAACATTACCACTATAAAACCAAAACCCACATACCAAATAAACATCACAATTACCATAAATATTTATCAATTGAAGAATTAATATTAATAATCAACTAATTATTAATTAATTAATTAAACATAAATTACTTTCCACCCTCAATCCCAATAAACACCGCAACCCACACCTAAAAATCATTACACTATGTCCATAACTAATTTTACAATAATCAATCAATGTCAATTAACAACGTATTAATTAATTTAAAAGAATTTACTTTCCATCCTTTACCACTATAAACCCCCAACTTACATCTAAAACTAATTACACAATTACCAGATTAAAAGTTTAATTAATTAATTAGCATTTATTAACAACCAATTATTAATTAATTAATAATAAATTAAATCCCACAATTACCACTATAAAATCTAAATTAAATAAAAACGAATACATTAAAAATATAATTAATGTATTATATTTATACTTCTTCCCACCCGATTCCCCTATAAACCCACAACCTGCTACGGAACTAAAAAACGCGAAATTTAATTAAAATAAAATTGATAACTACTAAAAAATAAACACATATATTAAAAAGCAAAAGCAATTTTTATACCAAAAATGAGATCACATCATTTTAAAATACATAACACTAATTAAAACATCAATATTTCAAACAACTATATTTTTGCAACCGATATTAATAACTTTGATGTTTCCGAAACAATATTTCTTACCTCAAAGTCAATATTCTTGACCATAATATTCTTGCTGTCGATATTTCTGTATCATGATATTTCCAACTCGATATTTCTGTGTGTCGACATTTAAAACTCGATATTCTGTCTGTGCACTCTTAAACCAACCTCAAGATGTACTGATGGACAATTGATACAGCTATCTTCCTGCAATATGTGCAGTACCAAGAAGGATGTGCCATGGAAGTGCCTATTTCACACTGTTCACACAACCCAACTGAAACTTCTTCTTTTGTCCTCTGTCACAACACTCTCTAGAAAGATGATACCGCGTACCTTTGCTATTTATCACATGCATCACACAAAATTAGAATGGAGACCATGTGGCTGAAAGTTGGGTGAGATGTCCTCACATATATCCATATGACATGATACCACCTGGGCCTTGAGACAAGCCCACTCCTTATTGGAGTACTCACCAGTACCACACTTTCGGAGCATACTGTGAAGCCATTAAACATGTTTATGAGATTCAGTGAATCTCCTGTCCATGAAGAGAAGGTTTAACTTGTAGACAATAGGGAAGGGACATCACAGCACCTCAACTCATCTAACACATATACCAATGTATTACTGAGTGTACATACTAAAATATGACCCCAATATGTCTGCATTACACCCACCCGCTGCATGTCAGCAGCCACTTAATGAACTGCCCTATTCTGCCTGTGCATGTCACCTAATTGTATACTCACACTTCAAAGGAATGGAACATCACATTGTGAGACATTACTGTAAGTACCCTGACCATGTATGTCATTGCCTAATCACTTGGAACTGAGTTATTACAATGAACAATGCATTTGGGTATGTGTGATCCACCCACCCATTACATGTATGCACATCACCATTCACAAAAGTCCTTGACACATTGGGCAACACATATAATTGTGTTGGACACAGACTTCAAATCAGGTAGACCCATAGATATTGTACATATAATAGTACAACAGGCATATGTTCAACATGCCAACCAGACTTACACATGCGATTACTCTTCAATTGTGTTTTTCATCAGTCAACCTTCATGTTGACGTGGTCGCTGTTGCCGTAACAACGAATAAAATGTTAGGCATGATTTATATTAGGCAGCACAATACTCACTCCCCCCTAGCTGCTGATGGGCCTTCAACTGCCCATCAATCTTTGGATAGGCCACTGCCAGGATACAGGCCATTAGGGGAGTCAGTGCCTGGCTTGCATTCCTACCACATAGGGAAAACTTCCCCAGCTGGACCTCCATAATCTTCTAGGTCCAGTGTCTCAGGTCCTCCCACTTCTTCCTGCAGTGGATGCAGCATCAGCGATAGACTCCTTGGGGCCGCACTTTCAGGGCGATGGCTTTCCACATACCCTGATTCTGAAGGGTATTGCCTGTATGGATGCAATAGATGAAGAGACTGAATGGACATGCAGGACTATGGTCAGCTGTCTGGCTGACTGAGAAGTTGTGGACACTTGGCATGACTATGAATACATTGTCAACACCCCATACACACTGACCTGATACCACAACACACTAGTCATCTGATGACTACACGCAACTCAGATCAGGTCCTCTACTGACTATGCCAGCCTACTTTCATCCTGTAGCCCAGGGCTATAACACATGTACTGTGAATGTAATCAAGATGTACAACAACATACCATTAGGAGCAAATGACAGCTAAAGTACATGTGTGTGATAATATAGACACTTTTATACCCCAGAAGTGTGACTCTATCCATGCAGTTCAAAACATAACTGCTTCAACTAAATTCAATACATCCCAAAACATGTGTCATCATGGAAGATGTGTAACACTTTGAGTTCACAATCATGAAATTAGTGGTCATGTGGACAACTCAAAGTAAAATAGTACTACTTCGGATTGAGTGTTTGGGTGATGTCCTTCCAGCAAAGGATACCCAGTTGGACATCTGTAGCACTGTCACAGGGATGGCATCAACATACCATTGTACACATTGGGGCCAATTACCATAATGGACAGAAGGCCATCCATTCTGGTGGCGGAAAACCGTCATGTTTTCCGCCCCATGTGCGGTCATTACAACAAACAATTAACAATAGACCACAGAGCTATTTTCCATCAGCCGTAGTCGGTCAGGCTCCGCACGTTTTCTGCATATGCAAGGGTGGAGGACGGAGCCAACAGGGCAGGACGGCATGCGGAAAACACGTTCCGTCCACCAAGTAGATCACGATGTTGCAGACAGCCCTTCCCACTGACATCATGTTGCAGATGGCGGAAATACAACTACGGAGAGGAAAAGCCAACACAGAAGCCATGTAAACCCCTGGCCTTCCTGCTGTACCACCTGCTGTACCTCCGGCAGAGAGGACGCCGCCGTGCCAACAGCAGAGGTACGTACCACATTTTTCAATGCATGCAACCCCTGAACAACTATAACTCCCAGCAGGCATGGCGGCAATACAATGATCATGGCAACCTTCCAAATGCAAAGTGCGAGGTCCACCCAATCCCCATGAGTGCCCCTTGGTGCCCCCGAAGGCAATTGGGGCGAATGAAGAGCCTCGCAGTTGCTGAGTGCACCCGCAACATCTAAACTTGTATGCCAAAAGCACCCATTGGCTGATGGCTCATCCGCATTGTGTGTGCCACACCCTGGTGGTCTAAAAGCTGCGACCGCAACCCTGCAACATTCAAGTGGGGCCAATGCATGTCATCACTGCGAATGACAGCTACCGCGCATGCGAACACACACTGCATTTGCATTGACACCCTGACAATTACATCACACATAACAACTCATTTCCCTAAAGTGACTGGTGCACCCATGTGTAATGTTGTGGGGCACGAGACTTCCATGCAAATTAACTAACCAAACAGACACCGTACATGTATAGGAGAACCGGCCCAGGGCACGTGCGTCCTGCTCCATTTGTTGGCAGGGTCACATGTACAGTGACGCCTCTGCTGGGTGGCTGTGGGGTGGGGGGTAAGTCAGCCTTTTGGGAGTGGCTGGTACATCAGAACAACTAAAACAGTGACCAGCTGCTCACTACACTGTGAAGGGATGAGAGAGTGTGACCAGTGAGCTAAGTCTTCACACACATGGAATGTCCTAGGAAAGGAGAGTGAAATTACATACACAGCCAAGCCTCATGGCCAGATGGACTTAAATTAGGGAAGGAGTCAAAAAGGACAAAGGTCTCCACACTTTACCAATGTTGTGTAATGAAACATCCAATCTGTGTACCCCGCCTGAATATTTCCTCACATCTGACTGGCATCTCTGGGCCAGGGGTCGACTTTTGAAGGGTCAGTGATGTAGGCAGACAACCATTGTCTGCAATTCAGAAAAACATGTAATCCCTAGCTCGTCCAACACACATACTGGTGTGGCATGCAGTCTGCCCAGCTGCCACTGCCTGCAAATGCCCCCACACGCGTCACGAGTCAGTGCTTCTCCAGATCAAACGCCCTCAAAAATCCTGTCCAATAGTATGTACGGCATGTGATTACCACACCTTGCAATCCTCAATGGCTTTCATGACATTCCATGTAGACTGATGTACTAACATATTTGTATGACTGATTGTCTCTGTACAATGTGTGCGTGATGCAAAGTACACTCATATCAGTAGCACCATACAACAAATGAAATGCACATGACCAAGTGGCCATGGACATATAAGGTGCGCTGGATGAGGTTGAAAGGAGGACCTTTTTAGGAAATAATGGGGTGGGGAGGGTGACCCATGCTGTTTTGGAGGGAGGCCAAGGTGCATGAGCTGACCACATACCTGTGAGGTTAAGCCAATTAAGGAAATGCTGTCCTTGTGACTCATTCATATTGTAAGCGTGCATTCCGCATGAGTTTGATGTGGGCAGGCGATTAGGGCTCACTTGTTGTGCACAACAGTACATTGCAGTGTGATGTGATCATTTTGTTAGTACTTACCAGCCTCCAGTCCCCCCTTGAATCCTGTGAGACTCTCTAGATGCATTATGGCAGGCCCCTTCTCCTCCCATTGAGTGGAAGTTTGTGGTGGAATGGAATGGCCGCCACCAGTACTTTGGGCCGCCACGTGGTTCCTCTGGGCTGGATGCTTGACCAGGCCCTTGAGGTTGCCCCACTGCTTCCTGATGTCATGCACAGTGCGTAGGGTGGTTCCTACAGCATTGACTTTGCTGTTGATCCTTGCCCACATCTGACTCTTGCGCGCAAGTGTGGTGTGTTGGACCAGGTCCTTAGACAAATGTGGTTCTGCCCTGATTATCTCGTCTGCCATCACTTTCAAGTAGGCCAATTTGAGCATTTTCTTGGGGAGCATGGTGCAAATGAATGAGGTGTGCAGGGTGCAAGAGAATGGTGGATCTATGTGTAGTGTGTGAGGTGTGTGGGTATAAGTTGTGTTGTGTGGAGATAGGTGGGTGTGATGTTGTCCAGTGGGAGTCAAAGGTGTCCTGTATCTCTGTCTCAGCTTGTGGTGTGCAAAGACTGCTGGTCCAGGTAGTGGTTGGTTTTCATCTGTGGTATGTGGGTGTGTCCACATGGGTGATGACCTCCAGATGTCTCTTCCATGCTATGCATGGCTTTCCCTACCAGGAGCAAGTTGGGGTGTGTCATTGTGCTGTGTGTGTTGTGATTGAGGGCAGAAGGGAGTACAGGCACACTTCGGCATTCTCATCGTAATTGGCCGTGCGGTCATGCCGCGCTAGGAGTGCCCTTTTCGAACCGTTATGCAGATTTTCTAGTCAGGCGCGGTCAGATTTGCAACTTTTCCGACCGTGGTGAAAGGTGTTTTGTGACATCCGTTCGCCGCGGTCTGATTTCGCATACATTGCATCGTAATTTGACCAACGGAAATGCCACGGGTAATTCGGGGGAGATTTTTCCTGATTTCATGGCGGACGGAGGGCTTTTCCGTCCGTCATCGTAATGGGCCCTATTGTCTGGTTGCTTCATGTGACGCACTTGGTGATGCAGTGATGTACTACACTGCTGTATCCTCTATCTGCACAGTACATGTGTCAAAGTGCAATATGCATGCACAAATCAAGCTCTACTCATGGGAAAGTTGCAAAAGATTTGTGGTTGTGAGGAGCCTTTCCTAAGGCAGTGAAACACACTGACAATGTGGATAAATGGCAAGTAGACACAGGTCTGTGGGTCTTGTCAGATACAATACTATAGGTAGCATCTGTAAGATGAAGTAGGCCAACAGATTGATCGCAAATTCTAATTTGAGCACTATCTAAGGAACAGCAGATCTAGAGGGAGAGGACAATGTGCTGCAGTGCTATGTCACATATACCTCAGCTACAACCTGGTGGGGTTCGTTCTCTGCAGCCTTACAATAGTGATCTCACATTACAATCACATTCCCAAGTTTTACACAGGTAAGTGTACATCTGTTGGTCATCCAATACAGAACATGCCTGTTATGTTTCTCTCTGAATGGGCTTGCAATATATCCTTCACTCCTAGCAGAGAGGTTGGGGAAGACTGATGTGCTCTGGGAGAATTGAGGTACTATACACATGTTAGACCCGGCCCTTTAGGCAGGTTCACCCCGAGACTTTTTGCTTTTTCCTAGCCTGTTTCTGTGACCCGGTGTTGGTGATTTTAGGCCTCTGTGCACTTTTTCACTGTGGTACAGTGTAAAGTGCTTGAGCTCTCTGTGTATGTGTGGTGAGTGACCTGCCCTCCCATAGGAATGAATGGGGAATATGTATGCCCATGGTAGTTCCTGATGTGTGGGGAGTGCAGGGGCGAGTTTGGTATGAGAGAACTCGTGAGACTGAATGCTGCGAAATGGTATATGCGGCATGAGTGTGTCTACTCTAGAAGGGCCACTTTTAGAAGTTGGCATATTTGTGTAATTTGTGTCAGGCGTGTGATTGGCTGGTGAGCCTGGATCAGGAGTGCCTGGGCATGCTTGTGGATTGACTGTCTGGTTTGAGGGTGACAGGGGCTGGAGAGCCCAGGAGGTTGTCTGAGTCAGCCCATGGATGAAAGGCAGCATCTGCTGCCAGGGAAGTGGGAGGAGATGGCACCTGATAGTGAAGGGCTGTGCCTGCCTGACTACAAAGCTGGCTCCACCTCCCGCTGGGCGACTGTCAGTTCTGTCCCTGATACTGACAGGACTTCCCTATAACCAGTTCTAGCTGGTTCTCACACTGCCTACACAAAGACTTCAAAGACTTTTCTGTGTATATGAAGGGGCTGTGTCCCCTTCCAAGATGTTCTTGTTTTCAACTTGAATCTGCCAGGGGCGTGCTGCTGCTGGGGCTCAGGGGAATCCCTGAGCCCTGCCCAGCCCCTGGACTCCTGATGGACTTTCCTTCTCTGGGAGCTGCTGTGCGCCACCTTATGCCCTGGACTACTGACGTCCTGGACCCCTGAAGGACTTGGCTGGATTTATGGGCCTTTCCTGTGGCCCTCGCGCTGGGGAAGCGCTTTATCCTGCTTGTAGCGCTGGGAGCGCTCTATTTTCACTTATAGCGCTGGGAGTGCTTTCTGTCTGTCCTAGCGCTGGGAGTGCTGGAATTCTGGGTATAGAGACAAAATATCGACTCCAAAATATCGACTGGACATAATATCGAGTTTTAAATATAGACTGGACAAAATATCGACTGGACATAATATCGACTACAAAAATATCGTTTGTCAGGTAAGTGAAGTAATATCGACTGTATAAAATATAGATAGCAAAAATATCGATTTTTTAATAATATATAATATGTTATAGTGTATTTTTATGTAATAATATGTGTGAATAGTGTGTATTAATGTTATAAAATATTTTATTAAATGAATTTTGTTTTTATAATAATTGCGTAATGTAATTCTGTAGCGGGTTGTGGGTTTATAGGGGAATAGGGTGGGAAGTAATTTAATAATTAATTAATTAATATATGTTTGTTAATATTTTTAATTAATAATTAATTGGTAATTAAATAATATTGATAAATTTTGGGTAAAGGAGCATTTTTAGGGTTCAGGGTCAGTTTTCAGTTTTTGGGTAAAGGGGCATTTTTAGGGTTCAGGGTCAGTTTTCAGTTTTTGGGTAAAGGGGCATTTTTAGGGTTCAGGGTCAGTTTTCAGTTTTTGGGTAAAGGGGCATTTTTAGGGTTCAGGGTCAGTTTTCAATTCATGGGTAAAGGGGTATTTTTAGGGTTCAGGGTCAGTTTTCAGTTCATGGGTAAAGGGGTATTTTTAGGGTTCAGGGTCAGTTTTCAGTTCATGGGTAAAGGGGTATTTTTAGGGTTCAGGGTCAGTTTTCAGTTCATGGGTAAAGGGGTATTTTTAGGGTTCAGGGTCAGTTTTCAGTTTTTGGGTAAAGGGGTATTTTTAGGGTTCAGGGTCAGTTTTGGGTTTTTGGGTAAAGGGGTATTTTTAGGGTTCAGGGTCAGTTTTGGGTTTTTGGGTAAAGGGGTATTTTTAGGGTTCAGGGTCAACAAATAAGATTGTAAAAAATTATTTTTATTATTTTCATTTATTATTTAATTATTATAATTTAATTTAAGTCGTTTTAAGTATATTTTAGTAATTAAAATTTAATATTAATTTAATTTAACACTGTTTTTAATAAAGTCAATATTTTTTACATCTATATTATTGTTAACGATATTTTGTACTCGATATTTTTGTACTTACCTGTTTGTAGATACAAACTCGATATTTTGACTGTCGATATTTTGTCCACGATATTTTGGCAAGTCGATATTTTGTCCCTCGATATTTTTTCAGTGATCCGGAATTCTGACCTAGCGCCTGGGAGCGCTGTTTGTTCACAGCCGGAGCCCACCCGGCATTGGCCCCCAGATCGCTGTTCGAGCGAGTGCCTACCTCGCTGCATATTTAAATTGGAGAAGGAGCCCACCCCTCGTGTGCCCTCACCTCACCGCCGCTGCCCGGGGCCAGGAATATCCCTAAAAGTTGCCGAAAGCGGAGGCTGCAGCGTCGAAAATCGGAGCCGCCGCGCTCTCATTGGCTGAGAGAGCCGAGCCCCCTCACCAACGCCGCGACGGGATAGGCCCGTGCGGTGCAGCGTCATGGCCCTTGTTGTGCCGTGATTGGAGGAAGAGAGGAGGCTCGTCATCGGAGCCGCAACGGGATTGGCTGGTCGAGGCCGGCCCGGGGAAGGAGGAAGAGTGATGGCGGCTGGTCTGCAGGGCTCCCGTGAGCGGAGGGAGCCCTGCAGCGAGAGGAGCAGCCTGCAGAGACGAACGGAGGGGGCGCGAGGCACATTGCCGGTGCCTGCTCCCACCGCGAGGCTCCCCGACTGGAGGGAGAGCCCCAAGGAGGAGAACCGGCGATCGTCTGACCGACCGGTGAGTGGGGCAGGAGAAAGGGAGGGGCGCCGGGACACATTGCCGGTGTCCCCCCCCCCCCAGTAGCGCGAGCTCGCGCTCCGTGTCAGAGGGAAGCCATGAGGGCTTCAAGGGCAGCCCCAGTTGGCAGTGGGTTGCCCAAACGTGAGTCAAGCCATGAGGGCTTCAAGGGTGGCCCGGTTGGCAGTGGGTCGCCCCAACGTGTGTAGAGCCATGAGAGGCTCAAGGCCCACATCGTTATTTAGAGCCCAGTGAGGCTCTTGAGGGCAGTGGTATTTACGAGCCCAGCGAGGCTCGAGGGGCCATGTTTTCAGAGCCTGTGTGGCTCCGTGTGGCGCAGTTGATGTTCATGGGCTACTGAGAGCCCATGCCACAGATTTGACTTCTCAGTTGCCCAGCAATTAGTGGGCAGCTGCACCGTTTAGGCGCAATTTCAGGAGAGAGTCCCTGTGTGGGACAGAGAGGGCACAGTGGTGCCTGGCCTTCACAGCGGCGCAGCACTTAGTGCCAGCTGCTACATTTAGGCTTTCTTTTCTTGAGAATGGCGCTGCATGGCAGTGCACCCTGACATTGAGACTCAGGGCGCCTGAGCCCCAACAAGGCCAGTTGGCCTAGGGACTGCCACAGGTGGTGGCTTATGTAAGTTATGCGCAATGTGATTTCTATGTTTTTAATAGTAATTGCCTACTGTGTGTTTTTGCGCTATTGTGTTGTTCTGGCACCTCTGAATGTTTTTAGGCATCATGTGTCTTTCTTTCCATGCGCTGCACCTCTGAATGTTTTAGGCATCATGTGTCTTCTTGCGCTGCACCCCTGAATGTATTTTATTGCATCATGTGCTTTATTCTTAACACCTCTGAATGTTTTAGGCATCATGTGTTTCTCTTTATTACTCCTCTGAATGTGTTTCATGCATCATGGGTAATGTGTTCTTGTGTAGACCCCTAAATGTATTTTATTCTTAGGTGGTTGTTCTTTTTAGTACAGATGGTCCTGGTAAGGTCCTGGTTCCTGTCACTAGTGGATACTGGTTGTGATCTTTGTGATTACCATTTTATGTTTATTATTTCTTATTCTAGAAGTGCTATATCTGATTCTGACAGTGGCCCATGTGGCCCTGTCTTGTAAATAATCCCTTATGAATGTTGCCCGTGCCAGTTGGCACAATGTACATGTGTGATTTTTCGCTGGAAGGGAAGAACGCGGTCCTGCTGGAGGCTTTCCACCGATGCATGTCTGCCACAGCGGATTGGCTCCGGTCCAACTCCTTGCAGTTTAATAGTACAAAGACCGAGGTGTTGTATTGTTCCACGGACCGGATTCCTCGTGAACTCCCGGAGAACTTCTGGACCCCGACATTCCACGAGATTGTGTCAGCTGCTGAGTCGGCACACAACCTGGGGGTGATTTTCGTCCCCAACTTGCAGCTGGATATGTACGTGAACAAGACCACATCCACGTGCATGATGCTGCTACGCATGTTGCGTAAAGTTCTGCCCCTTCTCCCCGAGCAGGCCAGGCCTGAAGTAGTGCGCGGTACCATCTTGAGTCGTCTTGACTATTGTAATGCGCTACTTCTGGAGGCTCCAAAAACACTGCTGGGGAAGTTGCAACGGGTGCAGAACTTGGCTGCCAAGCTGGCTCTTTCCCGCCCTAATCATAGCTCTTCAGCAGTAGCCCTACGGGATCTACACTGGCTGCCTGTGCACCTAAGCGTCTGTTACAAGGCTGCATGTTTAGTGTTTAGGGCGGTGCATGGACAAGGCCCGGTTCCATTGCAGAATATGTTTGTTTGGTTCTCCTCTTCGCGGTCCTTATGCTCTTCTTGGGCTCAGCTGCTTGTGGTACCGAGATTCCAGAGAGTGAGGATGGGTGGCCGTTCGTTCAGTGTCGCAGAGGCCAAGCTTTGGAACTCCCTGCCACTGTCCCTAAGAAGCCAAAGGGACTTCTTCCCGTTTAGAAATGCCCTGAAAACCCATCTTTTCCCCAGGGTTGTCTGAGCAGCGTATGTGGTGTTAACGTTGATTTCAAGCGCCAGGATGCCCTTGGGGTGACAGGACCGCGCTATATAAGTACACATACAATACAATACAATACATCTGATATGTGCTTTGACAATACAAAAGTTATTTTTATAATAACCTTGTGTGGAGTTCCTTTTGTAGTGTGCCTAGTATGTTGTTGCTGTTGTGTGCTGGTGCAAATGCTTTACACATTGCCTCCGAGTTTAGCCTTACTGCTCGTGCCAAGCTACCAAGGGGGTGAGCAGGGGTTATCTTGGCATGTGACTTCCTTGCCCTGACTAGAATGGTGGTTTCTGCCTGGCTTTGGCGTCAGCCTTAACCTACCAGAAATAGCCAGTTCTAACAACACATATCTGAGACCAACTACTGCTGCACATTACACTTCACATACACACATCATGCAGTCAAACATAGTCATTCCTTTGCAGATTGAACATGATCTACATGTGAAACCCACAATAGGTAACATTACACTTTAGCATGCAGTTATATGTGCATGGCACAAGGGTATGTGTAGGGCGATTCCCACATCACTATGGAGTTTTCTGTCAACAAGAACTGTTTTTCTTTTTCAAACCTTTCCCCAAACCCCCATTCCCATCCATTCATCAAACCCTAACCCTCTTCCCCCGGGCTGTGTGGTTTTATATTGAGGTGTGATGTTACTACATTAAATCTACACCAACAATTGATCACATGCTTGCTGGGGCAGATGTGGTGAAAGCAACACTAATGAAATCAAATGTCAACAGGCAGGGTGAGGATCTTCTTCTGCTTGCCCACCACATCATTGACCTAATTAGGGACAATACATCCTAAGAAATGTGTCTGTGATTTCAATCTGGGACTCAGAGTTATATACTACCCTAGGGACATGGTAAGAATGAGCTTTCATATATCTTCAATCATGTAGGAAGTTACCTGCTCCTCTGGTTGAGCTGGCCGTATCGGAGAAGGACCACTCCAACCAGTGTCTCCAGCTCGTCTGGTGTGAAGGCAGGGGCCCTCTGACCTGCTTGGCCTGCCATCGTTGCTCCCAGAGGTGGCAGCTGCTGACATAGAGTAGAATTTATTCCAGATGCGGTAGTAGGTAAGTGAGTTTGTTTTCAAATCGCAGTGAACATGTATCATTGGGTTGTGGCGGTCCCATTCCCCAATGTTAGCGCCCATGACTGTGTCCACCGTGGAGTGAACTGTCTAACTCCGGGTGGCGACTGCCGGCCTCAGAACATTGCATTTGTAGACAGTATTGGTGACGGTATTTTTATCGGTGCTGAGGCTGTATTTGTGATGGTTAAGTACGTCACAACCACCACAAATGTTGGCAAACATGTTTACTTTAGAAATGCTCCACTCCCATGCTAGGTCCAGTATGAACCGTCATCAATGTAGTCCATTACTGTGCACAAACAGTTCCTTCAACATGCTTTCCATTGCCAGAATATTCCAGAGTCTAAAACACCATAGCTGCCGGTTGTTTCCTTTTTCATTGTCCCTAGGTAACTCCACATCAGAACACACTCTGCCAAGTAGTGTAAATGATTTGATAGCCAGAATAGGATGACCTGTGATAGCAGGCTCAAATCTAGGTCCAAAATAGCAAAACTTTTAGACAGTCCCAGCCAACATGTTTCAAATCTCTCACCAGGCCACAGACCCATCAACAAAGTATTCTTCAGTTTTGATAGTACTGGTACAGTTTAGTTGGGTATAATTAACAATCAAAAGCAGTTTTATACTGGGCTTCTCAGCCTGGTATAATGATAACTTTTTTAGTAATGTCTTGCTATATGAATTTCACCAATCCTCCTCATCATCTAGCCAGAGGCGCCCAAGAATGATATTCAGTCACAGTGTCCATGGAAGGGAGGACAAAGATGAATGACGAGATACAACTACACATTTGGACCTGGTAATACATTACCTTTAGTATCATTTTCGTAATTTTTTGGGATTCCTTTTTCCTCTTCATTTATTTTACGCTTGTGTTTGGTAATTGATTGTTCACTTAAACTATTGCTTACTTTTCTTTGCTAGCTTTCAGCCCGCTACAGCAGGTATTATGGTTTCTCAGAGGGCATACAACCTAGGCAAAAGTCATATTCATATCATATATAAGAAATACTTCCTTTGAATTGTGTAGTAGTAGTTAAGTTCCACTTTTTAGTAACCATCAAGTTATAACTTATCTTCATCATGCATGCATTTCGTTTTTCTGAACTTTAGATTTATTGGGTATTAGTGGATCACCAATCATCGTCTTCATTGTTTTGCTTTTGTTGTCTTCATGCGTACTGTTTTTCTTTTTCAAACCTTTCCCCAAACCCCTGTTCCCATCCATTCATCAAACCCTAACCCTCTTCCCCCGGGCTGTGTGGTTTTATATTGAGGTGTGATGTTACTACATTAAATCTACACCAACAATTGATCACACGCTTGCTGGGGCAGATGTGGTGAAAGCAACACTAATGAAATCAAATGTCAATGAGGCAGGGTGAGGATCTTCTTCTGCTTGCCCACCCAAGCTCAGTTTATGTACTACTGTACAAGGCAATCAATTTCCCAAAGTGACCCAGCGAATAAATCTAAATAATTGCTGACATTGTTTGAATTTAATTTTAGAGCATTTAAGTTTACGAATTGGATTGTGTTTTACTGACTCCAGCACAACTACAGCTATCTTCTTGCACTTGGCAGTCCCCGACACCATTGATTTCTTTGAGTTCGTTTAGCAGTTGCAATATTGTTTGTATTTTTTTGTCAGTCTTATGTACTGATTTTTCTACTTCTCCCACATTCTCTCTCAGGCAAATGACTGTCTCTTTGTTTTTGTTTGCCAATGCTAGTGCCAGTGTCTAGTCTACTACTACCTTCACACAACCACGGCGTATTCTCCTTTGTCTTGGGAAACCATGCAGCCCTTGCGGTGCCATACTTAATCATAATCAATCACAGGTAAGAAGAGAAGTTTGCTGGGAGGTATAATGGAGGAGAGGCTGGTAGTACTAATAGGACAAATATAACTGAGTGAGGGGTACCGCATCTATATGTTTGCATGTTACACATGTAGTCAATTAATAAAGTATTTCAATCAAACACTGGCCGCTGCACTGCATCTAGAGTAAACCTTGTGACATACAACAGTAACCCCACCACAAATAACATCATATGTGTAAGTTGAAAATAAATAACATTTATTCATGTAAAACAATATCCTCCTAGTCCTATCCCATCCCTATCCCCACCCTAACCCCAACCAATGTCCTAGTCCAAAGAATGTCCCACAAAAATAACCTCAACACCCAATTCCCACCCACCAACAAAAGTATTAAAAAAGGGGCAAATCAACAGGGTCCATTACAATTGGCGGGCTTTGAGGTGTTTATCCACTGTTATCTTGACGCGCTCCTCTAATTGGTCCTCCAGCTTGGCCAACCGGAGGAGAAGTTGTTTCCGAAATGCACGGCACCTACATTTGCATCCATTATGTGAGGGGTGGCAGATGTTAAATGCCGGCTGTGAGCGGCTGCCTGGCCGCGGCGCTGTACTCCTGCAGGTGGGGCCTTGCTGGGGCCAGACGCATTGGAAAAGGCAGCAGCTGCTGCCGCCGCCTCTTCCTCCTCCTCCTCAGCCTCAGCCACCAGCCGGCGGTATTCCTCCACAATGGCCTGCAGTTTCCTTTGCCGGGCCCTGGCTGCCAACTCCTTCAGTGATGGTTTTTGGGAAGGAGTATGAGTATCTATAAAAAAAGAAACAGAATTGTAACTGAAACTCTTCAAAATTAATTCAACACATCGTGGCATAGTAGCACTACCAAGCGCAATACATACAATTGGTGGCAACTTTTAGTATCCATCTAATCTATCCTCCAGCTTCCCCTGCCTGTAGCATTTGTTGAAGTTTTTTCCGGCATTATACTTGCCCTAGCACTATGGGTGGACTTGAGTACACAGAAGAACACCAGTCTTTTTTGTATCTCCTTTTATATTTTCAAAGTAAGGCTCTGCTTCCAGTGACAGTCTCCACCTATGATGAATACAATACATTTAGGGGGCATCCACCCATTAAAGGTAAATGTCTATCATTCTTTATTATCGCCTTAGCTGGTTTCACTTTCACCAGCAACCACCCATGCGTCCACTCCTTCCTTGCCTTGGGTTTCATTGACACAAACTCCGCTCATGATTCTTGCTATCCACTATATCCATGCACCCATATTGTTTTGCCCAACCAGGCCTGAATTTTCTTTCACCTTCCAGTTCTACCCATCCTTCAACAACCCATGCATCGTATTCATATCAGCCATGTGCATGAACCTTCCAAATTATCCTTCTATGGTAAAAAAAAAATACATCTCTTTAGTCCTTCCTCCTTCCACCCTAGTTCACTTCTTTCCCTTTTTGTTCAACACATCCCTCAAGGTCATCTGATCTGACTTTTAGTCTTCTCCATAACTTTCACAGCTGAGTTGGAGTCTGATAGAAGAGGCCTTGTTTACTTAACTCACACTGGTAATGCGGCAAAGGGTGTCTTCTTCAACCATTGTATATTGTCGAGTACAACTTCAAGTTCATACTTTCTTAATAAGTCCCATAGCATAGTGAGGGAAATGTTCCCCTTCCACCTAGTAATGCAAATAAGTAATGAATATAACTTACCACCACCCACCGCTGAAGTTTCCTCCCCAACTGATGCTCCTGCAGGTGGCACCGCCACTGTCCCCTCCTGGATGGCAATCGCATCGACGCTGGCCCCGTCGGCACTGGTGGTTGGTAGTGATTGTGCACCTATAAAAGCAAGTACACCTTTTTAGATGCCTGCACACCTCGCCCTATTTTACAAGTTGTACTTTTTTCACCAGGAAGGAAGATTGAAAAAACAGTTACGTACAACATAAATCATTGTAACTAGTCCAAATTGGGTCCTACTGTACAGCAGTCACATTAGACAGAGTTTAGTTTTAATTTATTAGATGGTCCCTAGGGTCATCTAATGTCTACTCCTACTCTAGTCTTTGGAAAGTTAGCCTGAGCCATATAACAATTTTAGATCCGGGTCTACTGCTTTGCCCATGTTACCTCGCAGCTTGCTGTACACTAAGAAAGACACCTTTGAGGCCACATGAGTGTTGCATACAACTAAAGAGGTTGACAAACCAGTATTGTTAGTCCCTTTTGCTTATCCATAATGTTGCACTTTTTGCCCTGACTGGTAAAAACTGGCATAGTTGTATTTACTGTCTAACGTGCAACATTTTTCTCATTGGCAGATGAGAAGATTGCCTTCTACGAACCAGAGATTTGCAGAGCTTTCGAAAGATGCATGTGTAACCAGTATACGTTCAACGGTGAGGGGTCTCCCACAATTCACACATTTCTCTATCGTGCACTAGATGTACAAAATGTATAGTATTTAATCTTCTTCATTTTGCATGGTGGAGCAGGATGTTTTTCATGGAAATACTTACAAGTTACAACAATACAAAGCTTGTTATTAAAAAAATAACGTTTTTGAACTTGCACATAGACTCTGTGGTATATTTTGAGTGTCTGGGGTGTTGTGGACTGAAACGAGTGAGTGAGCGAAAGGGTGTTCTTCTGTTCTGGGTTGTGTAATAAAATCATTGGGTATATATATCTAACTATCTTCGTGTGGGGGTCGGGAGTGGGACAAATGACTATGACTGAGACACTTAGGTAGGTAGATGGTCATTGGATTATGGGTTCTTCTGACTGAGTTCTGTGACTAGGGTGTAAGGTCTAAGTAAGGTCCAACCTCCCTATCACCAACATCAACATCCTATTTTCTTGTGCATAGTTCAGTATGTATTATTACAACAGAGGGAGAGGTAGGGAGATTCAAGGACACTCTCTCAGTCCCCGGTTAAATGCACTTCAACAAAAAAAGAGAGGTCAGGTCAGTCTTAGAACTGCCACAAAACTGGAGCAAAGTTTAGAAGAGTCACACAATCACTCAAGTTGAGTAGGAAGGCCCTCACACACCCACCTAGTCAGTGTCATGCTTCATCACTGGGCCCCACCAAAGAGGCCGAGTGCCTCTTTGGTGTGCTGCGACGCCAGAAAGACTGCGGAGCTGGTTGTGTGAGAAGGGCGTGATGTGAGAGTAACTACAATTAAAAGTGCCTAAGAGGGTATCAAAAAAAATTCTTTTAATGAGTGATCCCTAAAACACAGGTGAGTAGTATTTATGTGTCTGAATTTACATGCCAAGGTTTAAGGATTGGTTAAATTCAGCTAAATACAACAAAGTCAGTCAACATGTGTGAGAAGTTGGCCTGGTATATAATGCTCACTAATTCTTAGTGATCACTTTGTACCATGCCAAGCAACCCTTATGATGATGGTTGTAATTCAACCTTGTAGACCAGTTATCCTAGTGGTAACGTGGACAAAGCAGTCTTAGGCTAAACTCTGAAAGGCATGTGAAGCCAGCTGTTATACCATACACAACCCCCTTGAATACCAAATGAAAGGGACACCACACAGATATATATTGAAAATATATATTGATTTATTAACTATAAAATCCCCTGGACTCTTTATGAGCACAGAAGCACAAGCGTTAAATCACAAGACAGTTTAAAATACACAAAAGTTGCACAATATGGATGAGCCCTAGGGGCCACCTAAACCATATACTAAGAAAGTGGTATAAGAGATACCAATAGGAAAGGGAACAGGCCTAGGGCCTTGGGAATCGCTGGAGCTATTTGAGACTAGCAGTGACTAAGTCGGGAAAGGCCCGCGGGACTCGGGTGCAGTGTTCAAAGTGCACGCACTTTCCAACAGGCCCTTGAGATGAGTACCAGTGCAGGAGCACCAGCGGAGCTGAGTTACCTCACCCACAGGAAGCGGGTGCACAGGGTCGAAGTAGTGTCGGGTTTCGTCACGCTGGTCGATGGTGCTTGGAGCTGAAGATGCTGCAGGCGGCTCGATGTGAAGAGTTCCGGTGGATCCAAGGGTGGATCTGAAGATGTGAAGACCTAAAAGCAGAGGGGACAGTGTTCAAAGTCACTAGCCAGTGACTACCGTGGAACCAGATTGGAACCAGGCAAAGTCGGGTGCAAACAGGTGATGAGGTGTTGCTTCTCTCTGCAGCCACGTGGACACGAAGAGGTCAAGGACGTCCAGGAGTCAATCACGAGCTGTCCCTTGAACGCTCTAGCTGATGGCGGTGTCGGCAACTAGATTGAAGCAAACAAGCCTTGGCTAATGAAACCACGGGGAAAGTGAAAAAGGCTTATTACTCGGACCAGCAAGGTCAGAGCGGGTACTACTTTCTACAGGAGCGAGGGCAAGTCTGGAGCAACCAGACCCATAGTGTAGATTGTAGGTTTTGTCGCCAAGATGGCCGCTGATCACGTGACAAGCGGCCGGGATGGCAAGTCGAGTGGCACAAAGCAAAAGGGCCCCACGCAGATTGTGGAGATGCTGGAGGGCTGATCTTCGGTGCAAGGGCTGCTCGGTGGTAAGGGTTCTCAGTCCCCAAAGCACAATGTCATGGATGCCTCAGAAGCTGAGCAGTCAGCTTTTTGAGTGTCTTCCAAGAGGTCCGGTCCCACGTCACTCGGTGCCTCCATGGGTCCCTTCTTTGCAGGGACTGTGGATCGGGCTAGGAGAAGTCTGGGAAGCTGGGTCTTGTCAGGCTTTGCACTCGGGCTCCGGCGGGAGGCGGCGGCAAAGCAGACGTCGAGGTGCTGGGTGATGCCTGTGTTCACAGGGTGGCCCCTCCTAGGCCACAAGGGAGATGCTCTTCAGTCTTCTATTCATCAGAAAGTCGAAGTCCAGTCGTCTTCTTAGTTTAAAGTTGATTTCAGGATGATCTGAGTTGCATTGGCACTGCTCCCACTCTTATTCCAATCTGAGGGGTGGATCTCCTGCTAGGTCCCTCCCCTATGGGTGGGACCAGGAAGGGGGGTGGTTACACCCCCTTTCCTTTGTCCAGGTCTCACTGGAGCTGGGGCTGGGCTGCCCCAGAACCGGTTTGACCGGATTATGCAAGGGGACGCCTTGTGCTCCCCAGGCACTGTCTGGTTTCTTTCAAACCTCCCTGCTACAATCCACTATCTCCTGTCTGGGGTGGTGTGACACCTCCCTGTGACAGGAAATCCTTTGTCCAGGCCTCCTCTGCTGACTTTCGGTCAGCAGCATGAGGTCAGACATGTGTCTGTGGCAGAAGCATCCATTTTGTGGATCTGAGGCTCTGGTTAACTTTAACCGGGGTTAAGGCTACACACATGTCGTGTCCCTCTAGAAGGGTGGAATGCTATCCCCGTCGACAGAACTGTCGAGGGGATAGTATTCCAATTCGTATGACACCTTACTCTACATGTTTTGATAAAGCCAAACCAAAGATAGCATTTAACCGCGAGGATTATAATGCACTTAAGAGTATATGGTATGGCAGTATCCCGGAACAGCTTAGGGAGTGGTTCCCGACAGCTGCAGACAGCTCAGCTCATGCTAGAGCACCATCTCACATATTTCCAAACACTCTGCCTCCAGGATTGATGAGGCCTTCCATAGGAGTGGCTGATAGGAACACATGTGTCCAATTTAGGGTTAGGCACAGGCATACTGTACCTAAGCAAGAGGTGGTTATACCAACTTACCCCAGCTGAGTGATCAGCCAGTTGTGTCAAATATGGAGGCCAGGCCAGGGGTGGCACAATACATGCTGCAGCCCCTGGTAGGCATTGGAAACACCTATGCCCTGGGTACCTAGGGTACACTGTTACAGGGGCCTATAAGGTGAACCAATTCCAATTGTGTTATGCACCTAAGGTACATGGAGTCCATTTTAAGGAGAGAGCAATTAGCCTGGGGCCCTGAATAGCAGGATCCCAGGCCAACTATGTCAAAAACCAGCTAAACACCAGGCAAAAAGTTTGGGGGTAACCATAGTCAGATATCCACCTTCCTACAACATGTTTCTGCCATACGGGTGGTTTCAATTTACCAAGGCATTCATCAGGACTATACCCCGGCGGTATGGACTCTCTAATCGTCCACCCTAACCTGGGGGCGTGAAAGTGAAAATAAAAAGGTGAAAAAAGTGCTTAAAAAATTAGAAGAGCGGGTCGCTCATTCTAAAGAAAAAGAACTCCAAATTCAGGAGTGTCTCAGCACCTGTGGAGTGAAAATACACAGACAAACATACACAGACATACATATAATTAATTTACGCCATTGCGATTGGTCATAGTGCTCCATAGATGGTGGCAAACAATGGTGTGCCCACAGTAAACGCTATTTTTAGCACCATCCAAGTAGCCCTGTGGGGATGATAGCGATTAACTCTGGGAAGTGAAGTGCTAGAGGTGTTTAATTAAAACTACAACTGTAGATGTGGGGTTAAAAACACGATGTAGGTTCTCCTTAAAGGAGGGATCAATGGACCAAGAGGTCTGTGAACCCCCTAAGATGGTTACTTGGGTGATATCTCACTTTAAAATGGGGCGCTAATTGCACCCTGGGTCTCGGGAGGAGGGTTGGAGCGCACCTGGCACATCCTGAAAAGAAAGAGGATTAAATGTCATTGCTTCCAAAGCACAAAGTACCCATTGCCTGGATATACTTTCCTTCCCACACCGCGCTAAAATGCAGGAGGAATCCCTGCTGAGGTAGCATACCAGCATTTTCAGCACACCTCCTTTTCATTTAATGCCCTCGTAGTCCTCGCTACGATTACAGCCTATAATTACTGAAGCCTACCGGCGAACACCCTGGCCGGGTACCGATAGGCTCCCGCTTCCAAGCCTCGCTTTGAAAGCGGGCCACGTCCCGCCAACGTGGGCGTGTGCGCTTCAGGCCTCATTTTGGGCGAGACACGCCCACCCGGAACAACGCGCCCAAGAGCAACAAAGCATTTATATTCACTCGCCGGCCCCGCTCATCATCGTCGGGGTCCGGTATCGAGGCAATCCGAAGGTTCAGAGCGGGCTGTGAGCGCTGAGGGCGTGAGTGTACTTTAACCTCAGGACTGGTATCCCGATATAACGAGCTAAGTACCAAAATGCTTTGGAAGCAATGACATTTAATCCTCTTTCTTTTCAGGATGTGTCCAGTTTAGGGTTAGGCACAGGCATACTGTACCTAAGCAAGAGGTGGTTACACCAACTTACCCCAGCTGAGTGATCAGCCAGTTGTGTCAAATATGGAGGCCAGGCCAGGGGTGGCACAATACATGCTGCAGCCCCTGGTAGGCCTTGGAAACACCTATGCCCTGGGTACCTAGGGTACACTGTTACAGGGGCCTATAAGGTGAACCAATTCCAATTGTGTTATGCACCTAAGGTACATGGAGTCCATTTTAAGGAGAGAGCAATTAGCCTGGGGCCCTGAATAGCAGGATCCCAGGCCAACTATGTCAAAAACCAGCTAAACACCAGGCAAAAAGTTTGGGGGTAACCATAGTCAGATATCCACCTTCCTACATAACCCCCCCCCCCCCAAACGAAAGGAGATAAGGCTATCCTTGACCAGGTAAGCCTATATTGCCTAAGTGGCCATATGAGGAAGTACCAGCTCTGGCTTGGTTACCCCCTGTCTCATGGTCCACTAAGCAATCCCTCACCCTAAGGGTATCTGAGGGTCTCCACCATAGGGAATCTCTACCTGTGGGGTGTCTTTGCAAAGTTAAAGGATGGTGTTGGGCTGGAGTACTGAAGTGAGTTTCCTCTATAGGACTCAGCTTCCTCCAATCACTCTCCACCATGTGTGCCTTTCTTTCTCTGACTGAGTTGCACTGTGCTCTCAGGGTCAACCTCTGGCTACCTAAAGCTGGAGGCTGAGTCCCTCTGTTTGGCTCACTGGAGGGACAGTTCAGGTTTGGGCCCTTAGGGTCCCAGGTTTGGCTGTGCCCAACAATATCCATCTGGTGGAGGTCCCTAACTGCTTTTAAGGGGGTTTTTAAAGTTTGCACCTCACTAGGGCTACTAGTTTCGGTGCCCCTAATCTGTTGATGGGGGTGCTTTATTTGACAGGGGGCCCTTTGGGTCTCACTGTCCTTCTTGTCCTCTGCAGCCCTGGGCTGAGTAAGGCAAGGTAGAGAGGGGCAGGTTACCCGCTCCAGACTGGGTCCCACCTGAGAAGGGTCCACTGCCATCAGAGGCTCTGTTAGGCCAGGCCTAACAACCTCTGGGACAGTTCCTTCATCAGGGGTAAGATCAGTTCCCTGAGGAGGCTGATCCTTTCCTAAAGTCTGGTGAGGGGGAGATTTCTCTTCCTCCTCCATGCTCTCAGTTTGGGTGGAGTGATCCATCATTTCAGGCTTCACTACCCATGTATCTGTTTGAGTTTGGGCTGTGGCCATCACAGCCCCACCAACCTTGTCAGGAGGAGACTCAGTTTGGGTATGAGCTGTTATCATAACAGCTCTGCTAATCTTTTCAGGAGGGAAGTTAGCTAAAGATGGGGGTGAGGTTTGCTCAGCCCTACCAACCTTTTCAGGAAGGACATCTTGAATTGGGGCTGTAGCCATTACAGCCCCACTAACCTTTCCATGGTGATTTACCATTCTAGAATGGGTTTTCTGTTCAACCTCAGCCCAGGCTGAGATTTCCAAATCATTACCCAGTAGGCAATCTACAGGCAAGTTTGCTGACACTGCCACTCTCTTTGGGTCAGTGACACCTCCCCAGCTAAGATTGACTACTGCCATGGGATTATTGGTTTCTATGCCATCAATGTTTGTCACCTGATATTTGGCATCAGGTAAACGTTGCCTTGAGGGGACTAGACATTCAGCCACCATGGTGATGCTAGCCCCTGTGTCTCTGAAGGCCTCAACTTTCAAACCATTGATGAGGGGCTCCTGTCTATACTTGCTCAAAGTGTTTGGGCAAGCAGTGAAATTGGCAAACCCCATGCCAGTCTCATAGACAAGAGTATCTGAGTTAGGGGACCTGGATAGGCCAGAGTCCACCTGTCCTCCAAAAGTAAACCCACCCAAATTCTTGGGGGTGCTCCCACCACCTGGGGGACCACTGCTAACAGTGACAGGAGGTGTTGGAGCCTTACCTGGAGGTATGTTCTCTTTATTGCCATTCTTGGGACAACAGCTATCTGTTTTGTAATGCCCCACCTGTTTACAGGTATGACAATAAGGCTTTTTCTGGGTTGTAGAAGTGTCTTGGGACCCACCCCCATTCTTGGAGTTTTGGGGCCCTGGGGAAGTCTTTTCCTTACTTTTATCCCCACCCTTCTCTTGAGGCTTGGTAGTCTCTTTCTTTTGGTCACCACCCTGGTTCTTAGGCCTGATCCTGGTTCTGACCCATTTGTCTGCCCTCCTACCCAATTCTTGTGGGGAGGTCAGATCAGAGTCAACCAGGTGCTGATGTAGAAGCTGATTTTGACAATTACTTAAGATTTGCTCTCTCATAATTAAATTATACAATCCTGTATAGTCAGTAACCTTACTTACCAGCAACCAGCCTTCCAGAGCCTTAGTGGCACATTCAACAAATTCAGACCAGTCCTGAGTCTGTGTCTTCTGGGTATCTCTGAACATTAACCTATACTGTTCAGTGGTTAAGCCCAACCCATCAATCAGAGCACTCTTCAGGACCAGGTAGTTTCTAGAATCCCCATCACTAACTGTGAGGAGTCTGTCTCGGCCTCTACCTTCAAAGGAGAGCCACAATATTGCTGCCCAGTGCTCCTGAGGGATCTGCTGTACTCTGCAGGCTCTCTCCATTGCAGTTATCCATTTATGGATGTCATCCCCAGCTTTGTAGGGGGGCACAATCTTACTCAGGTTTCTTGTATCAAAAGACCTGTCTTTATCCTTCTGGATAGTGCTGCCACCAGTGGATCCTAATCCACTCTCTCTAGGCTGTCTTGCTCTAGCAAGTTTCTCTTGGGCCAGGGCAACTTCTAATTCTTGTCTCTGGATCCTCAATTCAGTCTCTCTCATTTTGGCCTCATGTTCCCTTCTCTGAGGGCTAGTCATCTCCCTTTTGGAGTGACCATGAGAACCTCTAGAAGCATGGGAGTTGTTAGAGTCACCTGAGTGAGTCCTTCTCCTCCTAGGCTTCTGGTTAAGTCCACCTGGGGGTCTGAATGGGTTGTTACCTGATTCAGTCCCAAATAGGCTTAAGTCAGCCTGGTTCAGTCTAC
This sequence comes from Lissotriton vulgaris, assembly GCF_964263255.1. Classification (NCBI taxonomy): domain Eukaryota; kingdom Metazoa; phylum Chordata; class Amphibia; order Caudata; family Salamandridae; genus Lissotriton; species Lissotriton vulgaris. The sequence continues at coordinate 1,349,069,835 of NC_141696.1, forward strand.
TGACCAGCACCTGACTATTTCTGTCATCATCTGACTCACTGCTCCCCCCCTCTTCTGTCTCTTCTTCCTCTTCCTCCTCCTCATCTACCTGAGGAGCTCCAGTGATGGGGGCTTCCTCATCTACCAGGATGATAGGGACAGGGGTGTCTACAGTGTCATCCTCTGAAGGATGGCCTCCTTCAGCATCCCCTGTGGGGTTTGCCTTAGAGGGCTTTAGAGTCTCAGACTGGTCTAAGAGCTCTCTTAGGTGGTCTGTAGTAGGGGAAGGCCCTGTCTTCAGACCCCTTAAGACACAAAGCTGTCTTAATTCCTTAAAGGAAAAAATAGCAAATTTGGATGGTGGCCTTGGAGGGTCACTCTCAACAGAGACATTCCCAGTGGAACCCTCTGCTCCAGACATTGCTCTAGTGTGGGTGGATGTGTTGCAATCTACCTACACTGGTGTTTACCTACTAAACCTATCTAGTAGTTGTAGTCAGGGTGTGCTACTCCCTTTGCTCTACAACAACTAAGTTCAGTAGAACTTAAGTATACTAGTCTTGTTTTATATGTACCTAGCAGGTACCTGTATGATCTTTCAAATGATAATCTCAAAGATTGTAATGGTAAAACAACAGCAAGCTCAAATCCCACCGCTGCCACCAATGTGAGAAGTTGGCCTGGTATATAATGCTCACTAATTCTTAGTGATCACTTTGTACCATGCCAAGCAACCCTTATGATGATGGTTGTAATTCAACCTTGTAGACCAGTTATCCTAGTGGTAAAGTGGACAAAGCAGTCTTAGGCTAAACTCTGAAAGGCATGTGAAGCCAGCTGTTATACCATACACAACCCCCTTGAATACCAAATGAAAGGGACACCACATAGATATATATTGAAAATATATATTGATTTATTAACTATAAAATCCCCTGGACTCTTTATGAGCACAGAAGCACAAGCGTTAAATCACAAGACAGTTTAAAATACACAAAAGTTGCACAATATGGATGAGCCCTAGGGGCCACCTAAACCATATACTAAGAAAGTGGTATAAGAGATACCAATAGGAAAGGGAACAGGCCTAGGGCCTTGGGAATCGCTGGAGCTATTCGAGACTAGCAGTGACTAAGTCGGGAAAGGCCCGCGGGACTCGGGTGCAGTGTTCAAAGTGCACGCACTTTCCAATGCAAAGTCTATGGTGCGTAAAAAGTACAAAGTTAGAAAGTTAGGAACCTTCCGAGTGACCTACGGAGCTAAAACTTAAGACACAGGCCCTTGAGATGTGTACCAGTGCAGGAGCACCGGCGGAGCTGAGTTACCTCACCCACAGGAAGCGGGTGCACAGGGTCGAAGTAGTGTCGGGTTTCGTCACGCTGGTCGATGGTGCTTGGAGCTGAAGATGCTGCAGGCGGCTCGATGTGAAGAGTTCCGGTGGATCCAAGGGTGGATCTGAAGATGTGAAGACCTGAAAGCAAAGGGGACAGTGTTCAAAGTCACTAGCCAGTGACTACCGTGGAACCAGATTGGAACCAGGCAAAGTCGGGTGCAAACAGGTGATGAGGTGTTGCTTCTCTCTGCAGCCACGTGGACACGAAGAGGTCAAGGATGTCCAGGAGTCGTTCACGAGCTGTCCCTCAAAGGCTCTAGCTGATGGCGGTGTCGGCAACTAGATTGAAGCAAACAAGCCTTGGCTAATGCAAGCCACGGGGAAAGTGAAAAAGGCTTATTACTCGGACCAGCAAGGTCAGAGCGGGTACTCCTTTCTACAGGAGCGAGGGCAAAATTTGAGCAATCAGACCCACAGTGTAAATTGTAGGTTTCGTTGCCAAGATGGCCGCTGATCACGTGACAAGCGGCCGGGATGGCGAGTCGAGTGGCACAAAGCAAAAGGGCCCCACGCAGATTGTGGAGATGCTGGAGGGCTGATCTTCGGTGCAAGGGCTGCTCGGTGGTGGGGGTTCTCAGTCCCCAAAGCACAACATCAGGGATGCCTCAGAAGCTGCGCAGTCAGCTTTTTGAGTGTCCTTCAAGAGGTCCGGTCCCACGTCACTCGGTGCCTCCACGGGTCCCTTCTTTGCAGGGACTGTGGATCGGGCTAGGAGAAGTCTGGGAAGCTGGGTCTTGTCAGGCTCTGCACTCGGGCTCTGGAGGGAGGCGGCGGCAAAGCAGATGTCGAGGTGCTGGGTGATGCCTGTGTTCACAGGGTGGCCCCTCCTAGGCCACAAGGGAGATGCTCTTCAGTCTTCTATTCATCAGAAAGTCGAAGTCCAGTCGTCTTCTTAGTTTAAAGTTGATTTCAGGATGATCTGAGTTGCATTGGCACTGCTCCCACTCTTATTCCAATCTGAGGGGTGGATCTCCTGCTAGGTCCCTCCCCTATGGGTGGGACCAGGAAGGGGGGTGGTTACACACCCTTTCCTTTGTCCAGGTCTCACTGGAGCTGGGGCTGGGCTGCCCCAGAACCGGTTTGACCGGATTATGCAAGGGGAAGCCTTGTGCTCTCCAGGCACTGTCTGGTTTCTTTCAAACCTCCCTGCTACAATCCACTATCTCCTGTCTGGGGTGGTGTGACACCTCCCTGTGACAGGAAATCCTTTGTCCAGGCCTCCTCTGCTGAGTTTTGGTCAGCAGCAGGAGGTCAGACATGTGTCTGTGGCAGAAGCATCCATTTTGTGGATCTGAGGCTCTGGTTAACTTTAACCGGGGTTAAGGCTACGCACATGTCGTGTCCCTCTAGAAGGGTGGAATGCTATCCCCATCGACAGAACTGTCGAGGGGATAGTATTCCAATTCGTATGACACCTTACTCTACATGTTTTGATAAAGCCAAACCAAAGATAGCATTTAACCGCGAGGATTATAATGCACTTAAGAGTATATGGTATGGCAGTATCCCGGAACAGCTTAGGGAGTGGTTCCCGACAGCTGCAGACAGCTCAGCTCATGCTAGAGCACCATCTCACATATTTCCAAGCACTCTGCCTCCAGGATTGATGAGGCCTTCCATAGGAGTGGCTGATAGGAACATATGTGTCCAGTTTAGGGTTAGGCACAGGCATACTGTACCTAAGCAAGAGGTGGTTACACCAACTTACCCCAGCTGAGTGATCAGCCAGTTGTGTCAAATATGGAGGCCAGGCCAGGGGTGGCACAATACATGCTGCAGCCCCTGGTAGGCCTTGGAAACACCTATGCCCTGGGTACCTAGGGTACACTGTTACAGGGGCTTATAAGGTGAACCAATTCCAATTGTGTTATGCACCTAAGGTACATGGAGTCCATTTTAAGGAGAGAGCAATTATCCTGGGGCCCTGAATAGCAGGATCCCAGGCCAACTATGTCAAAAACCAGCTAAACACCAGGCAAAAAGTTTGGGGGTAACCATAGTCAGATATCCACCTTCCTACAACATGTTTCTGCCATACGGGTGGTTTCAATTTACCAAGGCATTCATCAGGACTATACCCCGGCGGTATGGACTCTCTAATCGTCCACCCTAACCTGGGGGCGTGAAAGTGAAAATAAAAAGGTGAAAAAAGTGTTTAAAAAATTAGAAGAGCGGGTCGCTCATTCTAAAGAAAAAGAACTCCAAATTCAGGAGTGTCTCAGCACCTGTGGAGTGAAAATACACAGACAAACATACACAGACATACATATAATTAATTTACGCCATTGCGATTGGTCATAGTGCTCCATAGATGGTGGCAAACAATGGTGTGCCCACAGTAAACGCTATTTTTAGCACCTTCCAAGTAGCCCTGTGGGGATGATAGCGATTAACTCTGGGAAGTGAAGTGCTAGAGGTGTTTAATTAAAACTACAACTGTAGATGTGGGGTTAAAAACACGATGTAGGTTCTCCTTAAAGGAGGGATCAATGGACCAAGAGGTCTGTGAACCCCCTAAGATGGTTACTTGGGTGATATCTCACTTTAAAATGGGGCGCTAATTGCACCCTGGGTCTCGGGAGGAGGGTTGGAGCGCACCTGGCACATCCTGAAAAGAAAGAGGATTAAATGTCATTGCTTCCAAAGCACAAAGTACCCATTGCCTGGATATACTTTCCTTCCCACACCGCGCTAAAATGCAGGAGGAATCCCTGCTGAGGTAGCATACCGGCATTTTCAGCACACCTCCTTTTCATTTAATGCCCCCGTAGTCCTCGCTACGATTACAGCCTATAATTACTGAAGCCTACCGGCGAACACCCTGGCCGGGTACCGATAGGCTCCCGCTTCCAAGCCTCGCTTTGAAAGCGGGCCGCGTCCCGCCAACGTGGGCGTGTGCGCTTCAGGCCTCATTTTGGGCGAGACACGCCCACCCGGAACAACGCGCCCAAGAGCAACAAAGCATTTATATTCACTCGCCGGCCCCGCTCATCATCGTCGGGGTCCGGTATCGAGGCAATCCGAAGGTTCAGAGCGGGCTGTGAGCGCTGAGGGCGTGAGTGTACTTTAACCTCAGGACTGGTATCCCGATATAACGAGCTAAGTACCAAAATGCTTTGGAAGCAATGACATTTAATCCTCTTTCTTTTCAGGATGTGCCAGGTGCGCTCCAACCCTCCTCCCGAGACCCAGGGTGCAATTAGCGCCCTATTTTAAAGTGAGATATCACCCAAGTTACCATCTTAGGGGGTTCACAGACCTCTTTGTCCATTGATCCCTCCTTTAAGGAGAACCTACATCGTGTTTTTAACCCCACATCTACAGTTGTAGTTTTAATTAAACACCTCTAGCACTTAACTTCCCAGAGTTAATCGCTATCATCCCCACAGGGCTACTTGGATGGTGCTAAAAATAGCGTTTACTGTGGGCACACCATTGTTTGCCACCATCTATGGAGCACTATGACCAATCGCAATGGCGTATATTAATTATATGTATGTCTGTGTATGTTTGTCTGTGTATTTTCACTCCACAGGTGCTGAGACACTCCTGAATTTGGAGTTCTTTTTCTTTAGAATGAGCGACCCGCTCTTCTAATTTTTTAAGCACTTTTTTCACCTTTTTATTTTCACTTTCACGCCCCCAGGTTAGGGTGGACGATTAGAGAGTCCATACCGCCGGGGTATAGTCCTGATGAATGCCTTGGTAAATTGAAACCACCCGTATGGCAGAAACATGTTGACTGACTTTGTTGCATTTAGCTGAATTTAACCAATCCTAAAACCTTGGCATGTAAATTCAGACACATAAATACTACTCACCTGTGTCTTAGGGATCACTCATTAAAAGAATTTTTTTCGATACCCTCTTAGGCACTTTTAATTGTAGTTACTCTCACATCACGCCCTTCTCACACAACCAGCTCCGCAGTCTTTCTGGCGTCGCAGCACACCAAAGAGGCACTCGGCCTCTTTGGTGGGGCCCAGTGATGAAGCATGACACTGACTAGGTCGGTGTGTGAGGGCCTTCCTACTCAACTTGAGTGATTGTGTGACTCTTCTAAACTTTGCTCCAGTTTTGTGGCAGTTCTAAGACTGACCTGACCTCTCTTTTTTTGTTGAAGTGCATAGTTCTGTATGTGCATGTGCAGAGAATAATAACCACAACAGTAGTAGTAGTATACTAACCGAACAAAAATTAGTAGGCAAACATCTGGTTGCACATTTTGTTGGTGGGAATTGACAAAGACTAGAGATTACAGAGGACAATGCAAAAGACAGGGGTGGACCCAGTGGCTACAGCTATTCTATCACAGCTTTATTAAAAAAAATACCTTCACTAAAGAGTGGCCAACAGGACAAGCTTAGCTACACACAGTCTAATAGTAGTAGCACAGAGAGTCATATGGCAGAGGCAGTTTGAAGGAACTGAAAGTCAGGGACAGCATTGGATACCCAAAATTTGGAAAACAAATTGAAGACCAAAGAAGGTTTTGCTAACATTGAATTAGGAAGGAGGCTTAATAGGTTGGAAAAAATAAGGTGCGTTAAGAAGTTAGGGAAATATAATTATTAATAATATAAGCACTGTAGGACTTACTGGGGCCAGCAGCAGGATCCTTGGTAGAGGAGCGCTCCTCTCGTGGTTATCCCGCCAACTCGGATCCCGTCTTCTTGCCCCTGGGTGGTGCTGATCATGTAAGAAATAATAAAGAAAGAAAAACATTAAGTGCTGTGAAACAAAGAAATCATTCAAAAATCCTCTCAAATATTTTAGGAAACAACAATTCCAATAAAATTGATTTCGAAGTATAAAGGACTACTGGCTTGCTGGATTCACAGACCGTCTACTTATAGAACACTAATCAAATGTTCCATAAACATTCTGATTGCAGAATAGACTAACAAAGCCAGTACCACCTGACCTACACCACCTATTCCAGAATCCAGACGGGCCAATTGTTCAGTAAGTCAGAATTTTATTTTTGCCCACAAACATGCATAGATGAGATGGAGGACACATGCATAAATTTGTGGATACACGGAATTGTTGGTTGCTTGCATCATATGAACTGCTACTGACTGACGTGACCATGCTATTGCGGCTAAGCCTACCACTCAGTAAACAAACTTCAAACCACTTCTATGGATGGGTGGGATAAATAAGAACTAAGCATTCAGTGACAGAGGACGCGTCATGCAGACCGTTTAAAAAATATGAACTAATACTATCGATCCACCACTATTTCACTAAAGGACAATGTAAGGACTAGACTCTAGCAATAGCATTAACTAACTTCAGTTCTCTGAAAACTCTTAAATCAATAATCACCAGCCCAAGCTAGCGCAAAGTTACAAACCAGTAAGAGAGGTGGCGAGCAGCACCTGTGTCATACAATAACAGAAGATTTTGAGACGGAATTGATCTGCAATGTAACTGAGCGCACCAGTAATCGTGTTACTTATTCGTCCAATAATCATACACGATACTTATACTACTATATTATATATTAAATTATTAATATTACTAGCTACTCACCAAGCCCCACGACCTCGACACCTAGCAGCTCCAACAGGTCCTGCTCCCTGTCCAGAATGTCTGCCCGCCGGTGGGCCAGCTGCTGGTGGGTGCGCCGGATATCCGAGCGGCGGTAGACTGCCCGGCGCACCTCCGCCCACCGGCGATGATGCTCCTGTGGAAGGTAACCAGAGCCTGGCCGGTCAAGGGGAGGTGGCGCTGGATGAAAAAAAACAGGGCAGCCACCTCCGCCTCCCCGAAAAGATTCCGGGGCTGCACCCCTGCAGGTCGCATTCTGCCGCAAGGCAGTCGGCTCTTGGGCGCAGGCGCCTTAACCCTTCGAGCCGGTTCTGCTGCTCCCCTTTGCGAATGGTTCTGGGGTGGAGGTGGTGGTGGAAAAGAAAAGTTAGAACAAAAGGAAAAAAAGTTAGGGGGAAGAAATAGGAGCTTAAATAATGAAGTAAAATAAAACAGTAGAAAAGTTAAAAAAAGGTGGAAAAGTATAAATAAAATGCAAAATATAAACTTAGGGACAGAGAGAGATAGATGATAAGTAAAAAAAAAGTAAGAAAAACTGTAAAAATAGGTAAAGATTGCAAAGATAAAAGGTGGATAGAAAACTAGGCCCAGAACCATAGCATAGTGTGAAAAACAAGATGGCCGCGCCCATCGCGACCACGTGGGTAAGTACGCGCGCGATTTCACGCGAACACGCGCTTTGTCAGCGTTAACAAGTAGTTGTGTTCCCAAACAAGACGTGCACCACACAAACACTTTATACGCGACCCGGAAGAGGAAATAGGGGACTCGAGCGGGCGAGACAATTGAAAAAAACAAGATGGCCGCACCCATAGCCCACCTCATGGGTAAGGTCGCATGCTACAATCCCCCGAACACGCACAACGTGCTCCTGAGCAAGAAAAACGGCTCACGAACGGGTCCAGCAAGCTACTACGCATGCTCGCGAAGCTAAGCGAAGCTCGCGTAGTGCAAGAACATCTTCGCGTAGCTTCGCGTAGCTTCGCGTAGTGCGACTACGCGTACTACGCCCAGGCTTACTAGCAACTCTATATCAAAAACTTTAAAATTAAAAATAAATAAAAGAAAATACCATAATATATGGCCATGTACCTCAAGATAAGACTGCTAATGGAGAAGTAGTTTTGGGGGATAGTCATACAGAACTACCACTGAATCTTCACCGGAGATGTCAATGATATGACAGATGTGAAAACAACATGTCTTCCAGACTCAAATTAGAAAGTTAAAGGGAGCACAACGGTAGACACCAGTAACTAATCAGCACACATTGATTGCTATTAACTCTTTAGCCTATGGATAACAGCTTTACCTAATGACATATTGTACTCATGAACCAATGGGTTTAGCCAGGAGTACTAAACCTGTAAAGTCAGCTATTGAAAGGATAAGCAGAGACTACTCACCACATGTCAGAAGGTACATAAAAGGGGCATTCTGAAACTACAAGGTCAAAGGTCACCTTGAAGGTTATATTTTGTCCACACTCTAGGCATGTGCATATCTACAATGGAGTGTGGATTGTGAATGTACTCTGACTTCCTGAGTTACCACATTCTATCCAAACAATGTTTCTGGTGCCTTATATACATGAGATGCACTGTCTGCAAAACTGACACGATCGAAACCAGTCTAGAGATACTATTTTGTGGAATTATGCACCCAGGTCAATTGTAAGTCATTAAAAGTAGGCAAGCTCGAAAAAACATTTGCAGGATAATCCATGTGAGAACGTGGATTAGAATTTGGGATGGATGGTAGTCGACTGCAAGTAATAATGCCACTTATATTGTTAGGTCCAGTAAAGCTTTGAGGAATGAAAACCTAAGCTCAATCCCTGGTAGATATACCACAGAGCAGACAGGCGTAACTTAAGAAAATGTGTATAGCATTCAGAGGTACCAAAACAGTTAAAAGATCAAAAATACTATGCAGTAAAAATCCTATTCCAATGTATAAATATAGAGAATATTTTAAGGAACAAAATTACACCAAAACAAAAGAAGAATGGGAAACTACAGATATGAATGTTTTAAGTTTTAAAAAAATATATCGCCAAACAGTGGAAAGGGCCAACTGCGGGCATCCAGTTGAAATAGACTGGTACAAGGTTATGGTTTGAGGCTGACCGACATAGAGCGCAGGTCAGATATGAGAGAGCAGCATGGTCCCGCTCAAATAGTTATTCTTGAAATTTTCAAGAAGGTAGGGTCCTCAGGGGGCAGTGTTCTAGGCTGAATCTGAAGACAGGCTCGTCGACGATGGGTTGACCCAGAAAGAGGTCTCAATGAAGGCATCAATGCAGTCAGGCAAGCAGGAAAGGTCTGGAGTTCAGTTCCTACCTCATTGCCAAGTCCTGGAACGACCTCTTCCTTTGCCTGCTCCGCCTCATCCTTACTGCTGGATTTCAGGAAGGGACTCAAGACCTGGCTGTTCAACAGATACCCCCTTCCCACAGGGATCACAGCACCTGGAAACCCCCACAGGTGATTAGCCACACTTTACAAATCCTGATTGACTGATTCAGAATTCTCACCAAGGAAGCTGGTGCTGTTGATTGGATGCTGCTTGATGTCGGCCCGATGAAGATTTCCACATCAGACATAGACAGTTTCCTGGAAGTTGGATTTCCTCAGCAAGGGAAGGCTGCAGGTTGCAGCGGAAGAGAGTCTGATGATGTCAGATGCTGGTTGGCCCACTGAATCAAATATGCTTCTGTGGAGAAGAACATAGTGAGAGCTGAGGCTGTATAGTCTCACCGGTGATACGCCCTCAGCATATATGAGCAGGCATGTTGGCCCTGGTTCCACAATCAAAACATTTTGCTACCATTTTGCATGGAGAACTAAGTCTCAGCTTTCTAGGTCGCCAGGAAAAATACACTGGCACTAGTCAATGGATCCAGGTCCTCCGGAACATCACTTGAGAGTCAGGACACCCTCCCACAGAAGCCATTAGCAAGGTCCAGGGCAGGTCCAACTGGAACTGGCCCCTGTACATGAAACATCTAGTATCCCATAGGGCTGATTAGAATGTCGGTGGCGGTCCATCCGACATCCAGAGTTTTGGTCTGGCCACTGGATTACAATGCTGGCTGTCAGAGTGATTTGGGCTTAGGGAAAGACCGCCACCTCTGACAGATTCAAGGAGCGCCTAAACCCTACAAAGTAGGTGGTAAAATGCAAATGTTTTGTGACCGCATTCATGGTCACAAAACATTCATACATACCATTAGGATTCGCTTTTTGAAAGGGATGCCCTAGGCACACCCCTTCGAAATAGCGAATCGCATACACATTTTGCGATTCGATAACAGGTTGCTGAATTGCAAAAAAGCTTTTGCTACATCTGAAAAGCATTTTTTGCATTCGCAAATGGGCCGAATCAGACATTAGCAAAGACCAAAAAATGCTTGATACTTATGGCCCCAGTCATTTGTACACTCCCTGACAGTTCTTATCGTCAGCAACCGCAATGGCCCTTATTTTCTTCCATTAAGAATGTGCTATGAGAGCCTTAACCTTAAAAACATTAACTGGAAGACTGATATTTAAACAAGCAATCATCGTTTATCTGGTGGACATTTACATTGGGGGTAAAACTGGTAGTGGGAATATCTTTGACTAAGGGTTTTGTGTTAATCTACCTTGTAGCAACAAGAACTGGTCCAACAATGTGCTCTACTGTTCACCAAGTGCTCTGAGCCAGAAATAAGCAGTACATGTGATTTGCTAGTAAGTTAAAATGTCTCCTCCATCAGTTGAAACCATTAAAAAGTGACACAAAACAAGAGCCACGAATAATGTAGCTCTGTTGAGACACACTACCCTTTCTAACACTTGGGCTTCAAAATATTGCTCTGGGGAAAAAACTAGCAACTTCCATGGTGGTTAATCTTGATTTGTCACAGTTGTCAATAATACAATAGCTCCAAAGTTAACAAAAATCATTGACCAGCTGATTGTCAAAACATATAATGCACATAAGTAGCCTTAGATGCTATAATTGTGGCATCTAAACATCAAATCACGGATCTCAATTCACATAATTAGGATCAATAGGTTTTCCATGAGCTGATGACACTTAAACCTGAAGAACATTGATTGCAGCACTATTTTTCCATTAAGGTTAAAACTGGCTTGAGGAGTGCTCTTACATGTGTGCCAGGAATGGATGTAACCATTTTGTTAACACAAGCTAACATTGTTTGCACTTTTGAATCTACCCTCAATACAGAGCCCCTAAAAACCTAGATGGTGTGTGTGAAGGGATTTCTTCACATGCCAAAATATTTTCAATATGAGAAAAATAATATATACAAAATTGCACTTTTACTCTGAGCATACCTTACTGTCTTTTAAACCCTGCAGGGTCTAGTCAGTGTGTGGTTAAAATATGGAATAAAATATATTGTGTTACATAAATACTGTGTCAAGAATATCATGTTGACAGAAATATACCTGACATTCATATCAAAGGTAAGAATATCATTTCGAGTGGTCTATTTTATACTGTTGTCAAAAATATTCTTTATTAAAATATTGTTGCTAAAAATATCGTTTTTATGGGTTAATTGATTTGTTTTTTAAAGTGCTTTATTTTACTTGTATGTTAATTTTTGTGTTAATATGTTTAGTCAATTTCTATAGTAATTTTTACAAACTGTTCAAATTGTTTTATTTAAACATTATGTAAGGTTTTTCCTCATTGTCTATATGTATATCAATTATAGGAACAGTATGTTTGGTGTTTGGAGGACAAACGTGGAAAGATTTATACAACTTGCTCATAATATTTTATCTGTATTTTATTTTTTATTAAATATATTCATTACATTTTGTAAGGTTGTTTAAATGTATAAATGTTGTTTTAATTGTGTTTACCTTTTACATTTTGATACTTAATTTACCAATGTATTTGAAGGTTATGTAGTTTATCTTAAAAAATAGTTTTCTTAGAATATATATTGTTTGGTAATTTGGAAATTTAATTAATTCAGGAAATAATTTGGACTGAATTGCAAAACACCTAAGGAAATTTAATGGTGTCATTTTGGAGTGCATATGGCACATTGGTTTTGTGTTGTACTTACGTTGGTGTAGAACAATGTCAAATTGGTGTTTATAAATACTGTTGGTATTGTATATTGTGATAAATGTTATGTAAATTGTCATGTATGTAAATATGTTTATTTTACTTTAAATGTGTTCCACTAAAAGGATATGAGGTCCTTTTATAACTTTAAAAAAAGAGTTGTAGATAAAAAAAGGGTGAATAAATACCCCAATCACTAGAGGAATATATTGTGGTTGTTGTATAAATCAAGTCATAATTGATTAGGATACCAGGTGTACCCCTTGTTGCATTTATAAATGGCCCTACCTATGTCCTGTCCAATGGGCCTGACCCCTTTGTGTATTTAGCAATTTTAACTATGGCAGGGGCGAGCACTGAGGTGGCGGTCGAATCGTAATTCCCCCTGTGGGCCTGCCGCCTTGTAGGCAGGCGGTCCCACTTCCTGAGATGATGGCGGACGGACTGAAGTCCATCCGCCATCGTAATCAGCCCCTTAATTCTTGTAGTAAATGTCTTACTTCTATTTCTGTGGCATTTGGGGGATGGTAGTGTTCCTTTACATTCATAAAAATGTTGTCTTTTGTGGTGGCCGTCCCATACCATGTACTAGAGTAACATGTACATTTCCAGTTGACTGTTTCTGTGCTTGTACTTTCTTCACTGTAAATGTAGCTCATGTGGAAAAGTCGTTGTTTTCGATTCTTTGAAGTAAAGTATCTTGTTCTTACTGTAATTTTGTCCTAATATAGTGCAATAATATAAATAATATAAAGTATTGATTGTTTAAAAATGTATAATCCATTTACCAATACATGCAAGAGTATCTGTTTCATTTGCTATTTTATACTTGAAAGTCTGTTATTGCTGGAAATTGCACTGTTTATTTTCAGTTTTTCCTCTTCCAATGAGGTTTTTATAGTGTGAGTCATGTGCTTCCTTTTCTGTTGGAGATAAAAAAAAATGTATTTGGTTTTATTTTAAACATTGTTTAGTTGGTAGGTAGTGGAGGCTGGCAAAGTTTAGTTAGTTTGTAACAATTTTAGGGTGAGTTTGCATTTAGGAAATGTTTTAATTGACTTACTTTTTGTTAGTCTTTGTTCAGGTATTACATTTCTGCAGTTTTTCTGCAGTTTAGAATTTTCTTGAAGTTGCAGTAATTCTTTTGTAGCATCTATATTAATAAACATAGAAGTAGTGGAGTGTTCAGCTAGTTAATTTTTACTTGACTATTTTAAAATAATTACTCAATAAGTTAGTTTAAATAAATGTTTTGCTTACTTTGGAAGGTCATTGTATATGTTTGTCCCCTCCTGGTTGTAGGTTCTGTTTGCAAAATCCAGCAGAGTTTTGTCTTTTTGCAGCTTTTGAGTTTTTGGAATAGGAATTAGTTACATTTCCTGTGCCTTTTATATTGTTAATTAAATTGTTTGATTAATTTTTTTGGTTAATTTTGTTAGCATTGTAATTTATTGGTTAGAAATCTTTTGTTCGAATTTCATTTCAGTTTTTACCTTTTATGATGAATGCTAAGTATTGTGTCTTTTATAATATTGTTTAAATATTGTGGTATATTTGTTTTAATTTGAATGTATTATATGGAATAATGTTTGTTTATTGGTAAAATGTTATACTTATTATAAATATGTTTTGTATTAATATGTTGATATTTTAATTTGTTTTCCATTATTTGGGTTATTTATCTGTATTTTAATAATCTACGATAGTTATGTTTTTAAAATAATTATCCATTTTTATAATAGCAAATGTAAATTTATTTTTCTCTGAGAGGCTGTTTTTGGTTTGTTTTTCCTCTAAAACTATTGATTTTCACCAGTGTTTATGTATTAGATATTGTATGTTCCAATATTAGTGTGAATGTATATGTGTAATTAAAGGTCACAATATTTTGTGTTTGATCATTTTATTATGGATGTAAGTGAAAGTAGATATTTTTGAAAACGATATTTGATTATCAATATTTTTGTTTTTGTTATTAGGTACAGGAAGGAAATATTTTTGTAACCAATGTGTATTTTCTGATACCTGAGGATATTAATATTATTTGCATCGACATTATGTCAGTGGTACGTCCATTCAAAGTTTTAGGGCTGGTAGAAATACTCTAGGTGCATATGTCTATGTAGGCATGAACGTACTCGTTTTTCTGTAGCACATTACCACATCTGTTGGCTTTTCACATCTAGCAGTAGACGTACTATGATTTTGCATCAGAGTTGCATCACATTTGTGGCACAGCCTCAACACAAAATTATTTTTGCCATTTACTAAGCCATGCAAAGGCACTATGTGTGGCTTTGTGTTGCTTAGCATATACAAAACAGCACAATGAAGCACATATTGCTGCTTTGCGTTACTTTGAGTCGGGAAATGCAATTGTATATCTGGGTTTGAGGCAAACCAGATTTCCAAAGACTTGTAAACACAGGGTTGGAGCCAAAATGGTGCGCCTACCAGAAAGAGGCATAAGGAAGAGAAATATTTTTGTTTCTTCTTGTTACATCCTCTTTCCATGTGTGTTGCCTTCAACAAGTGTGCCTTTGTTGCCGCTGGGCAGCACACAGTACGCCAGAACAAGGAGAGAGCAGAAATAGATCACAAACCCTGCAGCCAGCACCGTGCACACTGGAGATAGAGAAATGTAGAAATAAAATGTTTTAAAAAACAGAAAATATTCCTTGTCCATCTACTCACCAAGGGGCATATTATCAAGAACTGCGTTAAAAATGATTGCCGGTTTAGCGGCAGAAAACTTCTGCTAAAGCGGCGTTAATAGGCTTGATAATATGCCCTTGGGAATTCCAAAAGAAGTCCATGTTCTGGTGTGAACATGGGCTTCTATTGGAATTCTCAAGGGCATATTAACAAGCACATTATTGCTCTTTTAGCTGTAGTTTTCTGCCACTAAACATGCGATAATTTTAACTCTGGCCTTGCAGTCACGGCCTGTGGAGGGAGTTCCAGTGGGGCAGAAAGGCGTTGCGGGGGAGGGGCAGGGTGGGGTGCTAAATACCGGAATATGGATAATTGCAGCTAAGTAAACAATTTAATTAATAAAACGAATTTTTTAGGGCGCCCTGCATCGCAAAATGCAGGGCTATGAAATTTGTTTTATTAATTAAATTGTTTACTTAACTCCAATTATCCATATTCCGGTTTTTAGCACCCCCCCTCACCCTGCCCCTCCCTCGCCCCGCCTTCCTGCCCCACCGTAATTCCCTCCACGGTGCGCGGCTGTGGCCTTGATAATATGCCCCCAAGTTTTTGACACAACACCCAGTAAACGTCAAAACTGCTCCCGCACTTCTCCGATTCAGAGAACTGAAAATATGCTTTCAAAGAATATTAAATAGGAACACGTTAAAAACAGCATCTTATTTTTGTTGACATAGCTTGTCCCCACCATTGCTCAATAAACTTTTTCAGACAATACTCCTGTCTACCGGCCTTATCCAGCACTCCGCAGCCTATGGATGTGTCTGTTAATTCTAAATACCCACACATAAAAATGTATACACCCTTATTTTAGATTTCTGTACATGAATATTCGTATAAAAAATCTGTTTCAAATACTAGTTCCTGTTACCTACTTTCCATATTCCCACCTAAAAAAGGTCATAAAAATGCTTAAATTCAGCGTTATTTTGGTTTGATTAATTTATTTAGTAGTTGCAAGCAGCCTTGAAACAATGTATAGTTCCTTTTCTCTTGCAAAAAAATGCATGCAAAGAAAGGGTAAAGTTTGTAATTTTCTCAGTTTATGTTGCCATCCTGAATTCCATTATAATTCAAAGAAAGCGCACTGCCTTACTAAGAAGACTGATGAATTGCAAATTATTATGGCAGGCATAAAGTACAACAAATTAATTACACGGAGACCTTCCTCCCAAGATTACAGACAGGTTTTCTAGATGACTTGGTCCCCGTTCTGCTTTTTCACAACCTGCGAGCCCTTCTGCAGCGAATCTTTCATCCAACAGCAAACCACCTGGGCCACTTCGAAATACCTATCGTGTGAGGTGCTAGTATTAACTCTCATCATTGATACAAGTAATTTGTGAAGATTTCTCAAAGTAATATCGATTGATTTCTAAAAACGAGTTTAATGAAATGTCTTCTGCATGGCATTTTAAAGCAGTACATTGAACTTCATTTCACTTATGACCTTTCACGGTCATTGATTAACATTGATTTTTTTCTGTATTCATGATACAAGCCGAGCTGCGGGTCCTGTGAGAAAAGACTATTCCATTAAAACAGCTTTTTAATCTATTTTACCATTCACTTAGCAAAAGTTTACTTGGGCCTGAGTGACAAGTGAAATGCACTTAATATTCTCCCCTAAGATTGGTTTGAAACTTGAGGTATGACACTTCACTATATCCCTTTGCTCGTGAACTTTTTATCTCACATAGCCACAGAATCTTGTTCCAATACTTCTTCGTATCTTTCTTTATCAATCACTTCAAGCATAAAAAAATCCTATCCAATAAGTACCTTAGCCAGGCCCTAAGGCAATGGTAAACATTCTCACTAACCATAAAATGATTTTCTGTCAGCCCCTCTGCCAACCCCCTCTGGGAACCACAAAAGTTCATTTCTAAGGAATTATGTTCCACTCGTGATAAACTTAATCCCGGAGAATCAATGCAATTTAGATTTAAAAGATACCAAAAATGCCATAAAAATGTATTTATCAGCGAGCTCAGTGCGTATAGTTTTCGCATGTGCCATTGTTCACTCCCCGTAGAACCAATTAATGGAAAGTCACACTTTCAGTAGTAGACGTTCCTTATCGAGTGCATATGTGGTAAGTTTACATTTTGAAAAATGTAGGCATTTCCCCATCATGCTTTGCTCAAGGGCTATTCACAACGTATAGATTTCACTCAATACAGATTCATAGCAAGTTCACCGTCTTTCTATTAACATAGCTTTTTGTTGACGAAACCCTTAATTGGAGAGACACTAATTTGCATATATACATCATAGGGAGTGGACGTTTGTTATTCTAGTTTCACAATGAAGTCACTGTTGGCAGAATATTATAAAGGCATGTGATGGCCAAAGTAAACCATACTTTCCAATCAGCGACGGCTCGTGGAGGGAGTTACGGTGGGGCAGGAGGGTGGGGAGGGGAAGGGGCAGGGTGGAGGTTGCTAAAAACCGGCATATGGATAATTGCAGGTAAGTAAACAATTTAATTAATAAAACGAATTTCGTAGCTCGCACTGCATTGCATTTTGCGATGCAAGGCGCACTACGAAATTCGTTTTATTAATTAAATTGTTTACTTACCTGCAATTATCCATATGCCGGTTTTTAGCAACCTCCACCCTGCCCCTCCCCCTCCCCACCCTCCTGCCCCACCGTAACTCCCTCCACGAGCCGTCGCTGTTTCCAATATATGTATTGAGCCATTACGATAGTTTTTATGGTTTGAAGAATGTTTATAGAGCTAGGTCTTGAGGTGTGTTTTCTCTTTGAACACTCTTAGAGAGTATTTCTGTACAATGAGTTAAAAACTCGAAGAACCAAAGGGGGTTTATCTCAGTTTTTTTGGCTTTAAAAGCCAAGAAAGCGGAGATAAAATTATCTCCCTATTACCTAGCTGTCGCTAACACTAGTTAGCGACAGCTAGCGGGGGATAGCAACCATCTTGGGCCCCGCTTTGCATGTCAGTGATATTTATCACTAATGACATGCAAAGTGGGCGTGCCAAGATGTTAGCGACTGGAAACAGTCGCTAACATCGCTATCTCCTATTACCAACTTTTGGAGATATTGGCGCTAAGCGCGAATATCTCCAAAAGCTAACACCTGCCCTGAGCAGTTCTTAGCCATGTTATCCAATGGGAGGTGGATAACAAGGCTAAGAGCATTAGCTCGGTAATGCATGAATATCGTGGACTTTTCAACGATATTCATGCATTGGTAATACCAAAGTTTATCTGCGATAAAAATCGCCGCAGCTCAGCTGTAAATTTTTGTCTCTAACCAAGCAATAGCGATAATTATCGCTATTGCTTGGTAATATGCCCAAAAGTTTTTCTAAATGTTATTGACAGGATAAGGGCCTGATTATGATTATGGCGGTGACCACTGACCGCTCGCAGGAATCACAAGCCACAATCTGGGCGGGTGGTACTGCGGTTACTGGCCCACCAAGCTGCTTTTCATAGGCTCATAGACAAGCCTTATGAAGCTAGCACTGCAGGATAGCCACAGCACACAGTCCATGCTGTGATGGAACCGAGGGTGCCATGCACTCCATGTGCCCGTCTGCATGCATACCAAACGCCCTGAGGCAACAGGGGGCCCTGAAAAGGGTGACTGACAGCCCAAGCATATTGCTGCCTCAGACTGCCCCACCAGTGCCAGGGATCGTGGATCCCTGGCGGTTGCGCCGGCCCTAGTATGGTCAGTTGTGCAGATGTAATACAGAGGTCGGGCCACTGGTGCAGCAGTCCCCGAACACCACTGCACCTCCACCGCGAGTTTTGATGGTCTGATTGAACGTCAAACTCGTAATTGTTTTATACTTGTTTATGGTTTGCAGAATTTCTGCACAGTAGTTTTAATATAATGCAGAGCTATTTAGTGTCAAACCTTCAACAATGTTCAGGTTTTCAAAAATGTATTAATATCGGGTCCCAATTAGGCGAAATAAGTTTTACAAAATTCAAGGGATGTCCATGGGCAGCACTCTTATATTTTCGAGAACATCAGCTTAAGGCACGCTGACAAGTCTGTTGAAAAAAAAGCAAAGCGTATTTTTACACCTATCTAATTATGTAAGAGCATTATAGAATATCTCGGCAAAAAGCTTGAATAATTAATTTAAATAGAATTTTGCTGCAGCCAAGCGGGATCTGAAGGGATGGAAGGCAATTTGGATCCACACAAAGACAGGGCAGATTGAGTAGATGGCACGAAACTTAGGGATTTAGGGCTATATTTATCAAAGTTTTGCAACGCCCTTGCACCACGCAAAACCTAGGTGAGATTTACCAAGCCATGCAAGGTCACCTTGCGTGGCCCGGGATGGCTTGATAAATCTGGAGTAACGCAAGGTAGCACAAATTGCTATCTTGCATTAGTCGGCCCAGAGAGGCGTTCCGTGGGTCGAGCATGAGTGCTACCACGCATCCACTCATGGACTTTGGCTCATTCACAGATTTTTTATGAGTGGTAGACCTGGGAATGTAGCCAAATGCTACGCCTCCCCAAAGTTAGGTGTAACAAGGAGAAAAAAGAAATTTCTTTATTTCTCCTCATGTTTCCTCTTCTTCGTGTGCTGCGTTCTACAGCACACTTAGAAGGAGGAAAATTACTCAGAGGATTGTTTTTATACAAGAAGGTGTCCCTCCCTACTCAAAAACAATCCTGTCTACATGCCGGCACCCTCACACAATGATGTAAGGAGGCCTGCATTGGCACTAGGCAGTCAAAAGTGCGCCAGTGCTAGAAAAGGACAGGAATATGCAGTATAATTTTAAATATGGCATAGTCCGGTCCTTTTCCTTTCACACCGCTGAACAAGGTCGCTTGCGGAGTTGCCTTGCATGAAAAAAGCATAAATATGGGCCTTAGTTGCACTTGCTTGTATTTAGAATATTGAAGGAATAGTGACACAATACTCATGTATCATAGAAAAAAGTGAGTGCTCCTTGATAAAACATTCTCTACGACTCCCTCTTTAGAATTTTCCCATTTCCTCCATTCCTTACCTCCTTTAAATTCCTAGTAAGTGCTGTCAACCCAGTTAATGCACTTCCTCTAAAAAAGCTGCATTTCTTTTTAGTGGAAGAGGTGTGGCACAGCGGCCCGGATGCCTGACTCTTGACAACGCAGTTCATGGTTTGATCCCTGGCGCTGGCGGCAGGTTAGCCCAGCACCATGTGACTCTGAATATTAGCTTGCTTAATCTTCGGGAGGGCTCCCAGCACCAGAACGCCTCTCCAGAGGTAGCTGTGCAATTTACAAATGCTGGTATTTATTATTTATTTAAGTCCTGCTACTCTGTGTGACTTTTACCTCAGACTCCCTACTTGAATGTCTCCTCAATGTTCTGCTCCACTCCTCCGCTACAAAGGTTGTCCCTAGAGAACTTATGTCTTCTCATTGAGAGTATCTTATCCGTCCTACTCTCATACCAAACCTACAACCTTTTGTTTGGTAGGAGGTGGGAAAAGATATGGTGAAACATGCGTGCCCTTTTTCAAGTCCTCCACCAGTGTAGAGGAGAACGTCAGCTAAAAATTACTGCTAAATGGCTACCATGTCTGGCAGCTTCTTTGGCAATGTATTTGTTGTGGAAAACAAAATCACTAAGGATGGGTTTAACTTGGGGAAACAAGCCTTGATTGGCTCTCATGTGCATGAGGTTCCTTTCTGATGAGTTCCACTATGCCTTTCATGTTGGACCCTGGTATGAAAAATACATGTCAGAAGGACAGTCATATAGTCCCAGACAAATGTGTGAATCAGCGATGAATGACTGCCTCGCCCTATGACCATATCAGTGTCAGGGTGAACCACAAAAGTAACTAGATTCTTTCCCACATAAGGTATCCGCGCCAAATGTGCGCCCCTTTTTTCCAACATCCGGGGCATTCTAAAGGTAGCCAGGGTTTGTGGATTGCCACACAGGGGATAAGAGAAAATAGTCAAAATACAGCTACATTTTTAGATTTTTGAGAACAATAGGAAAAAAGTGGTCCTTGTTAAAAGTTTCTTTTTTCCTGAAAATGGAATCAACAAAAAGTTTGCTGTTGTAAAGTCACCAACTGCCCAACTTTCAGGAACAAGCGGAGTTGAGTAAAAAAACTCATTTTCTACCACAGTTTTGCCACTTTTCAAAGAAGTAACCAATTCTTTGTTGTTTTTTGCTCTCATCCTAGTTCCAGTTTGTGGTGGAAACCAGTGTGAAAAACCTGAGTGACGCCTATACTTTTCTGAAAAGTATCGAAAATTTTGAATTCAGCATGTGGTCATGTGTGTAGATCCCTCAAGGTTTTCCCAAGGAAACTAACTGATGAAAGAAAGAAATATTGATAATAAGTAGGAAACATTGCAACAACATTTTCATCTGAAAGTTTTTATCACAATGGCAAATTTACAAAAGCAATATACCATTACGTTCAAGTGACTCTTCTGGTTGCAGCCGATATATAGGGGTTGTAGGTGCCCCAAGCACTCAAGAGACCCAGAGAAAACAACTGAGCTGCCGATGGTGAAATATGGAGAGTAACAAATAGGTATCAAGGAAATCTATGGATTTCTGAAATGGGCATAAGATATGGAGCAATAGTTATTTGTACATCTCTACAATTGTGGGTCCCTATACTAGCTTATGATTTAGAGGGTATTTTTTAAATGTCTTCTTTCTTAAACACTGGCTTACATTTGGAAGGCACAGGTGCAGTGAAATCCAACTGGCAATCAATACAACTTTTCTATGCTCCAACATGTCTGCCAATAAAATGGTACCTCACTTGTGTGGATAGGCGTAGTGCTAGTGACAGGAAATGGCCCAAAACACAACGCATTGTTATAGTCAAAACAAACCCTTTTTTGCAAAGTGGGTAGTTCATGATTTTGGGCCATAGCTAAGCTGGCACCTAGGGAAACCTAACAAATGTGCACACTTTTTAAAACTAGACACCTGAGAGAATCCAAGGTGGGGTAATTTGTGTGGCTCCTACCAGGTTTTTATTTAATCAAAATCCCTTTCAAACCTCAAACTTTGTCTAAGAAAACATTTTCCACACATTTCTGTGATGTAAAGTTTTGGAAACTGCAGGGAGACACAAACTTCACTTCACCCAGCATTCCCTCAAATTTCCCAGTAAAAATGGTACCTCACTTGTGAGGGTAGGCCTAGTGCCTGTGACAGGAAATGGCCCAAAACTCAAAATGGATATATCACATTTTTCCACACTAAACTGACCCTTTTTTTGCAAAGTGGGTAACAGTGGATTTGGGGCTGTAGCTCAGCCAGCACCTAGCGAAACCTAGCAAACTTGCCAATTTTTGAAAACTAAACACCAGGGGGAATCCAGGGTGGGGTGACTTGAATGGCTCTCACCAGGTTCTTTTTTTTAAACCGAGAATCCCTTGCAAACCACAAACTTTAATAATAATAAAAACCTTTCCTAATAGTTCTGTGATGGAAAGGTCTGGAATTTGCAGAAAGCTATAAACTTCCCTCCACCCTGCATTCAGTCAAGTCTCCCGATAAAAATGGTACCTCACTTATGTGGATAGGCCTAGTGCCCGCTACAGGAAACAACCCAAAGTGTAACACGGATACATTACATTTTTTCCACTCAAAATTACACATTTTTTGCAAAGTGAGCAACTGTGGATTTTAGGGTCCTAGCACAGTGGGCACCAAGGGAAACCTAGCAAACTTTTTTGAAAACTAGACATGTGGAAATTACATAGCTCTCTCATTTTTTTTGTTTGCCAGAATCCCTTGTAAACCTCAAACTTTGACTAAAAATAACATTTTTCTCACATTCTGTGATGGAAAGTCTTGGAATCTGCATGAAACCACAAACTTTCTTCAAACTTATTGGCAGATCACAGGTGGGGTTGCACATACCAGGCAGAACAAACATGACATGCGAACAGGAAAAACCCAGATTAATCTCACAGATAGGCGGTGACACAACAATGGTCTGGTGAGATTGGTCTCAATAAATCGCACATGGCCGAAGGGGTGCGCCTTCCCAAAACACCATATAGTTAGATGCTGCATGAAGTTTGGAACACACAGCCAACCAGGTCCCAGCACATATAGCACACACAGTGATCGGGTACTTCCCATGCCGGACGTCTGGACACGTTTTCCACTGGCCCTCATTCCGTCCACGCAAGTTCAAAACCCACCCACATTTATCAAGAAGGAGTAATTTACCACTCCATGTTTAGGCCCACATTCCTCTTCCTAAAAAAGATCTATGAATTCTGTTATGATGCTCCTAGATATTTATATAATGGGGTTCAAAACGGCTGTACTTTGAGACAGTCCTCAGATGCACTTCTGTAACTGTGCTTCTGGCCGAAGTGTTTAATTAAACCAACTGTTACTGTTTTGCCAAACGCCTCTTGACTTTGTTTTTACAAGGTAAATTCACATTCAAGCAACACTAGCTCAGCGGGCACAAGGAAAACCTAAAAAACGTTCACATTTTTAAAACGAGACACCTAGGGTAATCCAGGGTGGGGCGAATTTTGTGGCTCTCGCCAGGTTTTTACAGCCAGAATCCCTGGCAAACTTCAAACTTTCACTAAAAACACATTTGCTTCATATTTCTGTGATAGAAAGTTCAAGAAATTGCAGGGAGCCACAAACGTCCTTCTACCCTCCCCCAAGTCTCCTGATGAAAATTATACCACAGGTAGGCCTAGTGCCCACAACATACTTTGTGAGAGGACTCCCATCGACCTCAGTTTGATCCATTCATGTCGCATGCACTAAGCTTAGCCACAAAACTGATGCAGCATTTTTATTGCAACAAGTGGGGTAATGCTGGGTGGTAGGAAACTTCCAGAAGTTTCCATCACAGAAATGCAAGGAAAATGTGTGATATCAGGCAAAGTTTAAGGTTGCACTGCATTGTGGGTAGGAAAACCACATGGGATCCATGAGAAGCACACCACCTTGGATTCCCCGGATGACTACTTTTCAGAAACATGTGGGTTTGATAGGTTTCCCTAGGTGGTGGCTAAGTCATGCCCTTGTTGCCAGTTAACGTTGCTACCCCTAAAGCCAAATCAGGTACGTTTTTTAAACCGAAAAATTGATGTTTCCATATTACGTTGTCGGGCTATTTCTGTAATGGTCACTAGGTCCACCCATACAAGAAGAGTAGTGTTTTTATCAGAACAAGCCCCGAGCAGTAGGAATTTTGTGAATCCCTGTGTATTTCGGAAGTTGACCTCAAAGAAATGCAGGGAAAATTGGTGATTTTAGCCAGAGTTTGAGGACTGCAGAGCCTTGTGGGCAAGACACCTTCATGGGATTCAGGCAAAGCAAACCACCCTGGACTCCCCTTGATGTCTTGGTTTCCAAATTGTCTGGGTCTGGTAGTTTTCTCCTAATGGTGGGTTATCCAAGCCCAAAAGCCGCAGCCATTTGCAAAGGCAAGATGTTGGACGTTAGTGCCACTCTTCTGGCCTAAACAACACCCAAAATAATTAACTGTCCTCTCTCTTGCCTGTGGGATGGGATGTTAAAGTCCTGAGGAGAGCAGAAGGACTGAAGAGGTTTTAGGGGTGAGGGTGGGGCCTGATGTCAGGATAGGACAGACCCACCCCATTATTTTATTTGCAGAAACAGTCCTATCATCTACTGGGCTTTCTGCCCCTGAGGGCACATTGGGGGTAACCCCCCAGTCTACCACAGAGGGAAGGGGCAGGAAGATTGTTTTGTCCCCCTTTTGGGGTGGGGGGTGGCCAATGTCAGAGTGCAACACTTGTGCACCTTTCTTTTTTCCCAAATTCAAAATGACTGTTGTCTATTGGGCTTTCTATTCCCCCAGGAAGCAGATTTGCCCCGGGGGTGGAGTTCTGGACTTTTTGGTTCCGTCCAGAGGTGTCAGGGAACAACACCCAAAGACCCCGGAGTTCCACCTGCCTTGGTGCGCAAATGAACAGAAACACGGGCTTCTCGATGGTGGCGTCAAAGACCAAAGGTTTATTACTGCAGGGACACAGAAGTCACAGAAACTACGCATGGGCAGTAACCAGGAGCCTGTTCGATTTGTACATTGAGGGTTGCGCCTTATATACTAAAAATTGTGCTTCAGGCAAATATTTCACATGTCAGTACATTCCTAAACCTTTGTATCTTAAACAATAAATATTTGGCGTTACACAGGAACTGTCGATAATATCTGATGCCAAACATCACGAAGAGGGGTTCCCACTAGTCCATCACAATCCCTTGTCAATATTGCATTCAAGAGCCGGACCGCCTCATCGTAAAGTTCGTTACCTCCCCCTAATAAAGGCCCAGAAGGAAAGGAGCAGAGCCAGGTGCAGGAGATAGGAAAGCGGGATAAGAGATGTTTGTGGGTTGTAAATGGGCAAGACTACCGGCTTCGGCCGCCTAATCATGATCGGGACAATGGACACGAGAACCAGTTCAGGTGGGCTGGCCTCGGGCAGAGGAGGCAGCCTTTGTCAAGTCATGCAGCTACAGCGTGATCTGGTTTAAGGTACACGTGTCATGAAAGAGGTGAATCTCCGGCTAAGGCTACGTGTCCTTAATCAAAATGAAGTGATCAGAGGTTATTGCGTATGTGAGGGCAAGAAACACAAAATGGCGGACATGATCTAAGATGGATGCCGTGGGTAGATCAGAAATGTGTTCATAACAGGAGTGCTCTTGCTCGTATCGTAGCGAAAACACCAGGATATGCTAAATGGATCATTTGCGGTTCGCTGATATTAATATTATGTATTTCCGACAAACTTGAAAACACGGGTTCAAATCGTCACGGAACCTCAGACCCTCCTTTTGCCCTTACATAGGCAATTACTCAGTCTATATCAGAGTCTAGTTCTATACTCATCAGGTCAGTAACATGTTGTTGTATCATCATCCTTTCTCGTGCCTTTTCTCCAAACGCAGGTGGTTTTCTGAGACAAGTTGCAGTGCAAAAACTACACAGAGCAGGACCACACTGGATAATCAGGCAGCATGAGAATAGGAATACTAAGATGACACCGATGACCATTAGAACCTTCCATCCCCACGCTGAGATCAGAGTCCAAAACCACTCCATAAAGGACCAGTTTCCCTTGTCTACATGTATAGAGTCGGAAATCTTGTGTAGCTTAGAGATCGCCTCATAGACTGTTGGAGCATTATTAGGAATAAAGACACAGCAGCTCGATTGGATCATTCTGCATACCCCACCTCGATCTGCAAGTATAACATCTAGAACCATACGGTTCTGCAACATCATGAGTCTATCCGCCTGAAGCTCAGCTGTCAAATTGCTAAGGGCACCAGCAGTTTCAGTAATAGTAGATTCAACTACCCGTGTTAGCTGACGTATGTTTCTACTATTGGCCATAGGCCCCCAGAACGGAAGGAAGCCTTTGAAGAAGTCTCCAGCTTCCTGACCAGCAGTATCTTCCTTGCTGAAGACACCTCTCGCTATTCTTGTTCTGTGGTAATCAGATGAAGCAGTGTATGTTGGAGGCAACAATCGAGCAATATAGCATGAACCTGAAAAGTCAGCAGGCAACCATGTATAAGCTCGGTCTCGACAAATGAAGTAGGTACCCCTAGCAGTAAGGAAGGCAGGGGAAGAGTTAGCCGGAAACACATAAGTCTCAACGCACTCACTCCTCCCTAGCTGAGCTCTCGGATTTCTCCCATTCCCTTGCAAACAGACCTGACCTCGGTGAGGTACGACCCAGATTGGAGTTGAGCTTTTACGCTTGCTTTCTCCTAAACTAAGGCGATACTCTGAAGTATTCCAACTTAAATACACTCGTAGTTCGTCTCTAGGGTAAGATGGAGTATTATTGACATCCTTGATCATGTCAATAATTCCCTGGACTAAAGCTTTGTTGGCAGAGTTATATCTAGTGGAACGTGGTGGACGTGGAGGATAGGTCTCAAGGGCATAAGCAAAGATGGTTTGAAGGGCCTGAAATGATCCATTGTAGCTGAAAGGCAAAACCAGATAGGGAATACCTTTATCCATAGTGTGGGGTATCAAGCCACACACCCAGCAGTCTGTAGTGTTAACTACCAATTGGTGTTGGTGCAAGAGCTGTACAAAAGTGTTGTTAATGAACTCTGTGCGTCGGGCTTGCTCATGTTCAGGAAACGAGTGAAAAGAGTGTATAGAAGAAACAGTAGAAATGGCAGGATCAAGGGGAGGTACTGTAGTAACTGGCACAAAAATCAGATTTATACTAAAGACGATTCCACCCACCAATGTTGCTAAAATAATCAAAAATGTAACGGCACATTGCATCAAAAAGCATTTGCTACGAAGAATTCTGTACAGTCTGTTTCTGCGAACATAAATCACATTTTCTCGTTGCAGCGCAGGAAGCTCCATCTTCTACAATCCGCTCGCGACCACTGATGATGTGTACGTAGATGAAAATGCCTCTGTCAGCCCTGGGAGTTCCCAGAACCAACAGAAAGATCGACCTTGTGTCAGACCCCTGCAGATTCAAACTAGGCACACAGCCACGACCCTACGGCTACCCAGACGGCAAGGCAATTTTAAAAATAATAAACAATAGTAAACTTCCTGGCTGAAGGCAAATGTTCAATATATCAAAATCACAATATGCAGTTGCCTGCTTTATTTGTCCATGTTACGTTTTCTCAGGTTGTATCTCTGCTTCGCAGGTATTGTCTGATCGGAAAATAGTGTATCACTAGCAGCTGTTGCAGTGTTTAAGTTCGCAGATAGCAAAGTTTCTTCTGATGCTGGAGACAAATGTTCAGTGTTCAAAAGAGTCTTTTCAGGAGGAGAGTCAGATTTCGGAGTGTCAGTAATCAATTCGGCATCGCTGAAAGGGATGAACTTCGGTGTGCTTTCAGTTTCGGAGGCACCAATTCCCTTTTTCACCCAGTCGTCGTAAGGTAGCGGCAAGGGTACACGCTTAACATGAGATGCGTGCACCCAATGCTTGCGGCCAGCTACACGAACGGCTGTCCTCGTTGTCAGTAAGATCTGAAAGGGCCCCACAAATCTTGGTTGAAGGTTCTTCGTCCTCGCGAAGTTCTTGATGACAACCAGATCTCCTGGTTTCAGCTGATGCCCTGGACTCTCCGGAGGTTTTGGCAAAGCATCGAAAACCTGTTGATGAATAAGACTCAATTTAGCAGTCAAGTCGTAAAGGTAGTCTATCAACATAGGATATTCTATAGACTTAAATTCCTTAGGCCTTGGCACACCCCAGATATTTGCTGGGCGGCCAAAGACTATCTCGTATGGGCTAAGCCCCACTCTAGAATGTACAGTTGCTCTTGTTGATAACAAAGCCAAAGGAAGTGCGTCTGGCCAGGCTAAACCTGTGGATGCTTGTATTTTAGCTATCTTCAGTTTGAGGGTACCATTGTAACCCTCCACTAAACCAGCTGACTGGGGATGGTTCGCACTGTGAAATTTCTGTTTCAATCCTAGGCCTGCACATACACTCTGCATAACTTTCCCTATAAACTCACTTCCGTTATCTGACCATACAATCCGTGGCATTCCAAATCTAGGGAAATATTCTTTGAGAAGAATTTTGGCAGTTGATAAGGCAGTATTGTCCTTCAGTGGGTATGCTTCTATCCACCTGGAAAAAGCACAAACCACCACCAAGACATATTTTAAATTATTACAGCGTTCCATGTGAATGAAGTCTAACTGAATCACTTCAAAGGGGCAGGAAGGAGGAGCGAAATGACCAGCTGGAGTTGGAGTTCCCTTGCCAGGATTATGCATCAAGCACACCATACAATTTTTCACCACTCTCTCTGCACACTTACTGATTCCCTCATCTTCCAGACCGGAGCCAACATCTTACATATCCCTTTAGAACTTATATGCGCTACTCCATGCGCCATTGTCACTACTGCAAGCACATACGCATCCGGCAACATCCAACGCTGCTGCTCTGTCAAATCAATCCAACATCCATTCGAGTCCAACTTGCCCGTACTCTCTCTCCATACACGTTTCTCTTCCTCAGTTGCTTCTCTCTGAATCTCTTTCACACTTTCCATTGTATCTTCACACATCCCAGACTCAGCGATCCATCTTGCAGACGTTGCAACATACATTCTACTCATCATGTCTCTAGCTGTCTGTTTAGCAATTTCATCAGCAAAAGCATTCCCACGTCCAACATCATCCGTGATTGCTTTATGAGCACTGCACTTTACAATTGCAACTTCAGTCGGCAAGGTTAGAGATTCCAACAAGTCGTTAACTAGCTGACCATGTTGAATCTTAGTCCCATGGGACGTAATGAAACCTCTTTCTCTCCACAACCGGCCAAAACTATGGGCCACGCCAAATGCGTACTGACTATCTGTGAATACATTCACTCTCTTTCCCTCAGCTAAAACACATGCTCTCGTTAGAGCTATTAATTCTGCAGCTTGGGCAGAATTCTGACTCACTCTTGCAGTCTCCACAATCGTCTTCAACGTCGTTACCGCGTAAGCAGCAGTCACATCACCATTCTCCAATTTAAAACATGACCCGTCCACATACAGCGTACCATCCGGATCGGATAACGGAGTATCTTTCAAATCGATGCGTCCTTTTGTCTCTTCCTCCGTTTTAAAACAGCAGTCATGTGGCTCAGAATCACTCGACTCTTGATCAGTCGGCAACAGCGTTGCTGGATTCAATACATTACATCTTTTGATCTGAATATGACTCGCTAGTAATGTCAACTCGTAACCAGATAATCTCGCACTAGTAAGGTGTTGTGTC
Source organism: Lissotriton vulgaris (assembly GCF_964263255.1). NCBI lineage: Eukaryota > Metazoa > Chordata > Amphibia > Caudata > Salamandridae > Lissotriton > Lissotriton vulgaris. Next base: position 1,349,099,337 of record NC_141696.1, read on the forward strand.
TTCGTTCGGTTCATGAGTGTATCCACTGCATGAGGAACCATGACCACTAGCATGTTGTTCATCACCAAACCAGCAGATTGCCGAATGGAAGCCGCAGCTGCCGCTGTAGCTCTCAAACAACTAGGCAACGCTCTAGCTACCGGATCTAATGTTGATGAGAAATACGCACAAGGGCGTTGTTTATCACCAAACTTCTGTGTCAGGACACTCAACGCGCAACCTTCTCTCTCGTGAACGTAGAGCGTGAATGGCTTACTGTAATCAGGTGTACCCAATACAGGAGCTGAACACAAGGCTTTTCGTAATTCAGTAAAACTCTCTTGACATTCATCAGACCATGGCACCGGACTCGGAACATTTTTCCCAGTCAAAGCTACCAATGGTTTCGCTAAAAGAGAAAAATTTGGAATCCACTGCCTACAGTAGGAGGTAATACCTAAAAAGGCACGTACTTCTCTCTGTGTGCGTGGAACACTCATTTGCGTAATTGCTTTTATTCTTTCTGGGGTCAACTTCCTTCCCTCCTTTGACAAGAGATGACCTAGGTAGGTCACTTCTTGGCAGCAGTATTGCATCTTGGAAGGTGATACCTTGTGATTCAAATCAGACAAATGATGCAATAACGATACTGTAGCTGCTTTGCAAGTTTCCTTGTCATCGGCAGTTACTAAAAGATCGTCTACGTACTGTACTAGGGCAGAACCTGGAGGAAGGACAAAAGAATCTAACTGGCTTTTTAATGCTTGACTATAAATAGATGGACTTTCACAGTATCCCTGTGGAGCGCGTTTAAATCTGAAACTTCGACCTCCTAGACAGAAGCCAAAAATGTCTCTGCTTTCCTCGGCTATCGGAATGCTGAAAAAGGCATTCTTCAAGTCGATGACTGAGAACCAAGTGGCTGTAGCAGGAATCAATGTTAACAATGCAGTAATGTCTGGAACCACAGGAAACTGCGGAACCACAATTTTATTAACTTCTCTAAGGTCTATGACAAACCTGTACACTGGAGGTTTCGTAGGATCAGTTCGTTTCAGAATCGGCAATACAGGACTATTACAAACATTTCCTCGAGTTTCTTCAACCACACCTTTCTTAATCAAATCTTGCACAATCAATAAAAGTGCACGTTCTCCTTCACTAGATATTTTATATTGAGGAATTCTTGGAAATTTTACATTTGCTTTCAAAGTTACTACATACGGTGGTATTTCTAAAAGGCCTACATCATTAGGACCAGTCGCCCAAAGAGAATCAGGGAGTGAGCGCAGCTCTGGCGGGAGTGCGTCCATTGACAAGTACATCGGAGAAGTGATTCTTTTACCCAAAGTAAGCTGTACCCCTTCCGGAGAACAGTACAATGTCGCATATAGTCGTTTTAACAAATCTAAACCAAGCAGATTTTCATTACAACCTGTCGTCAAAATCAAGGGTGCTTTCAATTGACACGGTCCAACAGAAATAGACAAAGGACCAGATATCGGGTTGTAAACAGGGGCGCCTGAAAAACCTACGGAAACATTTGTTGAGCCGGACAAAGGTGCGCCAGGGAGTTTCGCATGAATGATAGAACTTTTTGCGGCACCAGTATCCAACAGAAACGGTTCGACTACACCTGATGTTGCTACTGCGACATAAGGCCCACTCTGATCCACTGGAACTGATACTACTCCCTCTCTCTGTCCATGGCTGTCCTAGTACCCATTTTGCTGAAATCCCTCATCCACTTCACAATAATCTTCAACAAGATATTGCTGAGATCTATTTTGTTGAGCTGACTGTACATTTCGTTGATCAAAGTGATTGGAGGGACGATCATTCGTTTGCGGAGGCATAGCACCTCGCCCTCGACCTCTAGAATTCTGCACAAAACCACCACGACCTCTCTGAGCTGCTGCTGCATTATTTTGCGCTAAGATTGGACATTCATTTTTGTAGTGACCCTCTTTCTTACAGTACGCACACTGATTCCACTGGTATTGGGGCCTGGTTGAACTATAATCTGTCCTCTGATACGAATTCTGTTGCATATTAGTCTGATTCGTGCGAGGCGGATACGCCTGCTGTAAAAGAACTTTAGTCTTTAAATCTTTCGTTTTCTTCTCTGATTTTTCCTTTTCCTCTTTATCCCTATTTTCGTAGTATTGTGCAGTCGCAAGTATTTGCGCAGTTGTGGAAACAGCCCACGCGCTCTCTGAATCCTTTAATTTATTGCATAATTCAGGTAACAAATTATGCACAAATTTATCGACAAACAGTCTCTGTCCTCCTTCAGTGCTCATATCCTGACCACTATGATCTACAAAAGTCTCTTCGAACCTCGTGAAGAAGTCGGAGACACTTTCATCTTTCTTTTGCTTGCATGCGGATAATTTATCCCAATTAACACGCAACGCAGGCATCAGAGTCTTCATTAAGTCAATTATTCTACCTGGAAGATTAGCAATTAGGGGTTCGGGTTTTGCACCACCCGTTTGCTGACCATCCGCTGCAGTGATAGCTGCCCAATCACCACCTAAGGCTACTTGATGATCCTCCCTACGAATTTTAGCCCACACTGGTTGTGGAACTACATTGCCAAATAACATATCGATGTCCGCTAAGTTCATTATACAAGCCTCAACTGTCTGTGTTAATTCCTTGTAATATCCAGCTGGATTTTTACGCGGATCTGGCAAGGCCTGTTTCACCGCTAGCACTTCAGCTCGCTTCCATGGAATGTGTATCCACACTCGTTGGAACTGTGCTGGAGCAGCTGCAATACCCGCATTATCATCACGTTGTATTGCTTCGCGCCAAATTGGAGGAACCTCCCTCATAGGATATTGGCGACTTGGCTTCATTTTACCTTTCTCTAAATCTCTCGGCGAACGAAGAGATGGATCATTCCTAAAACTTAAAATAAGTTCCATCGCTTCTTTTATATTATCACCCACTATCATTCCTGCAGCAAACTCTTTTTGAATTTTAATTAAATCTTCCAAGTCTGATTCAACATCATCTTCCTCTATTTCCTCACGTAACAACGAGCACATCTCCTCAATGACGTACCGTTGCGTTGGTTCCTTCCACTGCATAAACGTATCTAGTACATCTCTCGTACTATATCTTCTAACTTTCGTAATCCATCTGAGAGCCGTGGAATCTAAAACTCCCCGTTCTTCAGTACTTGGTAGCTGACTACGTCTCTGAACTGAATCAGGAGTAGGAGTCTTAATTAAAGATTTATATAAAGGAGACAGTATATTAGCAACAGAATCAGTTATTTTTCGACGTACAGAAAGTGGAGTTAACACACTTGCAGACGTAGAGAACACAGTAGAGGTAGGAACAGATAGCGAGGTAGTAGGAGTATCGAGAAAAATAGTTTGTGATGTAGTAGGTGTAAGCGAGACAGATACAGGTATAGAAGACGGCAACCCAGGAAGAGGAGGAGCCGTAGGAATATTCACATTAACCACAGGAGGTACAGGAACTTGATTCTGAGGAACAAGAACACCAGGTTGTCCAGCAACCGGCAATTGGACATTCGGTACAAGTTGGGCCGTAGCACCTTGTGCATACGGTGGAGGTGACCGTAACAGATAAGACAACAGAGGATCGTTTTCGGGATCCTCCAGTATCTTAGCTGTTTTCGATGGCAAGGCAGGGTAGCACTTGTCAATCGCTAAATTATGCTCTCTAATTGCTACATCTATGGCCTTTTCGCACTCATTATCTTGCAATTGTTTAGTTGCTTGCTCTAGAGTTAGCTCTTCTTTCTCTTTCTGTTCTTTCTTCAACCTTTTCATTTCTCTCTGTTTGGACTCTTTTCGCCAATAACGGAAAGAATCAAACATTGCCGGCCGGGCTTTCTTCCTAAACAATTTCGCTTCTAAATTATCAAGAATCTCGGGTTCAAAACTACCATGTAGTGGCCAACTAAGGACACCATCCTTCTTACAGTAACGGACCCATACCTCATTATAAGATATAGGACCCACACCATGTTTACAATATAAGTCATAAAGGGGAGTCCCAATCGGAGGAACCAGACAGGAATCCTCCAATCGTGAGTCATGGTTGCAACCGAAACAAGACAACATTTTCCGACTTACCATTTTCAGTCTGGAACACAAAACAAACAAAACACGGAACAAATATGTGCACTCGAACCAAGAACTTAGGCCTACCAAAACCAAACTAATGTATCGATACCCAAACTGAACCAAATAGATTATCGTAACCAGAACAACTAGTGATAATCTTACGAAACCAAACCAAACCAAGAACCGATCAAGGATTTTAACAATCCTCACAAAGTAACCAGCTAGCTATCACTAAATACTTAACTGAGGCACTGAAGACGTCACCAAGGAGAAACCCGTCACGTTTCGCTGTACTAAGGGCTGCACCTCGGGTCCAAGACAGGGCGACGGTCAAGGCAACGGCCCACTGCAGCCGTCCTGAACGGGAACCCTCGTGGAAGAGAACTTCGGGCCACTTTTGCGATATGCCGGGATCGATGAAGTGGGGCGCCTCCCTCGGAAATCTTCACACGAAGCTCCTCGAACTCTTCAGGCTTTTGGACCGGTACCGAATGACGTCGCCCCACGTTGGGCGCCATTTGGAGTTCTGGACTTTTTGGTTCCGTCCAGAGGTGTCAGGGAACAACACCCAAAGACCCCGGAGTTCCACCTGCCTTGGTGCGCAAATGAACAGAAACACGGGCTTCTCGATGGTGGCGTCAAAGACCAAAGGTTTATTACTGCAGGGACACAGAAGTCACAGAAACTACGCATGGGCAGTAACCAGGAGCCTGTTCGATTTGTACATTGAGGGTTGCGCCTTATATACTAAAAATTGTGCTTCAGGCAAATATTTCACATGTCAGTACATTCCTAAACCTTTGTATCTTAAACAATAAATATTTGGCGTTACACAGGAACTGTCGATAATATCTGATGCCAAACATCACGAAGAGGGGTTCCCACTAGTCCATCACAATCCCTTGTCAATATTGCATTCAAGAGCCGGACCGCCTCATCGTAAAGTTCGTTACCTCCCCCTAATAAAGGCCCAGAAGGAAAGGAGCAGAGCCAGGTGCAGGAGATAGGAAAGCGGGATAAGAGATGTTTGTGGGTTGTAAATGGGCAAGACTACCGGCTTCGGCCGCCTAATCATGATCGGGACAATGGACACGAGAACCAGTTCAGGTGGGCTGGCCTCGGGCAGAGGAGGCAGCCTTTGTCAAGTCATGCAGCTACAGCGTGATCTGGTTTAAGGTACACGTGTCATGAAAGAGGTGAATCTCCGGCTAAGGCTACGTGTCCTTAATCGAAATGAAGTGATCAGAGGTTATTGCGTATGTGAGGGCAAGAAACACAAAATGGCGGACATGATCTAAGATGGATGCCGTGGGTAGATCAGAAATGTGTTCATAACAGGAGTGCTCTTGCTCGTATCGTAGCGAAAACACCAGGATATGCTAAATGGATCATTTGCGGTTCGCTGATATTAATATTATGTATTTCCGACAAACTTGAAAACACGGGTTCAAATCGTCACGGAACCTCAGGGGAGGGGAAGACACTATTGCCCCTTCTGGGGTGAGGGGGTATGGCTTGATGCCAGGGTAGGCCTCCACCTCCTCTTGTTTGTTTTGACACCATTTTAAATTGTCTGGTGTCTAGGGGGCTGTCTGCCCACACAAGAGCACACTGGGGGCAAACAACCGGTCAACTCCTGGGTAAGGTATGAACGACTGGTTCGTACCTTTTGTGGTGGGGGTGTGGCCAATGCCAGAGTGCAACACTCACAGACCTTTGTTTTGCCCCAAATGCAAAATGCCGGGAGCTGGTGGGATTTCTACTCCCAGGAGGCAGACTGGGTGCAAACTCCTCTGTTGGGACAACCTTCCTATCTTCCCCAAGGTAGCAGACAGGCACTATTGTCCCTTCTGGGGTAGGGGCATGATTCGCTGCCAGGGTAGGCCCGCCACCTCTTTTTGTTTGATTTGGCTCCATTTTGAAATTATTGGTGTTTAGTGAGAGTGAATAACCCTATCCATCCTCTGAAGGGGGGCCAGAACGTCTATTGGGCCCAGGGTGAGGACAGCACATGCCCATGCGTGAGTACCCCCAAAAACAATACTCCCAATCTGCCACCCAGGGGGGCAGTAAGACTGTCTGTGCCCTTTCCAAGTATGGCTATGCTCATAGTAGGAAGCCTCCACCTTTTGTTTATTTATTTTTTAATTACCATGATTTCTAGTGGGGTTTCTGCTCCTCAGGGGCAGATTGAGGTAATCATCCTACTCTGTCCCTCCTGAGGAACACAAGGACTGTTACCATGTCTGTTGGGGGTGGGGCATGGTCAGGCATTGGTGAGCATTCCCCCTATAATTTTATTTAAAACAAATCCATGGTGTCTAGTGGACCTTCTCCCCCCCAGGCGGGTAGAATGAGGGTGATCATCCCCTTCCAGCCCCTGGGAGATCAGAAAGACTGTGTACCTTTTATGGTGGGGCATGGCCATGCCCATCG